>NW_027411581.1:65336110-66536110 GCF_049639745.1 Rhodnius prolixus
TAAATTTCCATTCATCTCTTAATACTTGTATAACAGATTCATCGCGTAGATATAACAGTATTCTTTAACAGCATCGTATATAACTATGGTTCAAGGAAGACCAAAATGCTTTGTTTTTTAAAAATAATAATATTGAGGCGATTTTTTTTTTTTTTTTTTTAATTCAACCAATTCAACGTCAATTTTGTAGTTGGGCGTTAATCAATAAAAACAAGCACACATGAATTTTAAGAGCTTTCTGCAGTTTGCATTTGTTTTGTTTATGAGTTACACACTAAAAACCAGTTTATTTATTTATTTTTATATTTTGGAGGGGGGACTCAAAAACCTCAGGAAATGGATATTTCCGATGAGTACTTGATATCAAAAAATTTTGTCAGAGAAATTACAAACATATATATTATGAAGTTGGTTTACTGGCCGATCGATTTTGGCCTAAGTTTTCTCGTCGATTTTCCTGTGGGTGTCAGTTCCTGAATTGTTCAAGAAATAAATTTACATAGGAAAGAGACTGAAACTATTTTAAAAGAGAAATTGACGCTATAGCATTGGCAGTAGAAAGATTATTTGCTGAAAAAGGAGCAAATACAGGGCTGAAAGCGTCACAGTCTACTGAACCCGACAGTTGTGAAATGTCACAAGAAAATAAATAAGTATAAAATAAAATAAGTTCCAGGAACCTTGGGAAGAAGATTGTAAGGTTTCCCTGGCAATGGGTATACATGAACATGTGGACATTCCAACGAACGGAAATGCCGATCATTTAACCAAGCAAAGACCAATTTTGTCACTGGACACTATTATACACTGGCATATCTTTTTAAGATTGGAGCCGTCACAGAAATCTGACCTCTGAATGGTAGCTTTGTAGAGCATCTTCGAGATATTGTACTGTATCGAGCTGAGACATACAAGAAGGTTATCGAACAAGGCTATACATGATCCAAGCGGCGACGAATGGCATTACTGCCAGATGAAGCCAACGGTTAAAGTGTTTTCAGCTATTTTCTTTATATGATTGAGTAAACGCGTTCATGCACGACACGTTCATAAGGAGAGGAGACGAAGGACTGACTTGTTTTGAAAACAATTTTTCCGGCTCAATCCAATTCAAAACATTCATTTCCCAATAAAAATTCATCTTCTAAAAGTTGAAATTATATTTCCCATTTTAAGCAGAGAATTATATTATTAGCTGAGCGTATGTAGTGATAATAAGATAATTGAGGCAGTGTTAGTACTTACATATTTGTATATCTATATATAACAACTGGCGGCACTTTCACATCATCACCTGTTTGTAAATACAATTTCTCTTGTCACGAGCCTTATAGTTAGTTAATGATAGCTTCTCTATTCTACAAAGCTAACCTCACCTATTACCAATTACCATTCAGCTTCTACAATGTTCACCTGTAATCAATATGTTATTACATAAAATGTTTATTAACAATACATCGATTAAAAGACCATTATTCGTGTATTTTTAGAATTTTAAATATTTTTTAGCGTATAATAAAAAGGTGGAGCCCCCCCATAATAACTTTCTTTTCTTTTTTATTTTTCATCGGTTGAAGTAATTTTTTTTTTATTTTTAAGAGGCGCGTCAACATCTGAGGTTATTGTCACCTGCAGTTTTTTTTTTCAGAGCATTGCCGGTCTCCTTATAGAGTTCTTGCGTTGCAGCAACACTGTCCATCCCCAGTAAGAGAAAATCTAAGGGGGGCCAGCAGCTAGATTCGAACCTGTGATCTCCGTTTTTTGGAATCCAGTATTCGCTAACCACACAGCCAATCCTTTCCATGGTTGTAGTAATGATAACTTTTTCGTTAATACATTACTTTTTTTTACATATTTCTAATTATCTAGCACTAATATTTTGAAGTAAAAAACTTTAAAAATTATGTTTTAAATTAAAAATCTTCAGCAACACAGTTTTTCATCTAATCAAAACAATTTTTTTACTTTCTCTTTCTTTATCAGCTTGATTTTTTAAAATATCTTAAGTATTGTGTCTTATATATTAGATAGATAAATAATCTTTAATATAAGTACGTTCAATAAGTGAATACATGACGTGCGAATAAACAAACAATTCATATAACCTACTGTAAAGGATATTTGGTTAAAATTATGAGTTTATAGAAAATTCCGTAATTAAAAGCGCCACCATTACTCAGTGCAATTTTCACTTTCATTTGATCTGTTTTTTTCCTAAAATTTCTCTCACTATTGTCTCGTAAGTATCTTGCATCATATTATATTACATAAATGTAGATCAATAAATTTTAATCGTATAATTTTTTTCAGAGCAAACTGAAAACGGATGAGAGCGAAGTTTACCCTGAAAAGGGTAATTTCAGTGTAAAAGTGCGGCTTTATGTCCTTAGTCAATAGATCTTTTGAAATGTCTTCTGACCTTAAACAGAATAGATTTTCTTACATATAACACTTGGCTGACCTTAAAGTACAATAATGGAATAATAAACCATCTCTTTAAATGTAAAAGCATTATGTTGAATTGAAATACAAGAACTAGAAGATATAATCAATGAAATAGTAATCGTGCGAACTAATCAAGGTGAGCTATTGAATTTCATACTTCACAATGGTTAAGGTTGTTCACTTTTCTTTACTTCTTGTTGATAAAAAGTGATATTGCATTTTAAATAGATTTATTATAAATCTATCAGGTTATAAACCTGTAGTAGTATGTAGTTCTGTAAGGGTGGTATCATGTTAGTTTGAAGGAATACAATACTCAGCAGTTAGTAGGTTTGCCCATGAAGGTTATATTAAATCATATTTGATAATTTTCTTTTGAAATAACTACTAAGTTGAAGAGATAGATTTTGCTAGTTTTGTACTTTTCTTTCATTTACTTAATATCATGTTAGTAAACTTATTTTACAGAAAATGTTATCATGATGGGCGTTTGGTAAACAATAATCGATGCAGAAATATTACGTATTGAAATATCTTACTACAATAGACTGTAAAAGCCAAAAATATTCTAAAGGCGGTCACCAATTATGTTTAAATTTGCCATTTGATTGAATAAGATTTAATTTTTCTCAATAATGGCGTGTCCCACTAGATTCATGTATATTCCAATAAGATCAGCTATAAAACTAAATCAAGAAGAAAAATGCCTTTCATTTAATGGTAATAAAATTTAAACTCTTTGCAATTGTTTTCTGAATGTTCAACTTTATGCAATGTCTGGAATAAAAAAATTTGTTTCAAGGGATAAGATTAGTAGAGATGTTAGCGAATACTGGATTCCAACACGGGAGATCATGAGTTCGAATCCCGCAGTTGGCCCTTAGATTTTTCTCTTTCTAGGAGCTTCTCTTACAGCTCACTGATCGGTGATAAGACAGTGTTGCCTTTAACGAGTAAACACAAACTGGAAACCAGCTGTACACTGAAAAAAGCTGCATGCGACCCTCAGTAACTTCAAAACATTGGCGCACCTTAAATTAAGAAAAAAAAAAAAAGTATTTGCTTTGCACAGAAGACTTTGAGATCTATACTCTACTAAATTCTTTGATATTAGTATAAGTCAAAGAAGAATAAAAATATATATATAGGTTAGTTAGTAATTTTGATAAATACTTTCCACGTTTGCATAAAACATCTGTATCTCCAGAAATATATATTTCTTCATACATTATTTTTTTTTGTCACCGTTCTATTACTTACCCTTGTTTTTTAACCTACAGAGTGTTTCGAAATTGTTAAGCTCTTTACGCCATATTATACTTTTTATATCCATTACTTTTGTATTTTTTTATTTAGCTTACATAAATCTTGTAATGTAGCTTAACGCTCTGTAATATTTCAGTTGGCCTTAGTTAACATGTATTATTTCTTTCTCTTACTTCCAAATCGTAGTGAGAGAGACTCTTTTCAAACTATTTCTCTTAAGCAAGGTCCTCTCAAGGTTGTAGCAACAAAATAAAAAGAAAAAATAGTAATCTAGATGTTTGATAAGATCGACAATCTATTGGTATGCTGGCTTCGTTTTCTAACTCATTGGTTTTTTGGGCGTTGATTTGTACATTTGTCATGCTATAGGTCATCTATGTTTAGCCAATCTTTGACTCTCATTCTTAAAGAATCTTCAATGTTGCAACTTCTAATTTCTAAGGTTCTAACACACCTGCAAAGCAATAATAATAATAAAAAAAAAAAGCCGAACTTACTTGATATTTACCTTAACAACCTTGTACACTTATACATGGGTGACCCTTGTAACCTTCCCTCCTCATTCTGTAATTACTACTTTATTATAAATATGCTTCCTTTCACGTCTCTGTAGCACACTGGTAGTTGGTAATCGTTTTGGTGAATCGTTACGTTCAAAAATTTAGTTGTAATGAGAAGTCGGCGTCTCATTTATCACTTTTATTACTTTATTTGATCACTTTTTTTTTAAAGTTCAAGGTTTGCATTTAAAACTTATGAAATATGGATCAATCCATCCAGTTTATTTTGATTCGAACAGCTGACATTTTCCATTGTTTTACGGACATTTTTAATTTATTTTTCCACTTTATGACTGAGCTTTTATTTTGATTTTTGGTTTTCTTCCTTTGAGCTGTGGAGAAGCTCAAGCAAGAACTATGGCGTTGGCCGGTGAGATCAAAGATGGGTTTAACATTAAGCAGAACAGTCCATAAGTAGAGTCTGCAAAAAAAAAAAAAAAAAATAGCTTGCTCAGGGATAGATCTTTAGTTAAAGAACCAAGACCTTATCCCAAGATGGGTTTGGGCAACTTCGTTACAGACATGATCTAATCTAAAGCTTTTAAGACCAGTCAAAACAAGTAAAGATTCTAACCTCGAGTTCCCAGCTATGACTCTTGAATGAATGAATGAATAAATATTTATTTCTATAAACATAAAATAAATACAGAAATATAATTGTATAATATTTCAACCTTCTTATCAAGTGAGGAACGAGAAAGGTTAAGATGAGCAGGATAGGAATGCTGGGGAAACGGAGAGGAAAAACCTGCAGCTGGGTGTAGAGAGTTAGAGTAGGATATGTTTTAATTTTTGGTAGGATATAGAAGGATCGTAGAGGCTATGTCGCGGCAGAGTGGATTGGGATGGCAGTCTAATATGACTCTTGAAACCATTGCAGAGATGTACCCAGCAAACGGCGATGGAAAAGTATTGTAAAAACAGTCGAAAAAATGGAAAACATTATAAATTAATTAATAAACAAAGATCAAAATCGCCTGATAACCAAGCGGCTGATATTCATACAGAGTACCTAGCACCTTAAGGCTGGAAACATAGTGGAGCGGCGGGCAAAGCGGCGATGATAGCTACTTCAGATCAAAGAGAGCGACGAGCAGCGAGCAAAGATTCGCATGCACATAGTGACGAGCTTAGTCGCGTTCTCCTTTTGACAAAACAAGATGGAGGAACTATTTTTATATGAAAATTCTTCGTTGAAACTTTGGTATTTGCAGCAGCTTAGTAGTAGGAGCTGCAGTGTACATGACATAAATAAGTTTAGAAATGAACTTGGTGAATTTCATCACTTGTACCAACAACTTCGGGAGCATCCTGGCAAGTTTCATGCGTATTTTCGAATGTCTATATCAACATTTGATTATATATTAGCCCAGTGTAACCCCATTAATCAAAATCAAATTTTATTGTTTTTGAGTAATACAGCTGAGTTAGGCACAATATAGAAAAATTAACTATTTAGGTTATTTACTAAATACAAATCTGTGTAACCCCATTAATCCTAGCAGTTACTTTAAGATAAGAAAATCAAAATAAATAAAAATAAAATAGAAATATATGCAGATAAAAAGAAATTAGTCAATTAAAAAAACACAATTTTATTAAATCACTACACCATGATTTGTCATAAATTAATGTTGTTCATCTGAAAAACTGGAGTAGTACGACGCTACAGAAGAAGGATTGGAGAATTCGTCCTGATCAGAAGTAGTAGGACGTGAAAAGGTAATTTAATTTTGCCTAGTATTTAGATGAAAGTTAGCATTAAGGGATTGAGAACCAAATTAAATGTAGCAAAAATTACCTGAATTCTCCATTAACTACTAATTGTTAATTAATTTAAACTATTAATTATTAAAAACTATTGTAGCTTCACAAATACTATGGCCCCACAGAGGTTTCTTTAAACAAACAACCAATAATGTATCAAAATCCATAACCTTTGAAAAATAACCTTTACAAATTGAGCGCGATGAGAGCGAAGAAATCAAACATGTCATAACGCTTCGCTCTACTCTCTATAGATAGCGTTGCTTTATCTTTGCTTTGCTCGCCACTATGCGCGGTCCCATATGTTTACTTGTATTTGATTTCGCCGCTTTGCTCTTCGCTATCAACGCCGCTTTGCTCGCCGCTCCACTATGTTTCCAGCCTAACTTAAACACTGACCATAGCTCTTTCATTGACCAGTCTGGGAACTCGTTAACGGTTAGGTAACATGATCATGTTACCACAATGAGGAATGACCTTTCAGCTCAGTCCAGAAACTCCTTGCGAGGAAATGATTTGATTTTTATCCAACAAAATTCAGACTTCAATCTTAGTAAAAATAAAATTATAATATTGAATGAAATGCAACGTTTATAGAATTCTTCTACGTCTTCAAAACTCAAAGAAACAAACATCGCATAGTTTCGTTACTGGTTAATCGACCGTGAGTAAAACTTATCAGTTCTAAAAATTTTTAAAATAAAAGATTTCGTAGTTTATACTTACTTTTATTGTCTCATCCTTATTATTATAACATTTGGAGAAAATGAGTGTATTTAGAAGATGCCCTAATAATGCAGTATTTACAGGTTATACTTGTTTTGTTTTAAATAATTTATTAAAAAACTCTTGTTGTTATTTGGATAATCGTAAGATTGTTTCCACAAAAATGACTAATACTTCAGTAGTGTGTAAGCTGTTAGCAGTTATAATTATTTTAGGTTAAAGGTGAACAGAATAAATTATATGGTACACATTGACTAACTGTTAAACAAGGAAGCTGAACCTAACAAGGAAGACTTATAAAAAGATAATGATTTTGACGGCGCCGCAAATTAAAACATATGTTCTTATAAATAAAATAAATGATAGATAAAATACTACCATTAAGTTATAAACTTACCTAACTAGTTTTAGTTTGGGAAATAAAATTTAAACATTTGGATGATTATCACAGTCTTTCAATAATTGAAATGGAATGAAGTGAAAATATAACCTTATTATAACCTTCTGCTTAGGGCACCAAAGAATAAAATAAGAACAGCCTAACCTGGCTAACAAAAATAAATAGGTAATTAATAATTTATTTCAACTAAAAAATTACACACACAAAAAAAAGAAGTAATTTATCGTAACAAAATGAACTTTGTATAAATTAAAAAATAATAATATGAATTTTAAAAAAGGGATTCAAGATTAAGTAAAAATGGCAAGCCTGGTTTTTATTAGAGGTGAAACCTGATAGAGAAGTGGAATGACGAATGTAAAAACAGTGATGTTAAAAGATTTGTTATTGACTGTTATCCTGTTTAAAAGTATTGTACGAAGGATTTAAAGTGAAGAAATTGTAGGATGTTGGGAGTTCTCTGGAATTTAAAAGCTTTGAATAGGAAGGTTCCAAGGAAGTACATATTGGCAACGGCAATGTGGGGATGAGCCAGTTTAATTAAAGGTATGGTTTGTTTATTGGGTGATGTGGAGGATTCAGAAGTTAAATCTTAGAAAATGATCAAAAGCTTTAGTATACCTTCAAGAGAGCCCTCCAAGAAACAGGCACTCCTAATTTGCATTTGGGAAAGTGAGAGAGGAGAAGAACAGGATGCGCGGGTATTTCTGGAGAGGAAAGAAGGAGACAGAAATAGGTGTTATTTATGCAGTCAATAAATTTTTAAGAAAAGTAAGTTCTAGCAAGAAGTGTATTCTCTGTAATTACATAAAAGCGAAATACTGAAAATTTTAAAATGTTTCTGCACAGACAGAATGCTAAGAATTCTTTAATGAGCCCTACATCAAGTAACAAAAGGGCATCTATTTTCTCGCCACAAAACAAAAGGGATAAAAAATAGTTGCTTCTTCAAGGTACATTCTTCCAATTACAGTGGCACATGTCTTCAACATTTCTTCAACACTCTCGCTAAGTAGTTGTTCTCCTTGGACTCTTCTTTTCAACTTGGCCTCAATGCTACTCAAACCTGTTTAAGTTGGGTAACAATTAAGTCCCTAAATAAATAAAAAATAACTAAAGAAAGTAGAAGAACAACATCTCCTGCATCTCTTCTTACATTATTACTATTAAATTAATGTTATAAAACTTACAATAACAAGCCTTAGAAGGCATATCAACTCCATGTTATTAATAATTACAATTTAATTTTAAATTATACATTTTCTGTTTACCTTTTATTTTATTTGTTTTACCTTTACCCTTGTAAACTTACAACTTTGTAAACTTATATTAATTTTCGAAATTAAAATGTTAAAATATCTCTGGAAAGATTTTTTATTTAACTGTCCATTTTTTAATGGATACTTTTAAAAATAGAAATTATTAATCGCACGAGAATATGGGACAGGTCGAGGATGTTTGTGAGATGTGAAACAAACAAACAAACCGAAAATGTTCGCTTTGGGTCATGTTAGGAAATGAGCCCTTATGAAATGGCTATAGAGGGAAGTTAGATTGGGTCTACTTACATCTGCATAGAATAACAAACTTAAGTTTGAGTAATATTAAAATCAAATTATCATTGCACTTAACTTTTAAAATTAAAAACTTTTTTAGTTTAAGGTTAATTCTAACTAAGTCCTCTTGCAATTTTGGAGATTTTACTAAATTTCTAATTCCCAAAAAAGGATTCAAATTTACTTAGGGATTTATTATTATTTTTTAAAATCTTTTATTGAATTTCCGACTGCAACAAGTAAATGTGGTACATGATTAAAAAATAACTCGTGAAAATATACGATTGGAGAAGGCACCCAGCAGTGTCGCTCCATTATCTTGGACCTATGCATGTTCTTACGACAGTAGATCGCGAGGCCATCTTCTCTTCAATCTTCTTGGAGGATCGCCTGGTATTGCCGGAAGAAGATAGTTTTTCAATTAGAGGGTTAGGATGAGCTACTGTAGAGGAGTGAAATTTAAGAAAACCTAGTTTTAGCAAGATCTTTAACGAAAGGGATTTTGAGGTCATTATGGATAGTGTGAGGTTAGATACACAGAACGGAGCGTTAAGAAGTTTTCAAAGTATTTTTGGACTGTAATGTCTGGAGGCGTAGTGAGTTGGAACGCTTAGTCGATCCCCCATACTTAGATGCCAGATAGGTCGCAGTAACAGTAGTCTTTTGCTATGTAGGTTAAGTTTCGAACGTTTGTCCAGTAGTCTGGCGAGAAGTTTTGTAGTGTTGGTTAGTTTCTTGTCTTTTCGAGTCTAGTATGGGGATTCCATGTCAACCATTTGCCTTAGTGCAGTCCAAAGTAGCGAACTTTGTCCACAGTTGGTATAGGAGTTTGGTTCATGAAGATGGGAGGTAGGATGTTCCGTCTAAGAGTAAATACTATAAATTTTGATTTCGTTACTTTAGTTTTGATTCGCCATTTGTGTAAGCAAGTCCTGTGAGTGGTTGATAAGCCCGAGTAGCAATAAGTATTATTTTTAAAATATCTTTTTATTATCATTGACTGAAATTTGAATATGCTGACAATTGGTAATTACATTATCATGTTTTACTACGTTTAATAAAATTGGAAACTATCTGAATTCGCATGGTCCTAAACCTTTTCTTCTTCATAAAGAAGAAGCTCCTCACATCAACCGAATTAACTCTGTCTTGAAGCTGCTGATTTATTTAATAACAGTTAAATAAGCTGTAATCGAACAGCTGGTAAAGCTCAAGGTAACATCAGTTGAAATATCTTGACAGCTAGTGACTTCACTCTTGAAGCAAACTAATGAATACGGTTTCATGAAGCTGAAGTGGCACACCATCGATATGATCGACGTTCCCTAAGGTTATCAGCTACAAAGGTTTTTTAGAGTTCTCCTTTGCTTTCATAGTTCCTTTAGTTTATAGAACCCCACTTTGGGAACCCATGTCTTAGATATTGTCACAGCTTTGTTCAAACAAAGCAAAATTACACTAAAAATTAAAAGAAATGATGAAACTAAAAATTAAATCCTTTCTCTGTTAGAAAAAAAAAAAAAACTAGTAGAGAGGTGGTTTGCTTTCTCCTTGTCGTCTGTTAAGTACGAACGTTGTGGTAACCGCTAGCTAGTTTGTGTCTAGAGTTACTGCTTGACCTAACATGGAAACTGCCAGGGCTGCGTACAATTTTTGCATCGCTACCGCTTTACTCTACTGTTCTGCTTCTGGATTTTGTAAGTGAATAATTAGTAGTTCTTGTTTAATTGATCTTAGAATTTATTTTTTTTTTGATAATGAAAAGGATTAGTTTAGGATTTAGAACTCATGTTAAGGAAACCTTACAACCATTTAAAGCTTTATTTGAAGAATTGATGCAAACTGCAATACAATTGCCTATGCCTTTTAAAACACTTTCTCTTAGTAGACAAAGAAAATACCGCAATCATGCTAAATTTGGGAAATAAGACTTTTCTCGTAGAATTTCCATTTATTCAATTACCCAATTTCCAATCATCCATTTTCATGGATATTTCTCATGAAAATAATTCTTTTATGGTTCCTTAAATAAGAAAACAGAGGCTTGTGGGAGCGTACCGTGTACTTGAATGTCAATAACATTCTCAAAAAAATAAAAAAAACACATTAAAATGAATAAATGGGAACGTACCTTAGCGTTCAGATTCAACAACTGTACGAGGGTCGTTTGAAAAGTCCGTGCAAAGTCAGAGAGATAGCACTACTGGCGCGTATCGAGGTTATGTTTAGTTAGTAGCATCTCTTGGAAGGACACACACCAAGTTTCAGCCAGATCGGTCTATTTCTTTGTGTTTGGCATTCGTTTGAATCGAGGAAGTCGAGTGATTTTCAAAAAATGGACGAAAAAGAATTTCGTGTGTTGATTAAACACTACTTTATGGAAGGCAAAACGCCTCAGGAGACTAAAGAGAAGCTTGATAAACATTATGGTGACTCTGCACCTTCGATTAGAACAGTTTATAAGTGGTTTCAAAATTTTCGGAGTGGCCATATGGACACAAGTGACGCTGAACGTTCTGGACGCCCTGTTGAGGTTACTACTCCAGAAATCATTGATAAAATCCATGATATGGTGATGGATGACAGAAGAGTGAAGGTGCGTGAGATTGCTAGTGCTGTGGGCATCTCGAATGAACGGGTACATAATATTTTGCATCAACATTTGGACCATGACAAAGCTATCCGCAAGATGGGTGCCGCGATTGCTCACGCTTGACCAAAAACGAAATCGTGTGAAGTGTTGCAAGGACGGTTTGCAGCTGTTCCAGAAGAATCCGCAGGACTTTAAGCGTCGTTTCGTCACTGTGGATGAAACATGGATACATCACTACACTCCTGACACCAAAGAACAATCTAAACAATGGGTTACCAAGAGGGAATCTGCGCCAAAAAAGGCGAAGACCGTTCCTTCGGCCGGAAAGATTATGGCGACTGTCTTTTGGGATTCGCCAGGAATAATCCTCATCGACTATCTGGTGAAGGGTAAAACTATTAAAGGTGCATGTTATTCATCGTTATTGGACCGTTTGAAAACCGAGCTGCAAGAAAAACGCCCACGATTGGCCCACAAAAAAGTTCTTTTCCATCACGACAACGCACCAGCTCACACCTCAGCAGTTGTGGTCGCAAAATTAATGGAAATAGGGTTCCAACTCGTTTCACATCCCCCCTATTCTCCAGACTTGGCTCCCTCGGGCTACTATTTGTTCCCCAATATGAAGAAATGGCTGGCGGGAAAAAGATTTTATTCAAACGAGGAGGTGATTGCAGAAACGAATGGCTATTTTTCAAACTTGGACAAATCCTATTATTCGGAAGGGATCAACAAACTAGAGCAGGGTTGGACGAAGTGTATAATCCTAAAAGGAGACTATGTTGAAAAATAAAAAAGCTTTACCCCAAAAAATTAAGTAGTTTTTATTTTTGCACGGACTTTTCAAACGACCCTCGTATGTATCACTTTATTACGGAATTCATGTTTCACTTTTCAGTCATAATGTTTTATTTTATTTTATCTTTTTTACTCACAGAGAAGTTCCAAAACATTCAGGACACAAGTTGCACCAACTTTTAATCTTAACAATGTTAAACAGATTCATAATTGTTTACTAGTACAAGCCCTGCAGATAACCTACTCCACAATTCGAAAGCTAGAAAAAAAACAAAATATTTCTAAAATTGGCGATAATTTTTATTCGTTTTAATTTTTCTATCAAAATTCTTTGTTGGAGAAGAATGGATCCTAAAATTTGTTTATTTTAAAGAAATATTCAGTTTTAAATGTTACACGAAATATATAGCAGTGAGGGGCCATCTACAGATTAACAAAGTAGATAACCTTTATCATGAACTACATCATTCTGTGCAATTATTTCAATTGCATCAAAACATCATTAACTCGTTTTTGCAAATGATTAGGAAGGTTTAATTGAAGGATTTAATTTTCAAAACAATTCAATCTTTTGAAATCATTTAATTGCTTAATCTTTATCTACTAATGAGGATTTACTATACCTAGACAAGCATTTTTTTTTTCCTTTTATCTACATATTTACACCCTAAAGATAGCTAGGTTATGGTTACGTAGCATTCGAAAGAAGCGTGTTTGTTTACATAATTTTTTGTTTTTCTTTCTAAATTGTTTTGAAATGCGTAATTTGTATGATAATTAAAAAGATCGTATTGGTGGAATCTAGAGAATGTTTATATTATGTTTCCTAAACTGAAATTTTTTATTGAAATATCTTTGTGAAGTGGTTAATTTGCAATAGAGGGGTGAGGCTTTCAACCCCCTTGACGCCTCAACACTCCACAGATGTTCTTTAAAGAGGAGCCAAGCTCTCTAGGATGAGAGTTTCTCTTGTATCCCATACTTAGCCCAAGATTAGCTCTAATTATAAAGTTGGCAGCATCCTGAACAGGGAGTTCATCCCTTCTAGCCTTCCAGACTTTCGATGAAATTCTACGAATTATGGAAATTCCTCAGCCGTAAGTATCTCTGCATATTGAATGTATTTTTTACACATTCTTAAGATTTGTTTTGAAAATAGCAACTTTAAGTTGTTTCTTTAAACGTCGTATGTAACTTTCGAAGCTTGTATTTTTTATAGAAACTGATTATAATTCTTACGTAGGAGGAGTAGGATTTAGCTTCCCATTAAAGTATCTTTCTGATATACGATTTTATAAACAGTAAAATGTAAGTAAGAATGATATATGTTTCAAACAAGTTGAACTCTTTAGAATTATTATAAGGTAAAGTCCGTTCCTGTCCAATCTGATAAAATTCCACAAAGATTCGACAGCTCCTTAGCCTATCATCACAATCCTCCTGTTCAACAACTTCAAAACCAAATCTTACCCAATACTTCCGTTAGACGATTAAAACTCCAGTGGCCTTGTGTTCATCAGCACAAATTCCAAAGCTATGAATTGATACCACTGGGAATATCTTCATCAAATGTCACTAGTGCCATTTTATTCTAATCTATAAGATCTGAGAAGCTGCAAAAAAAAAAACACATTTAAACGAGGATTTGCCCTATATTTTTTTTAAAAAAAAGTTTTGGAATTTCATATTTTATAGAAAAAGAGAGAAAAAAAATGTCAAAGTTGGGTGTTTTTCAACGTTCCGCTTTTTCGTACAATTTTTTGACGATCAATCCTTATACAACTGTCGTACCCCGTCAAGTTTTAATATCATTTTTGCTTGCTGTAAATTTTACAGTTACAAATAAATAAATGATGATTTTTAAAAAGAAATGTGTGGAAGCATTGTAGCGAGTAATAAATTTGATAAGTGATTTTTTTTATAAATAAGTTTTTCAATAAACTAAAAAGAAAAATTGTTTTCCTTGAAATAAATGATTTCCAACACCTGAGTCACTTTAAATTGTCTTGTTTATTTATATTTATTAAAAAAAAAAAAAGACAAGATTCTTGTATAAGTAGATAAAATGTTACATAATGTTAGTGTGAATAAATTTTAGCCTTAATGGGTGAAATGCAATAACAGCATTCCGTGTGTTTAATGAAGAACCGGTCTCACCACAACGTCTTTGTTGGCTGCGACTAGGATTGGCTATATGATTGAATAGTTTCTTTACATCAAGAATTTTTATTTTTGTAAAAAATGGAAATCAATAAATACCTGATATTCTGTTTTTAAAGATAATTTTTATTTACACCTGTTTATGAAAAAAAAAACACTAGTTTAGGAGACGTTCAATGAGATTAACCGATTTCATTTTATCAAACTAATCGATTTTATAAATAAAATTTTAAAAAAATAACCACAAAACTGGATTGCCAGAATTTCAGTTGGATACATTCATGCACATTACGTATTAATCCGTCCTTGATATTTGAAGAAATCTCACATTACTTATGGTCATTTATTTGTTTTATTAAAAAAAAAAATAATCTACCAGCCAATCAGAGGTGCTACAACAATTTTTTTTTGCTAAAAGAATTGAAAATGATCGAGTTAAAAATCGATTGTTTTTCATTTTAAAATTATTCTTGAAGATATAAAATCACTTTCTTAATGATTTTGTTTCTCAGAATATGTTTTAAAAAAATAATAATTTAGGCAACTTTATTTCCTTAAGTTATAAAATTAAGGCTAATAATTGAAGCCATGGTATCTTTAGTTTATGGTTAAGCGTAGGATAATTGACAGCTGTGTTTTTGGTAGTGCCAATTGCAATTAATTGACGGTGCTGAGGTTACAAGAGGTTAAAATCGATTCTAAAAATTAATAATTTTATCAAGCTATCAACTCTTATTAAGTTAACTTAAGGCAATGAAATACTGCCAGAATGGACATTCTACTGTGTATTCAAACATTTTTTTGTCTGGTTGCCCGATCATTCAAGATTTAGAAGGCAGCCTGTCTGTCCTGGGGAACATTCCCTGAGCTATACACAGAGTGTGTTAGACAAATGCCCGCGTAATTGCAGACTACTGTAAGGTTATAGAATTACTTAAAGTTTGTTTTTATCTATTTAAATCGTGTTCAGTTTACTACGTAATTGCTGCAACAAAGCCGGGGAGTGAATTCATACGATCGTTGGTTTTATGAAGTGCTACTGTAGAAGTTTAAACACGAATGAAATCGCATCCACGAATAAGCCTGGTAGATTTAACAGAATGAAGGTTAGTTTTTTTTATTCCTTACTTTTATTCAGGAATTTTTGTATTCCTGTTCCACCAGAATTGATCAATACCACTAAACATTTAAATGTTCTTTTCTCGCTCCATTTGTTTTCCCTATTATCTTAATTAATGTTTGCAAGGAAAGCCATCAGTGACGGAAGATGGAAAGTTAATGTTGTTTGTGATACGGTATTTTTCCTGTATAAAGTGAAACCCAAGGCTTCCTAAGGATCACATTGTGGTCGTTTGTGGCACCATAATATATCGTAGTAGCTTTGAATCGAACAACTATAAAGGCGCTTCCAAAAATAAAAATCTATGAAAAGATTTTAGTTAACTCATTTGTTTACTTTTACACCGTAGTAGAAACGGTTTTACAGGTGTTATTGAACGAATTGATTGAAAGGTATGTTGGAAAATTATACTATTTTTCAAGGTCCTTAACTTTCATTTTTCTTTTTTCCTTTGAAACTGGTTACTGTTATTCTACGCAGCATCATTCATCTGTATGGTAATTTTTAATATTATTCTGACCTACTGTGTGTTTTTTTTTATCCACAAACAATCCATAACAAAATCTCTTTTTTATTTTCAAGAAAAAAAACAAATTTTTTCCGATGAAGCAATTGATGGGGCACCCCTCAACAAATACTCGTCGTATGACGTATAATACTGGTTATTAAATTTTTAAAGAATTAATAATTTTCATTTCTTAATTATTATGTTCTAATGTTAATTTAGTTGGAGTAAATTTATTATTTTTAATGATGTACAATATTACGCTTGCCGAACTTTATTGTGAGAGTGTTGTGGTAACAATGGGCGCATTCAGCAGACAAGAGCGCTACCAGATCGCTCCCAATGGGAGCGCTTTATTTCTCTGATCGCTCTGCTACTAATATAACCTAAACATAACCTTTTTTCGAATTAATATTGGCGAGGAATCGGTCAAATAAAAAACAACTCGTCTTTTAAATTAAAAGGTGCTAGGCCATTTCAAAATCTTGTATTTATTAATCATATTTCAATTTTTTAACTTGTTATCAAAGAGAAAGAAGAGCACGCGATAGGTCATTTTTATGTATTTTTTCATCCCCTTTCTACTAAAAATATTGCCAAAGCAGTTAAGCTAGTATTTTTTCTTAATATCGGGAAATAAGTCGTTTTCCGAGTGATTTTTCTAAGAAAAATCAAATGTTAAGAGCTTTAGATGTTCTCAAGCATACACAAAATGGCTAAAAATTAATTTTACATCTCTTACAAATAAGAAGGTTTAATAATTATTTGGTAATTTTGGGAGAGTTGCGTTTAATTACCAAAAAATTGGAAAAATTTCAAAATTGTTTTTATAAATACACGTACTTTGCTAGTAGCGATCACCGCTCCGTCGAAGTAGCATAGAAAATTTGCGCTCCATAAGATGGCGTCCGCTGCCACAACATGATGTGAGAGCGACGCTAAAAGTGCGCCATTCAGCGGATAGTTCCGTAGCGCTCTTGTCTGCTGAATGCGCCCAATGTAAGGCTGCGATTTTCAGCAGTGACACCAAAGTCTCCGGCTGTTAATCCCGGAATCAACACTCACCCAGCTGTTTAGAGGTTAAAAAGGGTTGCTTTAAATCCGATTCAAGTCACTCATTGTATTGCTTTGTTACGTTGGAATCGGAACTTCAGATTTTGAAAGTGATTCCAATTTTTTTTATTTGACAATTAAACTTTACATGATTATTATCGTGCAACAATAACAATAATAATAATAGATACCTAAAACTTGGAATTACCTTAAAAATAATTCATTCCCTATCCAGAATTACAATTAAATTCTTGTGGAAAAACAATGGGGCAAATGCACACACATATATTTGTATGTCTAGCGAAAATGTTGCAACATGCGACCTACTTTGCAGGACATATCCTGCCCGAACAAACCGGACAGGTTTAAGAAAAATTCAGGTGTGCCGATTTTACCTGGAGAACTTTTACCATTTTATTTCTTTTTTATTTCTATAGCCTTCCTAATTTAATTTGTCCTAATCTTTGTTGTTTTTTTTGGGTTTGTTTTAAAGTAGATTTCATATTTTATGAGACAATTAAATATATCAAATTCTATTTAAATAAAACATATTGCTGGCGACTTGTTTTTTAAAATCTAATTTACTTCTTTACATTCAAAGAATTTGATCTCGTTTTAACATCTGGTTACATTCACTTGAATATTATGAAATCCTCTGGCTACGATAATAGTAATTAGTATTATGGTTAGATGGTCCATTTTGGTTGAACTGGGGAATAACAAGTTCAACTTTAGTAAATCAAATTGAATACCACAAAACACGAAGGAAGCGTTTCTTAAATAATATTTTAATAATATTGCTAAAAGTAAATTCCAAACAAAGGTTATTGCGTTTTATTTTTCAGAATTTTAAGACAGTTGAAAGATCTTTCTATTCTCAAAGAAACTCACGAGGTGTGGCTATTAAATAACGAGACTGAAGCTGCTACAAGAAGAACTATGCATGCGCCAAATCCTAACGATCGACAGCTGTGCAGCGTAAAGCCTTCTCTTTCGATTGTGCAGCATCTCACACGTGTTTGTAGAGAAATCTGTGTCTGACCGGAACCGTCGTTTTTGTAAGAGGTGTTAGTTTCGTTTTGCCGTGATAACATGATATTACACATGTAGTAAAGCAACGAATTGTCGTGAAATTTCACTGGGTAAAACCGCTACTGAAACTTATCTTTTATTAAAAGAAGTATATGACGATGAATGTTTATCATGTGCGCAAGTTTTCTGAGTGGTTCAAGCGTTTCCGAGATGGCCGAAAAAGACGTCGGAGATGATGACCGTCCCGGGTCGCCCTTCCACGTCCTAAGCGGATGAAAATATCGTTGATAATTAATCAACATTACTACTGGTGAGGTGCTTGCTCAACTCCGTGAAAGAGTAAGGAAAAAACGACCCGATTGGAGGTAGAACAAGTCACGTGGGTTCTCCATCAAGACAACCGCATTTCTCACACTGCATTGTCTGTCACAAGACGTTTCTAGCTAGTTTTAGGCCTTATCCGCCTGACCTGGCCCGCCCCATTTGACTTTTATCTGTTCCCCCAAAGTCAAATCCTGCATTAAAAAGGAACAGGATTTCAGTCCGTTGAAGCTGTGAAAGGAAAAGCGGCACGCGTCATGCAGAGGAGCTCACAGAAAAAGACTTCCAGCACTGTTTCTGAACAATGGTAAATTCGCTGTGGAGTGTTGTAGGGATAGAGGAGGGGTGTATATTGAAGGTGATAATAACTAAATATGTTTAAATTTAAAATAAAATGTTTTCATAGCAATAGTCTCCGTTATTTAATAGCCATATCTCGTATTCAAATTTCTTGTAGTAGTTTTGAAATTGCCAATTTCTATTTCCAAATCTTCATGGCCGTCATTATATTTATCATCAAGGTGCAATATTTCACAAGTAGTTTATACTATTCTTTTTTGTATGTTTGTTTTTCCAACAGAAGATTTGGTAACATTTTAAGAGATCATTTTACCATTCTGATTTTACATTTTATAATGATAGTAATTTTCTGGCAATTCTCAGGAACATTTAATTGTGTTTTGTTCTCTGTTCTCTAGCCTTATAGTTTCTTTGTGTTTTGCAAGATCCACTGATGAGATCCTTCTAGATACAGATAATGTTACTGGTTCATTGCTTGAAATTGCAAGGGGAGGTTACGTTTGTTTATAAAAAGAGATTTATAAAAAAATAACCTCATTTTCAAAAAACACAATATACATTTTTTCCTTAAAATAAAACTACTTTTAAATAATTATTTTTGGCAGAGGTTTTCAAAATGAAAAGGACTTTAAATGTGCATTAGTAATTAGAAGACATACTTTCTAGTTTGGGATATTGATATCGTAAGATTCAAATTCAATTTGGAAGAAATGAAAATCAAAATTGTTAGTGCTTTTTTTGAAAATTTAAATTCTGAGGGTTTTCATTTTCAATGCACTGACCGCCTCCAGACAGTGAGCTGTAAGAAGCTCCTAGGAAGAGAAAATCTAAGGGCCACCAGTTGCAGAATCTTCGCATCAGAAGATTCTGATCAGTATACGCTTGGGGCCCTCAGCTAGTGTTAGTTAATGTTAAAACCAAACAGAAAGTTTAGAAAAGGTAGTTTCACAAATTTTCTTAAAATAAAATAAGAGAATTTATACCAAAATCAGTGTAAAGTAGAAAGTCATTCTATGAATGTTTGACAGCTGCAGGTAATACAACATCTTACACTTGAATCTAATATATACACTTGACCTGGAATGTCCCTAAGTGGGGGAGATAAGGTATTCCCCTTAGTTACTATCAAAGATGAAGCCATTAGAATGAATTCTACTTCTTATATAGTTATTTATCTAAAAGTATTAATGCTTTTACAGAATTTATTCCAGTATTAAAATCAGGGAAAGTTACAAACAATATTGCTTGAAATTTTTCATCATAGATAAAGAATTATTTAAAAAAAATATCTAAATTGTAATTCCATGATTTCTATTGTTTGCTTATATGTGCAATTCCAGGAAATAAGGGAATAAGGGAATATTTTTCAACGGGATGAAAAAATAATTGACGAAACTTTCAACTAAAAGGGACTAGTTAGGTTATCTTCAGGGCTATGCAACATATTTACCAGTGTGGTAACAAATAATTATATTAAAATGAATACGTATACCTGTATAGTGGAACCAAAATTATTTACCTTGTAATATTTTTACATCATTAAAGGGTTAATGTTTCTTCTGTCTTGTCTGCTCATAGACTGAGTGTGAACGGTTTTATGTGTTTTTGTTGATGTGAGGAGATCAGTGTTGCCAATTGTCAAGAATTTTTGTAAGTAATTTGTCGTATATGTTGTTTTATAAATTGTTCGTGTCAGTTTTGAAATATAATTTTGTCACCCCTGGTAGTACTGTTTTAACAATAAATTTGGTCCAGAAAGAATTATTCTAAGAAGCTTTTTTGGGAGTTAATACGATAATTTTGTTACATTTAAAGTGATACGAGTATTTTTTGGGGGGATATTTGGAAAAATTACAATCATCTTTTGAAAGCTTAAAAGTGCTAAACATTACGATTCCTTACCCGGTGCATTTTAAGGTTAAGCATTAAAAATTGTTCAAAAAAGTGAACTCTTTATCTCTTCCAGTTACAATTGTAATATTGTAAAAAAAAAGACAGAGTTCGGAAAGTGTAACAAATTAGCTCGTTTTGGCGAATGAAATTGTAGAGACCTACCAGAGTTTGACCCGTCAACTACTGCAATTGAATTATCTACCGTGAAAAAGGCTTCTATTTTGTGTTTGTCTACTTTCTCTGACTAGTTAAGGAAAGTATTTCAATGTCAAATTTTTCAATTTCGACTTATTCACCGAAAAGTTTTGGAGAATCCTTAAGACCAAAAAAAAAAAAAATTGTCTCCGAGTGTGAACAAAATATCTGGAAAACTAAAGATTGCAGGAAGCTGGAAAAGCTAAAACTTTGTCTTTAGATTGGTCTCTACCCGGAAACCTGACTGCTTCCTAGCGATGGAAATCCCTGAACTGGATTATTTGAGATTTTCATAAAAATGGTCCGAACGATTTTCTATGTACAAACGTTGTACTAATGATGGTCCACAACTTTGATTTGAATTCTTTCCAGAGGAAAATTACAGGTAAAACGTTTTATCATGATGCATTAATTTTATTTATTTCCATTATTTCCATCGTTTTAACTTAATGGAAGCCCAACGTGATAGCAATAATCACAATTCTTGTGCATCAAAGAATGTTTCTGCCCCTAAACATGACCCGCCTCCGAGGTGACCTTTGCAAGATGATGAGCATTTCTTCCTCATTTTTAACCAAATACTCCTTTGGGTCCAAAAACTTCCTCCTACAGTTTTATAAACGTATCTTGCGTACGTACAGATAAAAGCTCGCCTTAGAATCTCCCACCTTGCAGTGAAAGCGCTCCTACCCGGCCACATAGTTGAATCGAAAGTGGTATGAGATCGTTTCTACTTGTTGCCTAAGCAGGTATTCTCTAGACGATGATCTTGTAAATGACGATCTCTTTAATAAAAGTATTATCGCTTTTTAATGATGGAGAACTCGAGCGAACTACTTACAACACGAAAGTAATCATCCCTTTTCTGAGTTTTTAAATTTTCTTTTTTTAATTTAAAAAGGTTTTCCTTACAAAGGTTTTCTTTCCGATTTTGAGTTTTATTTTGAGAATATCTGTTTTTGGGGGGTCTCCTGAGTCAGTAAAATGGTTTCTACAAATTGGTACAAGCGTGCGTAATCTACCATCTTTTTAACCAGTTAAGCGTGTTCGACGTGTATACTCGTGAAAAATATAAAATTGCCATTAACGATACAAACTCGAAATTTTAATAAAATACAATAAGGATATTATTTGGTGGGAAGGCGCCGCAGTAGTCGAGGTTAGAGGCGAGACCTGCGAAGCTAATATGCATTGTGGTTCGATTCCTGGTCTTAGGCCTTAGATTTTATTTAATGATTAATAAAAGAAATTTACAGTAAAGTATGTTTTCTAATCGCCTCCGTCCACGACACCTAATTTGGTAGTTGGACGTTAAGCCCCGCCTAAAAAAATAGGCGATTACTTTACTTTTACTGACTTACTTTATTATTTGTGGGATGTTTCCTTTATCTTACCCGACAGAACTGCCAAGTATTTTATACGGATTGGGGTGGTGGAAGTCAGCCAAATGATAAGTGGTTGGTACATATTTAGTCTCCGCATTAGTGATTGAGGAATTACGGTCACAAATAGAAGCTCACAAACCCTTGTGCAATGCCCGTTTTTACCTCTTAGTTAGAGATTCAGATCTCAGTAAGAGCATGATTTCATTTTGCACGGAATTCAAAGCTCTTTTCTTCCTTGTAAAAGCTCTTGCGCCCCTAGTTAACTATAGGCAATGCATACGTGAAGCGGTGTAAGATTTTGAATGAGTACAGAATGCTCTGGTAATCTGAAGCCCCCAGAGAGATTGCAGAAAAAGTCGCTTGTAGTGACTATTATGACGTTGTAAACTTTTGGTTGTTTTGCCCTGCGCATTCGACGTGTATACACGTCTTATTGTCTGATTTTAATTCCGTACACTGCTGGGGTTATTTTAAAACTAAATTCCACGCTTAACTGGTTAATGGTTAATAAAAAGAAATTTACAGTAAAGTACTGTGTGCTAGTCGCCTCCGTTCACGACACCTTTGGAAGTTAAGCCCGCCTCAAAGAATTGTCGATTACTTTACTTTTTTGTAAAGACATTTCTAGGTAAGCTAGATTTTTTTTCCAATTTTTGGGCACTCAGAAGGTTCACCCATCACAGAGTTTGAACCTTGAGATTTAAATTAAAAGAAAGACGAGTAAGTTTTTACCCTAAATACAATATATATTTTTTTAAATTCCAATTTAGGAGCCCCAAAATAAAATAAATTGCCCCTAACTTTTATGCAATTACTGTCCTTGAGTTTAAGTTGAAGGTTATGGTCTGTAAAAGTTTAAATGAAAATTAATCTGCCTTTCTGAACTGAATGTTGCGTAAACTAATTTTAAAGAGGGTAGTAAAAGATTATTGCTATGACTTCAGTCATAAAAGTTTTTTTTCTTTTCTTTTAAATGCCAAGCTTTCAAGCTCTACGGCCTAGGTCATCTTGCAAGGTCTGTAATCTGTAAGCCCCCAGAGATTGCAGAAAAAGTCGCTTGCAGTGACTATTAAGACGTTGTAAACTTTTGGTTGTGTTGCCCTGTGCGTTCGACGTGTATACCACTGGGGGGGGGGGGGTTAAAACTAAAATTCAACACTTAACTGGTTAAAGAAGTTACTAAAACAGGTGGTACGATTTTTTTTTTAGACCCACCCTCCCAAAAAGCAAGAAAACGGAAGAATTGTTTTTTTGATGGCCTGAGAATTAGGAGATCTGTTATTTGTAAGATAGGAGCAAGGAGACTTCATTGGAGTTTATATGGAAAAATTAGAGGATCTGTAATGGTCTTAGCAGACTCAGAAGAGCTAGCTACACAGACAGATTTTATTTTTAAAAAAATAAATTTTAAGAGAGCTTCACTATTTATCGACAAAGGAGAACAAAATTTCAAATTACGTTTCAAAAATCTTTAAAATCTCCTTAACAAAAACTTACAGTTTAAAAAGTTAAGTATAATGGTTGATTAAACAACAAAAGGTACTCAACAATTTATCTCTTAATTTCAGCATGTGCTTTAATTAAAATTTATTTCTAAACTGATACAGTATTAGAGGGCTTTCTAAGTTCATTATTAAGTTCAGCTTTCAACAATGTTTCCATGAATCCTACAGATGGAAATAAAAGTACGTAAAATTAACTTTTGGAAAATTTTATAACAACTGTTATCATTTAAGTAAACACTTGGTCCATAATGCTGGATAATATGATGATTTCATCCATCATACACGCTTGTTTTCTTCAATTCCGACCTATATTACCGACATCCATCGGTCTTTATAGATTAGGTTTTTATATCTATAAATATCCACTTATACCAGCTTCTGTCACATATTACACACTATGTAAGACTACCCACATAACTACACTGTATTTTTAAGGGATAACATGAAGTAGAAATTATCCTGCCACGTGTCAATTATCTTTTCACGATTAAATGTGCACAAATATTTAGGGGGAAAGGCAAAACAGCTGACAGAGAAAAATAAATATGGCGAAACATAATCTTAGATATGCCTTCATCCAAACGGTCAATGAGGCGTGATGTGTGCGCTAGTTGTTGGACAACTACCTCAAAAAAAAAGCCTACAATAATAGGTTGCTAAATTTCTAGATCATAAGAATTTACTAATAATGTCCTTTAACACAAAAAAACTGTACTTATACTCGTATCAATCACAAAGTAGTGTAAGCTAAAACATTTTTTAATAATTTACTAACCTAACCTAACGTAACCTTCCTTTGCTAACCAAACGCTAAAACGGTCTATTATACATGTTTCTGGTAAAGGAAAGTTTTGCGTTCTAGTCAATTTTTTGAGTTTAACCAGAACATTTGTTCGGAGGCCCCCGTAGTCTGAATTGTGTCTTCATTACAAAACCAAGCATAAATGTGTGTAAACTATGAACTTTAACTATGAAAAACCAAAAATGAGTAAATAATCCAAATTTTATTTTTCGTTCCAGATACTACCATAAAATTTGATTGAAAGTTATTATCGATTAAAAACCTCATTCGGGAAATAAAATTCGCTGTTTTTTTTTAAATTTTGTTTTACTCGTTTGAAATTTTCTGGAATACAGCATTATCGATTTTCTTTATTTTCGGTACCAGTATTGCCATCTAGTGGCAAAATATCTCGTTAACTATTTGCACAATATTTTATTGTTATGCACTAAATCTATTTGTAAAAAAAAATTAAAGCATATTTATTATTATTATTATTTTGGTATTTAAGGCGTGTCAATATTTGAGGTTATAATTTTTTTCAGTTACACTTTCTCGTTACAGACAACACTGTCCATCACCGGAACCTCTAAGAAAGAAAAAAAAAAATTTAACAGCCAGCAGCTGGATTCGAACCTGTGATCTCCGCGTTGGAATCTTTTTAACAAACATGTTTGCTGTCGTTCTTTTAGTCACAAAAATTATTTGCAGTGCCACCAATATATCTGCATTCATTGATTGTGTAATGAATTGATTTCTAAATTATTTTCTCTCTTACGCTATTTTACATCCTGTGCAACTACCAACAAATTATGTTTCCAAGTGAAGTAAAAATAAAAATTAAATTATAAGTTTACTTGTTGAGTTAAAGCAAAATAATTTATTGATTTTTTTGTAGCTGTTAAACATTTCAAAATATAAGTTACTGGAGCGGAAGTAAAATGCCATTTAAATTTAAAATGAAAAATCCTTGACAGAGTAACTGGGGTAATTATTAATGACGAAAGTAAAAAAATAAATTTGAATATTCTGAAATTTAACCTTTTCCGGTGTATTTTTTCTTTTTTGTAAGTTCATGTAACATTGAAGAAAATAAAACAGTACTGTATGAAATTCTTGTTTAAAGTATTATCAAGTTCAAGGGAGAATACTGAGCAAATAGTGGAAGCCCTTTGAAGGGAAGAGAGTAAGGTTTGGTACTTGGACTTTTGATCTGGATCCAATTAAGATAAAACAAAATTCTAAGCAAGAAACTTGAACTTATAAAAGTTTGAAATCTATCGTATCTTTCTTTAAATGTAATTTTAGAATGAAGCAACGATAAATTTATTTTGAAGAGACAGGTTAGCCTCAGTCTGTTTGGCCCTTAGATTTCCTCTTCCTAGGAGCTTCCAGGGGATGGACAGGTTGTCTGCAATAGAGAACACTGTCCGCTGCCCGGCATTGCACTTAGAAAAAAAAAAAAAAATGCTCATGGTGCCCCCCAATCACTTCAGATTGGTTGGTTGACACGCCTTAAATTAAAACAACCTCCATTTGCATTTTGTCAGTTTCCTCTTGTAGGTATTAGTCTGAAGTGGAATGCTCAGAACAATGCCTCCTACAGTTTTGTTTTAAATAATGTCAATGATAAACTTCTTGAAAACAGTTTCCGGCATGACTAGGGGATAATGTTCTCTCTCTGCACAATAGAAGATATTTTTTTTTTAACAGTTAGTCTTAAAAAACAACCTGGAAGAAGAAGTGGACTGATCAGTTCTTCAAGGTACTTCTTAGCGTAGACCCTCTGGCACTCACAGTCCCAGCACGCCTTCACATGTGTGGGCCCTGCAAAGATAATTTTCGGGTGTGATTCTCGTAAATTGGATAAGTTGTAGCTCAACATCGGGACATAATGAACGCTTTCTAGGCTCCAGTCTTCGATGTTTTTTTTTTTAGCTCTAGAAAGCTTTTAACTCAAGAGGGCTTTTAACTCAAGAGAGCTTTTAGCTCAAGAGAGCTTTTAGCTCAAGAGAGCTTTTAGCTCAAGAGAGCTTTTATCTCAAGAGAGCGTTTAGCTCAAGAGAGCTTTTAGCTCAAGAGAGCTTTTAGTTTAAGAGAGTTTTTAGCTCAAGAGAGCTTTTAACTCAAGAGAACTTTTAGCTTAAGACAGCCTTTAACTTAAGAGAGCTTTTAGTTTAAGAGAGTTTTTAGCTCAAGAGAGCTTTTAACTCAAGAGAACTTTTAGCCCAAGAGTTTTTAACTCAAGAGAGTTTTTAACTCAACAGAGCCTTTAACTTAAGAGAACTTTTAGGTTAAGAGAGCTTTTAACTCAAGAGAACTTTTAGCTTAAGAGAGCTTTTAACTCAAGAGAACTTTTAGCTCAAGAGAATTTTTAACTCAAGAGAGCCTTTAACTCAAGAGAGCCTTTAACTCAAGAGAGCTTTTAGCTCAAGACAGTTAGTTATTTATTCCCTTCACACTGCACAGCTAGAAGTCAAACAACAGACCTAGCAACATAATACTTCAACCTTGGTTTTTACGTATAGGCTAATCTTAAAATGAATATCCTCTTAACTGTTTCAATATCCTGTCTAAAGTTAAGGACGATGAAGCAATCTTGCGCGAGCCAATGCCTATTATAAGCTTAAAACTGATATTCCCTAGTTAATCACAGAAATGGTTACCTAACCTGCTACTTTTTTTTTTACCCAGAACAATGGAATTGATTCTGCCTTGTGTGATCTTTGCCACAGACTCATTAAACACAGAAGATATAATCTTGAAAATAATTATTTTTCTTTTTTCTTTTTTAAGAAAAGAGAAAAACATTGTGTATTTCCTTTGATGATAGTTGATCATAGAAAACATTGGTCCGTTACGCGTGAGTGAAAACTGAACATGGCAGTGTTTATGCAAATTTTCCAAAGTTACGACATCTTGGGGGGAAATCTTCTTTTTAATTCATTCTATTCCATGTAATCCATTGCTTTTCTTTGTAATTATTTTTTTTTGGGGGGGGACATCTTGTCCATCCTTTGATTCTTTGGATTTGGTTTAGGAGATGCTGTGACTGAGAGGAGAACAGCTGTCTAGGATATCTTGCTTCCTTCCATTTTTTCCCAAACATCTTCATCTCGTGACTCGTTAACCGTGATCACCTCAGTCTCAACTACGGTTGATTCCTTAGAAACAGTGATTCAAGATGCACCTGAAGAGACAGTGATTGCATTTTGGCCCGCCCCATAACTCACTCAGGGCCGGATTTAGATGAAAAGTGGCCCTGGGCTATTCCACTTATGAGGCCCTTTTACCTCCCATTTTTAAGTTTGTAAATTACATGAGAGATAATAAAATACATCACTGCAGTGATACATCACTAAAACAACGTTTTAGTGTACACTGTTTTTTAGAGTAGCGTAATTTTAATTTTGCTAACAATTTGAATGTAGGCCCCCTCTTAATCTTAAGGCCCTACGCTGAAGCCTAGTTAGCCTATAGGAAAATCCGGCCCTGGTTATAATAGTAGGTTACGTTAAGAGTTAGCCTTGTACTTAGAGCAGAGTTTTACAGCTTGACCAAGTCATTTTTAAGTCCACCATTTCCAGGCTAGTGCAAGCCCTTTCAAGCCCCTTGGCAACTTCTTCTTCTATTCATTCGGAGTCCCTGCAGTGACTCAACAATAGCTAGGGGTAGTAAACTGGGTGCTTAAACTTCTGATTGAATTGCGTCAGTTAAAACGCATTCATCGTATACTTACGCTTAGAATGCAGTCGAATACGTTTGTCATAATTTCCTTTCACTTCCCGTTTCCATTTTGAGAAATGACTTCCTTCTATGATAAGAACAAAATATTTACAGTTCATAAATACAAGATTATTAAATGAGAGTGGATAGTGCAAGATTTAAGTCATTAAGTGCTATTTCAACACTTCTAACAACCAAGTTAATTAAAGAAATAAAAAAATAATGTATTTTTATCTGTAAAAGAAGTTCATTAGGTGTAATATAAAGACGCTGAATAGTTTTACTTACCACGTATGCGAAATTATTTGTTTGCAGAAGTAGAAGTAATTAAGTAGTTGTGAAATTAAAATAAAATACAAAAATGGGACCAAACTATTATTATAGTTTAGCAATTATTATAGTTTCCAAACAAAATGTAACTAAATAATGTTCAAAGCAAATAGAATTATGTCGCCCGGGATTTCAGTTGAAAGTTAAAGTTTATTGCTTAACGTTTTTTAGAGTCACGATAGATTAAGTTGGATGTCCCCCCAACTATGTAAGAAGTGTTGCCCTGCACAAAACCAAGTCTTATCGTGTAAAGACTAAATTTAACGACAAACTTGAGATCATCTCCTGTAGCTGTAGCAATAATTTATTTTGTGTTGCAATACCTTTTTTTATAAGGCTTGAAAGCATGTTGCATTATATGAACAAGATCTATTTAATGGAAGAAAAAATTGTATTGATGTGCAATGTAGTTGTTTTTCTGATTTTCCCGAATTGCTTCCGTCCAAAATTTAAAACTTTACTTCCGATTATACGGTCATTCTGTTCCTTAGAAATAGAAATAGAAAACGGGGCGGGGCCTACATCCTACGGCACCGCAGCCTCAAGACTTATTGTGCCTTCCCCTTTTTCAGTCTAATAGACGAAACCTCTCCTTCTGAAAAGGTTGAGGACTTTCCCTACCAGCTCCTTTTTGCGCTACTATCTCCTTTGGTCTCAAAGTTCCAAAGGCTTCAGAGCGCAATCGATCAGCCAGTAAGAGGCCGTTTCCTTCTCTTCCTAACACAATCTGCACTAAGGTTCCTAGCTAATAAGCCCTACTTTGTACAGGTTTCTGAACCTGCCTTGCCCCTGTAAATCGGCCTGCAATCAGAGTAATCTGATTCCTGCCAAAGCCTAGAGTGCCTATTTGGTTCTTTGTTTATACACACCTTTGGGCATAATACTCTTGCCTATGTTTAACCCCAGGAAGCGTCACCTCTGGTTCTCTCCAGATCCAATCTCTGAGAGCTGCACGAACTGCTGGTCGCCTTGGTAATCCCCAGGACAGGCTCCGGGCCAATGAAAGGAGTACTAGCTCCATTCCTGGCCAGTTGATCAGCTATTCTATTCCCTCTTAATCCCCACAAGACCCGGGCACCCATTCCAGCCCAAACTTTACTTTATGCCGAGCCCAGTTGTTCCAGGACCCTTTTTTTTACATTCCCAAACCAGGGACGAGGTAGTTCTGAAGGAAGTAAGTGCCTTCAGTGCTTCTATTCCTTAATTACCATTAGATTCCGTTCAGTCTCATCTTCACATACCCGAACCCTAATTTCAGCAAAATTATTCAGCGGAGAATAAAGGTTAACATGAGCAAATCCTATGACATGACCTTTACTCTAAAAACTATCGTACTCCTGCTAATCAATCTGTTATCACAGGCCTATTCCTCCGGCCAGATTAAGTGCGTAGACTAGAAAGGGGGGGAAAAAAGTCCCTTAAAAAATGGTTGTCAATACCCTGAACTCAAATACATTCGATTTGGTCCACCATTTTTCTTCTTTGAGCCCCTTTTTTCAAAATGCAGTAACAATTACGTCAAAATAGTGTTTACATTGCTAAAGCACCACCAATAAGAAAATCTGTATAAATCATATGTTTGCCTAGATTTAATTTAGGTAGAGAAATAATTATTTTATGATTTCCACTAAGATATTATTATTTTTTGTTAAGATTGTAATCCACCCACACAATTCTTAAGTACACGCTTATCAAGGCCATCACTTGTGTAACCTGCTATTTCTTCTACATGTTGGAATGTGTTCCAATCCTTTACCAAAAACATTGTGCTTAGTGTAGCAGAGCCAGGAAAACTGGGTTAAGGTTTTAGAAGGAGTGGTGAAAAAAGAAGAAAAATTAATGAGAGATATATATATTTGTAATTATTTGCGACAATAGAATGTAGGTTATAAAAGTCAGCTGTTGCCTGGAAGCCATATTGGTGGTGGCCTTCAGGTCAAAGGATCTTCTTCCAGCTGACTTTCTACTCTTGGCATTACATAATGGCCACTATTTATAGAGGGCAGAAGGTCTTATTATTTCCTTTTTTTAATTCGATGGGATATTTCCCCCTCCCCGCCGATTTGTGTTCATTAATCTTTGGTTAACAAATTTTAGTAATAAAAACTGCAGTCATTGATTTTTGAAAAAGCTTTTTCTATAAATGTTAACAAATTTGTGAACAAATAAACTTTATATTGTGGTGAACACGGAGATTTCTCGTATTAATTTTAAAACCCATCCGTGTCGTATGGAATGGAGCTATGAGGTTCAATCAATCGCTCAAATCTGTAAAGGATTCATTCCCTTCAATCTAAAAATTACTTCGAAACGCTCCATTTTATGTCTACCAACCTGGGCTATACATACTGACCTTAACCATTCCTTTTTGTCACACAAATCGCTGAAAACACGATACAAGAAACTTCTCCACTCCAGCCTGCGATCTCACGTAAATCCTCTACCTCCAAAATCTTCTTTTTTTTTTCAAGTACTCTTCCTGATTACACGGACAAGACATCTTAAGAGTCAGTGTGGCCACCGTGATCTCCTCTCTTGGTGAAGAGAGTGGGACTTAACAGTCTAATGTTTTTGGAGTAGTTACCACTGCGGTAACTTCTCCACTCGTTTGCTTCATTTTGTTACTCTGTTATCATTGTTACTTATAGCGTCAAGCACTGATGAAAACACGATACATAAAACTTCATTTCAAATCTGCAATCTTATATAAATCCTCTAGCTCAAAAATCTTTCTTCTAGAACTCTTCCTGATAACCCGGACAAGACGCCTTAAGAGACAGTGTGGCCATCGTGATCTCCTCTAAAGTGAAGAGAGTGGGACTTAACAGTCTATTGTTTTGGAGTGTTACCACTGCGGTAACTTCTCCACTCGTATACGTCTGTTACTCATTGTTCTGTTATCATTGTTACTTATAGCGCCAATGCGCTGATTGTAGCACAAATAAACGCTAAAAAAAAAAGAAGATTTTAAATTTTATCTGAATTTTAAAATATATCTAGTTCTTACAAACTTTAACCAGATTGTAAATCGATGAATTACCCAGAATTGAACACATACCAACCCTGGATAGTTCTAAATATCATAAGATCTCAGATGGACAGCAGACTGCAACAAAGCTTTGGCAGCAGAGCTTTCCTGTAAGTAACAAGTTGTGTTCTTTGATAGTCAACCAAATCTGCTATTCTCTTGCTTTTCGGATGCGCACAGATTAGTAAATATTGCCAGAAAGCTGTTAGGCCTAATATTGCTGGAAGGATAGAAGATTTTGCTCCGTCCGTTGAGGCACGTGGACCAGCTGGCGAAGAATAGGGAGGCCAGTTCTCGTTACCTGAAGACGCAGCTTCAAAATCTATTCTATTAGCAGAATGTATGAGAGTAGACTACATTAGAGTAGTACAGTACAGTAGAATAGTTAGTTTTACTTTTCCATTCAATATTTACGTATTATTCTGTGCTTAAGCGAGCACTTTCCTTTTTTTTAAGCACCACTTAAAGTATTAACTTTTCTTGACCTAATATTTTATTGCCTTGTATGATATTACATCATCATAGTTGTAAAAAATGCGTGACAATGCAGTTGAATTTTTTTTAAAGAATGAAATTTCATAATATTTCTACTTCAAATGCAACATAGTTCTTTATTTTTCCACAATTTCAGTGAAAGCGTTAATATGTTTTGATTAATTTATTGAAAATAACATAAAATAACCTTACATCTAATTGACATTTGATCTAAGTGCTTTAATAGTTTTCGTTTTTCTTGTAAAGGTTTAAAATATTATTATTATTTTAATAGTAAACATAAAATTTATGTTTATATCTTTGTATTTGGTAAATAGTTGTTGCAATACAAAGCGATGGACTTCCATCAGTAGATTTATAAATAAATAGTTGCAAACATTGTTGTTGGCCTTGCGATGTTGCAAACAGTTATATTGGATGATTAATTATGAAGATCTATTTTAAAAGTAGGAAAGAAGAAAATAAAACAAAAAAAAAACTACTTTTTCTCCAAATATGAACTGTAGTCTTCTAAGTCCAAGGTCAAGCCATTCTAAATTGAATAACTTTACATTCCACTGATGTAAACATAAGACCTTGTTACTTGAAAATTCTTGGTATGTTTTCAAGATTACTTTAGAAGTGTTGTTGAAAGAAAATCGATACTTATACAGTGGTAGATGAGTAAAGTGAATTCATCCAAAATGGTGAAACCTCCCTAAGTAGAGCTATTATAACCTTACTGTGCGCTGGTACTTACTTCATTTTGAAGATCATGTGGCCACAGAAGATACCAAAGACAATGCACTAATTTGGCAAAACTAGTTGCGAGAAAAACTGGAGGCTTGTTCACACCGAATTTTATTAAAATAAATAAATCAATCAGTAAATTCTCTCTTTGCCAATGTCACAAAAAATTATAGACATTTTTAGGCGCCACAATAGCCAAGCGGTTAGAGGCGAGACTTGTAAAGCTAATATGTTTTGTGGTACTGGGTTCGATTACCGGACACTAGGCCTTGGATTTTTATTTAACCAGTTAAGCGTGTTTGACGTGAATACACGTCAAACTAAATCTCTATTTCGGTGCGTTTGACTTGTATACTCGTCGTGAAAAATATAAAATTGCCGTTAACTATAAAAACTAGAAATTTTTATAGAATACAATAAGAATCAATAGGATGAAAAATTAATGTCATTTTCAGTCAAGGTAAACTTTATTATTCTTCAGGGCTAATTTACAATGTACTGTTTTACATCATTAGAGGGTTGGTGTGTCTTCTGTGGTGTCTGTTCATGGACTGACAGAACAGACAAGACAGAAGACATGACTGAAACTGGCAGTTATTTTTTCATCCTATGGAACCTATGATTCAGTCACCAAAAAATAATGAACAGTAATTACAATAAGACTATTATTTGCTGGGATGTTTCCTTTACCTTTACCAATAGAACTGCCAAGTATTTTATACGGAGTGGAGTGGAGGGAGCTAGCCAAATGATAAGTGGTTGGTACATGTTTGGTCTCCGCATTAGAGATTCGGAATTACGGACACAAATAGAAGCTCACAAACCCTTGCGCAATGCCGTTTTTACCTTAGATAGAGGTTCAGATCTCAGTACGAGCATGATTTCATTTTGCACAGAATTCAAAGCTCTTTTTTCTCCCTTGTAAAATCTCTTGCGTCCCTAGTTAAAACTAAGGCAATTCATACGTGAAGCGGTGCAAGATTTTGAATGAGCACAGAATGCTCTGTAATCTCAAGCCCCAGGAGATTACAGAAAAAGTGCTTGCAGTGACTATATTACGACGTTGTAAACTTTTGGTTCGTTTTGTTGCCTTGCGTTCGACGTATATACACGTCATTGTCTGATTTTAATCCCGCACACTGCTGGGGTTATTTTAAAACTAAATTCCACGCTTAACTGGTTAATGGTTAATAAAAAGAAATTTACAGTAATGTATGTTTGCTAGTCGCCTCCGTTCACGACACCTTTGGAAGTTAAGCCCGCCTCAAAGAATTGGCGATTACTTTACTTTTTTGTAAAGACATTTCTAGGTAAGCTAGATTTTTTTTCCAATTTTTGGGCACTCAGAAGGTTCACCCATCACAGAGTTTGAACCTTGAGATTTAAATTAAAAGAAAGACGAGTAAGTTTTTACCCTAAATACAATATATATTTTTTTAAATTCCAATTTAGGAGCCCCAAAATAAAATAAATCTGCCCCTAACTTTTATGCAATTACTGTCCTTGAGTTTAAGTTGAAGGTTATGGTCTGTAAAAGTTTGAATGAAAATTAATCTGCCTTTCTGAACTGAATGTTGCGTAAACTAATTTTAAAGAGGGTAGTAAAAGATTATTGCTATGACTTCAGTCATAAAAGTTTTTTTTCTTTTCTTTTAAATGCCAAGCTTTCAAGCTCTACGGCCTAGGTCATCTTGCAAGGTCGTTTGAACAGTTTTTTTTTTTACTGAAACCAATTACAAGTTATGTCTTTCCCCCTCCACCAACGGCGAGCTTTACGTCCAACGACCCAATTGTGCGTCCTAGACGAAGGCGACATAGTCTACTGTAAATTTCTTACATTATATAATTAAATAAAATTCTAGACTATCACGATGCATCATAGCTTTTACAGAACTCATCTCTAATTACTCAGCTACAGTGGCGCCCCAGCAACAAATAAAGAAAAATAGTTTACAACAATTATTTATGAAAATGTATACATTGTGTACATTTATATTTATGAAAATTTGTAAATTGTGTGTATTTACAATAAAATTAATGTACATTAAAAGAAACAAAAAAAAAATTACTGAGATTGGTAACACTGTTCTTACCGTTTGGAGTAATGAATCAGTCACTAAAAACAAGAAGAACATTAGCATTTATTCTATAACCTAACCTAACCTTCCATTCTTGTACAATTTATAAGATTCTACAACTTTTCTTAAAAAGTGTACATTTTATTCAAACAAATCCTTCAAAAATTTCTTTTTAAGTACTTTTTTTTTAAGCTTCCACTAAAAAATGACAGAAAGTTGAACGAAACACGTTTACGTGAGTTTCAAATTAAGATATAATTTTCCTAGTGGAATAGATTTAGGAAGCATTGACATTCGTGACTTTATAGCCAACCAAATAATAGAGGTTATGATTGTTTATAAGATAGGCTTATAACAAGATTGTGTTACATTTATTTCGTGTTCTTTATAATAAGAATCATTTCCTATAAATTTGTAAAAACATTTTTTGTAAAAGGTATGTAATATTTTACTTTCATTTTACCAGTGGATGAATTTATTTTATTACCTGAGCTCATAGATGATTTTAATTCATAATGTCATCAATTTTTGCTTATAATGTACGTATATCTTTCTTTTATTATGTAGTATCTTATCTTATTGGTTGAAAATATTCAAATAATCCTTTACCAGTTATGTCTCCATTTTTGACAAATGTTTTTCAGTATATTTTGTGAATTCTATTGTTCTTTTATTATATTCTATTATTAATAATCTAATATTAGACTCCAGTCTCGGTATACTGCCCAAAAATGTGCCAGGGGAAAAAAACAAAACAAACATTTTAGCCGTACGTTGAGCTGTACGAGTATTTTAGCCTTCCCCGTTTCTTTTTAATCCGGGCATTTTCTTCATTTTAAAAGTAGGAGCATGATGAATCAGATTCATCAATCTATGGGCCCATTGTGTCCTAAATGATCATCTTATTGGGTATTGATTAGCATTTTTCAGTACATTATAGAAAAGGTATAAAATTTGTGCTTTCATAACTTTTTGAAACTGAGTCGTTGATTTTCAATCAACTAATCGTTGACCGGTTTTGGACTTACATCCATCCTTTGAAGTAGATTGATTAGTTTGGTGCATAGAATTTAACTTCTAATGAGTGAAGTCATATTCTCTAGTTGAAAAACCAATCAGGGATACAATAAACATGCTTGCAGCTACGAATAAAATCAATCCACCAGTGGCTGACATAATCACATTCATCTTGTAATTGTGTCCACAAAACTGAAAGATTCTGATAGGAAGATAGACATCTGTCTATATTGACGGCAAGAGCAACTAAGGTTAAGTATTTCACTAATTTCCGTTCAGCTGTTGCTCCAAATCCAACGCTTCCTGCAAATTCCTTACTACTTTAAAAGATCAATTGATTTTTTTTCCCCCCAGTATCTAACAGAAGGTTGCAAGAGAGATAAACTTTATAGTCACAGCGAAATTTAATATTTACATTGTCCTGTAGAATGCTCCGAAGATGACCGAAACCTGAATCCATCGCTGGTCTTAAAATGAAACAGCTGACAAAATAGAGACAAATGACTCTGTCCTTGCAGACTTCTGATCAATTAATCATTTATTAAAATATTTTTAGATAGTAATCCTGGCCAGAGATATTTCTCTCAGAGATTATATAACTTTACAATAATATTTTTCATATTAGTAATAATTATTCTAAGACAAGGCGAGGCTCTACTCTACTGTTCCGGAATGACCTTGACGGGGGATACCCAAAGAGAATAAGATAAACTACGCAGTAAAAGAACTCAACACAGGGGACATTACACCGGCTTAAGAGCAGTCCCACTTGCTTGGCTGTACGGTTTTTTGAAAGCTACTTCTTTGTTGTTCATTCAGGCTACACCTTCTTAGCAAGACCTTGATGAATTAAAAAAAAAAGATGGCGGAGGAAAGCAAACATTTGAGGTTTGGTAAGGTGTGGTAGCCCATGCCACAGCCTGCATCGTCTATCTGTGTAGGATATAAGAGGATCGTGATAAATATCAAGAATCATGTAGACAATGATTCAGCAAATTACAAAATTTCTTAACCTAAATAATACATGATAATCGAGTTTTGAATAGTTTTATTGTATTTTTATAATATAAATAACCACAGCTAAATACATTATCAATTACACCATACAAAAAATATGGAATTTAAAAAAATCCATCTTTTTTACATTAAAGATCAAGCTTTTGAAAGATGTAATTAAGCAACATAACTCATACACAAAAACAGGTTGAACAACGTAACTGATGAACAATTCTATAATGTCTAAAAGAACGCCAAAGCTTTATAGGTATCTGATAGATATGTAACACCAAATAGGGCTTAGATTAGTTGGTTCCCGTAAACAACTTAAGGGATCTGCCAAGTGACTTATTGGATAATCGTTATACTAGCGTGGACTCTAAAGAAGCTGTTATAGCGTTTAGAGAGGCCCTCCCTACCAAAAAAACCGGGTAGAGTTTAAGAAAATAGCACTGAACTGAAGGTAAGTTTAAGATTCAAGCGTGGTTTCAGAGGGGAGTTTCCCGTCGTAATGGAGCAGTGACAAAGCAAGTAGAAATCTAGACGAACTGGAAGCCAATTCGGTGTTTTACTTTGTATTTTACCTTCCAATTTCCAAAAGAAGGTTACCCTTTGTGTTTAATCTAGCCCTGGACATATTAAGTGACAGAGACCAAAAAAGTAGAAATCTAGACGAACTGGGAAGCTAATTCGGTGATTTTCCCTTGTATTTAACCTTCCATTTTCCAAAAGATAGCCACTTTTTATGTACCTTTATACTTAACTTTTTAAACTGTAAGTTTTTGTTAAGGATTCTCTAGAAAAGTTTAAAGAAGAAGAAGCAGTGGTACCGATGAAAATGACTTTACTTTTAGAAAACTTCATTGGCTTTAATATCTGGAGATCAGTAAGCAAAGTGAAACTATAGTAGAACAATAGCCCAAGAAATACCCAAGGTTGTTTGGAAGTAGCTGAAGAGGCCTAGGTCTTTAAAGGATCGTGGTGCCATTTTAATTATAATCAATAATAATAATATACTTATTATTTTCGAAGTTTATATTTGAAGTCCAAAAATTTTGCTAAATCATGCTACATATTTTAGTAAATGTGTGTCGTAACTGATTACATAAATAATGATATCATTTAATGTTTTCTTTTGTATTCCCTTCAGGCGGGTCAATTTTCGTTTTCTCTCTCTGGGCTACGTTTGATTGCTTCCTTACCTAGGCTACTCTAGAATCGTAGGTGATAATACTCTCTACATGTTCTTGTCGTGAACACTTCCCCAAATAAAGCGACTGGTTGTGCGAAGTATTTGCAATTGATAGTTAACAATACATATATCTAGAACAACAGTTAGTTTTATGCAAGGAGTGTAATCGATAGAGGCTCTCCCCCTCATCTACTCTGTATGGCCATAATTACGGTTGTAGTTGCATACAGGAAGTCATACTTTCGAGCTACATGGTGAATGTAACTTTGTATCTACATAATACGTATATTTATATCCTGCTCTATTTATGTTCCATCTGGTGGTGAAGGGGTGGTGGTCGTTACTGGACATTACCAATAAACTGGAGATTGTAACTAGAAACTATAACTTCCGATTCACGTTCCTGTGTATTTTTATTTTTCAAAGAGAGGGGGCGCACTTTCTTAATTTGGTCATTAAGCTTTAGCATGATTTCACTTTTTATAAAACAAAACTGCTGGAACTCAGAGACACATTGGTAGAAGATACATGGCTGAACAAATTCCGTTTTCTCTCCTTCCCCCACCATTAAATCAATTTTTGGGGGAGTAAATTAATTTAATAGATGTGACAGCACCCTCTCATCTATTCTAATACCAAGAAACTTCCATATAAAGTGCTCTTTGAACACAATAGTTCTCCTAAGGAGATCTTGCATTGTTGGACAAAATTTACTAGCGAAAGACTGGGTACCTCTTTAAGGACCATTGTACATTAAGAAAATACGTACTTGCGCATAGACAGGATAGATGGATAGCCTGTGTAACGCGTAGTCAGGAAGAAAAAGGCACAATATTGAGTATTTTATCAGTTCACAGGTCTCGAGACCCTCTTTCCCAGTGGGGAAATGTCCTACTAATATGAACCTTTCCGTGGGTTCCGAACCCAGAAAAGCAAAAGAAAGGCTAGTGAAAAGGCAGACGAGTGGGTTAGTCTCAACTCTTAGAAAGCCCACAATCCGTGTTTGCAATTTCTGGTGGCTACTGGGTTGCCAAAATCACAGTTAAATCACAAAAATGCCTATCAAGAACGGTAAGCCTAAGGATTCTTTCTTGATCTTCGAATGGAGCAGGAAATAATTAAGGAACATTGTAGTGCTGATTTCTGGAGAAGCTCCAAATGGCTTGTTCAGCAGAAGGAAAATCAGCTGGCTCAATGTCAGCTGTGTGGAATTGAAGAGTGTACTGAGGAAGTGGCGCCCTACCTTAGGGAATGCCCGCATTTTGTGCTAGGAAGATTGATAGTATTTGGACTAGAGGTAATATTGAGAGAGAGGTTATGAATCTGTCTCTGACGGTCTGAAGAAGGTGACGAGGCTGGTGAGTTCAGGATTAGCCAGTGTGAGAATTAGGGTATTCTATTGGGTAGAAAGGGCTAATTCATGGCGCAGGTGCTATGCCTTCTCTAATAAGTCTAATCAGCTGTTCGTTTAGAGAAAATCCCATGTTTTAATAAAAGTTAGTAACCTGATGATTCCATTTTGTTATATCCATTACTCAGTTTCCAATAAGGACATCGCCAACACATAAAAATATTTGCTCCAACAATTAACAAATTCTTATTACCTATACCATCCATCAGTGAATGCGGCGAAATGTAAGCATTGAAATGGAAAAGAATGTGAAGATATGACCTAGGCGCTAGTAGAGTCATAAGAAAGTTGATGTCAGAGGTCAGGGTTGATTCTACATGGTGCACCTAGTTTCCAGGTGTAGTATTATGTTCTGCATCAGACCGTAACCATCTATTAGCAATGAACAAGATAAAAATCCCATCGAAATTGATGGTCATCAATTTAAATGTTTCCTTTATGAGGATAACTGTTTTGATTTAAGTTCGAACAAGAATTAAATTTTGATAACAATGACTTATTAACTGTTATAATTGGATTTACAAATAAGAAGCTAATAAAAAGTTCAAAATAGGTCAAGGTAAATTAATGGTAATCATTTGTCACCAAAGATCCTGGACAGTTACCAGGACTGGATGGGTTTATATCCTCCTGTAATCCTAACTCCTGAATTTGGGGACCATCTTTGGAATATTTGGGTCCTAGACTCATCTCTCTTCTTAGTACTTGACTAGGGAGAGGTTGTCCTTGAAGATCGACTGCCTGCTCTATTTAGGGTTTCCTCCGAAGTACTGATAAATCAATCAATCACTGATAGAAATCCAAAACCGATTAGAAATAGAAACAAAAAACAAGCATAGCTAGAAAGATGAGCGAAAAAGATCAGGAATGATAAGAAGATGAAGTGAAATCATCAAAGGAATGTAGTGTTTCTTGAGCAAGAGCATTCTCAGACTGTAGGTGATATCGCTTTCTCCATTCATAAAGAATGGAGACGTCTGCTGTTATATAAGAAAGATGCATGCGTAGGAAGCTCTCGAGAGGATCGGCTCCTGCCAAGGACAATACCAACTATTATGATCACGCGATTCTGGTTTTTAAAAAAAATTAAAGTATTTGAAGTTAGTTTAAAATAGCTTATTGGCTCATCTTGTCAAAGTCACATCTTTACAATGTAGACGCGCGTTTCTATTATGCAACTGGTAAAATTAGTTCAGTTTAATGCGATTAGTTACTATTCCAACTAGAATTCCCGAAAAGAAATTCGGGTGCTCTCCTGCTGGGATGTTTTTTTTAAAAAAAGGTGAAGACATTCTACCATCAGCCTAAATAACCGTGACTGTTTTTAAGTAATGATTCAAGCCGAGTCAAAGTATTGTGATAATTTCATATTTATAACCTACACTTAACCTACCGTTGATTGTATTACTATAAGTAACCAGCTGACAGAGTAGTTAAGTAAATTACTATTATTATCCTTATTCAATTATTCATGCATCAGCTGTTTAATATTATAGAACTACTATAATCAGTTGAATTACTTCTCATTTATTTAAAATGCAAGTAATTTTAAAGGCAGTTCCTAAATTTTAGCTCAAAAAATACGCCTCAATAACCAAAAGAGCACTTCATTTTATGCTTCTGAAAACTTTCTCAATTATTCAGCAGTTTTTTTAAAAATTATTCTCTCTTTTTTTGCAGTCAATGTATAAACAATTTATTTTATTAAAAATCGATAATAATTTGTGGCTTAGGGCTTAAATATTTTTTCTCCCTAGAAAGCAAACAAATTGAATTGTATTCATATTAAAAAAAGAAAGCACAGTGATTCGGATCTGAATTCCATTTATAGCATCGATGTTTTATTAGACTAACATTAAAGAATTAATATTTTAGATAAATCGATATTTTGTCAATGAGTTAAAACATTTCTAAGACCAATTAAACATTGAACAAAATATATTGTTGTTCTTACTTTTTCTGGCTTGCATTAACGTTTTGACTAAATATCGTGCGACAATAACACATAAAATTTATAGTAAACATTTTTTTTCTTACAAAAATGGAGCTGCACGCTTCCACATAACCTCTTCACAGACACGCATCTACAATTTTAAGTGGCCAGCGGCCCCCCCCCCTGATCCAACCATTAACTAACAGCTTCTACAGACAACACTGTGCATGGAGTTCAGTACGCTAGGGGCTGACATAGCTATTTACTTTTTCCTTCTGCCCAAAATGTTCTTACTAACAGTGTTGCCATTTTGGGTTTACTACTTAAAAAAAAAAAGTCCCTGTAAATATTGTTTTAATTTATTCTGAAGAGAGATTATTTAAAATTAGATATAGTGGACAATATTTTTAAATTTTCACTTTTCCATTCAAATAGAATTATTATTTTTAGTTTTTGCATACATTTCTATGTACAAGTATTGACAACTTCATTTATGTAACTACCATGATGTTAGTTGAGGTGTGTTGCAACTGTACAGTTGATTATCATTTCCATATTTAAATATATGTTATTATGTGTCATGTTTGCATAGAAAACAAATTACCTAACCGTATATTTAATATTTTTATTCAATGAATACATAAATAAATATATCTATTTATTACGGAATTTCTACTGTTTCATCTATGGGACAAAGATAATCAAATGATGTTTATCCAAATTTGTAAAAAATATTAAATAATTACAACTTTCAACAGACGTTCCCAAGTTCGAATCCAGTTGCTGGCTCTTAGATTTTCTCTTGCTAGGGGAGCTTTTTATAGCTTGCTGTCCGGAGAGAAGCAGTGCCAAAAAAAAAAACAATGCGCCATTACTCCATCAAGACCGGAAGGCTATTTAAGTTAATTGTAGGTCTTTTCCGTTGAAGATTGTGAAAACACATGGGCATGACAGAAAGAAGAAGAAGCAAAAAAGAAACCTTCACATTGATAGAACCTTACCCAATGAATATAGAAGGTCTACAAAGGATGTAGATTGCGCAAACAGGTTTACCATACCTACAGCCACGATAGAAATCATGCTATAAAAATAAACTTGAAAAGCACTCATAAAATTTGCCTAAATAGCAATTAAGTACCCCTAATAAACATGAATTTTAAACATAAAATTAGAACGAGGGCAATTTCCTTTTTAAATTTAGGCAACTGAAATTAAATTCCAACCCAACAGGATATAAAAACAAGATTACATTCTATTGGATTTCTCCTAATTTTATTATTTAATTGTTACATAATCATTTAAAAAGAGTTTTGTTTTTTTTTAAATTAGTGATTATTAGCCACCATTTCATATCTTAGAAATTTTTAATAAAATGTGTAGTAAACACAAAACATCTGGTGTGTTCAAAAATTCACTTGAATTTTTCTTCGTGTATTTCTTACATTCGTAGTTCTTCAAATGTAAACATTTTGTGAAATTCTAAATTTTTGGTAACTATTACTAAGGAGCATGGATGTGTAAGTAAGTGGGAGATTTCCCAGTTCGAATCCCGGGAATAAACTAACTAGCCAAACTACCCCTCCTTCCAACAACGAAATCTAACCTTTCTTCCAATGATTACATTAAAAGAATTATGTCCAGATTGCAGACACGCAGATGAATGTAAAATAGTTAAGCAATTTAATATTGTCTTACAGCTGGAATATTCTAAATAAAATATAAGTATACGTAAAAATACATACTTTTTTTTGTAGCATTTTATTAGAAAAATTTTGATGTGTTAAGATACTTTTACGCATTCATGTTCAAAATAAAAAGACACTGTTTTCATTAGGGTAGTTATAACCCAAAAAACATTTTAGGATTTGTTTATGTAATGAAGATTACCTCCATTTTCTTTTTAATTTAGTATCTTCTATTGTTTACAACTTCATAAAACCTAAAAAAAAGTATTCTTATAATAAAAGATAAGAATGAACAGTTAAATTATCCCTTAGAATCAAATTAAAGCGTTCTCAAATTCTTTTTTACTCCTGAAAATATATTAGTTAAAAACACTGAGTATGTATTATAATTAACTAAAGGGTAAACACTGTTCTCTTGCTAAAATAGTACTACTTTAATCAAGTTCCATTCCAATTTAATGGAAAAATTTAAAAAAATAAAATAAAATAAACTCGTAAAGATTTTTATAAAGATATCTAACTTTTTCCGTTTTCTTAAATTATTTTGAACGTATTTTGTCAAACTTAGTACTTTTGCTACAAATTTAATTCTTCTTAATAGTAAAGTCAGAAGGCCAAAGTAGTCCTTGAGAGGTTAGCTTAACTACTCAATAAAACTATGATACAAAACGCAATCCTAAAAAACTTAATTCTAAAAAACCTAAACTTAATTTTAGATTCGTTTTTTTCTATTTCATCATTAACCCGGAAAAAAAAGAAGAAATAACAGTAGAAAATAAATATAAAAAAAGAAGAAGTAATTTTGAATAACTACGAAAGCAGTTTGTAATGTTATTTATTGTAGTAATAATACTACTTAGTTACTAGTTTACAAATTTATTTGTCTATCTAAATTGTGATTAATATTACTTTTTGCCATGCCCATTTATGGCGTGTTAACCATGACATTTCATCATCCTTCCAAAGAACATCGTAGCATTGTGGCAATTCAATTTCTATTGTACCGACTCATTTATTATTATTACTATTATTTATTGCATCGTGAGAAAAAATTGGGTAGATAAATACTGCAATATTCTGATTATATACAGTATAAGTAATGTATTTTTAAAACTGTCTGTTAGGAAAAAATTGTCAAAAAGTTACAGAAAAAGCGTAATGTTAAAAAACACATAACTTTTAAAATTTTAACACAATATTTTAGCGAAAATAGTTAATGAGATATAGAAGGTTAAAGCTTGAAGCTTTTACAACTACTCCAAATTTCAAACCTCAATATCTCTCTTTCTATTCATCAGATTTCAATGATGTCTTTACCCAATTGTAAAGAAAAGTAAACTCTATAACTGGATAAAATCGCGATGTTTTAGTGATAATAGGAAATGAGATATAGAAGGTTAAAGTTTGAAGCATTTACAACTACTCCAAATTTTAAACCTCTATATCTCTCTTTTTATTCATCAGATTTTATTGATTTCTATACCCAACTGTAGAGAAAAGTAAACTCTATAACTGGATAAAATCGCGATGTTTTAGTGATAATAGGAAATGAGATATAGAAGGTTAAAGTTTGAAGCATTTACAACTACTCCAAATTTCAAACCTCTATATCTCTCTTTCTACTCATTAGATCTTAATGATATCTTTACCCAAATGTAGAGAAAAGTGAACTCTATAACTGGATATAATCGCGATGTTTTAGTGATAATAGGAAATGAGATATAGAAGGTTAAAGTTTGAACCTTTTACAACTACTCCAAATTTCAAACCTCTATATCTCTCTTTCTACTCATTAGATCTTAATGATATCTTTACCCAATTGTAGAGAAAAGTGAACTCTATAACTGGATATAATCGCGATGTTTTAGTGATAATAGTTATTGAGATATAGAAGGTTAAAGATGGAAGCTTTTACAACTACTCCAAATTTCAAACCTCTATATCTCTCTTTCTACTCATTAGATCTTAATGATATCTTTACCCAATTGTAGAGAAAAGTGAACTCTATTACTGGATAAAATCGCGATGTTTTAGTGATAATAGGAAATGAGATATAGAAGGTTAAAGTTTGAAGCATTTACAACTACTCCAAATTTCAAACCTCTATATCTCTCATTCTATTCATCAGATTTTATTGATTTCTATACCCAACTGTAGAGAAAAGTAAACTCTATAACTGGATAAAATCGCGATGTTTTAGTGATAATAGGAAATGAGATATAGAAGGTTAAAGTTTGAAGCATTTACAACTACTCCAAATTTTAAACCTCTATATCTCTCTTTTTATTCATCAGATTTTATTGATTTCTATACCCAACTGTAGAGAAAAGTAAACTCTATAACTGGATAAAATCGCGATGTTTTAGTGATAATAGGAAATGAGATATAGAAGGTTAAAGTTTGAAGCATTTACAACTACTCCAAATTTCAAACCTCTATATCTCTCTTTCTACTCATTAGATCTTAATGATATCTTTACCCAAATGTAGAGAAAAGTGAACTCTATAACTGGATATAATCGCGATGTTTTAGTGATAATAGGAAATGAGATATAGAAGGTTAAAGTTTGAACCTTTTACAACTACTCCAAATTTCAAACCTCTATATCTCTCTTTCTACTCATTAGATCTTAATGATATCTTTACCCAATTGTAGAGAAAAGTGAACTCTATTACTGGATATAATCGCGATGTTTTAGTGATAATAGTTATTGAGATATAGAAGGTTAAAGATGGAAGCTTTTACAACTATTACAAATTTCAAACCTCTATATCTCTCTTTCTACTCATTAGATTTTAATGATTTCTTTACCCAATTGTAGAGAATAGTTAACTCTATAACTGGATAAAATCGCGATGTTTTAATGCTAACAGTTAATGAGATATAGAAGGTTAAAGTTTGAAGCATTTACAACTACTCCAAATTTCAAACCTCAATATCTCTCTTTCTATTCATCAGATTTCAATGATATCTTTACCCAATTGTAGAGAAAAGTAAACTCTATAACTGGATAAAATCGCGATGTTTTAGTGATAAGAGTTAATGATATATAGAAGGTTAAAGTTTGAAGCATTTACAACTACTCCAAATTTCAAACCTCAATATCTCTGTTTCTATTCATCAGATTTCAATGATATCTTTACCCTGTTTTAGAGAAAAGTAAACTCTATAACTGGATAAAATCGCGATGTTTTAGTGATAATAGGAAATGAGATATAGAAGGTTAAAGTTTGAAGCAGTTACAACTACTCCAAATTTCAAACGTCAATATCTCTCTTTCTATTCATCAGATTTCAATGATATCTTTACCCAACTGTAGAGAAAAGTAAACTCTATAACTGGATAAAATCGCGATGTTTTAGTGATAATAGGAAATGAGATATAGAAGGTTAAAGTTTGAAGCATTTACAACTACTCCAAATTTCAAACCTCAATATCTCTGTTTCTATTCATCAGATTTCGATGATATCTTTACCCAATTGTAGAGAGAAGTAAACTGGATAAAATCGCGATGTTTTTGTGATAATAGGAAATGGGATATTAAAACTGTCCGGTAGGACAGTTGTATAAGGGTTGACCATCAAAAACTGCACGAAAAAGCGTAACGTTGAAAAACACCCAACTTTGACAATTTTTTTCTATTTTTCTATAAAAGATAAAATTCCCAAATTTTCTTTATAATATAGGGCAAATCCTCCTTTATAACTGTAATTTTTTTGCAACCACCCAGATCTAATAGGTTTCGAGAAAATAGTTGCCGAAAATGAGCAAAAACGGCTTTTTCAAAAAATGTTCTTGTTCTTGTTCTTCTTCTTCTTCTTCTTCTTGTTGTTGTTGTTGTTGTTGTTCTTGTTACCTTTTTTGTAAACAACGTAGCGCCTAAACGCGTGAACCGATTTTCATGAATGAGGTGTCATTCGATTCGGAATTTTATGTAGATGTGCCTTTTGGGGGTCTCGGCCCTGTACATCGAATGGGAGAGGAGTTAGCCCCCTTTATGTAAGGCCCCCTCCAAAATTATTATTACTAATTACTCTGTAAATCTTGGCCCGATTTTGATAAAATTTGGTAGGATGATAGGGTTAGGGCTCCCCTACCTAACAATAAAGCGACGATCTGCTCTTACACTTGTTAAGGGGAAGTATAGCAATCGTTTCAAATTATCGACACGTGAACCGATTTTCATGAATGAAGTGTCATTCGAATCGAAATTTTGTACAGATTTGTACTTTAAAAGTCTCGACGCTATGCCTCATAAGGAGGGGAGTTCGCCCCACCCAAATAAGGCCCTTTCTAAAACTATTATTACCAATATTTCTACAAAGCTTAGTCCGATTTTGATAAAATTTAGCACGAAGAAGTGATTAAAGCTCCTCTATGTGGCTGTGAAGTGCCATCATGCTCTTACACCTACTAAGAGGAAGTACTGCAATCGTTAAAATTATCAATGAGTGAACCGATTTACATCAATGAATTGTCGTTCGATTCAAAATCTTTGCCTTTTAGGGAGAAGTACTGTAATCGCAGTTTATTTTTCTTGCTCCTCTTAAAAGGAAGTACTGAAATCGCAGTTTAATTTTGCTATTTACGTACAAATACCTTCCTATTTTATTCAAAACGCTTTCTCAAAAAAATGGTTATTGAGGATGGTTTGGGGACCGCAACTATAACCATTCTTTAAAAAGATCTCTCCAGTGGAAGTTACGGTTCCGATTTAACACCTTATCAGGTTATAATGATAGAATAGCTTATTCCAAATTTTAAAAAATCTGTAAAGCAGACGTAACTTTGCAAATAGACAAAAAGGAAAATCTATCCAAAAGGTACAAAAATCTCCTTAACAAAAACTTACAGTTTTAAAAGTTAAGTATAAGGGTTGATTAAACGCCAAAAGGTACACAAATCAGCAGTTTCCAACATTTCATTAATACTTCATTGATATAATTTAAGTAATTTTACTGCATTAACTTTTCCTTCACATTTTTTAGAATTTATTAGATGTCACAGACCCTTATGCTGGCCAGTTCATTCATAATATTTTTTTATTATAATTATGATAAAATGAGTGATGAATTATTCTGAGTAGTCACATATACATGCGTGTTAAAGTAGAAAAAAACAAAGTTAGAGTCGGCCACTTTTTAAATTTCAATCACGGAGGATTCAAAACAATATTTCAGTCTTAAATTCGTCTTACCGAAATATTCGAAATATTTTATATTTTTTATAACGTTTTCTTTTTCACCTGTGATTAATAGTTTGATTATTATAGATAAATAGATATTACAGTCAATCTAAGTTAAATGGTGTGCTACTTGAGTAAATATTTTGTAGACGAAAATGGCCAGCATAAGGGTCTGTGACATCTAATAAATTCTAAAAAATGTGAAGGAAAAGTTAATGCAGTAAAATTACTTAAATTATATCAATGAAGTATTAATGAAATGTTGGAAACTGCTGATTTGTGTACCTTTTGGCGTTTAATCAACCCTTATACTTAACTTTTAAAACTGTAAGTTTTTGTTAAGGAGTATAAGGTTAAAGTTTGAACCTTTTACAACTACTCCAAATTTCAAACCTCTATATCTCTCTTTCTACTCATTAGATTTTAATGATTTCTTTACCCAATTGTAGAGAAAAGTAAACTCTATAACTGGATAAAATCGCGATGTTTTAGTGATAATAGGAAATGTGATATAGAAGGTTAAAGTTTGAAGCATTTACAACTACTCCAAATTTCAAACCTCAATATCTCTCTTTACATTCATCAAATTTTATTGATTTCTTTGCCCAATTGTAGAGAAAAGTAAACTCTATAACTGGATAAAATCGCGATGTTTTAGTGATAATAGGAAATGAGATATAGAAGGTTAAAGTTTGAACCTTTTACAACTACTCCAAATTTTAAACCTCAATATCTCTCTTTCTATTCATCAGATTTCAATGATATCTTTACCCAATTGTAGAGAAAAGTAATCTCTATAACTGGATAAAATCGCGATGTTTTAGTGATAATAGTTATTGAGATATAGAAGGTTAAAGTTTGAAGCACTTACAACTACTCCAAATTTCAAACCTCTATATCTCTCTTTCTATTCATCAGATTTCAATGATATCTTTACCCTGTTGTAGAGAAAAGTAAACTCTATAACTGGATAAAATCGCGATGTTTAAGTGATAATAGGAAATGAGATATAGAAGGTTAAAGTTTGAAGCATTTACAACTATTACAAATTTCAAACCTCTATATCTCTCTTTCTACTCATTAGATTTTAATGATTTCTTTACCCAATTGTAGAGAATAGTTAACTCTATAACTGGATAAAATCGCGATGTTTTAATGCTAACAGTTAATGAGATATAGAAGGTTAAAGTTTGAAGCATTTACAACTACTCCAAATTTCAAACCTCAATATCTCTCTTTCTATTCATCAGATTTCAATGATATCTTTACCCAATTGTAGAGAAAAGTAAACTCTATAACTGGATAAAATCGCGATGTTTTAGTGATAAGAGTTAATGATATATAGAAGGTTAAAGTTTGAAGCATTTACAACTACTCCAAATTTCAAACCTCAATATCTCTGTTTCTATTCATCAGATTTCAATGATATCTTTACCCTGTTTTAGAGAAAAGTAAACTCTATAACTGGATAAAATCGCGATGTTTTAGTGATAATAGGAAATGAGATATAGAAGGTTAAAGTTTGAAGCATTTACAACTACTCCAAATTTCAAACCTCAATATCTCTGTTTCTATTCATCAGATTTCGATGATATCTTTACCCAATTGTAGAGAAAAGTAAACTGGATAAAATCGCGATGTTTTTGTGATAATAGGAAATGGGATATATAAGGTTAAAGTTTGAACCTTTTACAACTACTCCAAATTTCAAACCTCTATATCTCTCTTTCTACTCATTAGATTTTAATGATTTCTTTACCCAATTGTAGAGAAAAGTAAACTCTATAACTGGATAAAATCGCGATGTTTTAGTGATAATAGGAAATGTGATATAGAAGGTTAAAGTTTGAAGCATTTACAACTACTCCAAATTTCAAACCTCAATATCTCTCTTTACATTCATCAAATTTTATTGATTTCTTTGCCCAATTGTAGAGAAAAGTAAACTCTATAACTGGATAAAATCGCGATGTTTTAGTGATAATAGGAAATGAGATATAGAAGGTTAAAGTTTGAACCTTTTACAACTACTCCAAATTTTAAACCTCAATATCTCTCTTTCTATTCATCAGATTTCAATGATATCTTTACCCAATTGTAGAGAAAAGTAATCTCTATAACTGGATAAAATCGCGATGTTTTAGTGATAATAGGAAATGAGATATAGAAGGTTAAAGTTTGAAGCATTTACAACTACTCCAAATTTCAAACCTCAATATCTCTCTTTCTATTCATCAGATTTCAATGATATCTTTACCCAATTGTAGAGAAAAGTAATCTCTATAACTGGATAAAATCGCGATGTTTTAGTGATAATAGTTATTGAGATATAGAAGGTTAAAGTTTGAAGCATTTACAACTACTCCAAATTTCAAACCTCTATATCTCTCTTTCTATTCATCAGATTTCAATGATATCTTTACCCTGTTGTAGAGAAAAGTAAACTCTATAACTGGATAAAATCGCGATGTTTAAGTGATAATAGGAAATGAGATATAGAAGGTTAAAGTTTGAAGCATTTACAACTACTCCAAATTTCAAACCTCAATATCTCTCTTTCTATTCATCAGATTTCAATGATATCGTTACCCAATTGTAGAGAAAAGTAATCTCTATAACTGGATAAAATCGCGATGTTTTAGTGATAATAGAAAATGAGATATAGAAGGGTAAAGTTTGAAGCATTTACAACTACTCCAAATTTCAAACCTCAATATCTCTCTTTCTATTCATCAGATTTCAATGATATCTTTACCCAATTGTAGAGAAAAGTAATCTCTATAACTGGATAAAATCGCGATGTTTTAGTGATAATAGGAAATGAGATATAGAAGGTTAAAGTTTGAAGCATTTACAACTACTCCAAATTTCAAACCTCAATATCTCTCTTTCTATTCATCAGATTTCGATGATATCTTTACCCAATTGTAGAGAGAAGTAAACTGGATAAAATCGCGATGTTTTAGTGATAATAGGAAATGGGATATATAAGGTTAAAGTTTGAACCTTTTACAACTACTCCAAATTTCAAACCTCTATATCTCTCTTTCTACTCATTAGATTTTAATGATTTCTTTACCCAATTGTAGAGAAAAGTAAACTCTATAACTGGATAAAATCGCGATGTTTTAGTGATAATAGGAAATGTGATATAGAAGGTTAAAGTTTGAAGCATTTACAACTACTCCAAATTTCAAACCTCAATATCTCTCTTTACATTCATCAAATTTTATTGATATCTTTACCCAATTGTAGAGAAAAGTAATCTCTATAACTGGATAAAATCGCGATGTTTTAGTGATAATAGGAAATGAGATATAGAAGGTTAAAGTTTGAAGCATTTACAACTACTCCAAATTTCAAACCTCAATATCTCTCTTTCTATTCATCAGATTTCAATGATATCTTTACCCAATTGTAGAGAGAAGTAAGCTCTATAACTGGATAAAATCGCGATGTTTTAGTGATAATAGGAAATGAGATATAGAAGGTTAAAGTTTGAAGCATTTACAACTACTCCAAATTTCAAACCTCAATATCTCTCTTTCTATTCATCAGATTTCAATGATATCTTTACCCAATTGTAGAGAAAAGTAAACTCTATAACTGGATAAAATCGCGATGTTTTAGTGATAATAGGAAATGGGATATATAAGGTTAAATTTTGAACCTTTTACAACTACTCCAAATTTCAAACCTCTATATCTCTCTTTCTACTCATTAGATTTTAATGATTTCTTTACCCAATTGTAGAGAAAAGTAAACTCTATAACTGGATAAAATCGCGATGTTTTAGTGATAATAGGAAATGGGATATATAAGGTTAAATTTTGAACCTTTTACAACTACTCCAAATTTCAAACCTCTATATCTCTCTTTCTACTCATTAGATTTTAATGATTTCTTTACCCAATTGTAGAGAAAAGTAAACTCTATAACTGGATAAAATCACGATGTTTTAATGCTAACAGTTAATGAGACATAGAAGGTTAAAGTTTGAACCTTTTACAACTACTCCAAATTTCAAACCTCAATATCTCTCTTTCCATTCATCAAATTTTATTGATTTCTTTGCCCAATTGTAGAGAAAAGTAAACTCTATAACTGGATAAAATCGCGATGTTTTAATGCTAACAGTTAATGAGATATAGAAGGTTAAAGTTTGAACCTTTTACAACTACTCCAAATTTCAAACCTCTATATCTCTTTTTGTATTGTTCTGATTTCGGCGTCCTTTATGCTTTTTATTTTCAAGTACATAAGATTTGTTCAAGTAGCACATTATTTAACTTATATTGTTTCTGTGCAGGTATAGAAGATACATTTTCACTATTTATTTTTGGTTTAGTGCTATGTTTTTTTAATAATAATCTGAATTTTAGTTTAGTGCTATAATCTGAATAATATTCTTGTTACAATTAAATTTTTCGAATATGTTTTATCTTTCATGTATTTTGGGATAATTTAAGGACTTTTATATTCTTCCTGATACATAGCCCTACAACTAACTACAGTCCATTTAAGGAGCTCTTAATCAGGAGAATAATGTAGCTCTTTTTGATTTTCTATAAAAACAATTTTTATCTATTTTCTCACAAATTCTAATATTTTTTTTTATCTCTTTATTTACAGCAGAATGTGGAAACTGCGTAGATGAATCTTTACCTGAACTGAACAAGTGGAATATGCCAATATTTAAGTTTAAAGAGAAACGATACTATCTGGGAATATTTTTCAAGGTAAGTTTTGATGTATTTTAAAATGAATTATTAAATTTAAAAATATTTAAAACTTGAAAAAATGAAAATTGCTGAAACAATGCAAAATTAAACGTCATTAGAAATTTGATACTTTTGTGTAAATAAATAGAACTTGTCATTGAAGTAATCGCCTATTTTTTTGAAGTTTGGCTTAATGTCCGCCTACCGATTATATAAAAAAAACAAAAAAAAAACTAATAATTTGTTAGTTTCACTGAACTTTTAAATTGTTTTTTAAAAATACATTAAAGTTTGATTTTCTAATAAAAAATGTACAACCATTTGTCTGGAACCTGGGAAACAACTTTAGTTACTGTCATCGCCGCTAGATAGAAGTCAATTTAATTGTTTTTTTTAAGTTCAAGTGAATTAACTTTTTTTAAATTAAAACTTTTCTGGTAAAAAATAAATAAAGTTTAATGCAGTAAATAAAAAGATTTATTTCTTTAATTTATTTTTAATAAAAATGAGCAGTTAACTGTGGGCACTGAGGCGAAATCTGAATTTTTCAAATGTAACTAAATTTCACATCTTAATTTTTTCATTTAACTGCTGAAGGCACGGATTAAATATTTTTCTGCCTGTTATTTAAAATTAAACTTTGTCCCTTAGTAATTTAAGTATGAATTTGTCTTTTAATTTTAATTGCCTGATTTCCTTATTTCTAAGCTATTTATTTCTTTTTATAAATCACAAAATTCTGATCATTGAGAAATTAAAAGGGTTCAAAAAAATGGACAATGTTTTTATTTTAACATTTTTTTGGGGGTTATTTTTTTTATGGTTTTGATGGTAAAGTCTCACTTCGTAGCACACACGGGAAATTAACCAAGTTAATTACTGTTTTTAACTTGATTAAACACAATAGGATGATAAAAAATTAATTAATGAACTTTATTATGCCGGAGCTTTCGGACCTATGGTGACTAGGTCATCTTCAGGGCTAATTTACAATATACTGTTTTTTACATCATTAGAGAGGGTTGGTGTGTCTTCTGTCTTGTCTGTTCATGGACTGACAAGATGACTGAAGATGACATAGTCCAGTGATGATGTCCAGACACTGACCCACACAGTTGCTAGGCAACCATTTGTTTTTTTTACGCGTGTTGATTTAGATTTTCTAATTGTGGGCATAATTTATATTCTATCTGTATTATTTTCAATCACGCATTGACACAAAAGCAATTTAAATGCTATCTATAACCTTTAGTTTGATCATTACAGTTCTAAAACGCAAATGAGACGACAAATACTTTTGTAGTAAATTTGAAATAAAGCAAAAGTGTTTACAAAATATCAAATAAAATGTATAATTTTATACATATTTTGTTTTTAAAAAAAAAAATCGACAACCCAAAGCAAATAACCATATTTAGATTTTTCTTCAGCTAAAACACACTTTTGTTCAGGTTTTGTTCAGTTATGTTTGTAAAAATAGACTTCCATAGCACAATGTTTTGTCCCCGTTTTACCCCGTTAAGCCAACTGAATTTTAAAGATGTTTAGTTTTGAAAATATTCAGTTTAAAATTTTTAAACTTAACTCTTGTGCAAATGGGCATTAGTGACCCAGTCCCTAAGGTCGAAAGCTCCGACATAATAAAGTTTATAATGTCTGAAGCTGGCAGTTAATTTTTTCATCCTCTATTGAAACTATGATTCAGTCACCAAAAATAATGAACAGTAATTGATTAAACACAGTGAGTACCTAAATATTAATTTTTTGAGGAAAGTGTATAGTGCTCCTAAACGAACTTTTAAAATGTTATTTTTGCATTCTTATGTTCATCGTTTTTTGCATCTTACTGCCATTAACTAATCGAGTCTATCCACAATGACCTAAAAATAATCCCATTATAGTCCATAGTCCAAACCCCCCGATACACTAATGCCAAACTGTTCTGACACTACAAAAATCTTTTATACAGGATTCCATCCCAAACTGTACTTTCTTCAAGAAAAGACTTTAGGAAAGCCTGGCAGCGCACAGAACTGGAGAATGCGGACTCCAATAACCTCAGATGTTAAGGCGCCTTTAAGTAAAAAATTGAAAAAAAATATTCTATTTTGAATAGAATGTACCATGCGAAGGAAGTTTGTTTACTAAAGGCAAACCCAAGGTCATATTAGTAGAACAAGATATGTTCTGGGTGCGGGGGTTGGCGACGGAATCGTACTTGACCCCTGCCAAAACCATTACGTGTTAGTGAAAGTAATTTCCTTTTTCATTTAGGAATTATTTGAAACGAGGGAACGTTCCCTAAAGCTAGGATCCTGCTTTAGGGATGGCGGGATATTTCCAGAGGAATTAATAGAAATTTTCTTTTTAAATAATTCGTTTCAACGAAGATCTAAAAGTAGTTTGATTGTAGGCTTTACTCTAAAGTTTCATTTCAGTGAAACGTGTAGTTCTACTGTACCAGTGATGGCGAACCTATGACCCGCGGGTCAGACACTGACCCGAGCTAGCTTTTTCACTGACCCACAATTGCTAGGCAACCATTTGTTTGTTTACGCGGGTGGATTTAGATTTTCTAATTGTGGTGGATAATTTATATTCTATCTGTATTTTTCCCAATCACGCATTGACACAAAAGCAATTTAAATGCTATCTCGTATAACCTCTTTAGTTTGATCATTACAGTTCTAAAACGTAAATGACGACAAATGCTTTTGTAGTAAATTTGAAATAAAGCAAAAGTGTTTACAAAATATCAAATAAAATGTATAATTATACTCATATTTTGTTTGTTAAAAAAATCGACAACCCAAAGCAAATTTAGATTTTTGTCTTCAGATAAAACACACTTTTGTTCAGGTTTTGTTCAGTTATGTTTGTAAAAAGAGACTTCCATAGCACAATGTTTCGTCCCGTTTTACCCAGTTAAGCCAACTGAATTTTAAAGATGTTTAGTTTTGAAAATATTCAGTTTAAAATTCTTTAAAAACTTAACTCTTGTGCAAATGTGGGCATTAGTGACCCAAGAGCTTGTACTAAAAAAAAAAATGAACAAAATTTGACCCACGTCTCAAAAAGGTTCGCCATCCCTGTCCTGTACTATAATAATGTTCATCAAAATTATGTTATGAAATTATGAGGTTTAACACGATTTGTGTGTGTTAGTATTAAAAAAATCCATCTGCTTCGACTTTAAAATTTACTCTTTGTAGGAGCTTCTTACAGCTGACTATCAGGAGACAGGCAGTGCACTGGAAAGAGCTCCAGATGCCAACAAAAACAAAAAAAAAATCTTTTTTTTTTGGCACGCCTTAAATTTTTTGAAAAAAGTCATGCGAGTGCAGACACCAGATGTTTCTCTGGTTCCAGCTTCAGTCTTTTGTTTATTCACTCTGAGAGCCTTTTTTCAGAATATGATGTTCTACGTTTTTTGAAGAATCAATTATTGCTGCAATTTCAAACTAAAGAACATTATTAATCTCAAGATAATTTAACCTAAAAGTTGACATTGTTTACTTCTATATTTTGCTTTTTAAATTTTTTTAGAATCTTACAAAAGAATGTCGTAAGTTAAAAAAGACAAATACGAGTATATGGCTATTAAATAACGAGACTGATGCTGCTACGGAACCGTCGTTTGGTAAGAGGTGTTAGTTTCGTTTTGCCGAAAACATGATACTACACATGTAGTAGAGAGCAACGAATTGTCGCGAAATTTCACATCAAAACTTGGGTAAAACCGCTACTGAAACTTATCTTTTATTAAAAGAAGTTTATGGACGATGAATGTTTATCACGTGCGCAAGTTTTCTGAGTTGTTCAAGAGTTTCCAAGATGGTCGAAGATGATGACCGCCCGGGTCGCCTTTCAACGTCAAAAACAGATGAAAATATCGATTATAATTGATCAGCATTACTACCACTTAGGTGCTTGCTCAACTCCGTGAAAGAGTAAGGAAAAAAAAACGACCCGATTTGTGAAAGAACAAGTCATCAAGACAACGCGCCGGCTCACACTGCATTGTCTGTCACAAGACGTTTACTAGCCAAGTACAACATCCCAGTTTTAGGCCATCCGCCTTATTCGCCTGACCTGGCCCGCCCCATGTGACTTTTATCTGTTCCCCCCAAAGTCAAATATGCATTAAAAAGGAACAGGATTTCGTCCTGTGAAAGAAAAAGCGGCACGTGTCATGCAGGAGCTCACAGAAAAAGACTTCCAGCACTGTTTCGAACAATGGTAAATTCGCATGGAGCGTTGTAGGGATAGGGGAGGGGTGTATATTGAAGGTGATAATAACTAAATATGTATCTTAAAATAAAATGCTTTACAGCAATAGTTTCGTTATTTAATAGCCACAACTCGTAATATAAAAGGTGAAAATTGATGAAAATTCAACTTTTTCTTCCTCCGTTGTGTAATTACTTAAATCTGTCCAAATTTTTAAGAATATTCTCACAGATAATTATGTTTAAAATAAATTGCTTACACAATAAAAATTAAAATACATATTTTGGTTTTAACCGGATAAGTGATTCAAAAAGTATTAAATGGTCCGATAGGTCAAGTACACAGGAAGAAAGTATTTTAAAAGGTGGCAGACCTTTCTAAAATACGTCAAGCATTAAACAAAAAAACAAAATATCGACTCTCTTTAAGTAGTGTTACGAGTTTTAATAGCCGACATGAAATATTGATCGGCGGGGCCGCTATTAATGCCACCTTATATCACAAAGACCCCCAGCGAGTTGTGGGGGGTTCAATCTCAAGCGGTTTTTCACGTGAGAGAGGCGATATTATACAGAAAGACCGGAAATACTTTGAGAAAACATCCGCTGTGAATGCTTTCACGACTGTTTTTCTCACTACATTTCTCAACTTGAGAATCTCCAGATTCTAACACATTTTTTCATTTTTATTGAGACACACACAACTACACCAAAAAGCATTATAAGTGAATCTGCAGTCAGTACGTGAACTGTTCGCGTCCTGAAAATGTGGAGGGGAACTCCATTCAGAGTGGCGTTTCAGCCTCCTGGGAGGTTTGTTGGGGGATTATGTGTGAGGAGCGACTGGAAATGAGCGGATTAAGATCATTGGACGGGGAATTATGAATACGAAGAGCAAGGTCTTAGTTTGTTTTTCTGGATTGCATAGGAGTTGGCCTCCCAAACCTGGCATCCGTAAGTCCAACGGGGTTTTATAATAGAATTATGGAGAAGACTTCTGCTTTCAAGGGGAACGTTTACGAGCGTCTCTGTCAAAAAAGTCTAGAAAGAACTTCTAATCTGCCTGTTAAGTCCGACTTTTTCAAACTTTGAATCAAGGATTCCTTGTTTGAGTCTTTTATCGAAATCAAGTCCTAGGTATTTTTGCTGGTTATCAGTCGATATGATAGGGCCATGGGTGACAGAGATGTTTTTGCTTTTAGTTGGGTTGACTTATTGACTCTCCACCTGACAAGGCAGTCTTGGATTGATATGATCATGTAGAACCCAGGAGTACTAGGTCAGAGTTCAGAGCAATCATGCTGATGACATCATCTTAGAAATATCTACGGAGAGTCAATTAATTTAAACTTTAATTGATTATACAACAGGAAATCGTTCTCTTGCCTTCTTCAAGGGTGGACATCAGGATCCAAGGACACCTTTCCAGTCTCTCTCCAGAATTCTCCTTGCCATCTCCACCTTCATACCAAGTTCTAACTGGATTCAAGGTCCATCTATCGCGCTGCACCTCTTTGGTACTCATCCTCTCATACGACTGTAACATTCCTTCTTTACTCATACTTCTTTCAGGTCTATTCTACATCAGTTACTTTCTAGTGTTATCTTCTCTCCTCAACTTCTAACATTCTTCTCACCTCATCAGCAAGTTCCTCGTCAGAACATCTTTGTTTTTTTTTTCAATCACTTCTTTCAAGAAATTCATCTCCATCAATTCAGCTTCTTCTTTCTTTTTTCTTTTTCAGTCTCTTTGTTCTCAAATTCAGGTTTTGTATTTGTGTGAAGGAACCAGTCTTCAGTGTACAGTTCTAAACACTGAATGCAGAACATTGCTGTTTCTACCTGCTTATGTTTTTAAAGATTTTACCTGTAGGAACTTCTTTGTTTTCTGCTGACAACTAAATATTGGGTTTTATTAATATTTTACTTCAACTTTTAATTTCTTTATCATGGATACGAAGTCATCTTTGTCTTGTACAAATACCCATCTTAATATATCGATCATCTATCGGTACTTCTATGCAGTAAACATGTCTTTGATTTTTGTTTCTTTTGTTTTGTTAGGTTAGGAGATCTCCTGTTTTTGTTTACTTTGCAAGAATCTTTCTTTTATATAACCTAATTTATAACCTTATTTTTGGGAATGCTATTTACACGTTGTAGCAGGAAATATCTTAATTAATTAACGACCACTTCTTTTTAGAAATTTGGGTTTATAAAAAAAAAAAAAAATAAAATAATAATCTCTTTTACAGTATTTCGAAACTTTTATAATTTATATAATTATAAAAAATATTTTTTTGTGCAGGCTTGGCTTAATACAATTATATTATATAAGATTGTGGTTATAACCATTTTAGATGATTACGAGTAATCATGTGTGTTGTGATTTCCAGGCAAACTGGTTCAGAGCGTCCCAGTACTGTAGATATCATGGTATGCACTTGGCCAGCATATCAAGTCAGGAGGAGAATGACAAACTTGAAGAAACTATTAGAGATTTTGGTAATTTTTTATTCTTAATGAATGTAGATAAGCTTTCCGTAATAAAGGGATGTTTCAGTAGAGTTTAAGGTCCTAATTTTATTATTATTATTATCATTTTAATCCATTTTTAATTTTCTTTAATAAAATTCGATATTCTGGTAGTTGATAAAAATCGATATTTTTATTTTCAATTGAAATTCTAAGCTTTTAACTATTCTAACCAAAATATTTAATTAGATTATCATAAAATTTTGTAGATAATTTAAATTTATGGAATATTAAATTTTGAATTCAATAATATGATAATAACAGCAATATCTGCAGTAGACAGCTGCCATTCCTTATATAAACAGCATTTGTTTACATATTTCGCTTCTAAGAGGTTATCTATATGTACACTACTCCAGTGACAGTACAACAGTAAATGTAAATTTATCCGAAATTAACTTAAAAATAAATAGATACATTAACTTTCCATTAGTTTCAAGTTATTCATAGAATGTATTAACTGTGTTCAAATTCTGTGGAGGTCTCTCTGTTTTTTAAGTTCGTGAATTTTTGTATGATATTTATGGGATAAATTTTTTAACCAATGTTTTTTGTTGTTTTTTTGGTACATCAATATTTGAGGTTATTGGCCTTTTTTTCAGTGTATTCCCGGGCTGCGGACATTGTTCTCACGTCATGAACAACACTGTCCCATCAGCTGTAAGAAGGTTTTAGGAAGATAAATGGGCCAGCAGCAGATAGATTCATTACCTGTTTGTATTTCTGTTCGGCAGAGTACTGAAGTTCTAGTCTCTCAGAGAATGACATAGTTACGTAGTCTTTTTAGTTCCGTATTTTTACTGATTTTTGACAAGGTAGTCGGTAAAGTAGTTTTTGCACGTTTACTGTATCACTATTAGCATGCCTTTTAAGTTTTGTTGTGTGCTGGTTCCATGTTAGTTGTTTGTCAATGAGCAGCCGAAGATAAGCGTACCATATTTATGTACAGGAAGAGGATTGTTATTGCAGAAGACAGGTGGACAGCATCACCACTTTTAAACGTTAAGTTTAATTCTCATTTTTTTTGTTTTGTTCATGGAGACTTCTCCCCAAGACAAAATTTGATTACAGTTTGAATTAACAAGCCTTGTGTGATCAAGGAGGGTTTAATTAATTGCTAACATATCGATTTTCAAGTAAATTCTACAATCGAAATTGCAATACTGAAAGTATTTTTCACTTTTCGATCGTTTTGTTTTTCATTTAAACTAGGCATTTACAGTTGATACAGATCTAAAACTTATATTTGATTAATGTTTCTGGGCAAAATAGTTTTAGGGCATTCTGTGAAGGAATTGGGGCTGCATAAATAATATATAATTTTCGTGTGTGATATGCAATTTGAGGTTAGATAAAATTTTATTTAAATATGGTTTTTATATTTTGAGTTTAAAAATCTTATTTCTTGAAACAAAAGATGGGGGACATACTTTAGTTTTCATTAAAATTTTTGTAGCTTCACAATTAACAAAATTTCATTTAAAAAGTTGAAAAAAATATTGTTCAGTTTTGATGAAAGACGAAGTGGAGGGGGGGTCGGTCTGTCGGTCACCTCATTGTATTTATTTATATCATCTGTTTTTATTTCCTTACAAACTTCCTTATTTATTGAAACATGTGTTTTGATGTTGATATAAGAGTGCAGGTGATGGTTCTAAGCCTAAGGGCTCTTGTCTATTTTGGGATGCATTCTTAGCCAAGGCAAACGTGTTCGTAGATTATCTTAGATTTATGTAATTATATTTTGTTCTTTGTTTAGAACTTAGGAAATAGGTATACATATTTCTGCTTGTTGTTTTGCCAATCGTTTCATTTAATCTTCCATACATATTTGTTATTTTGTTCTTTGCAGAAATAAAGAATATGTCCAGAAATCTGGTACTTAAATTATTGCTAGCAATATTTTCTTGTAAGGTCTTTACTTTGTCTGACTAATTGTATAAATAATAAGTAATGGTGCTGATAATTAATTTGGAGTTTTCGCCGTAAATAAGGTCCCTTGTTTCGGAAGGAAGTGGTTTTTATGAATCCTGTCCCCTCTTTCTTTCAATAACGACCTCTACGATTTCCTTCAATCTTTATAATCGAATTGCTCATAGATCGATAACTTTTGTTTCGATAACTCTCCCCCCCCCCCAGGAAATTCGATTAAGGAACCCTTTTTTCGAAGAGGAAGTGGGCTCACATAGATTCCTTTAAAGTGCCCATTATTGTTCAATTAGTGTTTTCAAGTTTCTAGCCGACTTATAAGATTAATTTTCAGGTTATAGTTATGAACACTTTTGGGTATCTGGAACGGATTTAGCGGAAGAAGGTCAATTTTTCTGGATGTCCACCGGAAGACCTATCACTTTCACCAACTGGAATGTAGGAGAACCAAATAACTTTAGGTTAGTAATATTTATTTTTTAAATATTTTTATATTTAAGTTATATTTAGGTTATTACAAAAGTGGGGGTAGAGTGGCAGCAATCCATCTTGAAACGCCATTTTATCCAGTAGTAGATCAGGAACTGAGGAACACCTTTACTCTATCCAGGAAATGGTATGCATTTTCGTTATCTATAATACGAGGTGTGGCTATTTAAATAACGAGACAATTGCTATAAAACATTTTATTTTAAATTTATACATATTTAGTTATTATCACCGTAACTACCACTGGAGCGATCTTTTTAAAGAATGATTATAGTTGCGGTCCCCCAAACCATCCTCAATAACAATTTTTTAGAGAAAGCGTTTTGAATAAAATAGGAAGGTATTTGTACGTAAATAGCAAAATTAAAAAGCGATTTCAGTACTTCCTTTTAAGAGGAGTAAGAAAAATAAACTGCGATTACAGTACTTCTCCCTAAAAGGCAAATATTTTGAATCGAATTCATTGATGTAAATAGGTTCACTCATTGATAATTTTAACGATTGCAGTACTTCCTCTTAGTAGGTGTAAGAGCATGGTGGAACTTCACAGCCACGTAGAGGAGCTTTAACCACTTCTTCGTGGTAAATTTTATCCAAATCGAACTAAGCGTAATAGAAATATTGGTAATAATAGTATTAGAAAAGGCCTTACTTGGGTGGGGCAAACTCCCCTCCTTATGAGTCATAGCGACGAGACTTTTAAAGTGCAAATCTGTACAAAATTTCGATTCGAATGACACTTCATTCATGAAAATCGGTTCACGTTTCGATAATTTGAAACGATTACCATACTTCCCCCTAATAAGGGTAAGAGCAGAACGTCGTTTAAATGTTACGTAGGAGTGCCCTAAACCTTTCATCCTGCCAAATTTTATTAAAATCGGGTTAACATTTTCAGAGTTATTAGTAATAATAATTTTGAGAAGGGGCCTCACATATATGGGGCTAACTCCTCCCCCATTTGATGTACAGCGTCGAGACCCCCAAAAGGCACATCTACATAAAATTCCGAAACGAATGACACCTCATTCATGAAAATCGGTTCACGCGTTTAGGCGCTACGTTGTTTACAAAAAAGGTAACAACAAGAAGAACAACAACAACAACAAGAACAAGACCAATTTTTGAAAATGCCGTTTTTGCTCATTTTCAATAACTTTTTTCTCGTAATATATTAAATCTGGGTTTTGACAAAAAAATTACAGTTATAAAGGAGGACTTGCCCTATAATTTAAAGAAAATTTGGGAATTTTATCTTTTATAGAAAAAGAGAAAAAATTTGTCAAAGTTGGGTGTTTTTCAACGTTACGCTTTTTCGTGCAGTTTTTGATGATCAACCCTTATACAACTGTCCTACCGGACAGTTTTAATACACCCCACCCCTGTCCCTACAACGCTCCATGCGAATTTACCATTGTCCAGAAACAGTGCTGGAAGTCTTTTTCTGTGAGCTCCTGCATGTCGCGTGCCGCTTTTTCTTTCACAGCTTCAACGGACCGAGAAATCGTGTCAGGCGAATAAGGCGGATGTGGCCTAAAACTGGGATGTTGTACTTGGCTAGGCAGACGTCTTGACAGACAATGCAGTGTGGGTCGGCGCGTTGTCTTGATGGAGAACCCATCATGACTGGTTCTTCCACCAATCGGGTTGTTTTTTCCTTACTCTTTCACGGAATTGAGCAAGCACCTCACGCGGTAGTAATGTTGATTAATTATAATCGATATTTTCATCCGTTTTGGACGTGGAAAGGCGCGACCCGTGCGGTCATCATCTCCGACCATCTTCTTGGCCATCTTGGAAACGCTTGAACCACTCAGAAAACTTGCGCACGTGATACAACATTCATCGCCATAAACTTCTTTTAATAAAAGATAAGTTTCAGTAGCGGTTTTACCCAAGTTTTGATGTGTGAAATTTCACGACAATTCGTTGCTTTACTACATGTGTAGTATCGATGTTTTGCGGCAAAACGAAACTAACACCTCTTACACAAACGACGGTTCCGGTCAGACAGATTTCTCTACAAACACGCTGAGACGCTGCACAATCGAAAGAGAAGGCTTTACGCTGCACAGCTGCCGGTGGTTAGGATTTGGCGCATGCATAGTTCTTCTGTAGCAGCATCAACCTCGTTATCTAATAGCCACACCTCGTATTACACAGCTGCAATATTCCTTTTCCCTTTCACGAAGAGTTCCTAATTTAAAATTGTGTAATTTAAAAATACGTCCAGGATATCTACTTGCAAAACTGTAGGTAAGCAACTTATCGGACAAAAAAGAGAGATTATTGCCAGTTTCAGTCTTATTTTTTCATTTCTTTTTGCCCAGACAATGCAGTGTGGTGTGGGTCGGCGCGTTGTCTTGATGGAGAACCCATCATGACTGGTTCTTCCACCAATCGGGTTGTTTTTTCCTTACTCTTTCACGGAATTGAGCAAGCACCTCACGCGGTAGTAATGTTGATTAATTATAATCGATATTTTCATCCGTTTTGGACGTGGAAAGGCGCGACCCGTGCGGTCTTTAAAAACTTACAACTCCTGGGTTGTAAAAAAAAGATATTGTTACTAATTTTTATTTTGATTTTCCCAGATACGAAAATGGCGAAGAAGAAAACTGTTTAGAACTTTGGGACAGAGATGGCAAAGGATTAAAATGGAATGATTCTGCCTGCTCTTTTGAAACCTACTTTGTTTGTGAAGCAGTACCTTAAACTAACAAGACAAAGCAATCACCCTATCCTTGTTTCATAATGTGTTCTAGTTTGTAACAAACTGTTGGTTTGTCCTCTCCTTTGCAAAGGGTCGACTGTAATTTCCTTTTTCTTTTTTTTTACATTCAACAAAAAGAATCAATTTTTTGTAACAAAGAGAATCAAGTTTTTGTAACAAAGAGAATCAATTTTTTGTAACAAAGAGAATCAAGTTTTTGTAACAAAGAGAATCAATTTTTTGTAACAAAGAAAATCATTTTGTAACAAAGAGAATCAAGTTTTTGTAACGAAGAGAATCATTTTGTAACAAAGAGAATCAAGTTTTTGTAACAAAGAGATTTGAATAGGTTATTTTTTTTTTTTTTTTTCAAGTTTTGTGTAAAGAAGGCTAAAAAAAATGTACACGCTGAAGGTGCCAAAATATGCCAATATTTTATTTCAATGAAATAAATTAAGCAATAAAGAAGGCAGTACCAATTATGTATTCTTTTTCTGAATGTTGCAGCTTAAAGGGATAATGTTTCCCTACATTATTTTGTGAACATAATTTTCATAAAACAATCTCATTTAAAAAAAAAATTAATTGTACTTATCTTAAAAAGAAATTATTAGATTTAATTTAAAAATTAATGCAATTAATTACCTTCATCAAAGGCTGGTATTTTCATAATTGTTAATGCCAAGTATAATGTGGCACCAAATGAAATTTAAACAACTTTGGCGAGATTCAATTTTTTTATTCACTTAAAAGTTACCATTAATAAAGGATGTATACGTCTAATAAAAGCCGTATATTATCTCTCTCATAAGAATTTAAGTACGAAAATGATCAAAGTAAAACAGGTAAACTTAGTAACTTTATTTCTAAGTTTAAGCTGCTTTATCGAAGTAGGCAGGAAGTAATTATGGTAAAATAAACTTCTGAATTAAGTGGATTTAATAAAATATTAGAATAGTATTTTGTTTATCCCAAAACTAAGCAACAATTGTTTGGAATTAAGTTGATTACGTACAATGTAAAGAAAAAAAAATCTTTTTCATAGTATCACGCAAAAAGATCTGAATTTCAGGTTTCTAAAAATAATAATCATAATAATAATTTTGGATAATGAATCCGTAAACATCTGTTATTCATCAGATAATTCAGTTATTCATCGCTTTGAATAGCCTACTTGAACTCATCCACTGCTGAATTATTTCTGATCGAATGTTATCTATTATGTTCGAAGGCTAATGTTTTCTATATTTTTTGTACTTATCACTTGACCTAAATTAATGCAATTTTGCACATCTGTTTCTCATTTAATAATGTTTCTGTTTTGAGAGTAGAATTTATAAGAAAATTGTTTTTCCGATAAATAAATTTGTAGATCTGTAACTAGGAAATGCTTCTTAAGGCAGTTCTGTCAGAGAAGTGAGGTAAGCTTCCCTTCTTGGGGCCATTAAAACATAAAATTAGGTACTTATAACCTTTATAATAACAATAAAAATTCAATGCCATAATTACAGTTTAAAATGAAATAATCAGTTTAGACGTAAGGGCAAATTTTGAAGCTTTTAGCTTCAAAAAAAAAAAAAAAAATGGAAAGCACCAAAAAAACCAGTTAACCAGTTGAGCGTGTTTGACGTAGTGTATACCCGTCAAACCAAATCTCTATTACGGTGCATTCGACGTGTATACTCGTTGTGAAAAATATAAAATTGCCATTAACTATAAAAACTCGAAATTTTAATAAAATACAATAAGAATATTATTTGGTGGGATGTTTCCCTTTATCTTACCCCAATAGAACTGCGGTGGGAGCCAGCCAAATGATAAGTGGTTGGTACATGTTTGGTCTCCGCATTAGAGATTGGGGGAACACAAATGGAAGCTCTCAACCCTTGTGCAATGGCCGTTTTTACCTTAGATACGAGATTCAGACCTCAGTACGAGCATGATTTCATTTTGCACAGAATTCAAAAGCTCTTTTCTTCCTTGTAAAAAGCTCTTGGCGTCTCTAGTTAACTAGGAGCAATGCATAACGTGAAGCGGTGCAAGATTTTGGAATGAGCACAGAATGCTCTGTAATCTGCAAGCCCCAGAGAGAGATTGCAGAAAAAGTTGCTTGCCGTGACCTATTACGACTATTGTAAACTTTTGGTTGTCCTGCGTTCGACGTGGTATACACTGTCATTGTCTGATTTTAATTCCGCACACTGTGGGTTTTTTTTTTTTTAGAACTAAATTCCACGCCTAACTGGTTAAAAAAGGGGCCATGAATAGAAAAAAAAGTTAATAATCACCGACATAACCTAACCTCAAGGACTGTGCCTTGAACAGAACGCCTGAACTGTGAATAAGTTTAGGGACGAAGCCCTACAATATGTTCGCCCTAATGTCCATATCAGTTGAAGCTAACCATATCAAATGAAACATTCCATACCTTAAGTTGTTTTTTCTTTTATTTGATTAAATACTTCATCGTTAAAGTTATCGTACTTACGCCGTGAACACATGAATATTAAGGCCAAAGGATTGAATTAGACTTAAAAGTTCTTACTACAGTGTTAGCTCCTTTTTTTTTTTTTACAAATTCCAACATTTTGCATCTTCCAAAACTAAAAATATTGAAGTAATTCTTAAGGGAAATAAAATTATTAGAAATATTTTATCTTTACTTGATAATCACAAAGAACTGTTTCATTTGCTTATTTTAAGTTTTCATTTTAATAAGAAAAATAGCTGTAAACTAGTTATCTGAGTAGGATTTTGGCGTCGTATACATTTGTTTGATGCAAACATCGATTTATTTTATACAATAAAAATAAATAAGTCACCATTCATTCTCTTACAAATAATAAAATTGTTATTAAAATCTACTCTTTTTTAATTTATTTATTATAAAGACTTTATTTACATTTTTAACTGAATTATGATACCAATGAATGCTTGAATGCATTCATTTACTGATTATGTAGAAAAGATGATATCATTTATTGATCAATAACACATTTTTTTTACCCGACTCTAGCATACCTATGTCCAAATATCGATCTATATTTTATCAAGTACGAATAAATTTGCTCAAATATACTCAAATAGATGTTTATTATTATAATTTAATAACAAAGATATGCCTCATTAGAAATTATTATAAAATAATTCAAACAAAAAAATATTATTTGAGAAAATTTTTATTGAAATTTAAAAGCAAAAACTTTTTTTAAGAGAAAAATAACATCCAACACTGAATTTTTCGTGTTTTTACTTTGTTGAAAAAAAGACCAAAGAGTCTGTAAAAGATTGTATTATAAGACAATACATTTTTCTACCCAAAAAAAAGAATTGTTTAACTTCAGAGGAAAATACTTTTAGTATTTCTAGTAAGGTACTGCTACAAGTGCACTCTATTAGAATAAAACCTACAAGAAGGTAACTCTGTTCTAACAAATTGCTATAAGAATGTTACGATTACGTATGTATGTAGTTTTATAAGAAATGAAAATTAATAAATTTTGTGTAAAGTGTATTAAATAATAAGCAATTTTATTGTTTTAGGCACTCAATTATTTCTTTAAAATAGTTGCATACCTTTTGTTTTTTTTATTGATTATTTAAGTTTTTTTGATGACCAGGAAGCAATCCGTTTATTTGCCTGCTCAATTGAAAATTTCCTTAAAAAATTGTAAGTATATAATAGCCGATAAAATGTATTTGTTAATTTTGATTATATTATGAAATAACTTAAAATTAAAACATAACAATTTACATCGACTCTGATTTTACAAACTACTACTGAACATGCCTGTTCTAGAGCTTGATTAGTTTATAGACAATAAAGTGTTTTTCCCATTAAATGGATTCAGAATAAGTTCAGGTAAATAAAAAGTAATTTGTTTTATGTGCACGCTTACGTCTATCATACGCCGTTAGGATCATGTAAGCTGTCAGGGGTAACCCCCCCCCGTTGGAATCTAATCTAATCTATGTTTTGGATCAATTTCATTGTTATTCTTTGATACAATATTGTGATAGAAATGTAAAAATGTACAAAATTTTAAATGTATATTTTTAAATATTTTGTAAATAATGTAATTTTTCATTGTGTTTATAATTCTTAGATTAATTTTTTTTTTTTTAATTTAGTTTGATTTTTTTTAGTAACTTGTAAAGTAAAATTTGAAATATCTAATAAAAATATTTAAAATGTGATTTTCTTTTGTCTACTTTGACTTACTTTTATTGTAGTAAAAAAACAAAAATATTGCAATCGACACAGATTTATCGATTTTATGTTTCACAGAAAATATTTGTTTTGAGGCTGTCATCAAAAAAATGGTTTATTTAAACTGTTCTGTGTGAGCAAAATCACTCAATACTGGGAAAAATATTTATTATTTTATAATTTTTTATCGTATAAAGTTAAATCTGAAGTTCCCAATAGATTTCGGTAATAAACTATTTGAAAAACTCAGCCTGTAGTCGAAAGTGCCCCGTTTTTTTTTTAATCGATTTATTAGCATTTACATCATTTTCTCGAAAACGGTACCAACGATTTCTATTTAAATTTGTGTGCTCATTGCAAACATTTTAAATTACATTGTTTTTATTAGAAAATGTCAAACCTACCTGCACAGTACAGGTAGCCAAAACAGATAAAAAATAGAGAAGATAGTTCAGACGATTTTACAGTCGAGTATTGAATAAACAACGTAGCAGCAGCTGGACAACGAATGAAATAATGTTATAAAAGATACTTCGATACTTCTAGTTCCAATAAGTAAGTAATCTGATTCTTAAACCATCATGTTCTTTTTTGGCTCAAGAATCTCTCTTCTCTATTACCTTTTATAATTTAGCAAATTAAATTTGTCTTTTGAAATTAAATGTTATCTCTACATTGATAACATTTTTAACGTTTAGTCGACCTTGGTCCATTTGTTTTCCATTTCGCGCAGTACCTTATGTACAATGAATAAATCTCTTTCTCAGACAAAGATTTTTTTATGTTTTACCTTAACAGAGCAACTATATTTTGGATTTTGTAAAGAAATTTGATATCAACAGTTTTGTAAGGTAACCTTGATTTGATCTAATATTTTGTGTAAGATACCCTTAATAAAAAAAATTGATGCATATTGTATAGCGATCTTATTGCACAAATAACATAACTTTGATTTTTGCTAAAGCAACCTAGCCGTTTACTCTGTAAACTATCCCAAAAATGTACGCTGGGTCACCTGAAGGTTTCCAATAATTGAAAACCATCAGCGAGCTTGCATAATTTGTAGATATCTTAGTCTCTGATTTCAAAACTCTGAAGTAAAACACAATTTTTTTGAAACAATAAATCTGATTTCCTACCTTTCATTTCAATATTGTTGTTAGTATTTTGGTATTGTTTTTGACCCTGAACGAGAAGATAAACAGTCTGAACTGTCTGGCCGACAACTACCTGCGCAATAAGTTTAAAGACAATGAAAATTTAAACCAACTCTTGAGTATCTGAATACCTGCAATCAAATTTAACAACAAAAAAATATATAGTGAAAATAAAAAATAAGGCCCGTCAACATCTAACCTCATTGGAGCCCAAAATCTTTTGTTTTAAAAGAAGTTTTTTCTTCACAAATTAAAGCAATAAAATCAACGTTTGTTAATTTTGAAAATATTTGTATCACACGTAGTTTCCACAGTCGACTTCAGGCCATTGAGTTGTCTTTATCAACTTGTCTTAGTAAATATAACATGATTTGTACATAAAACTTATTCAATAAAGACTTTATCTAGAAATTATTTCAAAATGTTGATTATTACAAGTAGGTATTTTAATTTAAACTTTGAATTTATTTTATTTTTTTGTGTGGCTAAAAACGATAAAAATTACAGAAAGCCGAAAAATGATATATCGATTTAGTCCTACTAACAGACATGACTGTATCTAAGCGGTCAAAAATTTCTTAATCGGAAATATCATTTATTGATATTTTTTCTGTGCATTTCTCGAAAACATTTTTAAAAATTCTTTAAATTTTGTGTAATTATTATAATAAAAAAATCTTCAATTTTTATTTGAAAATTTTTTCAAGTTTCATCAATTTTTCCAATTATATGTAATATTAATCAAAAAGGCACTTTTTTTTTTGGAAGTGATTGGTAAACTTCTAAATTATTATTTCAGTTCGTGATAAGCAGTTTAGTAGTTCGGCCTCGCGTATTCTCTTAACGTGTAAAAAAAAATTGTTCACTGTTTTTAAACTTAGTACACTAAATAACAAGTAGATCTAGTCTCAGTTAAATTATTTTTAGAGTATTTTGAGTCCTGAAAAGGAGGTTACATCTAAGGTTTGGTGTTTTATAACCTAAAATAATGTTAACAAAATCTGTTTTCAAATTTTGAATTTGACTTAATACGTCGAGAATTGTGGTCGGGAAAAAGTATTGCAAGTGATTACATCTTTTACAAGATTCTTTTTTTTGTGTAAATAAATTCATTTTGTTATTACTGAAGGTTTTAATAATTGAAATGAATAATGATTTTAAGTGAAATACAATTTACGTGGCAAACAAACAATACAATGATGGAACATTGCATTCATTTTTTTTTATAGAAATAAGCTCCATTGTATTTTGAATGAAAGTGGGAAGGGACTTTAGTTGATTTAGTAGTTAGCCACCAGAATGTTCTGCAGCAGTTCTTATCTTAGCGAGAATGTACGGGCAGCCCTATCTAAAGCTATATCGGCGTTTGATGTTGGAATTGAACTTAATTTTTTAGTTATTATGAAGAAACGCCGTGAAACTATATTAACTAGTGTTAAATTCATTTTATCGGGTACTAAACCAAACGTGTACCCCATTGAATACGGTAGTGACGGAAAGAAAATCAATAAGCCTTACTATGCGATGGAACCTTATACTAGTTAAACCTGTAACATTACCAACGGTATTTTTTTATACAATTTTAAGGATATGTTTATTGTATATTTTAAAGTGTTTGTTTAGTGCAATTAATTACATTTGGAAGAAGAATCATCCTACTTTAGGTAAATTCTTAAATAATCTTTTTTTTTTTTAATAACAAAATATTTCGTCGTCCCCCGCCCTTCAAAGAAAAAAAAAAAAAAATTTCTTTTGTTTTTCCTGTTTGATTGGCAACTATTGACTTTTCCTTTATTTTTGTTTTGATACTACCTAGGATGGGAAAATTTTTTGATTTGGTGTGGAAATGAGCGAACTCCAAGCCACCGTCGAGTTCTCCATCGAACTCTGTAAATTTTTCAACGTCGATCTGTTTCAAAGGGGGTAAGTACAAAAAAAATTATACATAAATCCTAAATTTTAATAACAAAGAAAAACATTCTTTAATTCAGTAAATATAGTAATTCTAACTTATTTTAAAATTTGGTTCACAGCCAAACTTTAATATCCAATTCTTATTGTAGACGTGAACTTTAAAAAAAAACAAAATCCCCTTTTTTCTATTTGAATAATATTACTTACATTTTGCTTGTTTATTAATAATGATACAATTTAATATTATTCGTAAAAAATTGAAAGTAATCAATGCAATGTTTACTTTTAAAACGGAAAAAACAAAATTTTAAACTGATCGGAAGACAAAATAAAAAGCTCCATAGGAAGTTGCGTCATTTTTTGTCCTCTTGACATGAAACCAATGAAATTCTTTCTAGATTTACGGCTCACTGAACTATCATTTTCCTGCTTTCAAAGGGTGAATTTCTCCCTTTGTAACACTTTTAAAGTGTTTATGTAAAGTCTTGGGAATTGTTACGTCTGAGAATGAAATATTTTTAGTTAATAAAACTTTAAAAAGTTTTATTTAATTAAAACTTTCGTATAAATTAAATTATTATTGGAAAGAAAAAGCATTGTTACTTTTATGTACGTCTTCAAATGAAAGTTTGAATTGAGAACAATTACATTAAAATTGTATTTATTCACTTTTTTGGCATAATTAACATTACTAATTAAAGAGTGTTAACCTTTCTTTATGTTGTCTAATTTTTGAACTTTTAATTTTACTTTGGGACATGCTGTGGTCATGTTCTATGTCCATTATTTCTTAAATTATGCTTTTAAAGTTCTATCGTATTGTGGTACACAAATCAACCCCCTAGGTCAACGAACTAATATGACCCAATTGAAAAAAATACCTTCCTAGAAATGTTTGAGAACTACCTTTTGTTTCCTATATCTATTAATATCTAGTCATCTTTGTTCGCTACAAGGGAACCGTTGCATTAAATCTAGTATTATTTTTACCCACAGGGTCATTGTAATTTGAACTGACTTGTTTTTTTTTGTCGAGTGTGCAATTATTTGGGGGTGAATTTATATTTTTTTTAAAGACTCTTCATACTCCAAATGAAGGGTCAGTTTTCTTTGCTCTCTCTTACGATATTAGGTGAAGCGGAAGTAGTGAAAGAGGAAGTACGATCGTGTAGATTTTTAGTTTTCACCGAAAATTTCAGTCAACCGGAAGTCGCCATATTACTGAATCCTCTGCCATGAAACAAGCTGACATTTTCAAGTTTTTTTGTTTTTTAAATTGTATTTAAACTTTGCCCGCTTCTTGCGGCAATTCTGATGGAGAGTTATGGGTAAAGCTTTCCATCAAATAAAATGCGTTTTTAATTGTAGTGTACAGCCTCCATTACCAGTGTATTGTTAATGGCAATTCAACACGCAACTAAAGATCCAAATTTGAAAAAAAATCAATAAAGCGGAAATGCCATTTTACGGAATAAATTTCACGGGTTCGAATTCAATTTTGCTGGCCTTTTGATTTTCTCTTTCTAGGAGCTTCTTACAAAGAACTTCTTACAAAGGTGACAGACAGTTCTCTGTAACGAGAGAACATTATCCGGAGACCGGCAGTGCACTGAAAAAAGCTCCGGGCGCCAACTACCTCGGATGTTGTCGCTCCTTAAAAAAATAATAATAAAATAATAAAAATAAGTAAATACGTGAACTGTGGAATCTGTTATACATGAGAGTAACAGGAGGAGAAAAACTATCCATCGATGGCACTCCTCGACGTGATATTTCAATAACTTCAATGGCATTTCTATGAAAGAGACAGCAAGAACAAAACTTTAGAGCAGGATGCTTTCCTCGACACGATCAAAATGCGCATCTACTGCAGTCCCGTTTCCGGAATATTCTCGAATACGGCTTCAATATAAGTCTTCACATTGCCCCTCTGATATTTAAAGAAAATTGCCCAACAGGGTAATTAATTTGTACATTCTCTTACTACGGAAAATTGTGAACCCATCACATTTTTTTAACTCAAACACTTTTTTTGGGGGGGGGGGGCGCCGACGAAAAGAGGTTTTCTGAAATTTTGCTGGTGAGGAACAAATAACTTAAAAAAAAAAAACTTGGGAATTCAAACTTAATAGTACTTTATGGTATTAAAAAGACGTAACGTTAGAAAAGTACAGAAATAAACTAGGATTTCATTAAAATCAATTGCATAACCTTAAAACAGAAAAATTGATATAAAAAAAATAATAGTAACAATTTACTTTAAATTTAACAATTTAAACTTTCAATACTTGCACTTAAAATAATCCACTTTAAGTAATGTTTTTGAATGTTTAATGATAATGTGCAGGCTGTTGGAAGGTACAGTTAGGTTACATTTTTCAAAAAAAAATATTTGAAAACAGTGTTGATCTCCGTTGCATTAAAGTTAACTGAATTGAATATTTTTCTTTTCAAGTTTTTCTCTTGTAAAAGATGTTTTCAGTTTGCACGACCTCGCTTAGTTGATATATAATTCCAGTGTTCACAGCTGTTGCTTGGGTTCTATTTGTGCATAGTAGCTTTGAAGCTTAGTTGAATAATATATGACACTAGGGTCTTCATAATACAGATTTTATAACAAAAGAAAGCAAAAGTTTATTTGAAGGTTTAATTTAGTTCAAAAATAGTGGAGCAAATGAATTTAATTTTGTACGTCATAACAAAGAGTGTATTCTTTTCTTACACAACACAATGTGTTTTAATAATATATTAGGTGAGATGCGAAGTTTTATAGGTTATGACATTTTACTTTCAAAATAATATTTCAGAAGGAAATATTTACTTTATACACTGTTTTCAGAAGATTTAGACAAATTTTGCTTTCTAAGAATGCAAAATTCATTTTTACTTTATTGTTTACAATTTATTAGAACCACTGCTACATGTCAAGTAATTTTGAACAACTTTTTGATATGAGTTTAAACTGAGATTTCGTGTATATCTACGAGGGTCGTTTGAAAAGTCCGTGCAAAGTCAGAGAGATAGCACTACTGGCGCGTATCGAGGTTATGTTTAGTTAGTAGCATCTCTTGGAAGAACACACACTAAGTTTCAGCCAGATCGGTCTATTTCTTTGTGTTTGGCATTCGTTTGAATCGAGAAAGTCGAGTGATTTTCAAAAAATGGACGAAAAAGAATTTCGTGTGTTGATTAAACACTACTTTATGAAGGGCAAAACGCCTCAGGAGACTAAAGAGAAGCTTGATAAACATTATGGTGACTCTGCACCTTCGATTTGAACAGTGGTTTCAAAATTTTCGGAGTGGCCATATGGGTACAAGTGACGCTGAACGTTCTGGACGCCCTGTTGAGGTTACTACTCCAGAAATCATTGATAAAATCCATGATATGGTGATGGATGACAGAAGAGTGAAGGTGCGTGAGATTGCTAGTGCTGTGGGCAACTCGAATGAACGGGTACATAATATTTTGCATCAACATTTGGACATGACAAAGCTATCCGCAAGATGGGTGCCGCGATTGCTCACGCTTGACCAAAAAACGAAATCGTGTGAAGTGTTGCAAGGACGGTTTGCAGCTGTTCCAGAAAAATCCGCAGGACTTTAAGCGTCGTTTCGTCACTGTGGATGAAACATGGATACATCACTACACTCCTGAGACCAAAGAACAATCTAAACAATGGGTTACCAAGGGGGAATCTGCGCCAAAAAAGGCGAAGACCGTTCCTTCGGCCGGAAAGATTATGGCGACTGTCTTTTGGGATTCGCAAGGAATAATCCTCGTCGACTATCTGGAAGAGGGTAAAACTATTACAGGTGCATATTATTCATCGTAATTGGACCGTTTGAAAACCGAGCTGCAAAAAAAACGCCCACGATTAGCCCACAAAAAAGTCCTTTTCCATCACGACCAGCTCACACCTCAGCAGTTGTGGTCGCAAAATTAATGGAAATAGGGTTCCAACTCGTTTCACATCCCCCCTATTCTCCAGACTTGGCTCCCTCGGACTACTATTTGTTCCCCAATATGAAGAAATGGCTGGCGGGAAAAAGATTTTATTCAAACGAGGAGGTGATTGCAGAAACGAATGGCTATTTTTCAGACTTGGACAAATCCAATTATTCGGAAGGGATCAACAAACTAGAGCAGCGTTGGACGAAGTGTATAAGCCTAAAAGGAGACTATGTTGAAAAATAAAAAAGGTTTACCCCAAAAAATTAAGTAGTTTTTATTTTTGCACGGACTTTTCAAACGACCCTCGTAAATGAATGGAAGGTCGGGGAGCTACAGCCATTGCGTAGGTGTAAAACTCGGAACGTGTATAGCTCCAAGGATGGCAATAATTATCACGTTTGGAGAATACAAAACGGATGGACAAGGCTGTGAGTTCTTGAAACTCTTCCTGAAAGACCAAAACCCTTACCCACAAAAAAACATACAGTATGGAGAGGTCGCCGACTAGGACCGTTTCTCTAAACGTTCTTGAAAAAGCTGGTGAAACCATCAATCAAGGCAAGAATCGATTAGTTGTGTCGGAAATTATGCCACAACAGTTGGTATTCGTTAACAAAAAGCATCTGAATCCTATTTGAACAGCAACAATCGCCACACACGTTTCACAAACTGTTGCCCAAAAAAATCAAATGAGTTTTAAATACTAAATAGTTCTACCTCGTCCTTCATACTGGAGAACATTTTCATTAACGACTAGGCAAGAAAAACATTGTTCAAGAACTCTGACTGCTGAGGAGCCAAATTTTTTAGTGTTTGGATAAATCCACTTGTTTCTTGTTAGCAAAGATGGTTCTTATTTCTATTAACCAGTTAAGCGCGTTCGACGTGTATACACGTCAAACCAAATCTCTGTTACGATGCGTTCGACGTGTATACTCGACGTTGTCAAAAATATAAAATTGCCATTAACTATAAAAACTCTAAATTTTAATAAAATACAATAAGAATATTATTTGGTGGGATGTTTCCTTTATCTTACTAATAGAACTGCGGTGGAAGTCAGCCAAAGGATAAGTGGTTGGTACATGTTTGGTCTCCGCATTAGAGATTGGGGAATTACGCACCCAAATAGAAGCTCTCAACCCTTGTGCAATGACCGTTTTTACTTTAGAGGTTCAGACCTCAGTACGAGCATGATTTCATTTTGCACAGAATTCAAAAGCTCTTTTCTTCCTTGTAAAAGCTCTTGCGGTGTCCCTAGTTAATAACTATAGCAATGCATACGTGAAGTGGTGCACAGATTTTGGAATGAGCACAGAATGCTCTGTACGTAATCTCAAGCCCCAGAGATTGCAGAAAAAATCGCTTGCAGTGACTATAATGACGTTGCAAACTTTTGGTTGTTTTGCGTCATTGTCTGATTTTAATTCCGCACACTGGGTTTAAAAAAAAAAAAAAAAAAAAAAAAACTAAATTCCACGCTTAACTGGTTAAATTGAACGAAAATCAGTTGAATTATACAATACAAAGTATACATTATGAAAATCCGCAAAAAATTTTTTTGAAAAATGTAACCTAACTGTACCTTCCAACAGCCTTCACATTATCAATAAACATTCAAAAACATTACGTAAAGTGTAGATTTTTTTAAGTGCAAGTATTAAAAGTTTAAAGCTGAAAGAATTATTACTTACGTAAAGTTCACTTGAAGGTGGAAAACAACTTGTATTTTGTAAAGAAGGTAACATTGTGACCATTATTTAATGTAGATGTAAACTAATTCATTGATGACATTAATCCTGAGCATTTATTCCGCCCGATGTAACTTATATTTCTTTATCAATTTATTTTTCGAAAAACAAATTTAAACTGATCCTTACATTACCAATTATGGAAACTAATAGATTAAACTATTATGGACAGCTTTAAACTAATTAAGGTAAAAAAAAATACTTAATTGTTGAGTTGTAAATTGTTTTTATCGTAGGTTCTACCAGATCAGAACTACACTTAAAGTCTCACCAAAGCTTCAGGTGAAGATCGAAGCTAGTGTACCCTCTCAGACAAAAAATGTTGCAGGTACTTTTTTTTCTTAACATTTGAAAAAAAATAGTTAAATTTCTTCAGCTGAAATCTTAATTTCTTTAATTTTTTTTTTCTTTCTAATTCCAGAGAACGAGTTGGGTTTACCAGCATGTGTGTTCAATGGAGTTGGCGTCAGTAAAACATTCCAAATATTGTACAGAAATGAAGAAGTTACTTTAGACGATACAATTATGTTTAGGGCTCACATACTTGTAGATTCTCATAAGGTAAGGTACTTAATTTTTTTATATATATATATATTTGTGCGAAGTAATTCTTATATCTCCAGCAAACGGATTTTCTATGCCAGAAATTACTAGATCTTACTAATTTTCTTGTATTTACGTTACGCAAAAAAAAAATAAAAAATAAGTAATTAATTTTTCGAGATATTTTAATAAGTTAAGACTGGACTCCCACGCGGAGGTCCCGGGTTCGAATCCAGCTGCTGACCTCTTAGATTTTCTCTTCCTAGGAGCTTCTTACAGCTCACTGTCCGGTGATGGACAGTGTTGTCTGTAACCAGAGAAGACTGTCCGGAGGCCGGCAGTGCACTGGAAAAAGCTCCGGGCGCTAATGACCTCAGCTGTTGATGCGCCAAAAAAAAAAAAAAATCAGTTAAGAAAAACTTTTGTTTATATTACTTGGATTAAAAAATTAAAATATAACCTCACTCTTACTAATTCCCTAATAACATCCATTTTAATGTTATTAAATTGAAGTATCGATATTTTTATTGCCAAAACAGAACCTCCAGCAAACGGATTTTCCATGTCGGAAATTACTAGATCTTACTAATTTTCTTGTATTTAAGTTACGCAAAAAAATAAAAATTAAAAAATTAAGTAATTAATTTTTCGAGATATTTTATTATAATAAGTTAAGAAAAACTTTTATTTATATTAACTTGGATTAAAAAAAAAATTAAAATATAACCTCGCCCTTAATAATTCCCTAATAATATCCATTTCAATACTGAAGTATTGATATATTTTTTTTATTGTCCCAAAACAGATAGAAGAAAGTTTAGAAAGAGCTGACTTCACATTGATTGTGGAGCTCTGGTTCACCGACCAAGCTTTGTTAACCGATCAACAAACAAATGTATCTTGCGTTTCCATGAGAACATTACAGCTGTCATTTTTAGCCACTAAAGGTCTACATTATCATCTTCCAGTACTGTTTGATTATTTCCATTTATCGGCCATAACTTTAACCATTCATGCCAGTTTGGTAGCATTACATCAGCCTTATATCAAGTATGTTATTATTTATTTCTTTTTAAAAAAATTAAATAGGATAGTAAATGATTATTTTTGGCTCCAAAAAATTGTAGATTTAAATGCATTATTAATTTATATTGGAAGCAATAGACAGCTAATTAATTACTACTAATATTGAAACAGAATCGATCTTTATTGAATCAAAATTTCATGCATATCATGCAGTGTTGTAAATACAAAAAAAAATGGACATAAATATTTTACGTATTCAATCAGATCAATTCCATTTTCTGATGTAATAAAATGGGGCAATATAATTATTGATAGATCTCTCTTTTATTTCAATTCTAATCTTATTTTATATTTTTTAAACTGTTTACCAGGAAGAGTATACTGAATCTTGTCCAGAGCTGGTATGTTTGGAGTTTTTTTGTTAATAATAATAAATTTTTTTGTTTTTCAATTTAAATAATTTAATTTATTATTATAGTACTCCAAGAAGTGGAAAAACCTGGTTGGGAACTTCACAGAGATACAACTTTAGACCGCAAAACTCTGTAGAAACTGTATTCTTCAGCAATCTTGTAAGTTATATATTTATCTTAGGGGTGGGACACTACCCATGAATGTCTCAGATTTGAATGAATCCATATTTCTTTAAGAGTGTACTTATTTAAAGTTACATTTTTTTTTTTTTTTCTATAAATTTCTACTCCCAGAATGGTAGCACAAGTAAATGTGTCGGAGGTGGAAGCGGTAGTGGTTCCGGAGGCAGTAGACTGGCACATGCTAGGCATGTTCATAGAGAAGTATGCACGATGCTGGTTGCATCTTACGATTCACTTTACAGTACCTTACAACAATACATTAGGCTAACACATAATGATAGTCATGATGTCTCAAAGGTAATCTTTATGAATTGATTTCTTTATTTTTATTCTATAATAAATTAATTTTCTTGTCCAATTAGCTATAAACTTCCGAAGAACATTTATTTATTTATTTACGATTTTAGGACAACCACAGAAGTTTATTAGCAGCTATTCAACAAAGGACTGCGTTTTTGCATTCCGAAGCTCATTGGGAAAGACTGAGGGTGAATATAAATTCAATAATCTATTGTGATTATTATAAATACACATTTTTGAGAAATCAGCATTTCTGTAGGTTGTTTATTTCATTTTTAATATATCTACACATGTATGTTTTAAACCATTTTGAATATACGCAGATATTTTCACTTATCAAAGTAAAGGTAACTATTTCAGAATTTAAGTAATACTAAATCGGCGTTAGAATTTGAAGAAGATCGCTTAACCCGACGTGAGACTTTAATTAACAATTATCTACTTTTAACTAACAATTATCTAACTTTAAATAACAATTATATAACTTTAATTAACAATTATCTAACTTTAACTAACAATTATCTATTTTTAACTAACAATTATCTATTTTTAACTAACAATTATCTAACTTTAATTAACAATTATCTAACTTTGATTAACAATTATCTAACTTTAACTAACAATTATCTAACTTTAATTAACAATTATCTATTTTTAACTAACAATTATCTAACTTTAACTAACAATTATCTAACTTTATTTAATTGTCTAACTTTAATTAACAATCTTCTAACTTTAACTAACAATTATCTAATTTTAATAAACAGTTATCTATCTTTAATTAACAATTATCTGGAGACTTTTTTTTTCTTATTGCTTGTTTTGGAGGCGATAGATATCTATTGAAAATACCGTCAGATTTGACGGTATTATAGTTAGTTGTTAGGTATATGTAGTCTAATTCTTACAAAGCTAAATCTATTGCGATCTTAAAAAAAAAACTAATTGTGGCTCCTTTAATGTATCATTGTGATAAATAGAGGCGCCTGGTAATAGGTAAATGTGAGTGTGAGGAGATGAACTCAAGTTTTTCTATGGGTTCGAATCCGAATAGTTGTTCTCGTCAATTATCTCTGCAGGTTCTTAATGTATAGTGTATGAGGTACAGATAGAAGTAGATTGAAGCATCCGATGGCGTGATCACGGAGAGTTAATCTCGATGGAGGTCGTCGTATCATTCAAATTAGCTTTACGATTAAGAGTAAAGAGGGTGGAATAAATAATCTTGAGTTTTATCATGATTTTTTTTTTATTAGTTAATGGAAGGAGAAGAAGAATTCGCTACTGTAGCCAATTCTGATATAGCTCAATTATGTGCTGAGAACATAGTCTTGTGGCATCAGTTTCTAGAGCTATGTTCCTGCCAACAACCAATTAGTACACACCTAGCAACGGTGCATCATCATCTTAGGGTAAGCTTTTTACAAGCAACTATTGCTGTAAATAGTCGTATTGGTAATTGTGCAACAATTATTTGCATTGTCTTAAAACAATAATAATAGTAATAAAACATTCATGGACAAAAAAAATCTGGTCATGTATGTTTTAAGTTTTTCTTCTTTCTCAGGTAAAAAGATTCGCAGAAGGATTCTTCGTTTTAGACAATCCGAGACAATCGGCAGCCGGTTGTTACGATCAAAATTATCAAACATATTTAGCAGTTTCGGAACTAGCGAAGAGAAGGTAAATCCATTAATATTATTATTATAGAAAATTGTTTAAAAACTACAATAATATTCAATAAAATATAATTACTTTGGCCAGATATTTAAGCCTACTACCGCAATTACCAGTACACTGTCCACAATTAGATGGAGATGTTGCATCTTTGCCAGTTATTTTTGAGGACCAATACCAAGATGTGGCAGAATTTGCTAGGAGAAGATCTGCAGCTAGAAAAGCTGGAAGTGGTAAATGATTTTTGTATTATTTCAAGGCTAATTGAACTTCACATCTCAGTAGTCTGATCTTTTTCTAGTATACTCGCAAGTATGGAAAATTTTAAAATTCATTCTAATAAGATTTTTTGAGTCGCTGAGGATTTGGTTTACATATTTACAAATCTACGTCTAATTAAAATATGCTTTTCTTAAGAATAATTGATATATTTTCATTCCGTTACATTTGAGCCATAACACTCTTCCTATCGTTATCTCGGACTTCACGTGGTTAAGCATACAATACCCATTTTTGATTAAAACGAACTAAGTTTTTTAAAAAACTATTGGACAATGCCCCTATGTTAAAGTCACAACTATGTTAACGTTCGGAATAGAGTACTATTCCCTTATAGTTGTACAGTACACCTAAATACCCGAACCTTTATTCGTCTCCAATCACACTATTCACAATAACCTTCTCTTTGTCTCGGTCATCGCCAAAGCCCGTTATCTAAAATTCCATTCCCAACTATCCAAATCGCACGAATTCTTCATCCAAGCCCTCTCAATCCCCTACTAATCCTCCATGACGTCTAAAGCGTCTTACCCTCGCGCGAAAAAGTTGAACTTTAAAGTTTTACACACTATTTTCTAGATTCAACTTAAAAATTACAAAAAAAAAAAAATTCATTTTCAGACCCATTTCTTACAAATTGTGGTGTCGAACCTAAAAGCGAAGGAAGTCCGAACAATACAGTGTCTGTTGTACAACAACCACAAGAAGACTGTAGTTGTGGTATTGCTGCCATCTTACAAGCTCGTTCTAAGCAAAATCATCACTCAGCATCACAGAGTAAGTGGGATTTCATTCATTGTTCTTTTACTTTACGTAAGAAGAATTTAGAATGTTCACCCGGTAATATACGTTTTAAAGGATTTTAGATTTTTCTAAACCGCTCAATGGCACACCTAGATTTAGAAATGCTTTTAGATAAGCAGAAATAAGAAAAAAAAAAAATGTTGTGAATCTTGTTTTTCAGGTATCCCCAAAGGAAAATGGTCCATAGGTGTTCAATCCGGTGAACGTGATGGTCACTGAATCGCCCCCCCCGAGTCGATACAATACGCCCATCAAATTGCCTATCGAGAAATTTCCTTAAATGCCTGATGGTGTTATATCGATTCGGAAGGCGATTCTGCTATACTGAAAAATACAATTTTAATTTTTTTTACTAATTTTTCCCCCATAGGTATTTCATAAATTATCGAATAATGCAATAAAAATTGATATCGTAAAAATATCCAAAATAAATATGTTTTGAACATTATATTTCCGGTTTCATACTTCTAATGTAATGCAGATTCAAAACAGTTAATGAAATATTTTCCTGAAGTAAAAGAAAGTAAAATCTAGATCATTGAATGAAAGTGAAAGAGCACCATTTTAGATACTGGATAAGTGTGCTTTTATTGGTGAGGGAGTGGCCTAAGGTGTCATACGTCATCAGCTACACTCCGCCCACTTCACACATCTCGTTCGCCAATGAGATTAGCCAATCGTTTTTGGTAATTATTTCTAGGAAAAATACTATTTAAATTTTTTTAAATAATTTTTCCCCCATAGGTATTTGATAAATTATCGAATAATGCAATAAAAATTGATATCCTAAAAGTATCCAAAATAAACATGTTTTGAACATTATATTTTTGGTTTCATACTTCTAATGTAATGCAGAATCAAAAAAGTTTATGAAATATTTTCCTGAAGTAAAAGAAAGTAAAATCTAGATCATTGTATGAAAGTGATAGAGCACCATTTTAGGTACTGGATAAGTGTGCTTTTATTGGTGAGGGAGTGGCTTACGGTGTCACTACGTCATCAGCTACAGTCCGCCTATTTCACACATCCCGTTCGCCAATGAGATTAGCCAATCGTTTTCATTGTAACCCAATTTCATATCTAATGTATTCTGAGTTTGACGTAATATATTCGTCATCGCTTAATTTGTATGACGCACGTAGGGGACATATTTTCCAGCAAGATCGAAACAGTTAACGTGCTGTACCAATTGATTATACATGAAGATGTATATAACTTTTATTTGAAACATTTCTAAAGTACTTAGGAAAGGGTCAAGGCTTCGCTGTAAAGATAATTCTTTCACGCCAAGGTGCGGTTTTTATAAACTATATAAAATTAATAAGAATTGTGATTCGAAAAAAGGAAGTTAGGAAAAACCTTATTAGCGGTTACAAACTTAAGAATGTTGTAAAAGAGGGTTGCTTTTTATATTTAGTAAGTATTTAGTTGTAACAATGTTTCTAGTCTGCCATTATTTTCTATAGGAGGTGGTGTATGGTCTGATTATGAACAAAGAAATAACGGAGTAAATAGTTGGGGTCTTGTACCTCAAGCACGGCACAGCAAGTCGTTGGATCATTTGCTAAGGGCTCATCAACCGCTGGCTCTGGCATTACCCATAGGGCACAATCATAGTCACCATGAACGAATAAAAAGGTATATTTTTCTAATATTTGTTTAACCTCTTTTTTACAAAAACTTCAAAATAAAAACTACAAGCCCATTGTTTATACAGGGAACCACTCACCATTGATTGTTCTACACTCCCGTCAAGAGGTTCAAAACGCACGGAAGATACAACAGATTTTAGGACACTACCCTTAAACAGAACTCACCACCATCGTCATCATACTAAGGGTGAAACCATGAAGAAAAAGAATACCAATATGGCTGGTCAATCGGCCACATCAAATCTTATGTGCAATGGCCATGCCGGAACCGGTAGTCGGACTTGCGTGAAGAAAAATAGAGATAACTATCATAATAATGAGAATAGCAATCCACAGCATCTACATCACCATCAACAACAGCAACATCAGCAGCAGCAACAGAGTCATCACTTTTCCACGTTACCTGTTAGACATCCAAGAAGACATCATCAACCATCGGCTGCATTTTTAAGAAATGGACTGTCTAGCGCACATCGACATAAATCTGGTAAGATTTTTTTTTTTTAATCTGATTAAAAATTATTTAAAATGAAGAGATTTACAAAAAATCGTGATCATCTGCAGAATGAATTTTGTTTGTGTTTTTGACGTCTGAGCGCTTTTTGCTCTCTCTTTATAGGTAAGGAAAGCACCTGTAATCGTGCCAAATGTTCAAAATTTAGCTTCACTGGAAAGAATTTTTGGAAGTCCTCTGGTTAGGAAAAGTGGTCTGTAAAGAAGTGGTCTGTAAGGAAGTGGTCTGTTTGTACTCTCTCCCCCCCACTCTCTCTCTCTCTCTTAAACACACACTCACAGTGAATGTCAAAACCTTACGCTAACCAAAACCTTCTGGGCCCATCTAGCTATGCTGAAAAACAACAACAAAAAGCCCAGTCTAGTACGAAAATTCTACTAGATTTGAGCCAAAACCCACAGTAAATAACCATCCTGAACCTAATCTCCTCTTATCCTAAACAATCCATCATAATGGATGTTTACCGTAAACCGCAAAGCCCGATAAGGATTCCAAGCGGGAGTCAGGCAGATGAATACTCCGACAGTAGGTTCGAAGCCGGGGATTATTTTAATATTTCTTAACAAATCTTAAGATATAAAATTTTTACATCTTATTCATTATTTTTAGAAGAGAAAAAATCAGTTGTGGTAGAGAAACCTACAAGATTAGAGAGCAGCATCTCAGTACCCCATCGGCTCAGTGACGGAGATAAGCATCCAGATGAAATTCCTCTGCTGAGTGCTGCAGGAGATGAACTAGGACGTCATAACGGACCTACGGGATCAATGCCGAACTTAACCACTTCCCCAGTACCGTCTTCACCATCCACACCATCGAGTGACATAACGTCTGAACTATCCGCTTGGGTTTCCAGCCATTCGGTTTCTTCTAGTAATCAGCCTACGCCCACAGGTAAGAATTTAAAATATGTTATGAATTTTTTTCGATTTATAAAAATATCAGTAAAATTTCAACAGAAATGTAAATATCGGTTACTTATTGTAGGCAGCGAAACCGGTAAAGAATCCTCTGAAGACGGAGGCTGGAATGTAGAGCACACTTATGAAGAAGTTAGATTGCCACCACCATCAGAATTTAGAGATCTGCCACCTCCAGAACCGTTTAGAGATCCTCCTCAGTCGACGAATGGTTCTGCAGAACAAACGCCTACCCATGGAATAGTTGTTCAGATGGCTCCACATCATCAACCATCTCCACCGCAGCCTATTGACAATCTATTGTATCACATGTATGAAACAGTGAGACAAGAACTGTTAGCCGAAGGTCATCACACTAGACACTTTCAGCAACAACTTCAACAGCAGCAGCAACCGCTATCGCAACAGTCACAGCAGCTTCTTCAGAATACTATGTTGGTACTCTTATTAACCTGGGTGATTTTATTAGCCACATAAATCAAAAAGCATTACTTTGTTACTTCACTTTAATTTCAAGGAATACTTGAACCAAACTAAAAGCTTATGAAATGCGATAATTAAATTTGTTTCCCATACTCTATAGGGATTCGAAAACTCCTGAGGGTAAAACATTTCTTTTGTTAAAGTAATCGCGTCTATCTTTATTATTATTATTATTATCATTCTATTTTCACGGGGTGTCCTAGGTGATGAATCATCTCCTCCGAAACTCTAGGGTTTTTGAGGAGAAGAAGTAGGAGTCGGATATAACTACTCTCTAGTAGAAAGCTTTCACAAAAAGGTTGTATGTAGCCCCTAAAATGCCTGATAAACCATTCCTGGCTCTTTGGGTAGCGTACTGTCTCTCCATCCACGTCAAGCTCCCAACGTTCCTCAAAAGTTCTAAGGGTGACTTTTCTAAAAGGGCTCTTCTAGGAAGAGAAGAGAGTCAATAATTAGATATAATCTCTCTCTCTGAAAAGTTCTTCCCAGTTATTTCAAATTTGTCCCGGTTGGGAGATTGCGGCTTGGGATTTGGCTCTGGGAAGAGAGGAAAGCAGCAGTCTGGAATATGAGACAAGTCCACATTCCATCTGTTATTCAGCTCTCAAGGGCAGTTGTCCGAAAGGTAGATTTCAGATTTTACTCCAGCTTCCCGCGCTAAACTCTATTGCTGATTTGTACATCTTTGTTCTTCTTGAATGCTATGTTCAGCCTTCTTTTTCTTTCATTCTCTTAATCTAGTTCTCCAATGAAAGTTAGTCAGCAGACAAATGAAGGCCAACATCCCACTGACGAAGCTCTTTGCGAGTGTTATAATGAAGAGAAAAAGTTAATACTAAGTACCGACATGGAAGATACAACCTTTCATAAATGCAAAGAAGAGTTTAAGAAGCAAATCAATTTCACTGGCATGATATACAGGTATTTATTTCATAATTTTTAGTTGTCATTAGTTAAGCTATTAAGAACTGTAAATGCTAAAGTAGCCGAGCGGTTAGAGGCGAGGCTCAGAATGCTCAGATGTTTTCGATGGTAGTAGGTTCGATTCCTGGGTCTAGGTCTTGGATTTTATTTAATGGTTAATATGAGAAATTTATAGTGAAGTAAGTTTGCTAGTCGTCTCCGTCCACGACACCAAATTTAGTAGATGGACGTAAAATTGGCCTAAAAAAAAACTTCTATTATTAAAAAAAACTGTTGCTTATCTAAATAATTAGAAACATTTCTTTGGAGAATAATTTTTTTTTTTCTAATAGTGTCTTGTTCTTCACAGTGATGCACCCACGTTGATATCCTCCCTTCCGTATTTCCATATACCTGAAGAACAAAGAGTTTTATCACCAGATGGTTTGCATCTAATAGTATGTGTACATGGACTTGATGGAAATTCAGCCGATTTAAGATTAGTTAAAACGTATCTTGAATTAGGTCTACCTGGAGCTCATCTTGAATTTCTGATGTCACAAAGGAATCAGGTTTGTTTGGTTTTTTTGTATCTTTATAAGATTTGTAATGAAAATTAAGTTTTAAGCTATAAATGTTTGTTATTTATTTTATTTTTTCCCCTAATTATATTTAAATATCCATTTATAGGGTGACACATTCTCAGATTTTGATACAATGACTGATAGACTGGTGGCTGAAATATTGTATCACATTGAAGCTGGAGGACTTGTACCCAATAGAATTAGTTTCGTTGGACATTCTTTGGGTAATATAATAATAAGGGCTGCAATAGCAAGACCTCAGCTTAAACATTTATTACCAAGATTGTATACATTTCTTAGTTTATCTGGCCCTCACTTAGGTACACTGTACAATAATAGTGGACTTGTAAATATGGGTAAGTACTTAGATTTAGAACTAAGTAGTTGAACAGAAATTGTCTAATATTCTTTAATATCATTGCTGATGGAAAATATACCCTAGTTTTAAGACTGTTCAAGTTTTGGTGCATTCCTTAATTACAAATTTCTGTAAAATTCGAAATGTCTGCAATTGACAGTATTTAAATGGTCAGGAAAACGATATTTCTTTCTTGACGGTAGCCAGAGAATGAAGAACAGCAATGTCCCTGATACTTGGAGCAACGACAATATATTTTCCAAAGAGTTTTTGTTCTAGTTACAGCCGTCAAAAGAATCTTTCTTAAAATATTAAGACGAGCGGCTAAGAATTGATTTTTTTTTTTTTAGAACTAGAGGTTATAGAAAGCATTTAAATTGCTTTTGTGTATTGACACGTATCACGCATTGGCGTGATTGAAAAAAAAATACAGATAGAATATAAATTATCCACACAATTAGAAAAATTCTAAATCAACCCGCGTAAACAAACAAATGGTTGCCTAGCAACTGTGTGGGTCAGTGAAAAAGCTTGCACGGGTCATAGGTCAAAAGCTCAGCATAATAAAGTTTATCATGACTGAAACTGGCATTAATTTTTTCTTCCTATTTTACTAGATATTGCTAAATTAAAAGCTCATATTATATTGATTAATGATTTACAAAGAGTTCATGGTCTAAAAAACAAAAAACTTACGTTATATCTCATTTTCTTAGGCATGTGGTTTATGCAAAAATGGAAAAAGTCTGGATCATTACTACAATTATCGCTAAGAGATGCTCCAGACGTGAGAGATACATTCCTCTATAGATTAAGTCAAAGATGTAACCTGGTACATTTTAAAAATGTTCTATTGTGCGGTTCAAGTCAAGACAGATACGTACCTTTGCACTCAGCCAGAATTGAACTTTGTAAAGCGGCCATCAAGGACAATTCACCAATTGGTAATTTATTTGGTTCAGATTTATTTGTTCTTAGATAAAAAAAAAATTGCAATAAATAGAATTTGATTGTTTACAGGAAGCGCTTATCGTGAAATGGTACACAACATAATGTGGCCATTGGTTAGGAAAAGGGAAGTAACTTTAGTAAGATACGATGTTCACCATGCTTTACCAAATACAGCTAATTCCTTGATAGGACGTGCAGCGCATATAGCTGTTCTTGATTCTGAACTATTTATTGAGAAGTTCCTTATTGTCGCCGGTCTCAAATACTTCAGATAACAGGTATGAAAGAAAATTATCATAAAAAAAAAATGGATAGTTATTAGAAAGATCTAAGCATTCAAGTTGGAACCAAAAATTATGTGCTAAATTAAGAGTGAATTTTGGTCTAAGCTGAAAATATAGTTTATATACTGAAAATGAACCCTGGATATTTTGTTAATTATAAATTGATTTTATAATTTAGATGCTATTAGTTTTTTAGTTTTTTTCCTTCCTATTTGGTGAAGAGAACAAAAGGACTTTTCAAAATAACTTTATTAGCAGTTGTGGAGTTGCTCTTTAATTTGACATTTCTCCACCTGGTGGGCAAAACGGGTTGTTCTCAGAATAACTGGGAAAGGAAGTGGAAGAGAAAGGGGTGTACATTAAGCAGTACTGTGTACGCTTCCCTCTCTAGAACTTCCTCAGTTACGAATAGATCAAGACTTATCACTTCGTCACAACTTTTTCCTCAAGTTTCAGTACCAAGAGGTAAAAGTGCTGTGCATCTATCTTTTCTGGCATTAAGTAACGTGTTTATATAGTATTCAGAAGAGACAAGAACTTCTGACGGTACTCTGGGTCGGGGCGCACAGGGAACCCGTAGGAAAATTTCCAGGCATGTTCCAGACAGAAATTCTGGTTACAGGAGGATGCATGCACAGAGGCAAAACCACTTTATTGGGACCTGAACATTTCTGTAAGAGAGGAGATCGTTTTCTCTAGAAGCAATTGAAACAAGAAATTGTTGAAAACTCTCCGGCAGCTAGCCAGTCAACAAAACGCAGAACTCCTGTATTATCAACTCCAGAATGGTTTGGGGGGGATGTCTTGGCCAAAATTAAATGCCATAGACAGAAATAACACGGAAATATCTTTGGATAACGGAGTATGTTAGCTTGAAAGGGCGAAGCCCCAGAGAATTGGAATGCGCCAAAACCAATTTAACCCCTTAACGTGCACACTCGAATTAACTCGAGCGCGCTAAACTGGGCAAACTGTGCACACTCGAGATAATTCGAGCGGCGTTGCACTTTATGCTACTATAATTTTTCACTCTCGAATATAATCGAGAATTGAAAATAATGTGAAAGCAAAGAAAAGCAATCGTTTTATAGATATTTATCATTTACATGGGATTGTAAGTTCTAACAATTACTTAATCAAATATAAAATATAGCGGTTTTTTCAAAAAAACTGTGCATGTTCAGGGTTAATGGGACCTGAACATTTCTATAAGGTTGGAGATTGTTTTCTCTAGAATTAATTGAAAAGGTAGGATTAGTTCTGCAGAAGCTGTGGATGGTTGTACTCTCCCTAGAATCTTTTCAGATGTTATAGAGTATGGGATACTCTTGGAAAAGGCGTGGAACTGTGAAAAGGTAGGATTAGTTCTGCAGAAGCTGAAGATGGTTGTACTATCCCTAGAACCTTTTCAGATGTTGTAGAGTGTGAGATACTCTTGGAACTGTAAGGGCACAATTTATCTTGAAAGGTCTTAGTGCATTGTTGGAAAAAGTAATTGAAGTTGTGAAAAGTCTTTTTCCTAGACGTGCATTGGTTGGTACCTCTGAATAACTTGAATCCCGGTTAAGCAAATCATAAGTGCAATCATCCTATATTAGAAAGAATTGATCATATACGCAATAAATAATTTTCCTTTTTTTTTGGAATATTGAATATAATATAAATACAATGATTTACCAGCCAAAAATTAACCTCTCTAGACAAAATTATTGGAATTTTAATAAACTGTGCCAAATTTATTTAAAAACCTCATCAGTGGGAACGTTGTGACTTAGAAAATAAATAAGCATTTCAAATAATTTTTATAAAAAACTAAAAAGTGGTTGTTCTGTTATAAAACACAATATAAGGGACCATGAACTATAAAAAAAATGTTCTTTTGGACTTTTTTTTAATTTTATAATTTAAGTTAAATTCCAGGGTTTTGATTATTATGTTGATTATGAAGAAAGTATAGCACTGCTTAGTAGCAGTATCTTGCAAAAAAAATATAACACACTTGTTAAAAATTTAAATAAATTGTAGATTACAAGCGGTTATATTGTGTTATATTATTGTGATTTGTAATGAGTTTCAAAAGAGAACTTGTTGAAATCATTTCATAATCGAGTTAATCGATTTACATGCAAAAAAAAAAAAAAATTGATCACAACTAAATCACTTTCTCGGAGCAAGATTAAATTTCATTCTAAACAAATCGATCATTATTTGTATATATCGATTTTTATCAAGTGATACCTCGATAGAGACAAAAGCCTAAAAAAAAAAAACAAATAAATTATTGGCCAAATATCGTTAACATTTTTTGGACTACACCAGAATAAGATTAAAATCCAATAATAGTCATTTGGACGTAAAACTAAATAAAATAAAATAATCTTGCAGTAGTTCTCTTGATCTATGTTTTATCCAAGGCTATAAATTAAGGGAAGGTTACAAAATTTTAAGACAAAATAAAAGTACATCTGTGAAGTGTTTAGTTCTAACAAACATTTTAACTAGTAGGGAATCAGGTTTTAATCATAACTACACATTACTGAATACGTACCTTACACACATACGCATAAGAAAGTAATCGTTACTGACATTAAAACAAATATACACTGGGCCAAAAAAGTCTGTGAACACTAACCTAAATTTTATTACTTTTATTATTATCTTATTAGAAACTTCTTTTATTTTCAAATGAAATATACTATTCGATAGAGAGAAACCAGAGTTTTTCATTTTATATTCAATCTTTTATTTTTGTTCAGCAGGAATATCACAATTAAATGTTTTACAAAACAACACCCCAAACGAATGCAAAAAAAGTCTGTGAACAGCTGTATAAATATGTAAAAACATTAAGATAACAAACAGAAAAACGATTGAATAAAGTTTCAAAGTTCTATATTGTAATGTAGAAACCACTACAGTCAGTTTTGTGAATAAATAATCTAATTAGTACATATTTAACCACTAATATGGAAGTTCCCAGACCAATTCGAGAACTTATTGTGACGTTGCGAAATGAAAGAAAAAGTATTCGAGAAATAGGGAAGATAGTTCAAAAAAACCCTTCAACGGTGCATAATATAATTAAAAAGTACGGAAATGTGATTAGTAGGCCACGCAGTGGACGGCCACCAAAACTTAATTCCTTTCATAAACGGCAAATTCTGAAGTCTGTTCGGGAAGAACCCAGGACAAGCGCTCAAAAAATCAGTCAAGAATTATCAAGTGGTTATGTGTAAGCGTAACACCACAGACAATTAGAAATAAATTACATGAATACGATTATTGCGGTCGAGTCCCGAGGAAAAAACCTTTAATCAATAAAATAAATAGTAACCGCCGATTGGATTTCGCGAAAGAATATGTTTCTAAGCCTTCTAGTTTCTGGGAAACCGTAATCTTTTCAGATGAGTCGAAATTCAATGTATGTGGGTCTGATTGACGACAAAAAGTGTGGCAAAAAAGAAATGAAGCTATGAAAATGAAAAATATGAAGCCTACTTTTAAGCATGGGGGAGGCAACATTCTGGTGTGGGGTATATGAGTGCTAAAGGAGTGGGCAAGTTAGATCTAATTAATGGTATGATGGACCAATATGTGTATGTGGATATATTAAGACGCAATTTAAAAGAAAATTCAAAAAAATTAGGGTTGGAGGGAACGTTTGTCTTCCAACAAGACAATGACCCGAAACATACCGCACTAAAAACTCGGGAATGGCTTTTAAATAATACACTCTGGCGCCTAAACACCCCTCCACAATTGCCAGACCTTAACCCAATAGAACATTTGTGGGATGAAATCAGCCGCGAAATAAATAAACGAGGAATAAGAAACCGTGAACAACTAAAAAACGCTATTTTAGAAGAGTGGGATAAAATTCCAACATTGACGACCACAAAATTATTAGGATCGATGAAAGCTCGTTTGTTGGAAGTGATTAGGAACATAGGAGGTCCTACAAGTTTTTAAAATTTATAATTCACGTACAATGTGTAACAATGATTTATTTCTGCAAAGTGTTCACAGACTTTTTTTGCATTCGTTTGGGGTGTTGTTTTGTTAAACATTTAATTGTGATATTCCTGCTGAACAAAAATAAAAGATTGAATATAAAATGAAAAACTCTGGTTTCTCTCTATCGAATAGTATATTTCATTTGAAAATAAAAGAAGTTTCTAATAAGATAATAATAAAAGTAATAAAATTTAGGTTAGTGTTCACAGACTTTTTTGGCCCAGTGTATATATTCTACGTCAGCACAATTCTCTTATCTCAAGTTTAGGCACATCTTTACTACTGTACAACACCATGAGAAAATATTGGATATATTATTTCCATTCACGCTGATCAAATCAACAGGACTAATTATAGAGTGCTCAATAGAAATTATTATTAGGTATGTTACATCAAGCATTATTATTATTATTTTGGAGAATAGATGCCAGCCCAATTGGTTAGTAGATATTTGTTCTGATAGAAATACCAAATACTCGAAATTCGCATGCTCTGTACAAAATCACAAACCATATGTTGTTGTTTCAACTCACCGAAAACTACCGAAACTTTATTACAAAAATCCAAAGTGGTGCAAAAATGTAAAAAAACTACCTGGTAAACTATTGTTTATAACAAACTAAAAGCTATGTATAATAGAAATGAGTTTATATAATAGCACAAATATTCTTCTTCTTAGACCAAAATTCCCCTCTTTCAGGTTATGTACTTATTCTTAAAAACAGACTGTTAAATGAAAAAAACAAAACACAAAGTTATTAGGAATATATTTTAAGTAACAACTAGGAGCTTAGACAAAAAAAAGAAGAAGCAGATTTACCTGTAAAAATGAAATGCATCTAATTTTTAAAAATTAGGGCCATTAAAATGGCACTGTTTCATAATAAAAGTTAAAAAAGAAAAGTCTTTTGCTACCTTTTTTAAAATTAAAAAAAAAAATCGCCTGATAAGTAGAAAAAGTAAAAACTGTATTTTAGTTAGAATGGTGAGCCTTTAAATGAAAATGAGCTTAAATTATTGTTACCTATTAATTTTTCCATACATTTGATTGGTGAATAATTGTTGTTGTTTCTGTAGATAGAGAAGCGGAGTTCGGCTTTAAAACTCTAGATTCTTGTTTTTCCCTTGCAATATGTAAGGGAGTTATCTTTTTCATTTTGTTTTCAACTCATTATTTATTCTATTCCTCTATTAGAAGTTCCTTATTTATCCCATTTTTACCCTAAATGGGAAACTCATTTCTTTAATCTTCTTCTTAAAAATTAATAACCAAAAAAACATGAATGTCTTTTCAGCTTTTTATTTTTTCCTGACGTTTTGACAAGTTTTGTCAGTCTTCTTCAGTAGATTACAAGCTGTTTTTTTTTTTTTAAAAAAAAAAAAAAAGTCAAGTAAAAATAACAAAAATTATGATGGCTTAAGCCGCTGACGTTGTTGCCTTTTACTCCCTTTACGACCAACGACCCTTTAAGACACTGTCCGTGTCCTTCCATTACATGGTGATAACTCTGGCTCACATATCATCCAAATATGTTGAACAAAACTTTTCCCTTCCTAGTTAATCTTTTCATGAAATTCTCCATGATAGTCGCATCATTTCAATTCGTTGCAAAAAAAAAAAAAAAAAATCCATATACATCAGAGAAAGAACACCGAGAACCAACTCTCATTTCTTTGTCACCATCAAAGAATTCGTTTAATGTTTGATTGTGGGTTACGATGGGTGAGTTCCACTAAGCGCTCACAACGATCAAAATGTACCTTCTTCAGCCGTTCCACTTGACGACCACGGTCGTTGTGGTCATGGCGAAAACGTCACTGATGATGTCATTATTTTCGCTCACGCGAAGCTCACAACGCTCCCCCACACCTTAAGGTGCGTTCAGAAATTTGGCGCAATTTTTAAAAGCAAAGATGGCGACCGAAAAAATTACATCAGGTAAATGAAAGTATTATCTCATGTAAATAATTGAATGTGTTTCTCGAAAGTCTAAAAAAAAAAATAATAAAATGAAAAATTACTTAATCCCTTTACATACTAAATCACTGAATAACGACCAATTACACTTTGATAGTTAATAATACGTGGCCTAAGTTTTCGCTTTTCACTATTGCGATTTTGTAAAATTGCATTCCACTTTTCATCGGAACTAGATGAAGAACTTTCCAAAGCATTATTACGTTGCATTAATAGATATCCTACTGTTGCCACAAAAGACATTTTAATTTTATTTAAACGTAAATTTTATAAATGCTCCACTAAAATGTAATATATAAAATTGAATTATATGTATATTTTTAATATAAGTCAGCTTTACCAATAATTAATAAAGTTTATTACAACTGCACATAAACGGGGTTAAAATTAAAAAAACAACCTCTTCAAGCTTTTGACTTATTTTCGAGGTGGCCATTTGTAATGTTTACATGAACGGTTAAAACGCCCCATAGTCCCCATTCCACTTGAGAATTTTCGATTGTAACACTCGCAAGTGCAAGTGGAACGGGGCAAAACCGCGCGGTCGTAAGCGTGATCGTATGTGAGTGCTTAGTGGAACGCACCCTATGTCCGTTATTATTTAAGGCAAAAATTTTTCGAATTGATAGGCAATCCGGACGTTATTTTCAAAGATGTTTGTTCGAGTGTATTATTGCTTCATAATGAGGGAGATAGGGAATAAGATCGTCCGCAATTTGTGTTTTCAGTTTTCTTTGTAGTATTGTTTTGTTGAATGTTCTGAAGATGACCATGTAAAGCTTGTCCGTAACGTCGCAGGGAGAAAAACATGAGAAGACGTTGATCGTTTTTTTAAAAAAAAAAAAAGTACCTTAACCAACATAATTTTTTAAGAAGAATTAAGTTTAACAACAAATTAAGTCTAACTTAATTTCTTTTTCATTGTTTTACAAAATTAAACTTAAAGATCTCAATTTGTTTTTTAATTTTTAATTAAAGAGAGCATACTTTTACCCTAATTTAACAAGTTTTTGTTACAAAAAAAAATTAAGCAAATCTTTGTGCTCGATAGGAATGTGGCAAGCCTAAAATGTACCTGACATGGGATTTTTAACACAAAATAAATAAATAAATACACAGATTTGCAAAATTTACTCAGAATATTAATTTTAAATATTAAAAAAAAAAAAAAAAAAAAAAAAAAAAAACTAACGAGATGTATATAATTTCGAGAAAATTAAAAAGAAATGAACGAAAATGAATGTGTAAATAATATTAATGAATGAACACCATGGGATTTTATATGTACCCCTTAACTACGCGTCCTAGGGTTGTTTTCAAGTTACCTAGGTAACATAAATAAATAAAAGTAGATTGAACAGATGTTTTTGTTATTTCTTTTTTTATTTTATAATTTAATTAATTTTTAGAAAAAAAAAACCAAACTAAAATTAGTCCGTATCAAAAAACAAAACTGTTTTTCAAAAAAATATGTCGAAAAAATATTTTTTGATAGTACGTATGTTCTCCCCTGCGTCGGTTGTTGTTGGTGAACGTACATGTTGAGAAATTTTCTCTTTCTCTCAAAAACACTCTTTTTCTCCTTTTTCTAATTAATTTGCCCCATTTCAAATTGTTCAAATATTTTCAAAACAGAATAAAGGAAAAAAAAAAAAAAAATTCATTATCTATAGAGTTTTCGTTAATAAAGTTATGTTTAAATGTTATTAAATTTTGCTAATATTCTGATTTAAGGGATACTGTTCCCATTTTATTATACTTTTTGTTTTGTTTTGTGCAAACAACGATGTCAATTTGATTGCTCACCGTTTTTTAGTATGAAGAACGTTCATATTTATATTGAACGTTGAAATCGTTCAAATTATTTAAAAAAAATAAATAAATAAATATTATGAATATCTTTCCCTCGAAAGAAATTTCCTTCATGCAGTTTATATAATTGTAAAAATAAATAAATAAATAAAAAAATTCTAGTCCATTAGATAACTGTCGATTAAACAACCCATATAATTTTTTTTTTTTCAAAGTTTTTTAAATAAATATACTAAATGTGTTATGTATGGAATCCCAAAATTAAAAAAAAAATACATTAAGGTTGGGGCTGGTATACAAGAAACTTTGCTAGTGAACACAAAGTTAACTTTCAGAGAAAAATCTTTAAATTTAATTACAGTATACAAATTTATTTACAATTTTCAAAATTTATTTTGAAATTTAAAATCCAGTAAAATTATCTAGAAATGTTCTTCGAATTGAATTGAGTAAAACATATTGCAACTATCCAGGCAAAGAGACCTACGGTTTGCTTTAAAAAAAAAGAAGCGCCACGGTAGCCGAGCGGGTTAAGAGGCGAGACCTGCAAAGCTTATTATGCATTGTGGTACTGAGTTCGATTCCCGGTCTCTAGGCCTTGGATTTTTATTTAATGGTTAATAAAAGAAATTTACAGTAAAGTATGTTTGCCTCCGTCTACGACACCTAATTTAGGTAGTTGGACGTTAAGCCTCGCCTGAAAAAAAAATAGGCAATTACTTTACTTTTACTTTACACCAAAAAAAAAAAGATACTGATTCAAATATTCCACATGATAAAAAGTCACGTGATTACACAAACAAACAAAAAACTATTTTCAGAAAAACGAAATTATTATAATTATCAAACAATAATGACTAAAAATAAAAAAAAATTATTGTTGAAAATACGAGATAATATTGAGTATCCAATCATAATTCTTCACAAGATCTGATGATATTGTGGGGGTGGGGGGGTGGAGGGAAATGCACAGAAAAGTGAACAATACAAGTGATTGATGACACTATCAATGAAAATGTTTAGGTCGATTTTTGGGGACATCAAAAAAAAAAAAAAACAATTAAAGTTAATATTTCCAATGAGATTTTAGTGAACTTACTGAATGAACCTTATTCTTTTCTATCCTTAAGTATCCTTTGGGATGAGGAACAGGAATTTGTACGGCTCTCTTTCTTTTAGCCCACTCCACACATTGAAGTTGCAAGATTTGCCTCTTAAATGTTTAGATCTTTCAAGCATCATCCCGATTCTAACTATATTATTATCGTAGATTTTATTCACGTAACCCACCCAAAATATTTATCTATTTCTGTCCATTTTCGTACTTTCTCTATCCATCACCAGTGAGTGGTAGATAGAAATCAGTTTGGTGAAGTTGAATTCTACTTCGCTTAAAGTTCGTTTCCAAATCCACACTACAATTTGCTGACAATGAGTAGTCAGGTTAAAGGATCAACAAGAGGTAATGTGTTTTGGAAACAATACTGAAGTGAAATCTATACCAAAGTGATTTATCTACCTTTAAGCTTGGAAAGCAGTTCGATCAAATAAAACGTAATGCGTGCCACGAAAAAAAAAGATATTATCAATCACTCCTAATCAAATTTTATAATTATATTACTGGAATATATAAGAAATATTTTCATTTTATATTTAAAAAAACAAAAACAGTTCACGGTCTTAAAAGATAAAAACTTATTAAATTCACTAGCAAAGTAAAACGCTACCAGGCAAAAAAAAAAAAAAAATTAGTCAAATTCGACCAAGTCCTTTTACTATTAAGGTAAAAAAAATTAGACTTTTCTATAGTGTATTATATAATATATATATACAGAAAACAAATAATATATATATACATACAGAAAAGTTATGGTGAAATCATCTTATATTTTTTAAAATGAAATAACAATTGTAAAACAGTACATTTCAAGCGTCTTTATATTATAAATAAAATATATATGTAGATACCACAGGAAGGAAGCAAAAAAAAAAAAAGAATAGGCCTAAAGATGTGCAAAAAAAACAAAATGGTTGCCGCTCATTTAAAGTAATAATAATAAAGAAAAATGAAACATAAAAACGCTGAATTATTCTGTTAAGACCAGTTCCTAAACTTGTTTATTTTATTTTAATTTTTTTTTTTTTTAATTATTATTTTAAATAAAACTAAATATAAAAAAAATGCAAAGTTTTCTTAATTTTTTTTGTTTCCCTTATTTTTAAAATTTTAAAATAGTTTTATAAAATAGTAGCACCCAGCATTCAAAGGCCTAAATAGAGCAATTTCAAAAGATAAAATGTTTTCAAAAAAAATTTTTTTTTTAAATTTAATTTTTTAATTTTTATTATAATAGAAAAAAAATCACAAAATAATCTGATTAATTCATTATTTATTTGTACATCTTTAATGTACCGCCTCTTTTTTGGGTAAAATAAAATGGAAATCCTCTGCAAGCGGAAAGAATATTTATAATTTTTTTTCTTTTTAATACCAGCTGTTAGAATGTCAGCCATCTTGAAGAAAATGTAATGCATCTTTTTCTTTTTTTTTTTTAATACCAGCTGTTAGAATGTCAGCCATCTTGATAATAGCCGTAAGATAAAAAATAACTTCTAATGTGATTTTTTTTTATATATATACTATATACATAAATTCTCTTTTGAGACTTGAAAAATAATTTTATGTACCATAAATTATTGTGATCCACATATCTTTTATATGTTTATGGTGTAAATTTAGAGTACCACTGCCACCATTAACATTGCATGGAATTTACTAAAGAACCATAAATATTAAAATGGTATGTTTAAATTTTATCTTTTAAATTGTCTCAAGAAAGGAAAAGAAAAAAAAAATAGATGAAATTACTTTATTTTATAAAAGTCATTTCTTTCTGTCTTTTGTTTTTTTTTTAATTTTAACCCTAGTGCCCTTTGTAGTACATTTATGGATAGTACTTTACATACAGCCGTATCTACCTTCAGCAAGTTCAAGTTGGGTCAAAATTCCATAAAAGATTAGCTAAGTGTTTCTAACTGGATTCCAACGCGGAGATCTCAGGTTCGAATCCAGCTGCTGGTCCTTATATACGAGGGTCGTTTGAAAAGTCCGTGCAAAAATAAAAACTACTTAATTTTTTGGGGTAAACCTTTTTTATTTTTCAACATAGTCTCCTTTTAGGCTTATACACTTCGTCCAACGCTGCTCTAGTTTGTTGATCCCTTCCAAATAATAGGATTTGTCCATGTCTGAAAAATAGCCATTCGTTTCTGCAATCACCTCCTCGTTTGAATAAAATCTTTTTCCCGCCAGCCATTTCTTCATATTGGGGAACAAATATTAGTCCGAGGGAGCCAAGTCTGGAGAATAGGAGGGATGTGAAACGAGTTGGAACCCTATTTCCATTAATTTTGCGACCACAACTGCTGAGGTGTGAGCTGGTCGTGATGGAAAAGGACTTTTTTGTGGGCCAATCGTGGGCGTTTTTCTTGCAGCTCGGTTTTTCAAATGGTCCAATAACGATGAATAATATGCACCTGTAATAGTTTTACCCTTCACCAGATAGTCGATGAGGATTATTCCTTGCGAATCCCAAAAGACAGTCCCCATAATCTTTCCGGCCGAAGGATCGGTCTTCGCCTTTTTTTGGCGCAGATTCCCCCTTGGTAACCCATTGTTTAGATTGTTCTTTGGTCTCAGGAGTGTAGTGATGTATCCATGTTTCATCCACAGTGACGAAACGACCCTTAAAGTCCTGCGGATTCTTCTGGAACAGCTGCAAACCGTCCTTGCAACACTTCACACGATTTCGTTTTTTGGTCAAGCGTGAGCAATCGCGGCACCCATCTTGCGGATAGCTTTGTCATGTCCAAATGTTGATGCAAAATATTATGTACCCGTTCATTCGAGTTGCCCACAGCACTAGCAATCTCACGCACCTTCACTCTTCTGTCATCCATCACCATATCATGGATTTTATCAATGATTTCTGGAGTAGTAACCTCAACAGGGCGTCCAGAACGTTCAGCGTCACTTGTGCCCATATGGCCACTCCGAAAATTTTGAAACCACTTATAAACTGTTCTAATCGAAGGTGCAGGGTCACCATAATGTTTATCAAGCTTCTCTTTAGTCTACTGAGGCGTTTTGCCTTTCATAAAGTAGTGTTTAATCAACACACGAAATTCTTTTTCGTCCATTTTTTGAAAATCACTCGACTTCCTCGATTCAAACGAATGCCAAACACAAAGAAATAGACCGATCTGGCTGAAACTTGGTGTGTGTTCTTCCAAGAGATGCTACTAACTAAACATAACCTCGATACGCGCCAGTGGTGCTATCTCTCTGACTTTGCACGGACTTTTCAAACGACCCTCGTATATATATATATATTTTTTTTTTACTACTAGGAGCTAAGGTCGTGATTTTCTCGGACAGTCAGGCTGCTCTACGAGCTATTAGTTCCTACCAGGTCAATTCAAAGCTGGTTTGGGACTGTTTGGGTGTCCTGAAGGAAATCAGTGACCACAATCTTTCTGGTTTGGGTACCTGGTCATTCAGGACATAAAGGACACGAAGTGGGAGATTTATTAGCCTGCCGGGAAGGCTCTGCGGGACACTGCGTTGGCCCGGAGCCCTATTTTTGGGTGTCAAAGTGTCTTAAGACTGCGGCCATTAAACTATGGGTGCAGACTAGGTCTCAGGAGTGGTGGCTTGCCACCACTGGACAGAGACAAGCGAAGGAGTTCATCAGAGGCTATTCGCCCAAAGCTGACTGCAGATTTAATCCATCAAGGCCGCGTGGGGCTATAAGGATAATTGTAGGCCTATTAACCAGGCCACTGCCGGCTGCAGAAAACACATGCATCGCATGGGCCCCTGGTGGATGGCTAGCCTTTGTAGGTTCTGTCAGGAGGAGGAGGAGGAAACGGGCACAGCACGAATTGTGTCAGTTTGAGGGGCTTGTCTGGGCTAAGGATGTTACTACTCGGGGAGGAAAAACCAAGGCCTGTGAGAGCTTTACCCAAGAGTCGCTCTCCAGAATTAAGGGTCTGATTAAACGGACGGGTCTGGAGGGCGAACTCTAGAGTAGTGGAAGCCACAATAGATCCAAAGGGGTCGCAGTGGCGTAGGCCTTAAGGGCCGCCCTACTAGAATCTTATCTTCTAACAGCTGTTCACTGTCCACTGCCTGACGTAATTACTTGTTTTCCTCAAAATTTCATTCCTTTTCAGCAGAGCTTATACCCTAATACTTTCATCAAATCCACCGTATTACACTTCTGGGTAATTCTCCAAGGATAGGGTAGAGAAGACAGTGTGTGACAGCATCTACGCTAATCATGAGAGCTTTTGTAATAAATGTTCATGATAATGGAATGTCTCATCCACAGGGTTCCTTACCCCTCTCCTAATATCCTGATGTACACCATTGTCGTAGTTGTATATGTCAATAAGATTATTTTTAAAAAAATTAAGAAACAGCTTCTTATCGTAATTAATAAAAGACATTTCTTTTATTAATTACGATAAAATGCTGTTCTTACTTCATTAAGTATTATAAGAAAGCAGGTAACTTAAAACATTTCAGAAAATTTAGAAATATTAAATTTATTTACAAATACGATCGTTTAATACAAGAATATCACATCCTTGATTCGCCTCATCCATCCACAGCTTCCCCTTGCTCCTCAGCATCTTCTTTATCTGAGAAAATATTTTTTACTTTAAAAAGTTGAACTTAAAGCGTAGTACTTATATTTATCCTTTATTTTTAATTTTAAATCCTATAATAATTTTGAAGTTTACATCCCATAAAGGGCTCCTAGCACTGCTCAATTACAACCAATTACTACTGTTCATACACCAGGAATATTTAATTCTCGCTGAAGGTACAATAAGTCTCTTGTGGCTGCGGTGCCGTGGGGCATAGGCGTCCCGCTTTCTAATTCTGATTCCTGTTTTGTCTTACAGGTTACTTAGACTAGGACATCAAAACAAGAAAAATAAAAATAAATTAAAATTAATAACAATACCTTCATCTAGTGTTCAATATCCATCTCACCTTTTTTCATCGCCATGTTTTTTTTTTCGGTCAAACTGGAGCATCTTCCATTTCTTCTACTTCTTCTTGTTCTTGTTCTACTTCAGTAGTAGCTTCATCCACTTCTTCAGCTGCTTTTTCTTCTTTTTTGACGACGACTTCTTCTTCTTCTTCTTTTACCATTTCAATTTCTGAATTATCATGCTTTTCTACTTCTTTCAATCCCTCTTCTTTTTTTGATTTATATTTATACGTATTTCCGTTCAACTCTTCATCTATTTCTTCATCTAATACTATTAATTCTCCAACTTCCTCCTGTGAAGAAAAATAATTTAAAACATTTTTTTATAAATGTTCTAGTTCCTAAGTCGAAATCTTGTCATTAAAACAAATTTTCACTATTTATTTAATGTTTTAAAAGAAATAATCAACTAGTTTTCAAGAAGTCTTCGCTTGATACTGGAATTACTTAACTTATCTGACAATGAAGTTTACTTGATTTAACTGAGAAGTATATTGGCATTTTAAAAGAGTGGAGTACATTGGACATTTGTTAATCGACAAGCGCTTTAAATCTTACTGCGGTACGAAGCTATAGTTAGTTATATCTGTTGAATCAATTCAATAATCGATGTTATTCCTTGATTTTTAGATTAATTGAATCATTCAGGTAAAATCTGAGGGTTTGAGGGGATTACTTTTTCGGGAGCCCACACCCCTCGAGTTTACTATTTATACAGTAGACTCTCAGAAATCCAGATCGGCCTAGTCCTGACTCTCGGTAGTCCGGATCGATGATCTTGAATTTAAAAAAATAAAATTTCTTGCAACTAAAAACGACAAAACGTTGATTTGATATAAGGTAACACACTATATGCATGGCACGCAAATAGCCCGCATTATACAAATGTTATGTACAGTAGTTTGCATCGTCGGGCGCTCGGTGTTTCAGTAAAATTGACGAGGCAGTTCAAGGAAATCGATGGAGGAGAGTTTAAAAACGAAGAATAAAGTGGAAAAAGAAAATGTTCTTTCGCTGTTAATTACAGTACTAGTGTACAGTATAATACAGAACAGCAGCTTACTGTTAATAAACGTTAACACATACAGTATTGTCATAATTGTTCACCATAAAGTCGGAAATCATCAGTCATGCCAACCTCCGGGAAATCCGGATTTTTCGAAATCCGGACCGGCCGTCCGCCCACAAAAGTCCGGATTTCTGAGAGTCTACTGTACTACCAAAACTGTCATAAAGCGCAGGCGCAATAAATATCGCTAGCGTTACCATGGATACTCCACTAAACAGTATCCTCAATAGTATATACTAGCCACATGGCTTTCAAGTAAACGTTGAATTATTCTTCATCCAAATAAAAAAAAAAAAAAAAAACCGTAGTACTTATAAATGGAAAATTACAAAAAATTACTAACTCCAGCAAGCTCCAGTAGAAGTAACTCTTCGCTGGACGGTAGTTCCACAGTGGCTACCGAGCATGGGAATCGATTAGAATCTTTTAATAATTTCTCATCGTTTTCATGCAATCTCTTGGCAGTTTCATAAATAGCTCTCATTACTGTGGCTACTGTTTGCGCTCCAGGTTCGGGTAATTCAGGAAGATGTCTTGAAGATTTCATATAAGATGTAGCTTGGGCACCGAGTTCAGCTCCTTCTGCACCTTTTTTTAACCGTTGTAACTAAAGAATAATATATTGTATATATGAACAAAATTTCTTTAAGAGTTTATGATTAAAATTTAAGAAGAATTGCGCTTTTTTTTTTAATCTGTAAACGTTTTGTAACCTCCCTAAAGGTAAAGGCTACACTCCAATACGGGCTCGTAAGTTGTTATTAAAAAAATGTAACTACTTTTCTTTTCAAAAAAAGAGTAAAGTAATGATTATTATTATTAAGCTTTCAAAAAAATAATAATTATAAATACAAAACACTGAAGTTTATAAGTAATAATCGAAAAAGACTCTTTTTAACTTACAAAATTTTTGCCATTGTTCGCAGTAAAACCATTATAAAGTGGTAACAAAGCATCTATTAACGTACATTCCTCAGGTTTAATATTTGTCATAGCAGCTAAAATATGAATACCTTTCTTGATACCAGCTGTCCACAAATCAAAATCCAGTTCTATTATCTCAGTAAATTTTAAAAAAAACTGCAATTAAAACAAATAATAATAAAAATGAGGCTAATTCGATCATAATTCATAAGTCAAATTTGAGCAACAAATAATAAAATGAATAAAAAACTTTAAGGCGAGTAATACTAATAATAATAAAATGAAACTGGAAGTACTCGAAACGGCAATGATTAAAGAAAATTTATTCTTGTTTGGTCTAAGTCAACTAATAAAAGAAATAAGTATTGTAACAACGGCCAATTATCGAACTCATTTATCAGTTTAAAAAATTAAAATTACCTCATGGCTGATGAATATTAAGTGAAATAAACTTCGTTTCGTGGACGTAAACGAGTCACATTTTCAATCCAAGAAAAGAATATTTAATTCCTTTCTTCTGGGAAGTGGGAACCACTCATTCCAGCGTAGAGACATTAGAAATAAGTTTTTTTTTTTTTGTGAAGTACAAGCGATTGAACAACACTGGAGGTATGATTTATTAATAGTGATATAAAGAAAAAATAGTAACTTAAAACGACTTTACCAATTCATTTTTACCAGGAAGCTATCGAAATACAGCCATATGATGCGTATGGGATATCAAGGATTTCAAAGGAGTGAAATCCATATACATAGCAGTCAAAATACAACAGTTAGAAAAATTGCAAACAAAATAAGAAAAAATTATCCGATTCCTTAAATATTCAAGGTAATTCAATGACAAAAGAAAAGGTAAATTAGGATTTCTTTGGTTAGAATTATGATTTGATTTCAAGATTCGATAAATGAAGATATCGATTGTGCCGAAATGTTATTCTAACCTGAAAGCCAATGTCCTACCCAAGATGACTCTCTCATACGCGCTGCAAATGTTTAAATGTTCAAATCTCATCACTCCAGAACTCATACAGAAAAAAAAAAAAAATAGTATAAAACAATACAGATGATGTAGAAGCTGTAAAAATTCAGTGCCTGAAGACTGGACTTGTTTACTTTACAGGTAAGATAAATATTTTTATACATAAAAAAACCTTGTGTTTGACTTGTTATTTGGCACGACTTATCTGTCTGTATGACTATCAAATTATATTGGCTTTTCTAGCTGTTTACTGATGTAAATACAAAAAATAATAATAATATAGTTTAATTTTTTAGAGTTTATACCTGCCCAATTCCACTGAAAAATAGGCCGTACATAGTTCCCGTTGCACCTAATATTGATTCTTCCAAAATTAATCCAATTTTAGTCACAAAAAAATATGGTTTACACCGATTCAGCTGAAATAACAAATTTATTTAGAAATTTAGAAACTAAACACTAAAATATTCCTTTTTGTTCTAAGTTCTGGATGTTAAGTCAGTGATTAAACTTTGTTTAATTTAAGTAATTAAGAATAACACAAAAAACTTACTTGATTATCCTCAAGTACTTTTAATAATTCTTTAGCTCCATTTGCTACTAACGAGCCATGACCTTTCATTGGATCCATTTTATTCAACATAAATTCTGAAGAAATTATTGCTCTGCAAGCAATACTGACACACTCCAAACAATAATCATAAAATATTGTTGAACTACTTGGACCTTTTACATAAGGCATATCGCAGCCAACTTCTAATGAATGTGAGGAATGTAAACTTATCCTCTTAACTAATGGTTGAAGTAAAGCACTCTCTGGCCATAGTTTGGTTGGCACTGCATAATCAAACCATTGTAACAGCTGTAACATAAAAGTAATTATGTTCAAAAGTTATGAGTATTGTTTTTATCATTAATGAACATTAATATACATAACGCTTCACAAGTTTCTATCTTATACATTTCATTTCAAAAACTCAAATTTTAAAACATTTACAATTATCAATATTTTAAAACACACAAATGATAATTTCAGCCTATCCCTAAAATGCCAAAAACAAACATTCTTAGAACAATTATTCAAATACAAGTTTCGATTTGTGAGAAAATTATTCACAAATCAACATTACGTAGCACAAACGATGTAATCTTAAAAACAGTAAATTTAAGGCAAATTGTTTAGTTTAACCCGTTGCCGCAAATGACGGCTGAAGCCGTCCGATCTTTGTTGATATGTAGGCAAACGACGTCTATAGCCGTCGTGCACATATTAATTCAATAATTAACAAGTGTATGCGTTAGTACACTACGTACTAACGCTGTACTTTTTTTTATTAATTAATATGTGCACGACGGCTATAGACGTCGTTTGCCTACATATCAACAAAGATCGGACGGCTATAGCCGTCATTTGCGGCAACGGGTTAAACTAAACAATTTGACAACTACTCTAAATAATTTTCCTTCACATGAAATAGCGATTTACTAAACGGATTTTTTCATTTTTTGGAAATTTCAAAAAAAAAAATTAGGTTCGATTTTTTTTTGTTTGTTTACCCATTCACATCGATATTGCTTACGTGTAGATGTCACAATAACTTTTAAAATTTTATTTGACACTTCTGGGAGAGAATGTTTACTACAACAATAATAATAAAATGTGGAGGGAAGGGATTAGCTATGAGGTTAGCATACTGGACTCCCACGCGGAGGTCCCGGGTTCGAATCCAGCTGCTGACCCTTAGATTTTTTCTTCCTAGGAGCTTCTTACAGCTCACTGTCCGGTGATGGACAGTGTTGTCTGTAATGAGAGAACACTGTCCGGAGGCCGGCAGTGCACTGGAAAAAGCTCCGGGCGCTAATAACCTCAGCTGTTGATGCGCAAAAAAAATAAAAATAAAAATAAAAAAAATAATAAAATGTGGAACTAAATTTTGTCCTTTTAATAAAATCAGCTGACTTGAAAGTTGGTACTAAATGAACAGATGTTTTAAGTAAGTACGTATTATGAAATTTTCTTAAGCGACCACACTTTTATGCTTAATAAATAAATAACAAAAAATAATTTATATAAAAAAAAAAAAAATACTTCACTTACCTCTTCATCGATATCCTTTACTAAAGTAATGCAAATTCCAGGACGGGGCCCCGAGATAAATGTAGAACAATACATTCTTTCAACACATACGTTCTCTTTTTTAAAACAACTCAATAGTTCCTTAGCTACATAGCCTAGAAGCAAACTGTCTATTCTATAACTGTTCACTAAAACGATAAACTTGTTTAGTGGGAAGATAGACTCGGAAAAATAACTGAAAAATGTAGAAAAAAAAAATTATCTAATTAAACTAGAATATAAATAAATTTCAGAAATATTTGAATTTTTATTAACACAACTTTACAATGTTACCAACCTTTTAGCATCAGTTATATAAGCCATCATATCCGTTATTAGCTCATGAACATCCATCTTTCCTTTATTTTTGCCACCAATACCATTAATATCAGTACCAAATCTTACAAAATGATCTTTACAAAATACAGCAGATAAACTAGCTATTATCATTGCACGGCACATTATAAATATATCTCGCATAGACTTTTTCATTTCACTCATAGCACCAGCAACCTGATAAAGAAGGAAAATTTGTGAAATCCTACAACTATTTGTATTCTTTTTTTTAACTATGTAGTAATGCTTGTTTGCATTTATGACTTCATGAATTTGCCGCACTAGAAAACAGTTAACTTTGAAAAAAAAAATCTAACAACTCATGTTCAAGAAGTGTGAGCCTTGTTCAACGGGACATTCCAAGGGCAAGGGGCTTTTCAAGACATTCAATAAGAGGCCCAAAAACCCTTCCCATATCTCCATCCATCCTCAGAGTTAGTACTTAAGCGTAAGATTAAAATTAAACTTCCAGCGATTCCCTGTTTTTTTAACTATCGTGGACATATTTTGTAAAAGCCACTTTTTTTTTTTTTTTTAGACTCTGGAGAGCTCAAATTGGAATTTTCCACGATTACCATACCTTCTTTTAGAAATAATAATTTGATAACAATACCACCTTTTTCTGGTTGTGGAAAAACTTTTTGAAAACTATTTTTTCATGTATGCATTTTTTTAAAAATATATTTTAACCAAACAACTTTGTACAATTAATTACTTACTTTGATCACAGCCACTAATCCTCCCAAACATCGTCGACCAACGCTGTTCTCCTGAGATTCCCAGCAGTCATCGGCCACTACCACCATATCAACCAATATACCCTCAGCTCTTGCACGTTCCATAGCAAGTCCAAAGTTTAATCTTTCATCCAAATTGTTTCTGCAATAATAAATGAAATTTTTAAACACACTTAAGTATTAACTCTGCCAATAAAAGATAAGTAGTTACTCTTTTTTTTCTCTACAAGTTGAGCGAAGATATTGTAATCGAACTAATTTTCGATTTTTAGTTTTTTTTTTAATTGGAAATATCCGTTTTGATGTCGTCTGAATTCGAGAAAAGTAAATTTTACCAATTAGTCTAATGAGGCACGTTAATTTATGTTTAAATTTTCCCTGGTTATTCTAGATCAAAATTAAATCGATACTTATTTAGCTCTTATCATCGATATTTACTCGATACTTGGTTCGATTAAATTAATTTCAGCAGCCTTAAAAACAATGTTTAGGTTAAAAAAATAGTTAAGAGCTACAGATCTTAAGTTTCTGAAGCCATCTTACGTGAGGTTTTTTTTAAAGGATGTTTACATATGATAAAATGTGAGATACATATACAGTTTCGAAATCAGCCCTCGAAAAACTAGAAAAAAAAAAGTCGAACTTTAGGCTACTACAAACGATGTAACTTTCAAGGTAGAAAGCTGTTTGAATTAAAACCACTTTGTACCAGAGTTCTGTTCACTTTTTTAACTTTTTCTTTTCCGGGCCCCTGAGGCCTATTAAGTCGAATACGAGTAGACTTATTTTTTTTTTTATTCAGAATAACCAGGTCAAATTTAAATAGAATTCGTGAGATACCTACCGCGTCCGACCTCTCTAGCGGCTATCCACCTTAGATGAAATTCTGTCTTGATGCGGCATGCAGATTTCGAGTTTTCTGCTTTGACGTTTAGTGAACAAATCAGGAAATAAAATACATAGCTTTTTGAGATAGAAATTTGGAAACTGGCAAAATGATTATTATGTTAGGTTACTTGAAAGTCAAAAAATTCCCTAATTGTACGGTAGGGGCTTACCCATGGATAAAATAAGAAATATAAAGCTCAAAAATAGGATGAAAAATTGAATGGAGTACTCAATTCAATTTCTCCTTTATCTCACAATTTCAGTGAAAACGATTAGTATCAAAATGGATTCAAATAAAACTGAGAGCCCCAGATGCTTGGAATTTTGAGAAAATTGTAAAAGAAGAAAATGAAATATTCAGTAAAGTAACTATTCATTTCTAAACCAACTGTTTCATTATTTTCAAATTATTATTTTTTTTAAAAAAAAGTTTATTTTATATTTTTTCTGGTCATGCGCCTTACTTTATTATAATAATTATGCCCTTTGCAGAATCCATCTCTCTTAAAGCTATTAATATTTGATTCGTTGTAGGACCTCCTTTTTCATCGCCATAAACAGCTGCAGTTAACATCCCATAACCAATAAACCCAGTGAATAAAGGATCATGTCCAGCGCTACCACCTGAGAGCAGTTTCACCTAAATATAGAAAAATTAACTTTTATACCTAATTAATCTAATTTTTTTCTTTATTGAAGATCATTTTTAAGTTTTTTTTTTCCTACGATCATTACCTTATCATTCATTTCTTTGTGATCAGTTCTGAAAACAATTTTATCTGGTGCATACATCCCTAAACCTGGATGAAGCATTGTCAGGCCAGTAAGTCCTTCTAGTACTTTGAATTCAGAATACATTTTCAAAGTTTTGTCAGTTTCAGATGAACTTCTTGAAATTTCTATTGTTTCTCGTAAATCTTCAGGTTTTGTTAGTATTCTACCTGATAAAATGATGTTTGATCTGAAAACCAAGAGTACTTAAAAGATAAGATACAAATTAAAAGGGTAACTAGGTAAGTATAAAGCGTTTATTCCAACAAGAATTTAATTAAACATTCTAGACATTACTTTAGGTACTGAGGATTCCAGTCGAAGGAATTTTTAAAATGTACTGGGTCCTGAGATGGATTTTTAGAAGATTTGATTCGGCTGAAGAAAGAAACACAATTAGCTATTGAGATGCATGTTTTCAGGAGAGTTGGGCAATGGATGGTAAGCTCTATGCCCCAATATAGGTGGTGATAGGCCTCATAGAAGATAAACTATATTGCAATAGACTGGTATGCCGTGCTATTTACGCAGCACCCGATTTTTCGGGCAAACTTTTACATTAGAATGTCTCCGTCTTACCTATATTTCACTGTATCGTAACAAGTAAAAATCTCACCGTAATAAACAATAATACTAACAGATAATTGATTACTAAGTACTAACATTTTGCCTAAGGATGCACTCATATTAACAGATGAGATTTCTTCTTCTTCTTCGTCATCATCCTGGAAAGCATAGCTCTCACTTGGCAGTTCAGACTTGGAAAAATTTGATTTACTTTCATAAGCACTTCTACTTATACCGACTTTTGTACTACCAAAATTAAAAACAAAATCATCTATCTTCTCTTGACTGCCATTGATATTATCTTCAGAAAATATTTTTCTTGAATAAAGAAAAATAAATTTATTGTTACATACTACTAAGATGAAAATAAATAGGATTAGAGCCAAAAAGTAAACTAATTCTGTCATTTGTGACGTCTAATTAATGGAAATTACAATAGTTTTTTTTCTATCTATTTCTCTCTTGATTGTATAGTTCGTATGAAAACTTTTGTCTTTAATGCCACAAGTCTATTTATTGATGATGGAAAATTTGATAAAGTGCACTTCAGGAGGGAAAAGGGATGGCTTTTCTTAACACATAAGTTTCATTTCCGATAAAGTGAAAGCCAAGTTATCTTACACATTAAGATTTAAATGAGTTTCAAAAACACAAGAGTTTGTTCCAAGAAATACTGTAAACTATAAGCGGATGATTTGTTGTTACAGGCTAAAGCAGTCACGTTAATTATTAAAAACTTAGGAGGTTGAAATCCAAGCATTGAAAATAAAAATGTCAACTCTTCATTCTGTCCTCAAACCCCTGCGACTTGACTAACCTCCCAGAACTTTTCCCGCTCTGAGGAAGCGCCTCGTTAGTTCCATGAATCAGCCAAAAGAGGGCGAGCTGAAAGAGACACTAGTGTATAATTCCGTGATTTTCGAATCTCCAGCCATGAAAGTAAATTAGCAAGGTAATTTCGAAAGTCAACTGAAGGTCATACTCTTCACTCTGGAAAAGCTCCAAAGGTGTCAGACGCCCTGTAGGTTTAATTGCCTTTCCAAGATTAACGCGAGTTTTATAGAGTATTGTCACTTCTCCAAGAAGCGTATTACCTGGAGGTGGAGGAGGAAGTAACCACTCTTGGAAAGGGAATGATGTTTAGGCATCAGAGTATTGTTAACCTAATCTGCCGGCTCCCTAATCCTGGAGATTCACTTTTAGAACATGGTTAATGGATATCTTCCCTACTTCTTAATTCAAGGTGATATCTTTGAAAAATCAAAGGAGGGCGTAGCAGTCGGTGAGTAGAGATATAGCAAGTAGTTTGCCCTGGCAACCAGTTCCTGGGGAAGTACTAACTTCATTTAGTTAGTAATTACTTTTTTAACTTCCTTTAGGAGCCCGGCTTGTTTCATTTGGTAAAGCCATCCTTGTAACAACTAGAAAGCGAGAGGGAGGAACAAGATATTCCTGGAGGTTTTTACCGCTGTTTCACAGTAATTTAAAAAGTCGTAAGATTTATGTAACGGATTGAGTTTCTATGATTTGAAGTTAAATTATGGTAAAATAAGATCCCTAGGAGGAAAAAAAACATGCACGATAAGTACTTAACTCTAGAGATTCTAGAATTATTGTTATCTAGAATCGGCAGTCTTGAGAAAATAAGAGCATGATTCTGTTACTTCATGTTCTTAATTTTCATTTTGTACTACAAGTGGACATGAAGGTATAGAGAGAATAAATTCCTATCTTAATAAACTTGTAAACAAACACATCAAATTACCCTTAAAGAGTTTTTAGTCTTCCTTAAATTCTTTAAACTTGGAATAATCCAAGACCACAGACCTATCTGGACACATACTTAAAAGAGAACAAAATGAAATTAAACGAAAGATCCCGACAATGTCTATTGAATTTAAATATAAAGGGGAAGGTTGAAATGGTGCAGGTACGTCTACTCTACAACTACACTCAACCGCTTCAACAGAGGTTAAGTTGAAAGTTGAAAAGAAGTGTGCCACGAAAATATCAACTTACATTGTATCTCCTGTCGAAGTCATTTTTTCCTTTTTTTTTTGGAATTTGGATATCACAAAAATTTGCAAGTAAAAACACAAATTATATTATTCAAAGACGTATTTTAATTTTTTACGAGCCTGGGTAGCACTGAATACTGAATATTCCATCTGTTCTGTTCCTGATAAGATATTATGGTGGAATAATTCATATTATTTATTTTTATTACAAATTAACCGTTTTTATTTGTCATGATTGGTTAAAGCGCGTCTGGGTTAATGTTCAGGTTGATTGTTAGTTTTTAATTGTTAAAAGGAATACACTTTTAAGTTTGTTTTGTTAAGTTAGTTTAAGTTTGACATCATACAAGTTATTATCGGCTGATAATAAACAATTTAGTTAAATATTTATTCGTCACTTCAGTATGTTGCCTTTTTTTTTACACTTATAAGGATGTTTTGTTTATTTAATTTTTAGCTATGTATGAAGGCTTAACATATCTTACGTTTGTGTGAAGACACTAGTTACTGTTGATTTTTTTACTTATTACCTCAACTGGTTACATTAATCCGTATGCAAAAGCTGGATTTATTATGCTTTATTAGGGAAGCAGTAATGAAAATAGTGGAAAGGTCTTTATGAATGTTATAGATTCAGTGCCTGCAAGAAATTTGGAATTTGTTAACCCTAATATCAAACAGAAGAAGAAATATATATTTGCATATCATTCAAAGGAAAATGTAAGTATATAGATTGAGGAAACATTGTGTTTGAGTGTTAAATATAAGTGATTTTTTTTTTTTTTTTATTCATCCTGGGTAGGGCATACAATCAAACCGACAGTCACTATAATAGATCTTTACATTGGCCACCTGACTATCATCAAAGAAACAATTCAACTATTTCAAAGATGCAACACCAGTACTGGGTTACTAAAGAAACTGTACTAAGAAAATTGGGTCGAAATCAAGATGTCAATATAATTGCTTCTGATGCTGAACTCGATGCAAAATTAGAATTATTTAGATCAATTCAGGACAGCTGTTTGGAACTTCAGCGTACAATTGACAAATACCAAGAAAGAATTTGCCGTAAGCCAACTTTTTTTTAAAGGTTTCATTAACAGATAAAGTAATAATTTAATAATAAAAGTGAACAATAATAATTTACATTTAGCGTAATAAAATATTTTAGTACTTGCCCAAGAAGAAAATTCAATGGGAAGGTTTTTGAAAGAATCAAGTCGTGTCGATAAAACTGCAGTTGGAGCCCTTATGCTGAATCTTGGCAAAACTATGTCCCAATCCGGTCAACAACGAATTTCTTTAAGAAGCCCTTTATTGAGACTATTTCAAGTAAGTTATTAAAAGTTTTTCAATTGAATTTATTAAAAAATACATTAATACTAAGTATTAATATTAAGTTAGAATAAAAGAAAGTGGCCATCAAAGCCAATACTGTTGTGTCTTATGATCTGTGATACCAGAGAAATCGGTGTAGGTTCATAAGCGTAGTTATCTGTAGAATGTACATTATGTAAGGATAAGTATGTTTTATTAGATAACATCTTCATAGTTGCCTGTACGTTTCCCAAATCCAAGAAGTTGTTCATATTAACTGAACATGCAGGCGCTTTGTGTACTGTTGTGAATGTTCGGGCTGCTTGTGTAAGCTAGGATGTCTACAAGAACGCCAATCTCTGATAGAAGCTAGCTATTATTAACTAGCTAGAATAAATCAGTCTAAAATATTGAGTTTTAACATAGAAGACCTACTTCGTAAGTGAACTCAATTCTGATTTAAGTTCTCTAAGAAAATAAAAAATAATTTTAAGTTGTCTACTTTATTAAGGAGTGATTTATTTATTTGACTCATTAGCAGCTTGTTTTGGTTGCCCATATTTACAGAATACTCTTATCTCCTTGCCTTTTTGCTATCCATTATGTTCTTTTATATAAACCATTGTGTGAATTACTTTAAGGAGGTTGAAACATTCAGGCAGCGTGCTATACAAGACACACTTCGTACTGTTCAAGCAATGGAAAAAGCAAGAACAGAATATAGAGCTTCTCTTAGTTGGATGAAAGATGTTTCTCAAGAATTAGATCCTGACACTTATAAACAAATGGAGAAGTTCAGAAAGGTGATCATAGATTTGTTGTCAAATTTGGGTTTTGGTTTTAAAAATTTATTGTTTAATATGGAGCAAATAGTTGATGGTTTATTTTGTTTTCTTTTTTTTTTATAGGTTCAAGAAACTGTCAAGAAGACCAAAGCTGTTTTTGATAGATATAAATTAGATTGTCTACAGAAAGTAGATCTTTTAGCTGCGGCTAGGTGTAACATGTTTTCACATGCACTAATTCTATATCATAATTCCATGTTACAGTTTGCTTCTGCTTCAGCCCAAGCCTTCTCCGAGATTGCTAATTCATGTCAAGGTTTGTAATTTTTGTGAACACATTAATATTAATTTTTTTTTGTACATATCATAAAAGTGTAATTTCTATTTTGATCTGCAAATTATTTTTTTTTTTTTTTTTTTTTTTTTTTTTTTGGCGCATCAACAGCTGAGGTTATTAGCGCCCGGAGCTTTTTCCAGTGCACTGCCGGCCTCCGGACAGTGTTCTCTCGTTACAGACAACACTGTCCATCACCGGACAGTGAGCTGTAAGAAGCTCCTAGGAAGAGAAAATCTAAGGGTCAGCTGCTGGATTCGAACCCGGGACCTCCGCGTGGGAGTCCAGTATGCTAACCACATAGCTAATCCCTTCCCTTGCAAATTATTATTATTTTTTTTTTTTTAAAAAAATAAACATTATGAAACATTATTTCTTTCTTAATTGCAGACCACAATAAATTTGAGTTTAGTGTCCTTAAGGAATTATCTGATATGAAACCAGAAGACGAAGTAACTGGAGCTCTTGAATCGGACAAGGATAATGAAGACAAGTTGGTACATTTAATCATTTATTAAAATAGCATTTCAGTTTTCATCTCTGATACTTTTTTTTTTAAATAAAAGTAACTCTTGCTGAAAGACAATTTTGGCAAGGTGGAGGTTGAAAAAATAATACAATACTTACTTTTAAAGCAAAAAGAGTTTAAGACAATACTGTAGTAGATCAAGGTGTTAAACTTACTTCTAATCATGGTTTCACTTATTGTTACACAATGGAGGCATTGTTACGCCTGCTGTAGACGATCAATCTTTTTCTTAGTTGTACGCTAATTTCATTTTACTTTTGATTTATTGACTTTTTATTGAAATCAAATTAACATCTGAACTGTAAATATATTTTGTGTTTGTAATTTATTAGCTTTGACAACGAGCCACTAGTCGGCTTTGTATTTGTACGGTGTCCACACTGCATTATGTTTTACCATTATTATTGCTGTAAAAAGAAAAACTAATTCTTATTTTAGTGTAGTTTGACTTTATTTTATTTTTTTGTTAAAGAAGGATAGATAGATGGATAAATTTTATTTAACATTTGAAGGTATATACATTTGTACATAAGGAGTTCCAGTATAAATACTATAACCTCCAACTAATTACATAAATGTTACTATAGTATAAAAGTAAGTAATGAGGGGGGAAGAAACAATGAAAAACCCTCAGCCTCCAAGGAAGGTTTCACTTCAGGGAGTCCTTACCTCTCATGTGTGCCTGTGCACCGTGTCCAAACTATAGTCCCCTCTATTAGTCTGCAGAGGTGATTGTGACTTGATTCCCACTTACTGAAAAAACCAGTAGCGAGGTACTTGATTGTAGTGTTCTACCATAGTCCCATGTTGGTGTTAGAGTGTAAGTCTATTAATACGGGTATAGCGGGGGGAAGTGGTCACAAGTCTGAGGAATTTATTTTGCAATGATCTGCAGCGAGGCGATATTGGATCGACATGTCCAGACTCCAAGGGGCATAAAATAACATGGGCCTAACCACTACCTTGTAAAAGAGGAGTTAATTCTCTTAGGGACAGTTTAGAGTCCCTGCAGAACAGCGGGAATAGCACTTGAATGGCTGCCTTACCTTTTAAAGAAGGATATTTCTCAGCTATTATTTCCTGAGAATTTGGTTTATTCATGGATAAATTTATGAAAAATTGAAATAACTCAGTTAAAATTATAATAATAGCTTGAATTAAGGTTTTATTTTATATCTTAATGCAGATTGCTGAACTTTGATGATTTGGATATGGAGAAACCATCAGAAGAGAATACAACAGAACAAAGTAGTGGATCTGGTGGCGTGGAATTGATGAATGAAGCTTCCAGCAGACCTGTTAATCAGTTTCTTCCATCTCAGCTGTTACTTTCAAATCAAGCGGCTCTTCTTTTAGACTCTGAAACTAGTCAAGTTAATGCTACATTAGATTCGGGAAAATTAGGTTACTATTATTTACTCAATTCTAGATTAATTACTGATTTTTTTTTTTTTTTAATTATAAATGTTTTATGACACAGCCTTTAAAGAGATAGACGCTGATTCACACAGGTATGCCAAGTTACCTGAAGAAAAGTAATAACTAGTCCACTTAGGGTGCGTTCCACTAAGCGTTCACAACGATCACGCTCACGACCGCGGTTTTGTCCGTTCCACTTGCTTGCGACTGTTACAATCGAAAACTCAAGTGGAATGGGGACTACGGGGCGTTTTAACCGTTCATGTAAACATTACAAATGGCGACCTCGAAAATAAGTCAGAAGCTTGAAGAGGTTGTTTTTTTTTAATTTTAACCCCGTTTATAAGCAGTTATAATAAACTTTATTAGTTATTGGTAAAGTTGACTTATATTAAAAATATATACATATATAATTCAATTTTTTATATTACATTTTAGTGGAGTATTTATAAAATTTACGTTTAAATAAAATTAAAATGTCTTTTGTGGCAACAGTTGGATATTTATTAATAATGCTTTAGAAAGTTCTTCATCTAGTTCCGATGAAGAGTGGAATGCAATTTTACAAAATCGCAATAGTGAAAAGCGAAAACTTTCTCTGCAAAGTAGAAAAGAAAGTAGACATGCACAGTTTTCTTCTTGAAGGATTAGTTTTTAAGTTTTCATGATGAACAAACTTAGTTCACTGCTTATAATGGTTAATTAAGCTGTTTTCTATTTCCCTCATAAAACAGATAATGATGGACAAAACAGTGATGGCATATCAGCTCAGCAGAATGTAAGTAATTTTTTCCAGTTATTAGTTAAGTTCACTTCATTTTCACAAGTGTTTTTTTTTTCTGCTGCAGAGAATCATAATTGATTCAAGTCTGAACATGCACGTCTAGCATGTTTTTTCCTGTTTCTGACCAATTTTTGTTGGAAAATTTGGGTATACTTCAAGCCTTTTATATTTAATACACTACAATTTATTGTTGTGTATTAAAAACAAAAAACATAATGGAAGTTTAACTTCTTTCCACAAAAAATTATGAATCTACCTTAGATGTGATGAATGTAAAATCCAAGACCAGTCCAGAACAGCTTCTCCGTCGAAAAAAAAGGAACGATCTTGTCCTCCACTGCAGGTCCAACATTTTTTTTTTTTATCTTTGTTGCTTTCTGGATTTCTACTTCTTTACTTAGTCAGTAAAAGTTATTTCAACGCTGAACTGTAACAGCTACCTTGGTGACGCTGGTTTTTCATACGGTTCTTCCACATTAGTATCCTCCAGAACAATTACCATTGGTGACGCTGGTTTTTCATGTTCATGCTCAGCAATATCGTTCTTCCACATTAGTATCCTCCAGAACAATTACCATTGGTGACGCTGGTTTTTCATGTTCATGCTCAGCAATATCGTTCTTCCACATTAGTATCCTCCAGAACAATTACCATTGGAGACGCTGGTTTTTCATGTTCATGCTCAGCAATATCGTTCTTCCACATTAGTATCCCTCCATCCTTGAAGCAATTTTGACTATTTAAACCTGCTTTAAATTTAGAATCACATATTTTGAAATATTTTTACAATTTTGAGCAAAGATAAGGATTAAAAATTACTCTTCTTTTATTTGAGAAAAAACGAAGAAAATTCTCTAGTCGTAGGAATTCTTGCGTATATTTCTTTTATTAAAAATTATGTAATTCTCAAAGATTGAATAAAAATATCTTCTAACCTAATTTCGCAGTTATTAAATGCATTTATTAATTATTTTAATTTAATGATGGTATTGTTTTTTTATCGACCGTTGTTGATGGATGATTTTTGGTGAGAATATCAATAAATACAACTTTTTTTGCTTTATACCAACGTTTCGGTAATTTTTCAACAGTTATGATGATATAGCTGTACATTAAACTTCACAAACTTTTTTTTTTTTAATACCCTGAAGAAGGTAGTAAAAAAATTACCGAAACGTTGGTATAAAGCAAAAAACTTTGTATTTATTGATGACCGCACCTCGATATTCCCACCAAAAATTCATCCCAATTTTAATTAAAGTTTCTATCAAATGACTTTCTCTTTTCTTTACAGGAAGATTCCAGAACAAAAACTTCATGGCTAGAACTATTTTCAGAACTAGATCCACTATCTAATCCAGATAGTGTCGGCCAGACGTCAGCAACCACAGAACCACTTCGTAATTGCTAACCATTGAGATGAGTTGGAAAAGGAAAAAACATTTCTTTCTCATCTACGAGCATCTGTTGTGTGCCTGCACTGGAGATAAGTGCATAAGCTGCTTTTATTTCAGAACTCTGTAATTGCATTCTCATCTTAAAAACAATGAAAACCCTTTTAAATTTCCAAAGAGGAATCAACAACTTAACTTGGCCGAGAATAAAAATGAATTATTATTATTATTGGGAGGTATCCGCATCTGTTTATTTTATTTTTTTTTTGTAAAACAAAAAAATTATGTTTATCGTCTTTACTTATAAAGGTTATGTTTTATTTTGCACTTAAACTAGAGATAATTCATTTAAATTATTTATTTATTTATTTATTTTTTAAGTTACCATTGCAAAAATTTAAGATTGCATCAGCTGTTTGCTTCTTTTATTTTTAAATATATTAAATATGTAGCCTTCAATTCCAAAGAAGTCATTCTTATTATACAATATGTGATGTACTTATTTAAATTTATCTTCTCATTTATTATTTTTTAAAAGTAAAATATATATCAATTATAAAAGGTTATTGTTATAAAGATTTATTTTTTTTAATTGATGATAACCTAACCATTAAAAAAAACATCGCATACTTTACTCATATCCTAGGTTAAAACTTGAAAAAATTCAACGTTAATCAACTTTGTCTGAACTGAAGACTTTGGAAATCATTTGATAATGGAGAAAATATGTGCTTATAAATAAATTATAATTTTACTGAGTTGTAAAAATTTCTTGTGACTAAATTAAGTTTTTAAACTGGTTAATTTAGTTCAGCTTTGGTTATAAACAATCAGTTTGAGTTAGTCTCTTATTAGGTTAAATGATCTTACGTCTACGTTTCCATAATTTTCAAGAAATACTGAATTTTTGTGAAGGTTGATCTTTCACAAACGTAAGAGAATATATATTTTTGTCCAATGACTGGTTATTGCTGGCCGTTGTGTGCTTACGTATAAAGGAACATTAATACCTCTCTTTTAAAGAGTTATTGCTACCTTTTGGAACCATTCAGTTTCATTCAACGCCCCAAAACCTTGCGGCCAGCATCCGCACATCTATCGCCGTGGACAGTGGAGTTGTTGAAGCTGTTGCTAAGGTTTCTGAACAAGAGATTTGTAAGGATAACGCATCTGGGACTCAATCCGAGACCAGCGCCCTTATTAGTCGAATCGCACTAACAACAGAGCTAATCCACTTCGGTACTATCTATTCAGATGAAGCGATATTCAGAGATCTAAAAATATTTTTCATCAGAGCTGAGTTCTTGTAAACTCATGTCTTTCCCTTCAATAGTTCCGTGGTATTATGGTGCTTCTACATTGAAGTATTGTGGATTGTGTTAAGTTGTAAACGCAGTTTACAATAAATTTCTCAATTCAAACATCAAGATGATGATGCAGATATGGAACTCTGTGTATTACAGTACATCTTAGCTTTTTGGAACCTAATTTTTTCGTTATTTAGTTTCTTCCTTTAGATCTTGATTTGATTTTTTTTACGGAATCCAATATTCTAGTAATAATTTGTCGTCACCAGTAGACTGGCGCCCTGGCAATTGTGGTTAAAATTGGAACTAAGCGGCCGGCTGGTCCAGACGGCCGGCCCGCTAGCTGGAAGAAGTACGACGTACTGGGTGGATGCTGCCATCTTGATCTGTCACTCTGGAGCCAGTTTGTTTACAATCTAGTGGTGTACCCTGTCGGACCTAGCTAGAACTATTGTGCACGGCTGTTACCAGTTCCAAGCAAGATGGCTGGTGGTATTCAGTCAGAGTACTGATCAGTGTGCAAGGGTTGAACGTTTGAACGCGAGTGCCCACGGCAAACGCGTTTTTTATTTAAAGAAATCAAAATGTGCTATTTTCTGAGGTGAGTACTATTGAAAAAGTCCCTGCAGGCTCTCTGATAATGTACTGTCAGGTGGATAAATCGTCCAGTTCTTCTAAACTCAAGGAGGGTAAGTGTTTACTTTATAAGTTGCTATTTACGTTCATTCTATCATAATACCTTCCTTGAACCAATTTGCATGTGTAAACAAATGGAAAAAAAAAAAATCATTTCTTGACTACTAAAAGACAGAAGATCGTTTTAGATCATAAAGTTACAATGTAAAGAAAAAAAATGACCATCGTTTCCCGGTTACTTCATAATTCATGAAAACTTCTTTAAAGGAGGTTACATTCCCAGGACCGAATTCCCGGTTTGCCCCAGCTGTTTCGATTTTCAATTGGTGTCTGCTTGCCGTAATGGAAAAGCCGGTCGCCAGAAATTATTTAGAATAATTTTCTAAGATTACTGAGGACATATCCATTGATGCTGTTATCTATCCCACTACTGAGGTATCAGTAAACTACTGAATACTTAGTAATCTCTCGCCGTGTTATATATATTTTGTAAAGTTGTATTTAAATCCATATTATTTCTAAAATCTATTAAACAGTTTCAATTAGGGCTAGGTTGGAGGAGTTTTTAATTATTATTCTGTATTGTAACTGTTAGAAAAGATTATATTAAGTTCAGTTTATTTCTATTTTGAAACACTTAAGGTTTTCAGAATTGCTCCTTTAAATTCGCTAGTTACTTTGATTAATTGAATAAAAAAATAAATAATAAAACTTACAGAAAGCGATTTCTTTTTTGTTATATCTGCAATAATTATATGTAGACCTTACTAAAATTCTACGTGAATTCACATCAATTGTAAAGTTCGTCTTTGAAATAATGGAGAACCAAGCAGTGTTGTTTCGCCAGAATGTTTTTTAAAAAAAAAAAAAAAAAATGAATGGGATATTGCTCTTCTTAAGATCCCTCCCCCACTTCATTCCATGTGTTTCTTTTTTTATCAAAGATGAGTCATACGAAAACAAGTGTTGTGACTTTGAACTCCAGTAAGAATGTTAGTTTATTTATCTTTCTTATTAACTATGGTTAAATCATTTAATTTTGTTTTTGTTTTTTTGCCCTTAGAAACAAGTATTTCTTAATGTTAAAACTAGTTGACAATACTTTTTAAAATAATAAGTTTTTCTAAAACAAAGCGGTAATTAGTAGTCGCGTAAAATAAAACCCTTACACTTTTGGCGAAACTTACAATTTCAATTTCTTTTACTAGTCAGTGTTGCTTAAAAATCGGCTATTTTTAATTTTATAATTGCATTAAACTTTCTGCTTTTGGAGAGTTACATTTATGTAATTAGAAAATTACAAATTATTTACTAAATGCAATAAAAATAATTTAAACTATAAATTGATGAAGGACATTGAAGGCAACACGCTATTATTTCATATTCCGCCCCTCCCAAAAAATAATTTTGGTTTCCGTGTAAATTAATATTTAGGTTATTTGGAAAGAGAATTTCAGATTTTTTAGGGGAAATTTTTTTCTTTTTCTGCCCAGCCATTTTAATGTCGCTTATTTGAAACTCTTGGGTATTTTTACTGAAGTACAAAAAAAAAGAAAAAATTAATTCATCCTTGATCGATTGCGAACGATATTTTTTTATATAATTAATCGATTCAGTTGATTGAATTACAATAAAAATATTGTACAGTCTCTAGCTGATAGATTTACATTTTTGATGAGACATTATTAAATTAGACACAAACCATTTTCGTCGAGAATTATTAAAGTAATGTATTTATTAATTATGTGAGTACTTATCGCGTTTTAATTTAAATTTTTTTGTAAGATTATATTAATTAATTCTAGTCAATTGATTTGTATATTTTTTTAACAACATCCAAGAATAATTATTCAAAATAAATAATTTTAAATTATATCATGAAAATTTTTAGTTTAACTATTGACTGGTTTCAGATAAAGTTGCCATTTTACCATTCCAATAATATGGGATGGTTCGTCGGAGTATTTGTTTTTAAAAAAAATGGTTGTGTACATGAATTCCTGGTTAGGAGTGGGTACCCTGGTTCGAACCCAGCTGCTTGACCTTACATTTTTTCTCTTCTCTGGAGCTTCTTTACACCTCACTGCTCCGGTAATGAACGAAGTTGTCTTTGGAAGGACATAACAGTGTTCGCGGAGGCTGTCAGATTATACTGAGGAGGAAAACTTCAAGCGCCAGTGACCCCTCAGATGTATGACTTGCATTGAAATTTATAATCTCTGAAGTCCTGAGAAAAATCATACTGCTTTCCCCATACAATTCTTCTGAGTTTATTTTGTAACACTTGGAATTCTTTGAAGAGTTTGGAATTTGATGTATTCTCACCATACTTCGCTTCTATTAATGGTTAAGTAACTGTCTAAAAATAGTCTTATAAGTGTATCTTTGGCTGATAGATGGGTTTCTGTTAGTTTTTTTTTTTTCTTTTATGCAGTAGTTGAAGGTTAATCGCCGATCTAAGTCTAAGTGTTTGCCCAAAATTTTCTACAGCTTACGTTTTTTTTTAGGCCCAGAGTTCAACTTTTTCTCAAATTCTTAAATTTTCAAGTTGAATACCGTTCTCATGGTGTAACTTGATACAGTTTCAAGAAAAAAAAACAATACTTGCGTCTTATAGGGTAGCTTCAATTATGAAAATGTTTTATAAAATAATTACAATGTTTGTTTTATAAAATAGTCACACATACGTATATTTTTTTTTTTATAATCAATTTGATTTAATTGAAACATTGTTTTTCTGTGTGAGAAAACTTATTTTCTAAGTTTTGAGGCAGTACGTGAGTAGAGGGGGTAAAACATATGTCTCCTTGAAGTAATTAAGTAAAGTATATTCTTGCATTATCTCGATGTATCGATAGTAAAAATAAATATTGATTTGATTGAAAGCAACAAGCTGTGTGACAGCTATTTACTTTTAAGTCAGTTAAAGCTCTTTATAAAGAGAAAATAACAGTGAATACTGTAAAGTGCTATTTGTTTATGTTCAAAGCGTGAACTTAGAGCTTCATTGTTATTGAATTATTGAATATGTAAAGTGTAAGCCTCCGCTCCCTTATATGGGTCTTGCGTTTAATTCAATTCACCTGTGAGTTAAGACTCATTTTATAACAATAATATCCTCTTTACTTGTATTTTATTATTATAATTATAATTATAAATTGAGGACCGAAGTAAAACAAAATGTATTTAATACTGCACTAAGTGCACGAATGTGGTGTGTTTCAGTTACTATAGAAACCCAATTAATAGTTTGCAGTTTTTATTGCTAAATAACATCATTTTTGTTTTTAGGTCTTAAACACGTAAATAGCCTTGACACGTGGACTCAGCGTAAAGTAATTTTGATGTTATTGACATTGATGATAACTTCAAGTTTTCTGCAATGCTAAACGATAAAAATTCTTCGAAACTAAATCACAACCCCTTCTGATTTCACTTATGTTTTTTTTCTTCCACCAAATTGATATAATGGTGAGTTCTCATTGGCTCTTAATCACCAATAGTTGGTCAGCTGGTTTTCTAGTTTTCGTCATCTGCGAAAAATTTTGTGATCAAGTCGGGAAATCACAGCAATTTTTTACGAGGTCTGTAAATTAAGTAATGAGACTGATTTTTTTTTTTAAATTTTTTTATTCAAAAAGTATTACAATTCTATTATTGTCACCTTCAAAATAACTTCCTTCTGAAGACAAACACAGCGCTGGAGACGTTTCTTCCCATTCCTCATAGCAGTGCTCGAACTCCTGGATACTGGAAAAGCCTTCAGCTGGTCTCGGTTACAGCCGTTTGAATGTTGTCCCAAAATGAGTCCCCTTTTGAGGTGATTTTTTCCAACTTTGGGAAGAGAAAAAAAGTCACAAGGACTCGAAGTCAGGCGAATAAGGAAGCTGGAGGAGCCATAGGTATGTTTTCTAACTGGCCAAAAACTCTGGTTTATCGTGATGCAACACCCACTTGTTCTTGATGTTTTTGGTCTCATACGAATGGACCCTTTTTCGAAGTTTTTTTTTTTCAAGAACCTCTCGGGTAAAAGTGTTGATTCAAGGACCGTTTGACCTTAAGGTAGAAACTCTTTGTGGACGAGTCCAAACATCCAAGAACAACTGGGTGGTTGCATCACGATAATGCTCCTTGTCACAATAAACCAGAGTTTTTGGCCAGTAGAAAAAGATTCCTGTGGCTCCTCCAGCCTCCCTTATTCGCCTGACTTTTTTCTCTTCCCGAAGTTGGGAAAATCACCTCAAGGGAACTCATGTCGGGACAGTCGGAAAACATTCAAACGGCTGTAAACGAGACCAGCTGAAGGCTATTCCAGTATCCAGGAGTTCGAGCACTGCTATGAGGAATGGGAAGAAACGTCTCCAGCGCTGTGTTTGTCTTCAGAAGGAAGTTATTTTGAAGGTGACAATATTGTAATTCTTTTTGAATAAAAAAAATCAGTCTCATTACTTAATTTACAGATCTCGTATATTGATTTCTTTTTTAGTTTTTTTTTGTTTAATGTAGTTAGATTCTTTACCAAAAAAAAAAAAAATTACCTTCTTTTTATACGCTTCTTAATTTTCCTAATAGTCCACTTCCGCTATACACATTTCCTTCCTCTCTCTCAAACGTGTTCAATGAATTTTTCAGACTCCAAGTGGAGTGAGCATTGGGAGTTTCCCGTAGTCGGTCTGTCGCCTGTCAGAGTACGTGACGCATTCTCAGAAGGAGCTTCCTGTGTAGCAGGTAGCTTGAAATAATTTTTTTTTTATAAAAACTCTTTATTTTTTTAAAAAAAAAAGTAAAAAAAATAAATTAATAAATAATACAAATTGTAGATTGCACGTACTATAAATAAATACTCACAACTTAGAGTTTAGACAATTGCTTTTAAATACTTACTTTTATTTATTTTTTATAATGAATTACACGAAACATCAATCGCCTTCTCCCATTATAAAGCACGTGTTTTGTTTTATTGTTAATGGACGTAAGTTTTTTTTTCTAAATACGCGCGGGCACCACCGCATGTGCGTAATATCACGCTTCATTTATTTTTTTTACTTCCTGTTTGTTTTTTTTTTTTGAATGCGCCTGAATTTTTTTTAATAAAGCCCCCGCCCCATTTTTTTTGGCTAACAAGAAAATGTGACGTCAATTTCCAAGTTTTGGCTATTTTCTTCAACATATTTTGGACCCACTTTTCTCATGGAATCCATTTTCATTCTCGGTCGCTGATATGTTTTCATTTTAGTTGACATCTTTTATGATTCTACGATTTTTTTTCTCTTGTCTATTAGTATAGAAATATTTATTTTAATTGAAAATTTCATTTTCTAATATAAACATTAACAAATTTTCTGAGTAGTAAAATGAAGTATTCTATTTAGTAGTTAAAAGCATTGTGATTTTTTTTTAAAAAGCATAAGTTTGGATATTTTGAACAGATGAATGTAATTATGATTTTAGAGAAGTTGTTCTGTAGTTTAATCTACCTTAAATCAAGTTAATATGTACTTTCTGTGGCCAGATTGGTTACTATGCCAACTTACTTATTTATGTGATGACGTAACTGAGAAAGGAAAAGCGCAGATCTGTTTCGTTACCGCTAGATTTACCTAATGGACACTTCAGATCAATTGATATATCTGTCTTTATCAACAGAGTATGCAACTTTAACTTTAAAACTAAAAGTTTTATATGGCGTTGATTTTTTTTTTAACTACGAGTAGTTTAATAAAAACCAAATAATGATGTTTCATAATAATACTTCAAGATCCACAAATTAATTGTCAACTTGTTACAAAACGCAATACTATGTTGGACTATCATTTAATAAATATTTTGTCCGTATTTTAAAGCCAGCTTTTATTATGTCTAATGCCATCTATGAGTGAAACGCAATACTATGTTGAACTATTGTTGAATGACTTTCTTGTTGTGCGTTTTTTAATTCAGTGACTTTAGCCGGCTTTAACTATGTCTAATGCCATCTATGAGTGAAGCACAATACTAAGTTGGACTATAACCAAATGACTTTCTTGTTGAAGGTATTTTCATTTAATGACTTTAGCCGGCTTTAACTATGTCTAATGTCATCTATAAGTGAAGCACAATACTATGCAGACTATTGTTGAATGTATGACTTTCTAGTTGAAGGTATTTTCATTCAATGACCTTAGCTGGCTTTAACTATGTCTAATGCCATCTAAGAGTGAAACGCAATACTATGTTGGATTATCATCTAATAAATATCTTGTCCGTATTTTAAAGCCAGCTTTAACTATGTCTAATGCCATCTATGAGTGAAGCACAATACTAAGTTGGACTATAACCAAATGACTTTCTTGTTGAAGGTATTTTCATTTAATGACTTTAGCCGGCTTTAACTATGTCTAATGTCATCTATAAGTGAAGCACAATACTATGCAGGACTATTGTTGAATGTATGACTTTCTAGTTGAAGGTATTTTCATTCAATGACCTTAGCTGGCTTTAACTATGTCTAATGCCATCTAAGAGTGAAACGCAATACTATGTTGGATTATCATCTAATAAATATCTTGTCCGTATTTTAAAGCCAGCTTTAACTATGTCTAATGCCATCTATGAGTGAAGCACAATACTATGTTGGACTATTGTTGAATGTCTTTCTTGTTGAAGTTATTTTCATTCAATGACTTTAACCATCTCATGAAATAACATCATCGATTGGTATTAGTGTAAAAAACAGAATTTTGCCATGTCAAAAACATTGTGAGATATTATGAGAAAAGTTTCTTAGGCCTCTGTTGCGAAACTGGGAGATACCGAAAGTTGCCTGTAAAGAAAAGATACCCAAATAAGGAGTTTTAATTACTTCCTTCTCAGAGAAAGGAAACAGTAATGCAATAGATGCGAAACCCATCTATAAACGAAACTTAATTTTTTCTAGCATTGCCTATTGTACTCATTTTTTTTAAAACTAAATGTTCCAATTCTCGTTATTTGAGTTTTATTTTCACAGCCGTTTGCGGCCAGCTGTTCTGTTCTCTATTTTATTATTAATTTTTGTGCTACACGTCGTTCTTTTTTGCACCCGCGACATAATAAGTTGGCCCATAATAGAACTTCCATTACATTTATTAAATTCTTCTCTCTGAAGCACAACAGTTAAGTCCAGGGATCGTTTTTGTTAAGCACTGTGTAATAAATTATTTCTCTACTTACAACTTAGTTGGTAACATTTTTTGTTTACATAAAACACAATTTTGAATATTTTAATGCAACGTAATAAATTATTAATAATTTCGTTATTTCTTACATTTCTTTCTGTTATCACTATTTATAGAAAGTTTTAGTGATGCTGCAGATACTTCAGATTTACAATTTAACAGGAATTATTTGTTCATGTATCTTTTTTTTTTTTTGATGAGTAGTCATTTAGTTTTTGAGTCTTATTGAATGGACTTTGAGGATGATTTTTAACAAACAGGACTTGAGAATGTTGTTGTAGTCGAACATCATGATTGTGAAAAAATTATGAAAATTCTGTGATGAACTAAATTTTTAGAAATGGAACTTCTTTATTTTTGTCTAGTGATTCTACTTAATAATGTGGCGCCACTATAGCCGAGCGGTTAAGAGACTAGACCCGCAATGCTAAGATGTATTGTTGGTTTAGTGGGTTCGATTCCCCTGGTATAGGCATTGGATTTTATTTAATGGTTAATATGAGAAATTTATAGTAAAGTATGTTAGGCGGTTATAGGCTAGACCCGCAATGCTAAGATGTATTGTTGGTTTAGTGGGTTCGATTCTCTCGGTTAGGCCTTGGATTTTATTTAATGGTTAATATGAGAAATTTATAGTAAAGTATGTTTGCCAGTTGTCTTCGTACACGACACCTAATTGGGTAGTTGGACGTAAAGCTCGCCTGAAATAATAGGCAATTACTTTAATTTTTATTTACTTACATAATTGTTATTATCTAAATTCCTCTAAATATTTATAATTTAATTTAATTTATTTTGCAACAAGATGGACAAACTTATTTCTTACTAAGAAATAAATCCAACGTAAAAAAAGAAATAAAATATTGTAAGAGTAGAAGAGTGTCGGGTTGGAAAAGAAGCTGTAAAGGGAAGCTGGGATGAGGAGGAAGAATGGTGCCTTTGCCTAAAGTGGGTCAGCAATAGTGGGCCTTATCGACCTGCTCCTCACATACTCGCTCCTACATATTGGAACTCAGGAGCAGTGTTCCCTAATACAGCTAGTCCCGCAGGAGTACAGCTACTGGTCTTCTTCTAGTTCTGGGACCCCAGTCTCTAGCAGGATTGGGGAGAAATATTTTTATTTTATTTTTTACTTTCTCTTACTGGGTGAGAGAATTGTTGCGATGACGTCATATTTTAGATTTGGGAATTTCCACCGGAAATGGCCGTTTTGTGATTCTCTGAATCTGAGTGTGTGTGTGAAAAATGAATCTCAAGGCCGCAGGAAGCTGAAGCTTTATGTTTCGATCAAGATCCACCGGGCGACTCTCAGTGACGGTAATCTCACCACCGGAAGTACTGACTTCCGCATTTGCGCTTTTTTTTAGATGCTTTTTTTTCTTTTGTTTATTCGTTTTGATTAAACCTTTTATATTTAAAGTAAAAGTAAAGTAAAGTAATTGCCTATTTTTTCAGGCGGGGCTAAACGTCCAACTACCAATTAGGTATCGTGGACGGAGGCGACTAGCAAACATACTTTACTGTAAATTTCTCATATTAACCGTTAAATAAAATCCAAGACAAACACACTGGGAATCGAACCCACTAAACCAACAATACATCTTAGCTATTTCACTCAGGAAGCCTCAAACTGATATTTCCTGTGAAAGAAAACTCCATTAAGAAAATTTAAAATGCTCGCATTACTTTTGTAACCTAGAAAAAAAAGAAATAAACAAACAGTAAATAGCCAGAGTAAAGTGTAATGGTTATGTAGATCAAAGATGCGAATAGTTGGCAGCGTACTTCACCTGCTGTGCGATTCTAGATATGATAGTGTTGGCCTGAGTCAGAAAATGATGCTGCATCTGGCATCAGAGAAGAGGAAGGACGGAGAAAGAAATTTGGTGATGGTCCAAAGAACGAGATGAGAGGAACTTTGCCAATAGATCACAACCAACTAGAGCAATCTGGTCAAGGTTAGTCAAGTTGCCCCCAGCATCTCTCTCTTCTACTTAGATCGGCTAACTTACTAACTTCAATCACAACATGATCCGTTTTCTATGTTGCAGCCAATTAGAAAAGAGGAGAACCCGAGGAAATGAAGTAAATAAATCTGTTCTAGAATATTCGTTCTTCGTTTTCAATGAACCAAAATAAAAGAAAACATTATTACCAACTTCAGTCGTAATTTTCAGAAGACATACCAATCTTTACACTGAAAAAGAGCCACAAGCGTTACGCCCCCCCCCCCCCCAAATTATTATTCATAAATTAAACTTAGGTACTAAATTGGCCTAAACTTTTGTCTTTTAATGACTCTTGTAAAAAAACTATTTATTTTTTGGTTAAAGAGATTTTTTAAAAAAAAAAAAAAAAACAGCATCCTTTCATGCTCTCCATAGTTTCCTTTTATTTCAGCATAATAATAACGAAATGGTTAGTAGTGCCAGCTGATAGAACAAACAGCAGTGCCATCTAGATTCTGGAGAAATAAATTCTGAAGGCTTTGTTTTACATACATAACCTCCATGAAATTAATAAGCAAGCCGCATGGTGGTAAAGGTTGGTTACAATGTTGCCAACCCCGGTACAGAAAAAAAAAAAAAAATCCCTAGAAAGTAAATATAACGTGATTGAATGACGAAAGTTCACTGACTAGAGAGTGAGAATGACGTCTAAATGAAAATTTAAGTGGAAAATATAAAATATATCAACTTTAAAAAGAAAAAAAAGAAAAAAGCATTGAAGCAACACACTGCCTACATCCCTCTAGAATTCAATTAAATTGTCAACAACTAAATATTGTCCAATAGAAAGACGTAGTGAGATAAAAATTTATAAACCAAGCTTGCTTAGCGTACTTTATCGGGACAAAACTGAATTTCCCTACTCATTAAAAAGAAAATTTTTTCTATTTTCTCTTAACAAAAAAAAAATATGACAATTTGACAATAATGTTAAATTTTCTATAAAAAAAAATATGTTTGTAAGTGCGTGTACACTCTAGCTCAAGAACGAAAACAAACAGGAAACTCGTATGACATAATATTTTATTTGAATGTACTCACGGATGCTGATAGTAACTTAGCGAAAGAAATCATTTCAACCGGAAGTGATTGATTGTAGACTTCCCTCTCCCCCCCCCCAGAAATGACTCTTACGATTTTCATTTTTTTTTTTTTTTTTAAGGAAATCAACCAACCAACCGGAAATGTTCATTTACTGATTAACGTTAATTTTCTCTAGAGATTTTTCTTGTAATTGGTTTCTCTAATTATTTCTAAATTGCATATTTTCACTGCAAGCACGTGGATTTTGGAAATTTTACTTTAATATTTTTTGTTTTCAAGGGGAACTAATTTTTGGAGTAGTTTTGAAGGAAGGGGCGGATTTGGGATAGACTTCCGCCTAGTATCACTTCATTGTAGTATACTACCTTAAAAACAATATAATGGGAGTATGCGTTAGTATTATGTTTTGAAACTCTAAATTTCAATCTAATTTTTTATATACGAATTTTGGAAATTACAATACGGTGGGGTGGCTATTAAATAACGAGACTGATGCTGCTACAGAAGAACTATACATCCGCCATATCCTAACGACCGACAGCTGTGCAGCGTAAAGCCTTTTCTCTTTCGATTGCAGCGTCTCACGTGTTTTTTAGAGAAATCTGTCTGACCGGAACCGTCGTTTGTGTACTAGAGGTGTTAGTTTCGTTTTGCCGGAAACATGATACTAAACATGTAGAAGAGCAAACGTATTGTCGTGGAATTATCACATCAAAACTTGGGTAAAACCGCTACTGGAACTTATGTTTTTATTAAAAGAAGTTTATGGCGATGAATGTTGTATTACGTGCACAAGTTTTCTGAGTGGTTCAAGCGTTTCCAAGATGGCCGAGAAGACTTCGGAGATGATGACCGCCCGGGTCATCCTTCCCGCGTCCAAAAATGGATGAAAATATTGATTATAATTAATCAACATTACTACCACTGTGGTGATTGCTTAACTCCGTGAAAGAGTAAGGAAAAAACGACCCGACATGTGGAAGAAAAAGTCACGGGTTCTCTCCATCTAGACAACGTGCCGGCTCACACCGCATTCGTCTGTCAAGACGACGTTTCTAGCTAGTTTTAGGCCATCCGCTTTCTTCGCCTGACCTGGCCGCCCCATGTGACTTTTATCTGTTCCCCCAAAGTCAAATCTGCCATTAAAAGGAATACGATTTCTCAGGCCATTGAAGCTGTGAAAGAAAAAGCGGCACGCGTCATGCAGGAGATCACAGAATAAGACTTCCAGCACTGCTTGGAACAATGGTAAATCCTGCATGGAGCGTTGTAGGGATAGGGGAGGCGTATATATTGAAGGTGATAATAACTAAATATGTTTAAATTTAAAATAAAATGTTTTACAGCAATAGTCTCTTTATTTAATATCCACACCTCGTAAGAGAGCGTTGTTTGTATGTATGTTCACAGTAAATTTATTTCGTTTTGTTTGGATTTACTTGAAAGCTTCCCTCCATAATGTTTGACAAAACCGGAAGTTAATTAATCTTTAATATTTCTCTACGATCGACCTAAACCCAAAATAGGAACAGCTACAGCAGGAAGTTGATTGAAATTTATGGATTACAAATATTTTGCATATAGATGTGTGCGGTTAGGATTTAGTAGTACATGAAGTATGGAGGGAGGTAGCAGTAATCTAGAAGGCCGTGGTGATTATCGATGTAATGATAGAATTAATTGCAGATAACTGTCGCAAATAGGAGGCGCCTAAACGGGTGATTTAATGGCTCTAGAACAGCAGCCGAGGATTGGGTGGAGTCCATGTGATGTGGTCTGGCTATACTGCTTCCAATTCGTGAGATCCATCCGCTACCACTAACTACCATGTCACAGTCACAGTTACCGCGAGCTATTCCTGTAGGCCACTTCTGGCTGGAAATCTGCTTTTACATAAAATGATCACACCAATGAATGCTATTCAATATAAAATCATTTATATAAATTGAGGAGAACTGATAATACATTTAGGGCAATTGGAATTAGGGAAGATTTTTAAAGTACAACTTTTTACTGAACACGAACCAATCAGATGTGAATACTCACGGCTTTCTCTTTAGCCAATCCTATGGGCGCGTCTTACCACAGTCTAGACAGTCTCTTTCTTGTTGATAAAAACCCTTCAACGCCCTCAATTCCCGAACGTCCAGGAATCCAGATGAAGTCTTACAACATTCTTCCCTGAGTTAGATGGTCAACACCATGTTTGTTGCTTACTTACTCCCCCAGCTGTAGTTCAGCTAGAGCTTATAGGACAGCCTGATTATCGGGAGAAATAACCTTATATCCAGAGTATGGTTCTAGAAACCCCACCAGCGCCTCTCGTAGCATTCTCTTTCTTGACTTAAGTCAAGTTCCTTCACTCTAGTCACTTATTTAGACGTTGATTAAAAATGAGAAGATAAAAATAACGAAATTAAAAGAATTTAGTTTAATTTTACAATTTCGTTAGAATCATTAAAACTTTTAGAGAACAATAGTTCTTATGAATGACTCTGTGTAGGAGTTACGTTTAATTGTAATTATTGGTAGATATTTTGTTTTTGGTCAAGTGTGTAGTACATTAGTCGATGTGTTTTAACAATCGATTTTGCAGTGTTTGAAAGTGCTTGAAGGCATTGTATTGTTGTTGCATTGATTACTGCAATTGCAGCTAGACAATATTGATTTTCTGATTCACACCAGGCTGGGAGGAGTTGGCTGTGCTTGAAGTCCGTTTGATTCATTTTATACTGTGCTTAACTCTCTAACTTATTCGGCTCTTAGGGCTATACTTTATTAAGTTTTCAGTTTCGTGAATGGATTTTTGTTTTTCGCTTGAAGTTTCAAGAAAATTTAATGAAGTAAACTGCAGTCAGAGAAAAATCGTTTTGAGTTTTCCCAGTAGTTTTTCTAACGCCAAAATTTTTCGATAAAATAATTTCTCCGAGCGAAATATTTTCTTTAATATAAAGTTATACAAAAGATAAAAGGCTCGTGGAATTCAGTTTAATACAATTTCTCATTTTATTGGCTAAAATCAAGTGAAAATCTCTTGCTGAAAATACTGAAGAGAAGTACTCCGTGAGATTAAGGGGCCCTGAGGTGAGCGGTGCCGGAAGAGAAGGGGAGGCGGCGGAAGGTCAAAGATCTCTTGACTAAATCCCAATATTGAATGGAAGGGCACACACACAATCACGGAGGCGGTAGCGAACTCCGACACGTGTCGTATCTAATATCAGAAATGTTGAATGACTCAATTCAGCTGCCACAGGGTTCAACTACCGCCTCCGCCCACACCACTCTGTTCAAGTATTCTGCCTAAAGTTGGCCATGTATTTATGGGCGACAAATTAGCGGCCATGGGGTGGGGGTGTTTCTAAGCCCCCCAACCGAACATTCTAATTGTGGTAAACATTTAATTGCGAACCATAATTAACATAGCGGATATTCTTCACATTGTTTCCTTCTACGAGTATTTAAACGTAACTTCCTTTTTTTTTAAACAGATGTACAGACAAACAGCTGAGAATAGTTAACATTCTCGTAATATAACCTTAACTACTTACCACCACTTAGCTTCAAGTAGAAATATGTTACATTCGCTGAAATTCTGAATTACCTTTCTGTAAAATAAAACTCGATTTTATTAAATGTTGCTAAATCCCAAGTTATATTTTTACTTATCAGGGGGAGTGGTTGTTGGTGTTGTGGTCATGAACATGGGTTTGTAAGTAAGAGAGTAAGAGAATATGTGCTTCCACTCCTGTCCACCGAGACATACGAGGGGGTACCCAAAAAAAACCGGAATTATTTTTTAAAAGCTATTTATTTACAAATTTTTTACAGAACAACCTTATCCCCTTCAAAATACTCTCCATTACAACTAATACATTTGTCCCACCGGTGCTTCCACTGTTCGAAACATTTTTTGTAGTCATCTTTAGAAATGGCTGACAGCTCCTTCTTCGTTTTTTTCTTGACCTCTTCAATGTTGTCAAATCGGTGACCTTTCATGCCCTTTTTCATGCGTGGAAATAAGAAAAAGTCGCACGGAGCCAGGTCAGGCGAGTAAGGTGCGTGGGGCAGCGGAACCATGCCATTTTTAGCCAAAAACTGTGTAACAGAGATGGCTGTGTGTGCAGGTGCATTGTCGTGGTTGGAGAACCAGTCTCCTGTTTGCCACAAATCGGGTCTTTTTTGGCGAACACTATTGCGCAATCTTTTCAAAACTTCCAAATACAAGGTTTGATTGACGGTCTGACCTGGGGGGACAAACTCTAAATGGACTACGCCTTTGGCATCAAAAAAGCAAATCAGCGTTGTTTTGATGTTTGACTTGACTTGACGACATTATTTTGGTCGGGGTGAAGATGACGTCTTCCATTGGCTCGACTGTTGCTTTGTTTCTGGGTCATAACCATAGCACCATGACTCATCACCAGTAATGACCTTTGACAGAAAGTCTGGATCAGTTTCAAGCTGTTGTTTCAAAGCACGACATGTTTCAACTCGATGTTCTTTTTGATTGTCAGTCAGAACTCGAGGAACAAACTTGGCAGCAACCCTTTTCATCCCCAAATCTTCCGTTAAAATTCGCTGAACCGAGCTCCAAGATAACCCACTACTCTCTGACAGTTGATCAATTGTCTATCGACGGTCTGTGAACACCAGCTCTCGAATTTTTTCAACATTTTCGTCGATTCGAGCAGTTGATGGACGTCCAGAACGAGGTTTGTCATCAATCGACATGTCGCCATTTTTAAACCGAGTAAACCACTCGTATACTTGAGTTTTTCCCATAGCGTCATCTTTGTAAGCTGTTTTCAACATTAAAACACTTTCAGCAGCATTTTTGCCGAGTAGAAAACAAAATTTCAGAGCTGCACGTTGTTCACTTAAACTTGCCATCATAAAAAACGAAAAAAGAACAAAACAGCGGTGGTAAAAACAATCACTGCAGATGAACAGAACAAGCCAGGCAGACAACACAGGCAGGACTGAACTGGCAAGGAATTGCGCTATACACGTCTAGCGGCAGAAATGCGTACTACATAAGCTCCATGCGCGGCAACGCAATTCCGGTTATTTTTGGGTACCCCCTCGTAATCGGTAGTTGACTTTTTTTTTCTTTTTTTTTGTGATCGTCTAGACCAGTGGTTCCCAACCTGTGGTCCGCAAGAACTAAAATATGGTTCCGGGAAACACTTTATATTTTTAAAATAATAATATATTTATTTGACATGTGACGGCACGTTGAATGGGGACGTCGAGCGCCTAAAACAAGTCCAGGAGTCGACTAAAAGCAAATGATGATGTGCTTTGAGCAATCTCATCAATCCCAGGATTATCCATCTTGTTAAAGAAAATGCAAAATATAACAAACTGAAAACATAATCACAATGTTAATTGAAGTTTATTTTTAAATTTTAAAAGTAGTTTATTGTGGTATATTGAACCTTGTGGTCCCTGCTAACAATAAAAATATTAAAATGGTCCCTGGTCATAATAATTATGTTCCGTTCTCCATTTTAAATAGAGATTTAAAAACCTTAAACTCGTAGATCTCGTCCAGTTCTTTAATTGTTCCTAATTGGACCTGACTTCATGTAACATAGTTTTTACAAAAAGTGATTTTTCCAAGAAGTTCCTGAATTTTTCTTTTTACGCTCGTAATAGATCACTCTATGTAACCTAACATAACCTCACATCCTCCAGCTGAGTGCACAAAGATGACGTTGAATGAATGGTCCATTTCTATTGTCCGTTTCTTTTCCTCTCCTTTTTTTTTATACCTCTTTGCGAGTATTCTCTTGTTTGCTCTTTCTTCGTCCATCCTTCAACAGCATTGTTCTTCTGTAAGGAGAATTATAGAAATTTATCATCTCCAATCTCCTTTCTAGATTTTCTGTCTCCCTTAGTTCTTTCTCCATTCTAACTAGAGTCCCTGTAATTTGTTCTCACTTCAAACTAGGCTAGACAGTTTGTTGCTAATATTAACTTTGTTGTTACAATGTTTCATCTTTTAGTAGTATTTGTTTTGTAAATTCTCTATTTAAAGGATGCTGTTTCCCTTAAGGAATCTCTCTTCTAGATCAAGGAGGAAACTAATCCAGGTTTTTTGTACCCAGTCATAAACTTATTCTTTTAATAGTTCCACTACCTTTTTCATGTATCAGGTTCTTGCGAACTATACAGTACGATCGTATCTTAATCTGTTTTGTTTCTTGTACTTAAGACGCGTCAACATGTGAGTTATTGAAAACATTGGTCTAGACTAAGCCATGAGAAATGGATAATAGTAAACGAGATGAAGGAATGGATTAGCTAAGTGGATTCCAACCCCGGAGGTCCCGGGTTCGAATCCAGCTGCTGGCCTCTTAGATTTTTTTTTATTTTTTTCTTAGAAGCTCAAAAGAAGCCCATGAATGTTTTTTAGATTTGTGCGGAAACTGAAAAGACATTTTCATCCTTTGGAAAAAAGAGCAATTACTTTATTCTACATCTCTATTCTTTTTAACTACTTCATGGAATGTGGCTGTAGCAGACTTATTCTTAACCTGCTCATCATAACCTTCCTACTAGCACGGTTTTGAAGGTTATAATGTTTTGTACATTACGCTTCATTTATTTATTTGTATGTATTTTTATTTTAATAAATCTTTATTCTATTCTATTAATTATTTACTATAATTAAAATACTAATGTGCCTCAGAAGTTGAAAATAAAATTAAGGTTAACAGTGCTCGAAACTATCGTTGATTTTATTCGCCAATAAAGAAATAGTTTCACAGAAATACAAACTGTTTTTTTTTTTATTTCCGGTCTTTCTTTCTTTTTCCCAGAACATCTCCCAATTGAATCTCTCACAGCATCCACAAAAAGATAACATAAAAGAAGATCTTGAGTAAATTAGATTCTGAGATTCTATTTGTGAGTGTACCATTTCGCCCGTTAAATTCTATTCAGTAGTTTAGATTTCATTTTAGCCAATATACCCCCAGATTTCTATTGTTTTCTTGGATTCTTATTTCCAATCTAGTTTAATTTTCTTAAGATATTAAAGACGTTGAGTAGTTTTTTTTTTTTTGTTAATGGCAGATCAGTTTGTATATTTTTAATTAGATTAGTGTACCATCAAATTCACCAAAATAAGAAGAATGGGTCTTGGAAAAAAAAATAAAATAATATAGATTCACTCTCTCCTACAAGAGGAAGTAGTGCGATCGAGAAATGACTTTCCGCCAGAAGTAATGCTTTTGCACGATCTGCAAGCATGGTGAACAAAGTAGCTCAAAATTATAATTCTTTCTAAGTGCTATTACCGATTCATAGCAAATCTTCCGCCAAACATAGCACTCTAGTGTGCCGTGGCGGAACTCGTATGTAGAGGACTGTTATACATGGAGAAGGTTGAGAATATTTGAAAGAGAATGAGAGAGAGGGGGTACTTTGTTTTAAAAACCTGTGTACTTCCGGTAAAATGTGATTATCGTAAATTTGTCACGATCGATATACTACATCTGGTAGCAAAAAGTAAAAGTAAAGTAATGCCTATTTTTTAAGGCAAGCTTTACGTCCTAGCTACCTAATTAGGTGTTGTGTCCTGAGGCGACTGGCTAACATACTTTACTGCTAATTTTTCATATCAACCATTAAATAACAAAATCCAAGGCCTAGACCGGGGGAATCGAACCCACTAAACCAACAATACATCTTAGCATTACGGGTCTAGCCTATAACTGCCTAACATAATTTACTATAAATTTCTTTTATTAACCATTAAATAAAATCCAAGGCCTAGACATGGGGGAATCGAACCCACTAAACCAACAATACATCTTAGCTTCGCATAAAACACTTCAAAGGCATTACGTAGTTTATAATGGCAACCATTTTGAAACTGGTTTTAAATTCTTGCGTAATATTAGTTTTTATAATTAACCAGTTAGAATGTCCACCTGGTTGTGTAGATAAATTTAAGGAGCAGTAATTAAAACTGTTAGAATAATGGGAGGAGATAAAATATAAGAATTTAAATAAATTTCTAGTTAATTAAGCTTAACTTGGCCAACCAAGAAGGCGGTGGTTTAGTGGAAGCGAAAGCGTGGAGGCGGGTGCAGCTAGGATGTAGGAAGATGTAACAGTAAATAAATGTGTCCAGGAACTGTCCATGGTGAGGGGGCTTTCCTTTAAATAAATCTACTCATTATCCTGAGTTTCCTTTATTTCTAAACGTTTAGATATATCCTATGGTATTATCTAACTGCAAATTATCCATCCTAGTAGAACTCCGGGTTATCTGCGCTATTATTTAAGATTTAACTTTTTAAACGCTGTCTTTTAAAAGACTCCTCGTGGTGATCTCACAAAGACTATTCTAAGGCATTTTGAATTTATACAAAACTTAGTTAAAATTGAGGAAGCATTACTAGTCCAGCGTTCTGCATACATAAATGTGTGAAGATAAATAGAGAGATTGGCAAAGCAGGTTCAGGTCCACAGGATGATATGCCAGGACGTTCTCTTGCAGGTGTAGTCTCAGTCTCTCTAAATGTCCAAGGATACAGAAAAGTCTTCATTCTTCCCTCTGACCAAGATGGTCAAGGTATCTTCTTGGCATTCTCCTGTTAGCTGGTGTCCAGCTTGACTATCAGAGAAGGGCAGCTTGACTATCAGAGAAGACTCATTCTCTCTCCAGGATCATCCAGCCCCTCACCTTAGCAGCATTCTATTATTCCATAACTCCGTCTGGAACACTACTGCAAATCCAGCCCCAATGGCAACTATTCTGCTCGCATCCTCTTGGATCCATAGGTACCTATGCTTCTGATTCTCCTGTTCTTAAAATTTCTGTTCTTCATTCAACAGCGTTGTTGTTTACAAATAATTATGTTCCGGTTTTCATTTTAAATGCCTTAAACTCGTAGATCTGTTACAGTTCTTTAATTGTTCCTAATTGGACCTGACTTCATGCAACATTGTTAGATAAAGTGATTTATCCAAGAAGTTCCTGAATTTTCCTGAGCATTTGGCTGGAACTATCTGCAAAAATATTGATCACATTCTTCGTTATATACATTAAAAAAAAAGATAACAAATAAATAAGGTCTTCTTTGTTCATTAATCTTATCATTGTCTTATTGACCAAGATCTTCAACTTCAAGATTTGGTCTTCCTGTTCCATTGCGTTCACTATGGCTAAATGTTCTATAAGAAATCTTTTGTTCCACTGCTCTTCTAAAGACAGAAAATTCTTCGTAGTTCCACCCTATCACTGTTAGATTCGTTCCAACAGAACAGCAGAAACCTCCATCGTTTCAAACAGGGTTAGTCGCTTACTGTTAACTTCTTGTTAGCCTTGCGTGCCTATCACTACAAAATTGCTATTCTACATTGAACAGCGTTTTGTTTACAAATAATTATGTTCCGTTTTTCCATTTTAAATAGAGATTTAAATGCCTTAAACTCGTTGATCTGTTACAGTTCTTTAATTGTCCCTAATTGGACCAGACTTCATGCAACATTGTTAGAACAAAGTGATCTATCCAAGAAGATCCTGAGATTTTTCTTTTTACGCTAGTAATAGATCACTCTATGTAACCTCACATCCTCCAGCTGAGTGCACAAAGATGACGTTGAATGAATGGTCCATTTCTATTGTCCGTTTCTTTTCCTCTCCTTTTTTTATACCTCTTTGCGAGTATTCTCTTGTTTGCTCTTTCTTCGTCCATCCTTCAACAGCATTGTTCTTCTGTAAGGAGAATTATAGAAATTTATCATCTCCAATCTCCTTTCTAGATTTTCTGTCTCTCTTAAGACTCTTGTTCTTTCCCCATTCTAACTAGAGTCCCAGTAATTTGTTCTCACTTCATACTAGGCTAGACATTTTGTTGCTAATATTAACTTTGTTGTTACAATGTTTCATCTTTTAGTAGTATTTGTTTTGTAAATTCTTTATTTAAAGGATGCTGTTTCCCTTAAGGAATCTCTCTTCTAGATCAAGGAGGAAACTAATCCAGGTTTTTTTGTATCCAGTAATAAACTGATTCTTTTATTAGTTCCACTACCTTTTCCATGTATCAAGTTCTTGTGAACTATATAGTATCTTAATCTGTTTTGTTTCTTGTACTTAAGACGCGTCAACTTGTGAGTTATTAAAAAACATTTATAGCCCAAGATAACCAGCAATACATTTTCAAGTGTAACGGGTTGGGCTCATTTGGCAGCTCAAATTGAGAGCAGTGAAAAAGATAAGTTGCTAAGATAGTGTTTTGCGCGAACACTTTTTTTTATTCTGAAAATCTTACAATCACAAGGAATTTCATGCTTAATTTGGTACTTATGTACTTACTTGAAGCAACAGTATCCAGTAAAATTTTTCAACTGAAGTTACACTTATGAAATTGATATAATAAAAATAGTTCCTATAATAACAGTTTAAGATGTGTTATTATAACTTATTATCCGTCAAGAGTATTGCAACGTAAACATTGGACAAGGCCTGCACTCTGATACATGTAACCTTTTGTAACCTTCCTAGCCTATCGATAGCAGTTGTGTCGATAACTTCACAGAGAAGGTGGCCTCTCCGCTACAAGTATTTGGGAAATTTTCTTGATAACACATTTTTGGCTAATCTTTAGAATAGCGCCCCAGAGGCGTGGCCTGTTTATTTTTAGGGGGTGGGAAGTACAGCGCACCTACCGGGGAAAATTAAAACTACCTCCCGCCAATGTGCGGATGGTGCGAATTTCGTAACGCTTATGTTTAGCGCGCATGCGCAGTACACATACTGCATAGCAACTGCTTTCTGTTTAATGTATTAATAGTTCCCGCGAGTGTTCTGTATGTGACCGGAGGTGCCGTTTTTTTGTAACTTTATGAGTATGAGCGTTTTAAATTTGCGGGTTGTTTTAAATTAAAGCATGATTGTAGTGTGAGTAAGAATGGAGTTCGACAAGTATACCCTCCTCAGGAAAAGGACTCCACAGAATAAGGTAGTTTCTTTTTTGTTGTTCTGTGTAATTATTGTAATGAATGGTGTGACACAAATTAAAAAATTGAGGGTGATTAGGTAGGTTAGGAGGGGGGTATGGGGGCGAAGCCCCCCAAAAAGAAAAAATCAGGGGGTGTGGGGGGCGAAGCCCCCCAATAAGAAATAAATAAAGAATTCGAAGTTATTCTGATTCGCTGTTACCATATAACCCGCTAGATTTAAGTGTAAATATAAAATAAAGAAATAGTTTTATATTTATATTTGAATATGGCGGGTTCTATAGTAACAGCGAATCAGAATCACTTCGAATTAGGCCACGCCTCTGGGGAGCTATTCTAAAGATACACTTATGAAATTGATATAATAAAAATAGTTCCTATAATAACAGTTTAAGATGTATTATTATAACTTATTATCCGTCAAGAGTATTGCAACGTAAACATTGGACAAGGCCTGCACTCTGATACATGTAACCTTTTGTAACCTTCCTAGCCTATCGATAGCAGTTGTATCGATAACTTCACAGAGAAGGTGGCCCCCTCCGTTACAAGTATTTGGGAAATTTTCTTGATAACACATTTTTAAGTGTTTCTTTAAATTTGACTAGTTCTAGTTTTGTTAAACATAATTTTCTAAAGAATTTTAATTTCTTTGGAAGGAAATGGAGACGTATCTTTTTCAAGTGATGTTTTGATAAACACTAGGTTACCATGGATACTGAATTTAGAACATACGTTTAAATTGTTATAATTTGCTTGTGTGTTCAGAAGATAGATAAACAAACGGAAGATCTTTCAAGAATTTAGAAAAATCAAAATTGTTAGACATTTCTAATTTTAAGAAAGTTTCAAATCGATTCAAGTGAATTGTTTTTTTAAATTCATTTTAACTTCACACGCATTTTTTAATATTCATAAATATTTTTGTTTAAAATATAAAAAAAAATGCACTTTCACTCTTCAATAGAGACTGGAGGGAGTCAGTTTCCTGTGAGATAACTTTTATCAAGTGGGCAGTTGTTGGTCGTGAGCATACAGAGTTCCAAGGACAATAGATAAGGATATGTGGGTTGGCACTACTGCTGCAGTACAGTTCTTCTAGATAGTTGCTTTGTCTGAAATTCACTGTGGACTAAATTTAAAGATTGAAAAAATAAATAATCCTTGGTACTTCCGGTTGGTTGTTAGATGATGAACGCTCAGTTCGAGGATTCAAATCCGAAAAATTTTCGACTTCCTCTTCTTCTTTTTTTTTTAGAAATTTTATTCACAAAGACAAACACCTGCGCCCTCTACCTGCAGAAAAGCAATAGTTTTTCCAGTCTCAGGGATATTTCCTGTGAAAAATCGAAGTAATGAATTCGACATTGGTCGCAATACGTACTTCCCTTTTGTCTAATCAAAGGAAAGAGAAAAAAATTTCGATTCAATCAAAAAGGCCTACTTCCAGTTGTGGAATAATTATTTTTTAGCTACAACATTTTCCTCGTAATTTCTATTTCCACATCCTGTTCGTACAGTTTACTGATACGGTAGTTAGACAGGAACTAAGATTGTGCTAGTGACTAGCCACCTTGCTGGTTACTGTAGATTCAAAAAAGCCATCTTCACACGGATTGGGGGGCGTTATTTAACCCGGAACGTCTGCCAGTAGACTTTGCCCGCAGTATGAGCCAATTGGTTCTCATATCCTGTTTTCACATTTTTTATACAGGGTGTCCCAAGCTATATGGATAACGACTTTTTCTCGGAAACTAAGATAGCTAGAAAAAAAACCTAAAAAATACGTGTTCCCTTAGTTTTTTGTTAGGAATCCAAATTTAATTTGTAAATTTTTTTCGGTGCTTCCAGAAGCGAGATACAGGCACCAGCTTCATTTTTTCAAATGGGGAGGTGTGGTTTTTATTTCAGAAATAGATTCCTCTGTTTTTTTTAAAGAAAAATTTACTTGAACGGTTTTTTTCTGTGAGCGATATTTTAGAAGTTATGAATGAAAACATGATTCTTATAAGAAATTTCAAAATGATAATATTATAACGGTTTTTTGATTGAATATGAAGAAAAGTACTATTTTATTATAAATTTTACTCCTCATTAATATTACAGATCATGCTCGAAATGGCCTCCACCATTAGAGATGCATAGACATGCTCTTTCCTGCCAATCGAAATAGAGGATAGAGCAAATAGAGGAATCTATTTCTGAAATAAAACCCGCACCTTCCCATTTGAAAAAATGAAGTTGGTGCCTGTATCTCGCTTCTGGAAGCACCGAAAAAAATTTACAAATTAAATTTGGATTCCTAACAAAAAACTAAGGGAACACGTATTTTTTAAGTTTTTTTTTTCTAGTTATCTTAGTTTCCGAGAAAAAGCCGTTATCTATATGGTTTGGGACACCCTGTATTTGGAGGTTATATGAGATATTTGTATTGTTACAGCTAAAGTGTATCATATTGCCACAAAGACTAGAGAGGTAAGATCTATCAAGAGAGGGTTATGGTATATATTAAGCCTCTTGGTTGCAGTACTTCGAGGAATAGAACCTACCCTAGAAATCCTTCAATAGCAATGTCCAAATAATGATTTTCCCTAAATTTAATCCATTAATATCCAAATAATGTATCCATATAGTACCAAATTCTCAAAAAAAAAAGAAGGGAAATCCAAAAAAAATTGTCTAGAGTTCCTGAAAATTAAATTAAGATAATCAGATTTCAGCGCAAACTTAATGCCGTAAATATCCACGTGGCGTTGGTCTTTACAATTAAATTTTCATTAATCAAAATGTTACAGAATCCAATTTAGAAGATGATGCAGTAGATTAGAGAAAGCTTGCTGACGTCACAATAGATCCGATTAACCCGTTGCAATCGTTAAGCCAATCGCGCTTCAACGGCGCCTCCTCTTGTGTCGGTTGCTGCTACTGCTACTGCTATATGGGGTGAATTTGTAATTGTAGAATCGCCTGTGGGGGGTGTGGGAGGTTTGAAATAGTCAATACAATAAAGTGTAGGCAAAGGATAACGTTAGCTGTATAACCATTGTCGGAATGCCCATATTATACGAGGTGTGGCTATTAAATAACGAGACCATTGCTGTAACGAAGGGCACGAAAATAACGGTTTTTAAAAATACCTATCCCCCAATATTAACCTACGGCAGCGAATCGTGGGCTCTTAACTTCCAAACACAGCAGTCAGGTACAGGCAGCCGAAATGCGTTTCCTCCGAAAAATAGAGGGAAAGACGAGGAGGGATAGAATACGAAATTCTACAATAAGGTCTAATCTCGACGTCAGGCCGGTGGAAGAGCTGCTGAGAGAGCACAGGCTAAGATGGTTTGGACACATGATGAGGATGGATACAAGCCGTATAGTAAGACTTTGCTATGAGGCTAAGATGCAGGATCAAAGAGGCAGGGGCAGACCGCGCACAACATGGGAAGGGATAGTGAGGGAGGACTTCGGAATGAAAAACTTGGATTGGAGAAGAAGGAGGATAGGGATAGCTGGAAGGTTTTAGTAAAGGCACCTCGACACTGAAAGGTAGACGAGGATTGACTAAGAAGAAGAAGACTATTGCTATAAAAACGTTTTATTTTAAATTTAAACATATTTAGTTATTATCACCTTCAATATACACCCCTCCCCTATCCCTACAACGCTCCATGCGAATTTACCATTGTTCAGAAACAGTGCTGTAAGTCTTTTTCTGTGAACTCCTCTGCATGACGCGTGCCGCTTTTTCTTTCACAGCTTCAATGGCCTGAGAAATCGTATTCCTTTTAATGGCAGATTTGACTTTGGGGGAACAGATAAAAGTCACATGGGGCGGCCAGGTCAGGCGAATAAGGCGGATGGCCTAAAACTAGCTAGAAACGTCGTCTTGTAAGACAGACGAATGCAGTGTGAGCTGGCGCGTTGTCCTTGATGGAGAACGAACCCATGACTTGTTCTTCCACAAATCGGGGTCGTTATTTTCCTTACTCTTTCAACGGAGTTGAGCAAGTGCCTCACGCGGTAGTAATGTTCATTAATTAAAAAAATTAGATATTTTCATCCATTTTTGGACGGGGGAAGGGCGAGCCCGGGCGGTCATCATCTCCGGCCATCTTGGAAACGCTTGAACCACTCAAGAAAACTTGCGCACGTAATAAACATCGTCATCGCCATAAACTTCTTTTAATAAAAGGTAAGTTTCAGTAGCGATTTTACCCAAGTTTTGATGTGAAATTTCACCGACAATTCGTTGCTCTACTACATGCATAGTATCATGTTTTTGGGCAAAACGAAACTAACAGCTCTTACACAAACGATGGTCCCGGTCAGACACAGATTTTTCTACAAACACGTGTGAGACGCTGCACAATCGAAAGAGAAGGCTTTTGCGCAGCACAGATGTCGGTCGTTAGGATTTGAGCGCATGTATAGTTCTTGTGTAGCAGCATCAGTCTCGTTATTTAATAGCCACACCTCGTATTTTGCCAAAGTTTCATATGATCGTCCATAATTTCCTTCACTCCAGACTTCCGCCAGAAGTGCTCTTAATGGACATTTTCCTGGTAAAATGTAGTAGACCTTCGTCAGTCCAATTAGTGGTCCAAATTTTAAGATAACAATTGAAGTCATTTTCCGGGCAAATCTTAAAGGACTTGGCTACTTCCGGTTTTGATAATTAACTTTTTGCGGAAGGTCTCTTGGCAGTAACAAACGAATTATCAACTTTCAGCTTATAATTATTTCAGCTTTTTTTTAAGGAGGCTTTGTGCTAATCATTTAAAAGTCGTTTATAAATGTGACCCAGTAAATAACAAATTGTTCATTTTTTTTTTTTTTGTGACACAGTAACAATAATAAAATGGGGTTTACAGGAAGCGGAGATACGATGATTAATGAGTCACCTATATACGCGGCATCGTACAGCAGATAAGGAAGGTGCAGCTGATGGGTCAGCCTGGTGATAAGTGTATCCGGTGGTAAGCAGAAAAAAAGAAAATGATACGAGAAAGTGTTTGTTTATTAATTAGGCCGGAAATTGATGGTGGTGGTAAGTTTTATGTTGGCGCCACTGATGGTACTACCGTTCTGTGGTAGAAGTTGGTCTCTTGGTCGGAAGGAAGGTTACTCTAGGCCTCCTCCCCACCCTGGAATGGGTCAGGAGAGGAGGGTCAGCACGACTTGGAGCACCAAGGCTGATAAAGAAGTACTATGTCCTGCTCTCTCTCTCTCTCTTGCAACCAGCCAGCTCCTGAAGATCAATATGTTTACTTCAGGGAACCATCAGCAAATGTAGCCGAACGTTTTGGGAGGATAGATTCTGCCACAGTTTGATTTCCATGCAAACCCCCATCCATCGACACTTGGGATAGCCCCATTTTTCTCTTGCAAGTTTTTCTTTCGATATTAAACCTTTTTTTTTATTTTTGTATCATTAATGAATTTTCTATTTTCCCTATTTTGGAAGGGGAAATTCTAGGTCCACAAAAAAGTTCCCTTTACGGGAATAATTTCTTCATTTTTTTCTTCATTTCATTTGATTTTCTCAAAGCGATTTTTCTTTGCACTCCTATAACTTATGGTACTCATTGTTGATCCAGAAGTTCCTTTGGAAAACCATTTTCCATGCAATTAGGAAATCTTTCCATTCACTAGATTTAGATTAGATTATATTGCTTTAGACGGGCGGTTCCACCAAAAAGGGGAAGGAACGCAGGTAATCCAAAATGGTTCCTATTGTTCCCCGCCCACCCCTCATCTCATAAGAGATACCGGGGCTTTAAAACAACAAATCCGGCTAAAAGTTGCCAGATGCTAATATAATAAACTAATATAGTAGTAACAGGACACTAGGGAGCATGACGACTCAATCGCCCCCAGTGCACTGAATAAACCTAGAAAGTTCTGGTAAAGATTACCAGATGCTACAATCTCCGGTAGAGAAACATTTACCCTACCGAAGACGTGGAATCTAGTTTTAGAATAAACGGGACACACCTCAACGAAGTGCCGCACAGTCTCATCGGACTCACCACAGCCAGCGCAAATTGGCGACTGGGTAAGGCCGCATTTGAGAAGATGGTACGCTACATTCGCATGTCCACTCAACACCTGAACCAACTGGCGGATCCGGGACCTGCTAAAACCAACCATATCCGTTTTTGACAGGCCAAGGATTCACTAGATTTAGAATTAGATTTTAGATTTTTAACGGCGTGACGGGACCCATACCCCACGGCACCGCAGCCACCAGAGGCTTATTGTGCCTTCCCCTTTAAGTCTAACATAGTAGGTGAAACCTCCCCTTCTAAGAAGGTTGAGGGCTTTACCTACCAGTTCCTTACGCGCTATAATCTCCTCTGGTCTTGAGGTACCAAAGATAAAAGTAGCGCAGCCGCCCAATTGCAATGCAATCCGAATAACAGGTGAAAAGCCGTTTCCGCCTCTTCCTGACCACAATCTGCACAACGGTTCCCCAGCTAATAAGCCCTACCTTGTGCAGGTGCTTCCTAAACCTTCCGTGTCCTGTGAGTAGGCCTGTAATCAGAGTGATCTGATTCCTACCCAAACCTAGGAGTCACTTTGGTTCTTTGTTTGCACGACCCTCTTGATGTGTTTGAGACCCCGGGAAGCTATCACCCAGTACTTTTTATGTTCTCTCCTGAGATCCAATCTCTGAGAGCGTCACGAACTGCACCTCTAGTGAACCTCAGGACTGGTTCCAGGCTAGTGAAGGTTTGTAATAGCTCCATTCCTGGCCAACTGATCAGCTATTTCATTCCCCCTTCATCACCACATGGCCCGGCACCCACTCCATTCGGGACTTTATTGTGCCGAGCCCAGTTGTTCTTAGGGCCTTTTTACAGTCCCCGACCAGGGAAGAGGTAAAAATGCAAATCTCCCTATTTCGAAACTATTTCTATTTCCATTTCCATTCACTTAGGCAGGGATCCACAAAAACGCGGCCTTCGCCGCACTTCTGGAAGGGGCATCTCTTTCATTGGTGGTCAGTGAGAGGAGCACAGGATGCATCCGCATCTTTTTTCCCAGATACGGAATCTCCAACCACATCTGGAGATTAACTGATGCACACTTGCGTCACTTGTTGTTTATGGCTGGCAGAGACAAATATGGAACCGGACAAACGACCATCTCATTATCCAAAAGCAGGTCCATAGATCCCACAGAAATACTGGACAGTTTGGTGATTTAAATTTACTTGTTCTTTATTTTAAATATTGTATTTGTTCCCGTTTTCTTTTGTTTTTTTGTTCATAGTCTTTTTTATATTCCGCCCCCCCCCCCAACGGTCTGAGGGACAGCAAACTGTGGCCCCCTGTGTAAACAGTTTTGGGGATCCCTGCACTAAGGAGGCAATTACTACGCTTCTTTGATGGGGTTAACTTCTTTTTTCAGAAAGTCTCATCTAAAATCAGCTGTGGAGACCTCAAAATCAGCTTATTTCCTTTTGAAAACTCAATTTAGAAAATTTGACATACTTAATCGTAAGGATAAAGTGAATATTATCGTTCTGGATGTTCACGTTTCCGGTCAGTCGATTTCCATTAAACGCTGTTGCGACAGTTTGTCCAACATAAAATTAAATTCCTAATAGATGATAAAAAATATCGTACCAATTATTCTGTGAGATGAAACTGTTTACGGTCACGCTAGGCTTTACGTGACTTTTAGTAATTTTCAAATTGCTGGGTCCCCCACCAACCCCCTATTAGCAACCCATATCCTAACTGAATTCATTACTCAATATCAACATTTTTTCTGTTGATTTTTTTTTAAATTTTTTTATTTTATAAACGCGCCATTAATATTGGGCATGTCAGGGAAGGGATTAGCTATGAGGTTAGCATACTGGACTCCCACGCGGAGGTCCCGGGTTCGAATCCAGCAGCTGACCCTTAGATTTTCTCTTCCTAGGAGCTTCTTACAGCTCACTGTCCGGTGATGGACAGTGTTGTCTGTAACGAGAGAACACTGTCCGGAGGCCGGCAGTGCACTGGAAAAAGCTCCGGGCGCTAATGACCTCAGCTGTTGATGCGCCAAAAAAAAAAAAAAAAAAAATGGCATGTCTAATAATTTGTATTTTTAGGTTATTTATTACAATTTTTGGTTTTCCAATTTGGAAGTCCCGGGTTCGAATCCAGCTGCTGGCCCTTTTCTTTTTTTTCTTCCTAGGAGCTTCTTATATTCATGGTTCGGTGATGGACAGGAGAGAAAATTTTCTGGAAAATGGCCTAGTCCAATTTGTGAAAACTACTTTAAAAAAAAAGAATAATAATATTAAAAATAAGTATCAGGAGCCTTCGAAACCAAAATTTGGACTCGATCGCAATGCTCTTATCTAAATAGCAAACAGGAGAAAAGTTCGCGGGAAAATTCACTTCATCCAAAAAGATTGGAAAGTAGTTTTCGGCGGTGGAAATTATATTTAGAATGTTAAGGAACTTGCCCAAGCAGAGCATCCTTTAAGGAATTAAGCCCCAAGGTGCTTAATTTGAACAAGAAAATCTCTCTTATTTCTCTCACTCCTAACGTCCATCGGCAAAGAAGTTTCCCCAGGATGGAAAACTTTAGTGTTCAAAGTATGTGACCGGGAAAGTTGGTTAACCAGCTTTTCTCCCGCCTGTGGAAAGGAAGCTTGAAATAATTAAATTAGGACTTTTACAGCTTTTTCTTCTCTTTTTGGAGGTATTCGCACGTTAACACAAAGCCCACCAATTATAATGGCGGAATGGTGAAGTTCACAGCTTTTTCACAGAGTTCTTATTATCACAGTTTCTAATATGACTTTCGAAAAAACTAAATTAAGTCTTCAAGATATCTAATACCTCTCTATACTAGCTTTTTTGAGAAATTGCCTTTAACAGAACTAATCATGATGCTTTTGAAAGCAGCATCCAAGTATGGAGGATTTCACTGTCACCAAATCTTCATGCTTTGGCACCGATTACCATTAAGAACCAAATGCTGCTATCATAAAAATCTTGATAATTATTAAACCATTTTATTTAATGGATTATATGAGAATTTTTTAGTTATAGACTAGACCCACAATGTATTGTTGGTTTAGTGGGTTCGATTCCCTGGTCTCTATGCCTTGGATTTTATTTAATGGTTAATATGAGAACTTTATAGTAAAGTATGATAGGCTAGACCCGCAAAGCTAAGATGTATTGTTGGTTTAGTGGATTCGATTCCCCGGTCTCTATGCCTTGGATTTTATTTAATGGTTAATATGAGAAATTTGTAGTAAAGTATGTTAGGCGGTTAGAGGCTAGACCCGCAATGCTAAGATGTATTGTTGGTTTAGTGGGTTCGATTCCCCCGGTCTAGGCCTTGGATTTTATTTAATGTTTAATATGAGAAATTTATAGTAAAGTATGTTTGCTAGTCGCCTCCGTCCTCGACACCTAATTGGTAGTTGGACGTAAAGCTCGCCTGAAAAAGTAGGCAATTACTTTTTACATCTTTTTTTAGCTCTCTTTATTCCACAACAGCCTTTTGGCAACCACTAAATATGATTACGTATGTGAACTAAAATGAAAGAAATGAATGTGGGCTATCCAACGATGAACATTCTGAGTCCGGCTAGCACAGGATACCGATAAAGTGACTACGAAGGATGCCCTTTACTATCAGGTGATCTCGTACCCTTGGTCGCTTTAGCGTTCTGGGAGGATTCCGAAGGAAAACTAGTTTAGGATAGATACTACATTAGCGGCGCGGTAGAAGTGTTGTTTGGAACAGTTTGGAGTGAAATTTCTTGTGACAGGATTTTGGCAAGGTCAAGAACAAAAAAAAAGCGATTCTTAGATCAGCGTGGGTGGTCTTATTGGTAGCGTAGAAAGGTGCGTTGACTATGTTGCGTAGGAGTTTCAATTGAAGGCATTGGAGGCGGTTTTAGCCGGATTTGTTGTTTTTAAAGCCCCGGTATCTCTGATGAGTGGAGGGGTGAGTGGGCAACAATGAACATTTTGGATTGCCTGCGTTCCTTCCTCTTTTTGGTGGTACCGCCCGTCTAAAACAATCTAATCTAATCTAACCTGTTTTCGCAATTCTTTGATTAGTTGTAATATTTATTAGGTACATTTTTTTATATACGTATATAGATTCTTCCATGTTAAGTTATGAATATAAGAAGTGGCCAGCCTGGATATTATTCAACGAAGTAGTGTTTATCAATATTGCAAGAGCCATAGTACATAAAACACTACTATGTGAAATATTTGAGCAGTATTTCCCTAGATAGCAGCACCAACTTGTTTTTACAACGCCTTCTTTATTACTTACTTCTGCATAATATTTTGTTTTTTCCCCCCGTCAGAGGGGGGCTCATTCCAAAAAAGTTCAGCCACTAGACTGTGTGGGCACTAGTAAATGTTCCTGGTTTTTTTTGTAACCCACATTCCACACTTCCTTTACCGCGTGTAATAAAATATTTGATTATTTCTGGAACTTATCTTTCCTTCCTTAATATTTTCTAGGGCTTTTCTTTGTTTACCCCTTTTTCTCAAGGACTCTAGTTGACATTAGGGCTACAAAAGATTGGTAATCAAATCAAATAAACTATTTTGCAATCATATTGTGGCCATTTGTAATAGTATTTATCGCTCGCAGTTCAATATGGGTTTGGTTTTTTTTCCTTGGATTACAGTTTGGAAATAACAGCTAGGTGGTTTATCTCAGGAAAAAGAGTTTTATTTTGACAGTAGGGCGCCACGATAGCCGAGCGGTTGTAGGCTAGACCCGCAATGCTAAGATGTATTGTTGGTTTAGTGGGTTCGATTCCCTGGTCACTAGGCCTTGGTGTTTTATTTAATGTTTAATGTTGAGTACTTTACAGTAAAGTACGAGTATGTTTGCTAGTCGCCTCCGTCCACTACACCTAATTTGGTAGTTGGACGTTAAGCCCCGCCTAAAAGAATAGGCGATTACTTTACTTTTACTTTTTTATTTTTACAGTAATATGTTACTAATAAACATTAATTGTTACAATACATATTTATTTAATGGTTCTTCACTACCTGCATAAAAAAAAAAGAGAAACGTCACTCACTTCACTTTTACAACCTAACCTGGCCGTTTTTTCCCTACCCAACTCATCATTCAAAGCCACGAGCATGCGCTCTACGATGGACGGAGAAGTTTTAAATTAAATATCTTTTACAAACATAAAAAAAGAAACCAAAGAAATGATGTGCGAAATTGCCGAGTGCTAAATATGAACACGTTTTTTTTATTAGACGGCCATATACTTATTAGAAGAAATAGGTGATATCAGAAGATAGGGAAAATTGCTTACTTTAATTTCAGCAAAGTCAGCTGTTTTGATTGTTGCAGTGTTGCCTTTTTTTTTTTTTTTATAGAAAACGATAGTGTCATACTGTGCAATATTATGTTGGTAGTCTTCTTTGATGACGAAGTCTTTTATTTATTATTAGCTATAAAATTGAAAATTGAAAGTAATAATTTTTAAATGATATATTTATTTTTTATTGTTTTAATCTTTTATTGAAATTTACAACTGCGTCGATTGTTGTTGTTGCGTCAATTGAGTGGAGAAGGTACTAGTGTTGTTCAAGAGCTGTGAGCTACGTATAAGGCTGTAAGGTTCGAGCCTTGAACGCTCGAGCTCTCAGGGCTCCAGTGGGTGGCTCAAGTCAGAGAGCTCGAGCTGAAGCCTCACAGAGAGCTCGATGAGCCTCCAAGGCTCGGCTCAAAAGGCTCGAGCTTTTTTTTTGTTTTTCATACGAAGCATTTTATTCTGAACTAATTAATAAATTCATTTCTTAAAATAAAATCAAGTTATAGCAGCAGCTAATGATTTTTTCAAACATATTTTTTGTATAAATGAATACAATAATTTTTAAAATGTTCATTGTTCATTGATTACTCCGTCATTCCTTAAGAATTAAGAAAAAGGCTTAAACTCCAGGTTTGTGAGCCTCCAACTTGAGCTTCACGGCTCCAGCTTCGAGGGATGCGAGGCTCGAACACTGAAGGCTAAGGGTACGTTCACAACGGAGCTGTGAGCATAGATGATAGCGGAGATGATAGCAGTGATGCATCAGCGCTTATAGAATAACCTAGTACATTCTTATGTGAGCGTGCACAACGAAGCTTCGACTAGTGACTCATACTCGCTGGTATAAACGAGCATAGATGATAGAATTGAATTTTTCATTTTTCTGCTAGCTGAACTCCAGTATCGGAGCTTCAAAATGGAGGTAGAAAAATTAATTAGTGCTGTCTTTACTCATTATTTTTGGTTATTATTTTATTATTTACTTTTAAACAATATTTTGTTTTTTAAATCGTGCTTACATTTATTTTTATGTGTATTTATTTGTTTTTCCTCAATATAACCTTACCTCAGAGTTATCACTAGTTTTTCTTCTATAGTTATAGGATTTCCATGACAATTTTTCCTACGTTTTCTTAATTTTGACCTTATTTTTTCTAAAATTTAGTCAAATGTGGTTGGACCCATCCTCACATATTCAAAAAAACGATCCGGATAATTTCTAAGTTCCTTATATAAATAGTGAAATTCGCCCAAAGTACTTCGTTTTTTTATTTATGGTATGTACATGATATTTTCTACATCTTTTTTTTTTTTAAATATACCATTTGGTTGCTGGTGAACATAAAAACTCTTCTTCACTACTCGACATGTTGCATGTATCACAGCTCCGTTGTGCACACTAATCAGCGATTATATTTTACTCTATCAGTTATCATCTCTGCTATCATCTATACTCACAGCTCCGTTGTAAACGTACCCTAAGCCGACTCGACTCGGTTGAGCCATCAGCTCGAACCTCAACTGAACAACACTAGAAGAAACTCGAACCCCAGTGGTGTCACTTTGATATCGTTAACACTAAAACTACGTATACTGCTCCACCCACGATAAGAGTAGATCGCGAACGGTCATCTTCTCTTCCAAATCTGCTTGGAGAGGATTACCCTGGTAAAAGCGGAAGAAGATGTTGAATTAAACTGGATCTTCTCACTCACGGGGACCTCGTTTCCGGGGAAAACGGAATACTTCCGGTGGAAAATCGACTTGGAAAATTAATGCAGTACATCCTGTTACCTGGTTTAGTAATGCAGTGATTGGTTTGTTTTTCACGCTGGTCTTTAGATGTTTTTTTTTTTGGAAAAAATATGACAAGAATTTTCCGAGGTTAACAAAACCAATTAGACCAATTTTCCCTGTAAAACACCTTTTTTCCCCTAAAATGATTTTACTAATAAAAAAAAAAAATGTTCTATAAGAAGACGATTTGATTTAAGTGTCAGAATAACTTAGAAAAAGTAAGTGGCCAAGCTGTAGTTTTGGCGTTCTAATAGACAGACAGACGGACGCTGTTTCGGTTTATTTATATAGATCCTTAACATATTTATAACTTAGTCGTTGGCTTTCACATGTTTTCATTTGTTTGTATGTTTTTTACAGTTTTATACATACAGGCTAATCTTCTAACACTGATTGTGGTGGCATTTGTATTCTGCTTTTTAATAGGGGGTTCAATTTATGATTGGTGCCTTTGGGAAGGGGAAGGATATGTCATTTAGTTTTATTTTTAATTTCTAAGGAAGGATAAATCCTTGTAATACTTAATGACGTCATCACTTATGTAAGATCTGCACAGGGTATCCTCGGATTTATTTTGACAGAAGACAGATCTCAAACTGACGAAATGTTGCAGCTGTGGTCGTTTAACGAATTTAAATAGAACGTGACCTTCTTTATTTTTTTGTTCACAATTTGAAAAATTTATTTTCAAATTTTGAAGTTTCCTTTGATTCGCAGTAGGGATAACCATGTCGCTGCTGCAGCCTCGGTGTAGTGTCCTGGCATCCACAAGGCTGGAAACATTAAATAAAATCCACGGCTTAGACCAGAGAATCGAACCCACTAAACCAACAATACATCTTAGCATTGCGGGTCTAGCCTATAAACGCCTAAGATACTTTACTATAAAGTTCTCATATTAACCATTAAATAAAATCCAAGGGCTAGAGACCGGGGAATCGAGCCCACTAAACCAACAATACATCTTAGCATTGCGGGTCTAGTCTCTTAACCGCTCGGCTATCGTGGCGCCTAATAATTTAGATAGTATTTCAAAACTACTACTCGTATGTAATCCAAGTAACCTGAGCGTTTTCTTTAAGTGGAAGTAAAAAGAAATTAATTCGGCCTTTTCTTTTCATGCTACTTGCCAATCTGCTTCAAAGATCACAGTTTTAAGGTTTTTATTTCAGAAATTATTATTCTGCCAAGTTCTCTTGATAAAATTTCTTTTAAAACTGTTAATTATGTTCTGTTAATTCATACTGATTAAAAAGGAGAAAATAATGCGCTGTATTAAGATGTAAGTAAAAAGTTTGTATGTAGAGAACATGAATTTCTGTTTATTTAAGAATTGCATGTATTTATGTAAATATATGATAAGAAATACGAGAAGGATGTGTAAGTGTTGGGGAATACAGTTAATTTCCTTGTAAGATATTTATGTATTTATCTTGGGTCTTTAATCACTGTACAATTTGTACTTCTATTTTTTTTGCATAATTTCACTAAATTTAAATTAGCTGTGAATATATTAACATTTTTATGTATTTATATTCCACTACGCTCTTTCTAGAATATCATATTTTTATCTAGAGAGTTAATTACCAGTTATTGCAGACTCTTGACGGTTAGTTATTGATTGGTTTTCTACTGCGTGGAAGACGGTATTTATTTGTTTTGTTTTTAAATTCGCATCAACATTTGGAGGGGGGGTCATTGATGCACAGAATCTATTTTTCAGTGCACTTCCAGCCTCCGGACTGTGTTCTCTCTCGTTACAGACAACACTATTATAACCGGACAGTGTGCTGTAAGAAGCTGTGAGCACAACATCGTTAATCCGGAAAATCAGTTGTCTCTATGATCGATTGTGATGAACTTAATGAATACATCGATAGTGTACTTCTAAATTAATATTAAAAAAAAGAGATAAGAAAAAATTATTTACTGTCTCTCCCTCTCTCTCAAGAGATGATTTCTTTTAAACAATAATGTAGAACATTATTTGTACATTTAAAGCAAGTATTTTAAAATGAGACTAGTCCCGCAATACACCATAGTTTTACGGGTTTTGCCTATGATTCGCTCCATGTGTACATTTAAAGCAAGTATTTTAAAATGAGACTAGTCCCGCAATACACCATAGTTTTACGGGTTTTGCCTATGATTCGCTCCATGTGTACATTTAAAGCAAGTATTTTAAAATGAGACTAGTCCCGCAATACACCATAGTTTTACGGGTTTTGCCTATGATTCGCTCCATGTGTACATTTAAAGCAAGTATTTTAAAATGAGACTAGTCCCTCAATACACCATAGTTTTACGGGTTTTGCCTATGATTCGCTCCATGTGTACATTTAAAGCAAGTATTTTAAAATGAGACTAGTCCCGCAATACACCATAGTTTTACGGGTTTTGCCTATGATTCGCTCCATGTGTACATTTAAAGCAAGTATTTTAAAATGAGACTAGTCCCGCAATACACCATAGTTTTACGGGTTTTGCCTATGATTCGCTCCATGTGTACATTTAAAGCAAGTATTTTAAAATGAGACTAGTCCCGCAATACACCATAGTTTTACGGGTTTTGCCTATGATTCGCTCCATGTGTACATTTAAAGCAAGTATTTTAAAATGAGACTAGTCCCGCAATACACCATAGTTTTACGGGTTTTGCCTATGATTCGCTCCATGTGTACATTTAAAGCAAGTATTTTAAAATGAGACTAGTCCCGCAATACACCATAGTTTTACGGGTTTTGCCTATGATTCGCTCCATGTGTACATTTAAAGCAAGTATTTTAAAATGAGACTAGTCCCGCAATACACCATAGTTTTACGGGTTTTGCCTATGATTCGCTCCATGTGTACATTTAAAGCAAGTATTTTAAATGAGACTAGTCCCGCAATACACCATAGTTTTACGGGTTTTGCCTATGATTCGCCCCATGTGTACATTTAAAGCAAGTATTTTAAAACGAGACCAGTCCCGCAATACACCATAGTTTTACGGGTTTTGCCTATGATTGATTCGCTCAATTTTTAGGAGATTTTTATGCTTTGATTTTTTTTTTAAATTTTTTATGTCTGCCATTATAGTTATACAGTAAAGTTGTTAATATTTTACAGTAATAAGGTTGGTCTGTCTCAAGATATAAGAGAAAATATAATACATTTAACAGGATTAAAATTGTCTTTCATGGAGTGTTTTTCCAAAACCCGAAAACACAAAATGATAATTGGATTTCAATCCCCTTCTATAAAGAAAATTTAGGAAAAGCTACATCATTATCGATAAAAGAAAAAGAAAATTCAATAGAATTATCAATTGACAGAACTTAAATATGATAACTATGTAAAGATCAGCTTAAAGAGACTGGATTGTAATGGGTAACCTCTATCCAAGCAACATTAAATTTAATTGGTACTTACAGGTAGTTGAATGCTTAAAAGAAATTAATTTAGAAGATTTGGACACAAATATAATCCTAAAGAAGAACTTTGTAAATTAATTAATAATTTTGAAGAGAAAAATATGGGCGCAATTTTGCATTATTAAAAAAAAGTTTTAAAACTAAGATCTTACACTTTACAAAGTTTATAAAGTGATCAAGAACTTTAACTCCTTTGTAACAGATACATTGGTATCTCTATACAAATAAAGATAATAATAATAGGATAATACACTCAGGAATAAGAAATTTGCACGAAATACAAACATTTTTACGAAGTGGTACAATTTAGCATGATTGGTACTACCAAGTGGTCTAAGCGAGCCAAAAAAAAGGTTGGGAAACGCTGATTTAGATGATCACTTTATAAGTTTTAGTTACAAAAATCAAAAATCGCTTAAAAAAACACAAAACAAACAAGGTACATCCGGTCAGCTAACAATTTTTTTACAAAATGTCGGTTACACAATTCAATCTTAATAAAAATTTAATACATGATAATTCTGCGCATTGTGTTCAAAATAGCACTTTAGTGGAAAAAAGAAAGAAACTGAAAAGATCGATTTCGTTTAGTAGCTGACTTCCGGTGGGCTGATTTTGATTGGAAGAAATAAACTTATTGACGTCACCGATAGCGCAGCCATTTTTTTTTTATTTACATTTAATCATTAAAAAATAAACTACAGTTTTGAATTCGGGGGAACCCAACAAAACGAGGGTTTTTTTCCCCAGCTTCCTTCCCCTTTTTTACAAGCTTGCTTTTTTTTTTTGTCCCTAAAGTCAGTGACAGATAACCGCGCGGTTATCTCATCATCCCACATATTTTTTTTCTTGATAACACGAGATAGGGAGATTTTAGTTGACGATATTTACAAGGCACTTTTTTCTTTTTATATCTATGTGGCTGCTTGCTTCCGTTTTGATTAAAATATTTCTTTAGAATGAATGGTACTACTTCCTTCGAATGAATAAATTAGGGTTAAAAAAAGGAAGAAGAAGAAAAAAAAAACAAAGATCCGGTGAAACTCGGAAAAAAATAAAGCGATTACAATACTTCCGTTTACTCGAGGAGAGAGTTTAAAAGAAAATAAATTTAAAAAATAACTGAAGTCTGAACACATAAAGTTCAAAACATATGGTGACCAACAAGTAAGTGGAAAACAACGTACGTATATTATTAGAACTTAATGTTTTGTTTGACAGACAAAATCAGAACAATCCATATGTTTCAAAAAACATATGTTAGTCCACAAAACACATGGACAAAAATGGTAAAGGACAAACCGGATGTTGTAAAAAGAAAAAAGAAAAAGAAAATAAAACAGTAATAAAGTTCTTGTCAGTCCAGTAAAACACGATTCTAGTGATGTACCATTTTATCGACGTCGAAAAATAACGAGATCCGTAAGTTTTAATTATAGAGTATAATACACTTTTGGGGTAAGATGTATTTAATATATCGTAAAGCTAACAGCAAAAGCTTCCGCTCCCAATACGTCAATATTTAACAAGTATTTTAAAAAGAAATAGAACAAAAACACTAAAAAGATGAATGAATTAATTATGATAACAACCCATTAATGAAAAGTGCAAAAAAAAGTCGAAGGTCAAATAGTTATAAACTAAAAAAAATGTGTTCCACATTTGAAAAATTGTTTAGCACGATATTTAACCATTAATTTTATGTACATTCTCGACATGTAACGTTCGTGTGGTTAATTACATTTTATGTTTTTAACCCAAATATTATGAAACAAAAAACAAACATACACTAATGGCCATTTCCATTAAACTTCGAGTTGTTCTAGCTACTCAAACATAATATATTGAAACAAACAGTATTTTTCAATGATTAATCATGATTCTGTAACACGGAAAACAGCTGGTCTTGGAAAACAAACTCAAGACTTTCCCTTTGATAAATAAAAAAAAATCTCAAGATGCTGGATCTTTTAAGTTTTTAACTGTGGCTCCTCCAGCCTCCTTATTCACCTGACTTCGAGGCCTTGTGACTTTTTTTCTCTTCCCGAAGTTGGAAAAATCACCTCAAGGGAACTCATTTTGGGACAGTCGAAAACATTCAAACGGCTGTAACCGACAGACCAGCTGAAGGCTATTCCAGTATCGGAGTTTCTCGAGCACTGCTATGAGGAGTGGAAGGAACGTTACATTCTCCAGCGCTGTATGGGGCTTCAGAAGGAAGTTATTTTGAAGGTGACAATACAGAATTGGTGATTCTTTTTTAATAAAATTTTTTTTTAAAAAAAAATCAGTCTCATTACTTAATTTACAGACCTCGTACAAAGAGCATGAACATTTGGTGAGGAAAAATAAACATGCACAGCAGTATGCTGAAATTAAATAAAGCTTCGTGGCGGCCGTCGTTATGGTGGTAGTTTTCCATTGTTTGTTTGGAGAAAGAGAGAGGACAAAGTGGATGTACCAAATGTCGAGGAGCATGTACCATTTGGAGTGGGCAGGGCGGGAGTGAGGGGGTTTGTGGCGGCTCTCTGTACGTTAGACACAGGCAAGAAGTCTCGGAGCTTCTCTCAAGGGAGTTCCGCTCCTCCTTCTCCTCCTCTCACTAACCCTTTCCCCCTCCACACACACACACACACACTGAGACAGAGATAAAAATACTCCGCTCTGAGATAAACTAGATCTATGAGTCACACAAGCTTTGTTTTTCTCTCTGCCGACAATTTGTTTATATGGTACAGTGAGTGTTTTGTTTATAAGTGCGGTCTCAGTTTGGATTCAGTTTCGAGGACAAAAGTAGACTCTAAATAAAATCCATTTTATTTAATAAAATAATGTTTTTGTTTTTTCTTTTCATTCAATTTTCTTTCTTTACAGTACTTATTAAAAGCATTTTCTTATGATTTTCACCTAAAGGAAACTTATAAATAAATAATAATAAAAAAGCCATTTTTATTATTATAGTTTAACAATCTTGCATTTCATTTATTTTGAATTAACAATAGAAAAGCGGAAATAACTAAGCATGCCATTCTCACTGAAGTCCAAATAATAATTTATTTAACGTTCATGAGATAATTCAGTAATGAATGTAATTATGCTAATTTCTATTAGCATAATTACATTCAAATTAACTTGGTGTATAGCATTAAATATTTGCTGATTTCATTGTGTGTCTCATACTAGCCAGATAATTGAGTATATCTGTACATCAGCTGTACACATGGGAGCGAATCATAGGCAAAACCCGTAAAACTATGGTGTATTGCGGGACTGGTCTCGTTTTAAAATACTTGCTTTAAATGTACACATGGGAGCGAATCATAGGCAAAACCCGTAAAACTATGGTGTATTGCGGGACTGGTCTCGTTTTAAAATACTTGCTTTAAATGTACACATGGGAGCGAATCATAGGCAAAACCCGTAAAACTATGGTGTATTGCGGGACTAGTCTCATTTAAAATACTTGCTTTAAACGTACACATGGGAGCGAATCATAGGCAAAACCCGTAAAACTATGGTGTATTGCGGGACTGATCTCGTTTTAAAATACTTGCTTTAAATGTACACATGGAGCGAATCAATCATAATCAATTATGACAACTTTACTGAATATTATTAATTAAAATAATTTTTATGAATTATAGGAAAGGAGATTTTTATGCTTTGATTTTTTTTAAATTTTTTATGTCCGCCATTATTGATTATTTTTCGCCTACCTCCAACCAGAAACGCTGATGTATTGAAGTAAACTAATTTTTAGTACAAATTGAAGTTAAAAAAAAAAAAATTTAATCACGTAAACTGTGGTAAAAGAAAGTCGAGTTACTTTTCACCTAAGACGATTTTCTTTTAAATAAAAGGAAAACCAAAAAAAAACAAGAGAAAAATTTTGCTGGGATTTGTGAATTAATTTGGAAATGTACCGAATTTTCCCCTTCCTTCCCCATTTTCACCAACACGCGCTGTTTTCTGTTTCCGCTTTGCGCTGCAGTTGTTCGTGTGCAACATCTTCAACTTCCCAGTTTGGAAGGGGAACGGAAAGACGGAAAACTTGCTTTAGAATTTCAAGTGGGCCAACTTATTCTTCTAATGGGACTCCGCACAAAAAGCTGGTGGTATGCACTCTTGATCATAAAGCTCAATAAACATTGTCTTGCATTCTGCTGTAAGCATCTAGTACAAAAAGGATTCCGCGGAAATAAATCTGAAATCTTGCGTGAGTTGGGAAACAGGAAACAGACGTCTCTCTCTTGACGGTAACCACAGTTTCCAGTTAGCGATATTTGATTAGTGAACTTCCGTTTATTGTTTTGCTCATTTAATTATCCTTAAAAGATAAAATGGTACTTTTTCTCTTGAATTGATAATTTTGACAGAATCATTTATGTCGCCCTAAAGTAATGGAAAATTATGTGTACATTTTTTTAAATTTTATTTTTTCACTTTTCTTTTATATTTTAGGCCACCTTAATCTTCTCTTATAGCCTGAGATTAAGATAAAAATAGATAGGAATTTCGACATAAATTTACAAAGTGAAAAATAATTTATTTTAGTGGCACTCATTTTGGCTGTCCGGAACATTTATTTTCAGAAATGATTTGTCTCTTGCTATAAAAAGATGAAGTCCTCTGAAAACGATGATGAGATTTTTTAGAAATGTTGATTAATTTGGTCCAAATCAGATTTGAAAAATTGTTAAAATAAAGATGTCATCTGAGAAATTTTACGCTAAATATTATAATGAATTTATACTATGGAGTCTTGAAGGGGCCTCGTTAGCCGAGCGGTTAAGATACTAGACCCGCAAAGCTGAGATGTATTGTTGGTGTAGCGGGTTCGATTCTCGGTGTCTAGACCTTCGATTTTATTTAATGGTTAATATGAGAAATTTATAGTTAAGTATGTAAGGCGGTTATAGGCTAGACCCGCAATGCTAAGATGTATTGTTGGTTTAGTGGGTTCGATTCCCAGCTCTAGGCTTTGGATTTTATTTAATGGTTAATATGAGAAATTTATAGTAAAGTATGTTTGCTAGTCGCCTCCGTCCACTGCACCTAATTTGGTAGTTGGACGTAAAGCTCGCCTGAAAAAATAGGCAATTACTTAATACTTATTTTATTACAGAGTTTGGAATACATCATAACTGATAGTTTTAATTGAAATAAACTGTGTTTTGAGGAATTGAGGCTGGGTCCAGTTTCAATATCAATGTATAATTATTAAATAAGAGCCGTCAAAAAATAAACATGTAATAACTGTAATAAAATAGTGCCAACCCTGACATGTTTCACATACTTTAATTATCTATATTTTTAATTTATTTTATTACTCAATGCAAAAAAAAAAAAAATAGAATAAAAAATGTAACGTGTTTTTTTATTTGGGTAGATTTCCATTTTTGTTTGTTTGTTTTTTGTACGTACGAAATATAGTCGACGAAGCGTCAACTCAATTTGATGGGAGTCGTGTGTTTATGGGGTCTTTTCTTCGAATTATATTTCTCTACTCAGCTTGCCTGGAACATGACAATCTACAAATTACAAACAGGATATCAGGTTCTCTCATCTGGAGTTCTCGACGACTCTTGGATCACCCTAGGGTCTGATTTTGGCCAAACCCGTGAGCATTTCCTAAAAACATTGTTGGGTTCGATTCCCTCCGGTCTAGGCCTTGGATTTTATTTAATGTTGGACGTAAAGCCAGCCTGAAAAAATAGGCAATTACTTACTTTATTTTTAACTTGTAAGCCATGTTAGAACCAATGACATAAGCTCATTGTTCCTAATAATAAAAATATTGAAAGATATTGACGAATTTTCATCATTCAAATAAATATTGATGGAATGAATCACCATTGCTATATATCTAGGTTTTATCTCTATTTTCTGCAAGATTCCCTTCCTCTAAACTCCGCCCCCTTGAGAAGGAATCTCATTGGCTAAGACTCAGTACTCTTGTGATAATAGTTGTAATGTTCGTTTTAATTTTATTTTAATGCTCACAATGATAGTGGTTATAATAGCACTTTGTTTAGATTATTATTTTTTTTTTTTGGTTTATGTAATTTGAAATTATGCAAGAATAACTTCTATCTTATCTTTTGCTAATAATCATTATAAATAAATAATTAGATAATAGGGAAATTTCCAGCTGGAAAATTTTTCTGTCCTGAGCTAGTGAAAATTATTTTCTGTATTTTATTTTTTTTATTGATTTAAGGCGCATCAGCATCTGAGGTTACTAGCGCCCGGAGGTTTTTTTGATAGCACTGCCGGCCTCCGAACAGTCTTGTTATCCTGTTACAGCCATCACCGGACAATGACATGCAAAGGAGCTCCTAGGAAAAGAAAATCTAAAAGTGTCAGCAGCTGAATTCTAACCCAGGACCTCCGCGTGGGAATACAATACAAATAGTAGCTAATCCCTTCCCTCATTTCCTTTATTATTTATAATAGTAATAAACTAAATAATTTGTTTTAGGACTTAATTTTGTTATCAAATGTTTGGAGAATACTCAAAATTGGTTTCCCCCTCCCCTTCAAAAAAAAAAAAAAAGAATACATAAAATAAGATCATTGGCCCTAGGAGCTTTTTTTCAGTGCACAGCCGGCCTCCAAACATTCTTGTTATCCTGTTACAGCCATTATCGGATAATGAGGTGCAAAGGAGCTCCTAAGAAAAGAAAATCTAAAAGTGTCAGCGCCTTAGATTCGAACCTAGGATCTCTGCGTTCAAATTCCCGGTATACACTAAGCGCTGAGCTCCTTACTGTTCTAAAGTATTAGTTCTCCTGGTAGGTTTTGACAGGAGTCGTGAAATGTTTATAGAAAAGGAAGTTTGGTAACAGGAGCACATGATGCTTGGCCAGTTATTAATCTACATTCTATATTCTGCTTTGTGTCAATACTGATCCGCTGTTCATGCAATATGCATGACTTGTGAGCGTTTGGCGCCTGTTATTTTAATGTAACTCATCGCTAGATAGACAGACAGGCAAACGCAGTAAATAGACTATCTATTTCATTAGTCACTTTGACATTAGATGATGGAATATCTTTTAATAGTTGATACGCCATTTTGTCAGTTTATTTATTTATTTTATCCTGGTTTATCAGGTGTTAGATTTGAAATTATTTATGCAAAATATAGTCAGCTGGTGAAGTGTGGAGATAGAAACATATAGTGAAGGCCTATTCCGGGGGAATCGAACCCACTAAATCAACAATACATCTTAGCTTTGCGGGTCTAGTCTCTTAACCGCTCAGCTACCGTGGCGCCTAAGTGAAAATGTATCGCATGAAGCGGCAACGGATATCCTTGATGGAAAGGTTTTTACCAGGAAGTTTAGGAGCTACCACTTAACATGTAGCGCAAGAACTTAGGGTACGTTCACAACGGAGCTGTGAGCATAGATGATAGAGGAGATGATAGCAGTGATGCATCAGCGCTTATAGAATAACCTAGTACATTCGTATGTGAGCGTGCACAACGAAGCTTCGACTAGTGACTCATACGCGCTGCTATAAACGAGCATAGATGATGGAATTGAATTTTTCATTTTTCTGCTTGCTGAACTCCAGTATCGGAGCTTCAAAATGGACGTAGAAAAATTATTTAGTGCTGTCTTTACTCATTATTTTTGGTTATTATTTTATTATTTACTTTTAAACAATATTTTGTTTTTTAAATCGTGCTTACATTTATTTTCATGTGTATTTATTTGTTTGTTTTTTCTCAATAAAATCATTACTTACCTAAGAGTAATCACTAGTTTTTCTTCTATGGTTATAGGATTTCCATGACAATTTTTCCAAAGTTTTCTTAATTTTGACCTTATTTTTTCTAAAATATTGTCGAATGTGGGTGGACCCATCCTCACATATTAAAAAAAAACGATCCGGATAATTTCTAAGTTCCTTATATAAATAGTGAAATTCACCCAAAGTACTTCGTTTTTTATTTATGGGATGTACATGATATTTTCTACATCTTTTTTTTTTTAAATATACGTTTTTGTTGCTGCTGAACATAAAAACTCTTCTTCACTTCTCGGACATGTTGTGTGTATCACAGCTCCGTTGTGCACACTAATCAGCGATTATGTTTTACTCTATCAGTTATCATCTCTGCTATCATCTACACTCACAGCTCCGTTGTAAACGTACCCTTAGGCTATTAGCTCCCTTTGTCTTTTTAACGCTTTCACCGCCCTCCATATCGCATTTATTTCGTTAAAAAAAACAAAAAACCTCTCCTCCTTCTGCCGCGCCACTTTTTAAATCGTTAGTGGGAGGCAGGAATCAGCCTGTCCAATCATTGCTCCCGCCTTTAGTCACGTGACATTCCACACAACAAACAAAACCTTTCCACAGTAATTCTGCCAGTTTACTCCTCTCTCTCTCTCTGTCAGTAGACCGTCGGCAGCCTACTAGGGAGGTTGTTAGCTCGTTCGTGTTTACAATTTTTTTTGTTTGTGGTTATTAATTTATTTATAGCCCTCATTATCTGTTAATTCTCTCAGTGTTTTTCGTTGTTTTTACTCGTTAATCGTAATAACGTTAAAGAAATAATCGAATACCAATTTTACGTAAGCCTTGTTGTGATTTAGTGTTTCAATTTAAGTGATTTGCTTCTCTTTTTCTTTCACCAACTTAAAGGGAACTTAGTTCAGGTAAATATTTTTTAAACTTCATTGTTTACTTAAAAATAGCTGTCGTGGTTCGCTTAGTTATGATTTGTTTCTCTTTATGAATTTGTAGTTTCGAGTTCGTTGGGCTGAGAAGGTTATGAGAAGGTATTTTTTAAGGTTAAAGTTTTGTAAACGTAACCATTTTTTTTTTTAATGTTCAATTTCTTTAAGCCCATCTTTTTTAACTTTATAGTTAATTTTCTTGTTACGTCATTAATTTGTATAGAATCGCTATAAATCTTTTTTTATTTTTCAATTATTGATTAGAACGGAGTAAATTTAAAGAAAAGGGCATATTCATGTGTAAATATATTTTTCGAATTTTAAGGACTTTTTGAGGCAATAGGCTTCGCCAAATAAAAAGCCGTTAAAGAAAACAGATTAACTGTCTGTTGAGTGCTTTCTATAATCTATATTTGGGATTTTTAGCTGATAATGAGCCGTTTCTTAGAGGGTTCAACGTTTTTTTTATCACTTTTCATGATTTATCGAACTGATTATTATTATTTTTTGGTTTTTAATCTTCAAAATTTTATTGTAACTTTTATTTAAATTGGGTAATGTTTTTTACAGGTGCTAATTACAAAATAATAGAAACTCAAATTAAAAGAATTCATTTGGAAATCAATAAAAACAGGAAGAGATAAAGTACCGAAAAAAAAGCACTTCATGCTGATGATACTGTTATAACAAATTTCAAATTTCGTAAATTAGAAATGAGTAGTTGAAGAATCATGGCAAAGAACATGAATACACAGTTCTGTTAAGTGTTATTTGCCAAAGAAGATAGACTACTGATATATCTGCCCCGGCAGATAGACTACAGATATGTCAGCCTAAGTAGATCGACTACAAATATATTGGCCCAAGCAGATAGACTACAAATATATCTGCCCAAGCAGATAGATTTCAAATATATCTGCCCAAGCAGATCACTGACTCCTCAAACTCTGATAATTTCTCGCAAAGATTACGAGATTTTCTGCAGTTGGGGGGGGGAGTGGAAACTGCCAAAAAGCGGTTGATTCTATTTACATAAACCTTCCGTCGCCGTATACGTTTACGTAACTGTTCATTGTTCTGGCGTAATAGACTGCTGTGATCAACGAATTTCTGTAGTCCATAAGACGGCTGTTACTACTTGTAAAGAAAGTGTTGTGGTCTTATCTAAGAAGGTGTTGTCACTGAGAAGGTCTGTTTTCAAGTCTCTTGGGTCTAAGTCTCTGAAGCGGAAGAACTGCTTTACTTAGTAGATTTAATGGGATTGAAAAAATAACTGCCATTTCAGTCTAGAAAAAATTTATTTTGCCGAGCTTTCGACCTAGGGACTAGGTCATCTTCAGGGCTAGTTTAGAAAGTAATACTATTACAAATCTAATACTATTACATTTCTAGTTTAGAATAGTAATAGTATTACTTTCTAAACTAGCCCTGAAGATGACCTAGTCCCTAGGTCAAAAGCTCGGCAAAATAAATGTTTTCTAGACTGAAACGGCAGTTATTTTTTCAATCCCATTGAAACTATGAATCAGTCACCAAAAAGAATGGACAACAATTAGTAGATTTATTTATTTATTTATTTTTAATTTTGGTTAAAAGTCTCTTATTGTTTTTCTTCAAACTTATGCCATGTTTAAAAACATGAGCTGTAATGGCTGCCAAGAAATTCACGGAATACTAACAAAAAACAAAACAAAAAATCGCAAATCGATCGTGCAAATCGAATTATACAAATCGAATTTAATCTATACTAATTTTATGTAAGTAATAGAACCGTACATTATTCAAAGACCGCAGATTAAAGGAATGCGTAAACCACCAATCATCCTTAAAAACAAAGTTGGCAACCGGTATACTAGTATTTATGCATTGGTGCCAAAAAAAAAATGGCTAATAAACTAAAAGAGTAAAAAAAATAAATCGACTCAATAAGTAGGGCACTGCCGATATATCGATTGTAGCAAAAAAAAAAAAATCTTATTACTAAGTCTTTGATCCAAAAAAAAAAAAATAGACCAATTTGAACTTTTTTTATTTAATAATATTGACCATTCACAGGCATACAGATTTACAGTGTACCTCAAAATATTTCTGATTCTCCTAAATACTCATTTAGGGACCCCCACATCTTTTATGTTTTAGAGAAATTCCATTAATGGCCCAATGTAAAGCTTGTATCTCGTAACTTTGCAAGAGAATTAAGCCATTGGCTATGACGAGCTGGATTTGAAACGTTCAATGGTACTGAAACTAACATCTGAAGAACTATCTAACATTTACGATGGACTAGTTTTGCCACTAGACGCCACGATAGCCGAGCGGTTAAGATACTATACCCGCAATGCTAAGGTGTATAGTTGGTTTAGTGGGTTCAATTCCCCCGGTCTAGGTCTTTTATTTTATTTAATGGTTAATATGGGAACTTTATAGTAAAGTATGTTAGGCGGTTATAGGCTAGACCCGCAATGCTAAGATGTATTGTTGGTTTAGTGGGTTCGATTCCCCTAGACTAGGTCTTGTATTTTATTTAATGGTTAATATGAGAACTTTATAGTAAAGTATGTTAGGCGGTTATAGGCTAGACCCGCAATGCTAAGATGTATTGTTGGTTTAGTGGGTTCGATTCCCCTAGACTAGGTCTTGTATTTTATTTAATGGCTAATATGAGAACTTTATAGTAAAGTATGTTAGGCGGTTATAGGCTAGACCCGCAATGCTAAGATGTATTGTTGGTTTAGTGGGTTCGATTCCACTAGACTAGGTCTTGTATTTTATTTAATGGCTAATATGAGAACTTTATAGTAAAGTATGTTAGGCGGTTATAGGCTAGACCCGCAATGCTAAGATGTATTGTTGGTTTAGTGGGTTCGATTCCCCTAGACTAGGTCTTGTATTTTATTTAATGGCTAATATGAGAACTTTATAGTAAAGTATGTTAGGCGGTTATAGGCTAGACCCGCAATGCTAAGGTGTATTGTTGGTTTAGTGGGTTCGATTCCCCTGGTCTAGGTCTTGTATTTTATTTAATGGTTAATATGAGAACTTTATAGTAAAGTATGTTTGCTAGTCGCCTCCTATTAAAAAAAAAATAATCGATAAAAAATAAAAAACCGTTTAAACGTTTAATGAACTCAGCCAAAAGATAGTAAATTTCAAATTTATGCGCATTATTTAACAAAAAATGTATCTTTTTATCTTTTGTCTTATTCCATTATTGAGGTCGTCTTAATTGTTTGTTTTGTTTTTATTTTATATTTATTTAGACCGTCTATCACACGCAAATATTTCTTCAGCTAATGAGATAATTAAAAAATATTAAATATTAATTAATGTTCTCTTTTACTCGTTTTAGTTTTAATTTAATAAAAGACAGAAATAATTCAATATTTAGATTTTTTTATTATTATTATTATTTCAATTAATTTACATTAAATTTTCATGGTTACATCCTGTATGTTGTTCTTGGCATTCAAATTGTTGTAAACAAGGACGACAAGTTGTAGCAATGCAGAAATGCAACTTGCGTCTGTTTTTATTTTATTCAATTTTGTTTTTAATTAATAATTGTTTTGTTTCTTAATTTAATAAATAAATAATATATTTTCGTAAATCTCACTCTGTCTCACCCGGAAATTTCCGCTGAAAAAATCTCTTTCAAAAATCCACGATTTGTTATTTCGTCTAAAGTAGTCCATCGATATATATAAAAAAAAAAAACTTCTATATTTCGAACGTAGTAACGTCCACAATCGATCGAGTTATCGATCTTGCTAAACCTCGATAGAATTCGATAAATCATATGCTGGCGTATTTTTATTTTTATCATTATTATTAAAACTGTCCGGTAGGACCAGTTGTATAAGGGTTGATGGTCAAAAACTGCACGAAAAAGCGTCACGTTGAAAAAACACCCAACTTTGACAATTTTTTTTTCTCATTTTCAATAAAAGATAAAATTCCCAAATTTTCTTTAAAATATAGGGCAAATCCTTCTTTATAACTGTAATTTTACTGCAACAACATAGATTTAATAGATTTCGAGAAATAAGTTGCTGAAAATGGGCAAAAACGGCATTACCAGAAATTTTTCTTGTTGTTGTTGTTACCTTTTTTGTAAACAACGTAGCGCCTACACGCGTGAATCGATTTTCATGAATGAGGTGTCATTCGATTCGGAATTTTATGTAGATGTGCTTTCTGGGGGGTCTCGACGCTGTATATCAAATGTGGGAGGAGTTAGCCCCATGTATGTAAGGCCCCCTTCCAAAATTATTTTTGCTAATAACTCTGTAAATCTTAGCCCGATTTTTTTTTTATAAAATTTAGCAAGATGAAAGGGTTAGGGCTCCCCTACGTACACATTAAAGCGACGTTTTGCTCTTACACCTACTAAGAGGAAGTTTTGCAATCGTTATTATAACTAAAAGGAAACCAGAAAATTTGGTATTCCACCTGAACACTGGTGGGAATAGACGTTTAGAGACGAGATATGTTTTAAATCGATGGCCTCTATCGATATTATGTATTCCAACAATAAAAATGCATTTTCAATTCTACATTTTTTTTTTAATGCAAATTTATACATTTTACCCCCCACTGTGTTTCAAAATGTATGCAAGCACATATCTGCGAAGAATGATTATTTTATTTCATATTTTTGGCATAAATTTTACTGTCCAGTGCTCAGTATATCGCGATTAATTTATCTGCAAGGAATATATTTAGGATCAGAATTCCCCATGGCTGTCAAAATCAAAAACTATTTGCATGAGAGAAGGATGTCCATCCCGCATTAAATCAGGGAAATAAAGTCATGCAGTTGTACTAAATGTACAAACCATTACTTTTTACTCGCCCCATTCTATGTAAATTTTGTTTTGAATAGGTACGTAACAGTCTCGATTGTAGTCGCACACACACAGTGATGTATTAAATCGATTTGTTTCATTTTCAATTTATTGCTTTTCTGAGTACACTGCACTGAAAAATTTATTTTCTAAAAATTCATTTTGAGTTCTGAAAGTAATGATACTAATAGTTTTTTGGGTAATGTGGCCAATTCTAGGTTAGGTTTTTAATTGCGCATTTTCTACTGCGCAAGCGCAAACCACTTTATCGTATGACTATTACTTAACCTAAACTCGGTCACTTTCTATCGAGCGATATCGATATCGGTTTTCACTTTTTATCGATTAGTGCCAAATAGATCGAGGACAGGGTTTTACTTTCTATTTAATTCTTTCGGAGAGAAGTGTTTCGTTCAGATTTTTCTATTTTTTTTTTTTTTTTTACCGGAAGTTACTGCAATAAAGTTCCCTCATTTTTATATATATCGACAAGTGGTGTTTTTGGTTTATCGATTTTGATCAAAAATTGTTGTTTCTTGGGTAGCCTCCTAAGCAAAATTTCCAAATTCTAACCTTTACTGTTTTCTGAATTATGTTGAATTCAAATATTGTTTAACCTGTTCAAGTGTGTTTGACGTCGTGTATTCATGCTATTACGATGCGTTCGACGTGTATACACGTCATTGTTTGATTTTAATTTCGCACACTATGGGGGGGGGGGCTTTTTAAAACTAAAATTCCACGCAAAACTGGTTAAGAACATCGATTCTTTTTTTAGTTGTGTAACAAATACACTCCCAATGTAAGCATCTACATCTATGTCCTTGCATTCTCCCACTCAATCGCTCTCAGTTTGCTATTTGATATCCGATGGTGACTCAGTAGAGAAGGATGTTAAGATCTGATATGTGATAATGACGTAAAGAAGCCGCATTGTCTTCATTAAGAACTGGCAGACACCCTGTTTCCGCATCAAGGTAACGACGGAGAACTGTGAATTAATATTGATTGCAACAATCTGATGTAATTTTATACTCGTTTCAACTATAAACAACTATTTAATTGTTACTCGATGACCTTGAAGTATGGAGTTGTAAAAAGGAAGTTACTTTAGTTTGATACACGTATTTTAATTAATTTAGAATTGTTTGTTTTTTTTATTTTAGTGTAGAGTTTTGAGCGGAAATATCAGATTTAAGGTCGCCTATATCCCCCCACAAAAATGGTCTCTGTTCGAATTGGTCCCAAGTTGGGAATATTATTGGTAAAATATTCGCTTCTACCCGAGAATCTTACTTAATACTTAGCATTAATTCTGAAGTAGTGGCGAGTGTGGTAATACTAAATCTATATAAGTGATATACAATAGCCCACATGAAATAGGTAACTCTAGATTGTGCAATCTTGAATGTGAATTCTCAATTCTATAATATAGGCGGGCATAACCCTGCGCATTATTATGTAATGCAACATATATTTTTGCAATTATGAACCTTTCATTCTATAGTTCATATTTTAAGCTGTCAGAACACAAATATTATCGAATAATTGTAGAATATATCTAAACAGCTGATTCAGCTGACTCTCTGTCAAAAACCTAAAGAAAATAAAATGAAGTAAAGTAATTGTCTATTTTGTCAGGCAGGGTTTTAAGTCAAGCTTCCTAATTAGGTGCCATTGGACGGAGACGGCTATCATACATACTTTACTATAAATTCCTCATATTAAGCATTAAATAAAATCCAATGCCTAAGACCGGGAATCGAACCCACTAAACCAACAATACATCTTAGTGTTGCGGGTCTAGTATCATAACCGCTCGGCTATCGTGGTGCCTTGCAACTTTTATATATTTTTTTTTAACAGTAACCAACATTCAGTACTTCAAGCTGTGGATGCCCCAATTTTTGAATTTTTTTTTATGTTTTTGGCCGAACGATCTATTCTAAGCAAACTTTTGCTCTTTACTTTATCCTAGGTTGCGTATAATTTTTGTTTTCTGTCATAACAGCTATGATGTTGAGTTACGCCCAAGTCATAGATATCGCCTTCCTTAAATTATTTCCTCCTATACATGGCCTTTACGTAGAACTCCCTACTCCCTTAATTTACGGACGGAAGTTAAGTTTTACAATTAATTTGTCATCAACTTTCCCATTGACTTCCTCTTGCCCCACCTCACCCATGTCCGGCGGCCCGCTGTTTAACTTTCGCTTTAATTTCATTCTCTTGTTTATTTCGTTGCAGTTTTTGTTTTTATTTCAATTTCAACTGCGTAATTGTTTGTTTACATTAAAACTTAATTTACTTTTGCATAAATTATTATTGCTACTTGCTTTGGAAATTTGTGCAAGATGCTGGTTTTTTTTTGGTGTTCGAAAGATTTGTCGTTCCTAAAGTTGATCACAATTAACTTAAGGGTAAATGAACTGTAATTGGAAGTGGACATTTGTCTTTAAAAAGCTGTCTTGCTGTTCCAAGCATCTTCAATGGAATGAAATTAGTTCCTTTTATTATTCACATAATTCAATTGTTATTCACATTACTTCACAATTATGCAGTTTCTATCATTCATTAGTAAACTAAAGTAAAATAAATTAATTGCCTATTTTTTCAGGCAGGCTTTACGTCCTACTACCAAATTGGGTGTCGTGGAGGGAGGCGACTAGCAAACAAACATACTTTACTATAAATATCTCATATTAAGCATTAAATAAAATCCAATGCCTAGATACTGGGAATCGAACCCACTAAACCAACAATACAGCTTAGCATTGCGGGTCTAGTATCATAACCGCTCGGCTATCGTGGCACCTGCATTCATTAGTACAATATGATGTACTTACTTATTTAAACTAACTGTTTTAATTAAATAAGGCGCCCCTCTCCCCCACACTGTTAATTACCCTTTCACTATTTCCATCTTTGTTTTGTTTGTTCCATTGTTGTGTGTTAACAGTTCGTGTAATTGTAACATGGGAATTCACGTGACCTCTATTGTTTTTAATTCCCATTCTTTTATTTATTTATTTTTTATTTACTTCAAATTAAAGTTTATAATTTTTCTTATACACATATTTTATGATTCAAGACAACCATAACTCTTTGTATGCACTAATTAATGCCATAATAATTTTATTATTTTTGCCAGGTTTAAGTCATGAAAAATTTTGGTAATACCACCAAAGTTTTGATTTGATTCTTTGGTAATTTTGACTCTGCCTTGTTTCACACGAATACTCGAATTGCCATAAATGTGATTGTATAATGGAAACAAGACCCAGGAATTAATAAAAATCATAGGAAAGAAAGGGGGTGGAATCAGTGCCAAGCGATTGTCTCCAGCGTTGCCTGGAATTGATCAAAGCTGCGATGATTGATGACCATGTTAAAAAAAAAAAAATCCATGATGTTAAATACGTAGAATGTAATTCTGATTAAAAATTAAGTTATAATACCATTTATGACTCATTACGTCAACGTGGGCGTAGTAAGCTGTAGTGTACGATTTCATTGAAGTGCCCAGTTTTGGGTAAATGTGTAGTAGCACAAGCAACAGGCACTGTTTTGTTGTTGTGTACGTAGTTTTAGTTGGCCAATGAGTCATGATTGTTGACTAAGCTAATTGTAGAGTGAATTGTCATCAATAAACTTATTTTTATTTTATAAAATGTATGTTCATTTTCCCATGCTAGCTAGCGGAAGTGACGTTATTTTTTATTTCGAATTTCCACCGGAAATATCCCTTTTCCGGTTACCTGAGGGCGAAACAGCTGTTTAAAGAGTAGAAATATCTATTTTTTATTTTATTTATTTTTTCTAGAATTCAGAATCATCAGAAAATTAATTTTTTTTTTTATACATTAATTAAAAATAATATAAATTAAACATGTCCGCTTTATTTATTACTTACGTTGTTAACATTGAAGAAAAAATAAAAAAAAACTGACATTGGCGGAACAAGATCATAAGAATGACAGAGGGGAATAAATCAAAAGAAATGTTGTTTTGTATGTCAGTTTGTGAAGTCCATTACTTGAAGTTCCGTTTATTTATTATTAATTGCCAGTGCAACCTGGATTGTGTTCCTTCACTTTTAACTGTGCCAAGGTTTATCACGATCTAAGATCTTGTACAGGAAGTGCCCAAGTATTCAGTTAAACCTTTATGACGTTTCAAAAAAGGGAAATCTTTTTTTTACTTCCGCTCAGTTTACAGTGTACGAGGTGTGGCTATTAAATAACGAGACTATTGATGTAAAACATTTTATTTTCTAATTTATGCACATTTAGTTATTATCAACTTCAATATACACCACTCCCCTATCGCTACAACGCTCCATGCTAATTTACCATTGTTCAGAAACAGTGCTGTATGTCTTTTTCTCTGAGCTCCTTTGCATGACGCGTGCAGGCTTTTTCTTTCACAGCTTCAACGGGCCGAAAAATCGTGTTCCTTTTATTGCCGATTTGACTTTGGGGGAGCAGATCTAAAGTCACACATGGGGCGGCCAGGTCAGGCGAATAAGGCGGATGGTCTAAAGCTGGCTAGAAACGTTGTCTTGACAGACAATGCAGTGTGAGACGGCGCGTTGTTCTTGATGGAGAACGAAACCCATGACTTGTTCTTCCACAAATCGGGGTCGTTTATTCCCTTACTCTTTCAACAGAGTTGAGCAAGCACCTCACGCGGTAGTAATGTTGATTAATTAAAAAATAGATATTTTCATCCATTTTTGGACGTGGAAAGGCGAGCCCCGGGTGGTCATCATCTCCGGCCATCTTGCAAACGCTTGAACCATACAAGAAAACTTGCGCACGTGATACAACATTCATCGTCCATAAACTTCTTTTAATAAAAAGATAAGTTCAGTAGGCAGTTTTACCCAAGTTTTGATGTGAAATTTCACGACAATTCGTTGCTCTACTACAAGTGTAAATGTTTTCGGGCAAAACGAAACTAACACCTCTTACACAAACGATGGTTCCCGATCAGACACAGATTTCTCTACAAACACGCTGAGACGCTGCACAATCGAAAGAGAAGGCTTTACGCTGCACAGCTGTGTCGGTCGTTAGGATTTGGCACATGCATAGTTCTTCTGTAGCAGCATCAGTCTCGTTATTTAATAGCTACGACCTCGTATTTTACTTGGATATTTTCGCATTTAAGGTCCATCAAAAAGTGGTGTTTATAAATTGATCTGAACGAGAAATCACTGACATTTCGAATTTTTGTATCTACTTTAGGAACATCCAACCATCGTATCCGTCCAATAAAGCTGTGATTTCACTGAATGTCATTTTCAATTACGATAAAATCAATAACAAAACTTTTGTAATTAATTAATATTATTTTACATTGAACAAATTTGATACTATTACAGTGATCTATTGTAGTAATAATGTAATAGTAATTTTATTATGAAGAACAATAACAAAACAGAGAGAACAACAGTAGTATAACTCTTTCCTTATTGAATGACTCACTTCCCTAATTACAATAACAAGTCTCTTTGTGGTGGTGTCAGTGTGTGTGTGTGTGTGTGTGACGTAATATTCTCCATTGAGGACGCTCAATGCCACAGCACATAGCACGCCGGCAGACACACCAATGGCCAATGTTAGTACGCCAAGCTGCCATTCTCCTCTGCCACACCAAGAGAGAGGAGGAGATCTCTGCTCATGTATGTTGGCTGCCAAACATCGCATCTACATGTTTGCGAGTTAGTTCGTCTCTTGCTCCCCTGGGTTGCTCACAAACTGATATTGTGCTCTTATTCTCTCTCCGGCATTCTCCTCTTTATTCTCTTTTTTTATCTATCAAGTATTGATTTTTTGTTTTGTTTTTCTTTTCTCTTTGTGACCCAACAATCTAAAATTTTTAGATTTAAAAAATTATTAATGAAAATTAATGTAGTAAAATTACTTAAAATAATATCAATGAAGTATTAATGAAATGTTGGGTACTTGCTGATTTGTGTACCTTTTGGCGTTTAATCAACCCTTATACTTAACATTTTAAACTGTAAGTTTTTGTTAAAGAGATTTTTGTACCTTTTGGATAGATTTTCTTATTTGTATGTTTTGCAAAGTTACATATCTGCTTTTCAGATTTTATTAAAATTGGGAATAATAAATTTAATTTTATCATTATAACCTGAAAAGGTGTTAAGTCGGAGTTACTACCACTGGACAGATCTTTTTAAAGAATGATTATAGTTGCGGTCCCCAAACCATCCTCAATAACAATTTTTTTGAGAAAGCGTTTTGAATAAAATAGGAAGGTAATTTGTACGTAAATAGCAAAATTAAACTGCGATTACAGTACTTCTCCCTAAAAGGCAAAGAGGCAAAGATTTTGAATCGAACTACAATTCATTGATGAAAATCGGTTCACTCATTGAAAATTTTAACGATTGCAATACTTCCTCTTAGTATTGTGTACCTTTTGGCGTTTAATCAACCCTTATACTTAACTTTTTAAACTGTAAGTTTTTGTTAAGGAGATTTTTGTACCTTTTGGATAAATTTTCTTTTTTGTATGTTTTGCAAAGTTACATATCTGCTTTTCAGATTTTATTAAAATTGGGAATAATAAATTTAATTTTATCATTATAACCTGAAAAGGTGTTAAGTCGGAGTTACTACCACTGGACAGATCTTTTTAAAGAATGATTATAGTTGCGGTCCCCAAACCATCCTCAATAACAATTTTTTTGAGAAAGCGTTTTGAATAAAATAGGAAGGTAATTTGTACGTAAATAGCAAAATTAAACTGCGATTTCAGTACTTCCCTTTAAGAGGAGTAAGAAAAATAAACTGCGATTACAGTACTTCTCCCTAAAAGGCAAAGAGGCAAAGATTTTGAATCGAACTACAATTCATTGATGAAAATCGGTTCACTCATTGAAAATTTTAACGATTGCAATACTTCCTCTTAGTAGGTGTAAGAGCATGATGGCACTTCACAGCCAAGTAGAGGAGCTTTAACCACTTCTTCTTACTAAATTTTATCAAAATCGGACTAACCGTTATAGAAATATTGGTAATAATAGTTTTAGAAAGGGCCTTACTTGGGCAAACTCCCCTCCTTATGAGGCACAGCGTCGAGACTTTTAAAGTGCAAATCTGTACAAAATTTCGATTCGAATGACACTTTATTCATGACAATCGGTTTACTTTTCGATAATTTGAAACGATTGCTATACTTCCCCTTAACAAGTGTAAGAGCAGATCGTCGCTTTAATGTTACGTAGGGGAGCCCTAACCCTGTCATCCTACCAAATTTTATCAAAATCGGGCTAAGATTTACAGAGTAATTAATGATAATAATTTTGGAGGGGGCCTTACATAAAAGGGGCTAACTCCTCTCCCATTCCATGTACAGCGTCGCGACCCCCAAAAGGCACATCTACATAAAATTCCAAATCGAATGACATCTCATTCATGAAAATCGGTTCACGCGTTTAGGCGCTACGTTGTTTACAAAAAAGGTAACAACAACAACAACAACAAGAAGAACAAGAAGAACAAGAACAAGAACATTTTTTGAAAATGCCGTTTTTGCTCATTTTGAGCATCTTTTTTCTCAATATCTATCAAATCTAGGTTGTTGCAAAAAAAATTACAGTTATAAAGGAGGATTTGCCCTATATTTTAAAGAAAATTTGGGAATTTTATCTTTTATAGAAAAAGAGAAAAAAATTGTCAAAGTTGGGTGTTTTTCAACGTTACGCTTTTTCGTGCAGTTTTTGATGATCAACCCTTATACAACTGTCCTACCGGACAGTTTTAATTAGTATAGTTACAATTAAACTCATATAGGTAAAGTAATCGCCAATTTTTTCGGGCGGGGCTTAACTTCCCCAACTACTCAATTAGATGTCGTGGGACAGGAGCAGTAAAAGCTCATACTTCACTATAAACAATTTTTTTCAAGCAAATAAAAAGTAGTCATACGCGGGATTCGAACCGGCGAACTCCCACTTACTAAGCCGCTCTCTTGACCACTAGACCAACACTCGGTTCCCCAATTGATGTAAAAATAAAAATTAAACATGTCGTAGAACTAGACTGACTTGACAAAACTGTCAATGGGATCTTTCTGGCACAGATGTTTAACGCTTGAGAAAAAAAAAGAAGTCATTATTTAAAATCGTGCGATTCTATAGTTTTATGCGCTATCAGAGCACATTTAATCTTTAGATGTTTGTATTGGAAAGAAGCCAAACTTTATCCATTGACGCTGGACATTTAATTTAGTCGGAGGAACATGTTTTTTTTTCTAAAAACAAAAAAAAAAACGAACAATTCTATTGGAGCGATCAAGTTTAAAGTAGCCAATTGGAAATTCTATCCGTACATGCGTGTCGTGTTGACTTAGAAGGAAGGGGGCAATGAACTAGCCAATAATAGATGGGACTTTTTTTTTCTCCTCCCCGTCTCCAGAGTTATATTAAAGGGCGACCATCACTCTGTGCTGTGTTCAGAATGCTGCTGTACTTCTAGTTATTACACAGAGATTTAATTACGAAAAGGGGGATTTTTTTTCTCTCTCTCTAGATTTATTGGAAAATTTATTAAGGATTGAAAAAATTCTCTGGTAACGCGAAATATGGGCGACTAAGTATCGCTAATAATCTGGAAAAGTTTTTAGTAAACTAGGACCAGAACTTTTGGTTAAATCTGTTTTCTTTAAGTTTGGAATAACTGAAAGCTCCTATCAGGAGAACGCTCAGTACTCAACAGATGGAATAACGGAAAACTACTATCAGGAGTTTACGCTCAGTACTCGACTGATGTAATAACGGAAAACTCCTATCAGGAGACAACGCTCAGTACTCGACTGATGTAATAACTGAAAACTCCTATCAGGAGACAACGCTCAGTATTCGACAGATGGAATAACTGAATAACTGAAAACTCGTCAGGAGAACGCTCAGTACTAGGCCGATGGAATACCTGATAGCTCCTATCAGGAGAACGCTCAGTACTCGATAGATTATCAAAGTTATCAGCACCACAGTTCTCAGTTTTAGTCCTATTCACTAGTTATTGTCTACATTCACCATCACTGTACTTTCAACTTACGCACCTTCTTCTTTCAAGATATCGTTAAGTTTCTGAAACTAACAAGATCGCTTTCGCAGATGGTAATTACATACACCAAACTCAAGGCCACATTTTTTTTTTTTCTTTAACTTTTCGTTGAATGCAACTTTAAAGTAAAACGAAAGTCCAATGGACAAAACAAGTTTATAACTTGAACACAAGATTATATTCAGCACTCGCACGAATCAACACAGAAATTAAAGCTTCTCTTCAAGGAATGTGGGGGTGGAGCTAAAAAGTCCGTAAAAAGTTGTTGGTAATTCAGTAAAAAAAAAAAAAAAAATACTGAGCATCGCCTTTTAGAGCTCCTCAGTTCATATGAAACGATCGAACACTTGTAGAACGTGGAAGTACTTCAATGACAGGAAATAAACACTTTTCTAGTTAATCTATAGAAGCTGGACACTACTGACTCAGACAGATCATTCAATAAATTGGCATTTCCGGTTAGAGTTGGTTTTTTTATTCTAAAATGCTGAAAACCTTTACATCAGCACAAATTTTCCTAATACTTTTTCAGCTTTTGCACACTTCTTTTTGTAATAATATCTCAGAATAATAGAAAGTTTCAATTTCACATTTAATAAGGACGAACGCAAGATAAAACAAGTCTGAACTTGTTAAAAATTTGACTAAGGTTAAACAGTTATTGATTTAAATATAGACTAGACAATTTTGAACAATGATTGTACTGTAACTGTTGTCTGTAACTGTAACGTAGAAGATTAGATAAAAGGAATCCAGCTAGACAAGGGACGGCTCATGGATAATAGTGATGGGCTATTTGAGCGGACTCGTTCCATTGGAACGAGTCCGATGGTGGAACGAGTTGATTCAAATCCCTATTTTTAAAAAAAGTGATTCCGCCCCGCCCCAAAAAATTTAGGCAAATAAAAATGAAAATGAGGCAGCAGAAGGTTTGGAACGATTAAACATAAGAACAAATGTCACGCAATTTATTATATTATTATATCATTAAATGTTAGCTTTCCCAGTTAATAACAAAACTATATTTCTTTAACACACATTGAGTACTATCCCTAATTTCCAATTGCTCTGATAAATATAAAATTAACAACGTAATACAAATATTAACACAAAAATAGGCTAGTCAAATATAAATTAAAGCAATGCAGTTTTGTCATTATCTAGCTTGACCACTAGAAGACTGGAGTTAACTTACTTCAAGAGTATTCAAGGTAGAGAAACGGAAATGGGTAGGAAATTATTCCATAAAAATTCTAACCCTTCAAAATTATAATTACTCATAATATTTATTAACTAAGAATTGAATATCAAGCTTTTAAAATATTATCTTATTGTTTTACAAAAAGAAAAAGCTGTGTGCTTAATCTTAAACTTAGCGCTGGACACTCTTACTCTCATCTTCATTGGCGTAAGCTTGAACGTGTACATGTCAGCTAGACGGTCAAAGTAAAACTGGGCCAAAATTTAGTATTACCTAACTGGTTTACTTAGTGTAGTATCCCTCCCACTCTATCACCTATTTCACAAACATTCATCGATTGAAAATATTTTTTAGTTAAATATTCGTTTCATTGGAATACAAAAAACATTATAACGCTTTCTTAAGATGATTTGAATTTTTAAAATTTGTTTTTGTCCATTACTCTTATAAAATACGAAGAATTTCAAATAAAATATAATATACAAACACAGAATGATCTAGTGTGCAGGTGGAGTCAGTCGTAGTTACCATGACAACGGAACCGTTAAACGACTCCGGCCCAGCTCTAGCATTTTCATTGGTTAAATCCACTGGAGTTGGTGGAGTCGAATCCGGAGTGATTTAAATCCTTTTGAAACCGGACTCGTTCCATTTTTTCGTTCACTGAATCTAGCCAATAGAAATTGCTGGAGCTGGAACCGGAGTTGTTTAACGGTTCCATTGCTATGGTAACGAGGACTGACTCCACCTGCATACTAGATCATTGTGTTTGTATATTATATTTTATTTGAAATTCTTCGTATTATATAAGAGTAATGGACAAAAACAAATTTTAAAAATTAAAATCATCTTAAGAAAGCGTTATAATGTTTTTTGTATTCAAATAAAACGAATATTTAACTAAAAATTATTTCCAATCGATGAATGTTTGTGAAATTGGTGATAGAGTGGGAGGGATACTGCAGTAAGTAAACCAATTAGGTAATACTAAATTTTGGCTCAGTGTTACTTTGACTGTCTCACGGTCATGTACACGGTTAAACTTACCCAATGAAGATAAGAATAAGAGTGTCCAGCGCTATGTTAAAGATTAAGCACACAGCTTTTTCTTTTCGTAAGATAATAAGATAATATTTTTAAAGCTTGATATACAAGTCCTAGTAAATAAATATTTCTTTATTTATGAGTAATTATCATTTTGCTTGAAGGGTTAGAATTTTTTTTATGGGAATAATTTCCTACCCATTTCCGTTTCTCTACCTTGGATCCTCTTGAAGCACGTTAACTCCAGTCTTCCAGTGGTCAAGCTAGATAATGACTAAACATCATTGCTTTAATTTTTATAATTGACTAGTCTATTTTTATGTTAATTTTTGTGTTACGTTGTTAATTTTATATTTATCAGTGCAATTGGAAATTAGGGATAGTACTCAATGTGTGTTAAAGAAATATAGTTTTGTTATTAACTGGGAAAGCTAACATTTAATGATATTTTTTAATGAATTGCGTGACATTTTTACTAATGCATAGGGTAAGTACAGAGACCGGAATCGGTGAACGAGTTGTTGGAATCGATTCCAACCCTGGAACTGATTCAAATCCAACGAGTCCAAAGACGGACTCGTTCTGCCCATCACTAATGGATAATAGGGATGTCCTGAATGATAGTCTATCCTGAATTAGGTCAATAACCCACCTCACTTCTCATCCCCACTCTCTCTCCTGCACACATGCAATCTTTCTCTCCCTCCTCTAAATTATCGTATGTTTTCGTTATTGTACTAACCCCGTTGCAAACAGTGTTGCCAAGACGGTATGACGAAAGTGAATAAAGTAATAACTACTTAAGCAGCATTAACACTTTTTTTGGGTTGTATTTATTTTTTTATCTCTCTTGATATTACCAAAAAAAGGTTGGATGTGAACCACCAAGATATTGGTGCTGTTTGTAAGGATTGATTTTAATAATTTTTAGCCTACACACAATACATTCAAGGCACCACTGGAATTCAAATGGTTAGTCAAAAAAAAAAAAAAAAAAGATTGGCTAGGATTGGATAATTCACGTACTAGGATATTGCGTCACATTGCCAAGCATGTTTTTTACAGGGAAAAAAAGTTAGGTCATGGAGTTGAATTTTTCCGAACAGAAAGTATCATTTTTACGTTCAGAATGACGTGTGCAGTTGATATTCAGTTATAGGTACAATTCAGATAAAAAAAATAAAATCTAAAGGCTTTGATGATCTTTTTAAGGGGTTTGATAAGAGTTAGAAGTAACCAGTACAAGAGAAATCGATACGAAATTTACGATTAAGCCTAGGAGCGATTTTCGAGAAAGATTAAACGTAACTAGTCGTTTTTTGAAGCAGTTACTTCCGGTAGGATGAATTGTCTTTAAACAATTGTTAATCTTCCGTTAACACTGCGCAAAAGATTGTTTTGTTTTATGCAGAAAAATTGCCTTCTATCAGAAAAGAGAATCGAATTAATCGAATTTCAGCCATTTTGGAGGAAAAAAAAGCTTAAAAATTCATTTAGTGACGTAGTACTTACTGTTGAATAATTGTGACCAAATCGTGGGGGGTCCGCTGTTGGCCCTTAAGGCAAAATATCTAGTTTTAACTTACTGCGATTTTCCGGTTTTCAAGTTAACACTGACAGACACGCACCTCAAAATGGATATTTTCGGAGAAAATTCGAAAATCAATTCGATTGCAACAACTACTTTTACAGAAAATTGTGTTAAGATAAAAAGTCGTATGAATATTTACTCGCAAAGAAAGATGGAAACAGATTTGAAGGGGGCGGGCGAAGGAGAAAAAAACTTTTAAGCTAATGCGTAACTTATTTCTAAGCATTTCAGAGCTTTTTGTCCACTATAAGAATTTTTTTTTTTTACGCGTTTTCTGAATTCTTGTCAAATAAGAGTTAGTAGGAGTTTATAAACTCAGCATTGTGGAAACATAGTTACTGTTCAGTGTACGAGTCTATTTAGGGAATATTTGTGGCTTCGAGGGTTAGGTTGGTAGTACACATGTATGTTTATGTTTTTACTAATAGAGTGTTAAACTAGAACTTATCTGTGATGTATTTATAATAATGTGAGCTGCTTGCTTCCTAAACTGTTTGTCATTCTTCAGGTTATGTTTTTATTTATTTTGTTTTGTTGTTTCTACCATTTCTCTTTTGTGGCAAATACATTAGTTTCCATGTTTTACACTACTGCTATTTTATTTACTATTTTCCACTTTTGTGTATTTTCTTTGACTTTTTTTTTTGTGTGTGTGTGTGAACTACGCAGCACCCTAGTAATTCTTAGAATATTTTCACCGCGAGATCAGCTGTTTTAAAACATATCTGCGAAGTGCCTTTCAGTACAGTTTAACCTCTCTACAATACTAGAAGTAACAACAACATATTATGTTAAATCTACAAGTGCAGCTACAAATGTGGAGGAAATCTCTTTTTTGATCGGAAATCAATTTTACTGCCCAAAATTTCAGGTATTTATGATTTTTATTCGCCCCCCTCGGCACAAAATACTTTCAAAGAAAAGTTTATTACGTAAAATATTGGTTAGAGAAAAGTCTGGTGAGTGAATGTTTCTCATTGGACAGTTATTTATTTTCCTTAATTTTCCTCACAATGCCAAGTATAAACCCTAAAGTACCTGTACAAAGGTTTTTTTTATGGTTTTCTTCAGGTTGTTCATAAGTTGTATTTGAACCTTTTTCCCTAGGTAAATCAATGCTTCTTAAGGTTATACTTGGGGCAGAGATAGGGTTTATCCCTTTCGCTACGCCATTTATTAAATCTAAAAAATAAATACATGAAAATTATTTTCATGCATTTTAAGGCCATTGCGAGAGGATTAGGAAAAAAGTAATTCACAAAAAATGCTACTTTTGGAAAAAATTTACAGTCGAAAACTTTAGAACATATTTGCCCCACTAGGGTTTATTTGTGGGGCACTAATGTCCCAATAGGGTTTTATTAGTGGGGCACTAATATCCTAGCATCTAGTAAAATAAAACTATAAAAAAGATCAACTTTTTCAAGGTTACAATCAGGTTATTTTCAATGTTGAAACCTTCTTAACACTAAGCGAATACTAAGGCCTTGGGGCACACAGAAAGCGGTCAGACGCGGCGATCTGCGATACGGGAACGTCACACAGGACGCGATTCTTTTGTTAGAGCGGTCACCAGTTTGGTAACTTTCTACTTGAAAAGCAGTAGTGCGTTTTCTTGTTCTTTTTTTAATTTTTATAGATTGAGTATGAGCTCGGACGAAGAACAACTCCTTCTGCTATTAGCTTTGCAAAGCAAAAGGAAGTTGGGTGATCAGAAATCAATAAGAAGAGAGAACAATTAGAGGAATACCACCGCTTATGTATCGAACTGGAGTCACGTGAAGATAGGTTCTTCTAGTATTTTCGTATGTCGCGAGAATGAAATGAAAAATGAGTAATAAAATTTCTTAACATTGGAATCTGTAATTTTGTACTACTGAAACGTCGGTTTGAGAAAAGAAATTTGTTTACAGTATTTATTGACTGCACCTAAATAATTTCCCTATGTTAATCTAATAACAGCTGTCGAAAACCAAAACCAACACCCTTAAAGTTTCATTCAGTTGTAATCTAAGGGCTTTTGATGATATTAGTAAGAAGTAATTATGTAAGTAAATTTCCAAATTTGTAGAAGGTTAGCGGAAGTGATGAGAGTCTCTACACAAGATCTATAATTTCACCTGAAACTGTTGACAAGTTAAACATGAATTGATCCCCTACCATATCACCAAAAAATAAACCCATCAAAATCAAATTGTGTTCTTTTTTTAAATCCCGCTCTAGACCAATGTGTCAATCAGCTCTCCAGTTTTTTTTTTTTACATTCCTCTCTACCTCCAGGGTTGCTCTTCCTGACAAATTGAAACCCTAATCCTATTTTAAAGCTTCATTTCATTTTACTCACAAAAGCTCATGTAAAATTGTTGTTTACCATTAATTCCAGTAATCCACTTTTCATCGGTTTTTAAATGATTAACAAAAAATTTAATTTCTCTTTCACCTGTTTATATGTTAAATTTTAGAAATGGAGATCTTGGAAGAAAGTGCATAATTTGTTGCCAAAGTAGACTGGTAATTCATTTTTTTATTCTTTACCAGAAATGAAAATAAATATGCGCAGCTGTTTACGAAAATTATAAAATTCAAATTGATTTCATTCTTACGCAATATTCTCAGGTTCAAAGATTTCCAAAAATCTTTTACTTTCTCGTATCACTAGATATATTTATGATCTTATTAAATTATAAGAAGATCCTGTTTGATGATATCCGAGAAGCGTTCATGTCGCATTTTATATACTCGTTAAGATTTGTCCTTTTCAAGGAGGATGATACAAAAAGCCTTCATTCATCATCCTGTGAGGTACTAAATTAAAAAAAAAAAAAAAAAAAAAACTAATTCAGCAAAGAAGCCCTTCCGGTCTGCTGCATTATGAAACCTCTCTGGGCACTTGGGAGACCAGAGGTGAAAATAAACCAAATGTGACTCTGATGGAAAACGCCGAACTTTGTAAGGTATCGTCATGAAAAGCTTTTTTTTTTTTGTTGATTAAAGATTTTATTAACGATTTGATAATTCTTCTGCAGGAAGAGGAGGAAATAGTCTTCCTGTTTAGCTGCTGGATTTAGAGGTAGTAGAAATGAGATGGAAGTCCAAAATGTGAGCTTTGTACAAACGCAAGTGTAAATGTACTTTTATAACCAGCACCAAGTTTCTTTAAAAACAGTTTTAAGCTAGAACAGTTCAAGCAATAAACTTAAAAAAAAAAACAAAAAAAACTAAATTATATTAAGTTACTCGTGAGTTTTATTTTTCTCATTTAAAATATATAATTGCAGCCGCATTCGTACAGCTGGAATGTTAATTCATTTAAAAACTTGCCACTCAATATGGCTGTGTAATATTTCGAGCTGTACTCTGGTGTCATTTCTTACAATTATTTAGTACGTAATGTTGGTTTAGTTCCCTATCATCCTTTAGTTGCGTATTTTTTGGGTTAAGTTAGGATAACAGTGCAGTGTTAAGGAATTCGAATTATTAATAGTTTTGTTGAGGTTTAATGAATTGTCAACTCAATACCAGAATTTTTTAATTATGTCGCTTCTTTTTTTCTTTTGTAGGATGGAATAATGTAGTGAACTTAATAGTGAGGCCATTAATTCGTTTTAGTCTGCTGAATAAAGAACCAGATATTCGCCATCTTTAAGTTTTTGGCTAGTTAAAATCTACATTTATTTTTTTTTTTGCAACAACTTACAAAGCCTAGGTTAGAAATGTATTTTTCTAGTTTTAAATCATCATGATAAATAATGGGTATTTATAAGGTAAAATAGATTTTTTGTTATTATATCTTTCTTTATTTTCATACCACTCAAATATACGACTTGCCTTCAAGTAATTTACAAGCAAAGCATTTATGCCCTACAATCTTGATCTGTAATTATCAGTTATTTCAATTTGCAATCCTTTTTTTTTCTGAACAAAAGTTCATGAGTTAACATTTTCAATTATTTTTATTTACTGCAAGTCAGTCTTATTTCCATAAAAATGCTACTAATCTTAAATGTAGTTCAAGGTTTATTTCAGAGAGCTTTTAAGAAAAAAATTATTTAAAAAATTTACATTTAATGATGATCCACTTGGGCTGAAGTTAAATATGATGCTTAAAATTTCATTCTTAACGGAATTTGAACAAAAAAAACGAGAAGGTATTTTCCTAAAAAGAACATCATCGGTGAGTTTGTCAAATTATAAATACAATTCATCATTAAAATACGTATTGTGGCATGACTTAGCATGGATTCTTCTAAAAAGTTAGCATGCTTTCTAAATTTTCCTCTATGGTACAAGAAATGTGATGCTAAAAAGATTTTAGTTTCTTTCATATTCATTTATTCTTGAAACTTAATTCTGTTTGACTTAAGGTTAAACTTTGTTGATTTTTTTTAAGTTAGTGTCGGACAACTGGGTACTGTTCACTTTTATCTTTTATACATCTGCTTAAAAATAGTAAAATGATAACAATGATTAGATTCATCGTATATACTCCGTTCTGTATTGAATATGATACAAAGCAAAGATGGCCGATCGTCCAATTGGCGCGCTTTGAAGACGAGTTTTTTTGATGACGTTTGCTTAGAGGCGTCATTCCTTTTTCCCTCCTAATTTAACCTCCTGCAATCATCTGTTTCCTTAAAAACACATAACCTTAAGCTATTTAATGTTGGTTTACTTCTTGTTTTCTTTTACTATCATTTTTTGCTTCACTTATTGATGTACGAGTACTTACTTTTAGAACAGCGTTTCCCAACCTTTTTTTGGCTCGCTTAGGCCACTTGATAGTACATCATGCTAAATTGTACTACTTCGTAAAAATGATCGTATTTCGTGAACTTTGTTATTCCGAGTGTGTTATTTTGCTATTATTATCTTTATCTGTATAGATATACAATGTATCTGTTACAAAGGGGTTTAAGTTCATGTTCACTTTAAAAACTTTGTAAAGTGTAAGATCTTAGCTTTAAAAATCTCTAAAATTGAGTACATATTTTTTCTTTTCAAAATTATTTGTTAATTTACAAAATTCTTCTTTAGGATTTTATATTTGTGCGTCCAAATCTTCTAAAATTAATTTCTTTTAAGCATTCTAACTACCTGTAAGTACCAATTAAATTTAATGTTGCTTGGATAAGAGCTTACTCATCATTACAATCCAGTCTCTTTAAGCAGATTTTTGTACTTAGTTGATCATTTAAGTTCTGTCACATGATAATTCTATTAAATTTTCTTGCATCTTTTATCGATAATGATGTAGCTTTTCCTAAATTTTCTTTATAGAAGGTGGGTTTGAAATCCAATTATCATTTGTGTTTTTGGGTTTTGGGAAAATACTTCTTGAAAGACAATTTTAATTCTGAGACAGACCAACCTTATTACTGTACATATTAACAACTTTACTGTATGTCCACCATTATTGATTATTTTTCTCCTACCAACAACCATCAACTCGCGTATCACAGGTTGGGAAACGCTGCTTTAGAACATTTTATCTGTCTTAGAACTACATTAAGCTAAATAAATTCTAGAAATTGTTAAAAATATTCAGAATTCTGAAATTCCAAAATAGAGTGGAGCAAAAGATCTGTAAAATCGTTTAATTGTGGAGTACAACTTAGATGATCACCCTCTTTTTCTAGACAATCTGACTTGGCGTGATTGATGGTCATATCTATTTCTCTCAAATGTTCTACATTATCTCCAGATTATTTTTCTACTCCTCCTTGGTGTTCTTCCTGGACCTGCAGCCTCTCTCCTACGCTCTTCTTGGGTGTTTCATCACTTTCATCTCTCTCATCTAACAATTTGAATCAAGCGTTCTTTTACATCATACCACTCCACCAATCATCATTTTATATTTGCTTAGAAAATTGATTTTTTTATTGATTTAAGAAAATGATCTGGTTCTTTATGGTTTGTTTTTACGGCAAACATGAATTAATTATTAATTTTTCTTCAAAAAGTATTGCAATAGGAAATGGCTTTATGAAAATACTGGAAAGTGTACCCTAAACTATGAAGAGGTTTTCCATTTATTTTTGTAATGAAAATGATTACATCTATTTCAGGAAAGAGATATCATTTATCTTCTCTCTACTGAGTGTTTTATTGTAATAATTGCTATTTATGAGCCCTAATTGATCTTTTCCTCAAAAGATCTGTTGGAATCATTTCTTTAATCTAATATTGGATTGTCCACTTTTTCCCAAACAGGAGGAGTTACTACGATGCGTGAAAAGAAAGGTGGTGCACTGAGCAGAGTTCAGAAGATCAAGAAGAGGCTGTTGAGCCACAGTTTTGGCAGATTATGTGAGTGATGTTTACCTTTTTTATTTTTGTCTGTGATTTAAAAATCTAATCGGATAATTTTGATACTTTATGTAAGCAAATTAGGGGGACGTAAGGAAATCCTCTGAACCATATGTGTATACGAGTTTGCGTCGGCTATCCCTGCTTTTCCTGCTAAGGGTTTTTTGGCAACCCTAATTTTAACATTTATCACCTACATTTTCTCCTTTAAATTAATTGAATTATAGTAAGTTACAGGCAATGAAAAAGAAATTAGCACTTTTTTTTAAGTACGGTTAATGTTGGTTGAAATGGAAAAAGTTTAGGGCGGTAGTTAACAACGAACAGTTCCATCTGGTAATTGAAACACATGGTTTCATGTGGAGTGGGGGAAAGAAGTAAAAAAAAAAGGTGTGAAGTTTACGAAATTTTATTTTAATTCCGTCGTATTTTTTTCTAAAGATAGGGCTGTAATCGATAGGAAAACATTTCGATAAAGCTTTACACAGATATGGGTTTACCGGGAGGGAGTATTTAGTGCTTGTAGCAATAGAAATAAAGTGTATATATTCCCCACTCTCTTTATGGCTATATTCACAGCAGTCTTATCGATATCTCGGATATTATTTCTGGGTAATTACTACAGTTACCGTTTCTCATTTCTTATCTATATCTAACTGCTGACTCAAGTTTTTGATTATGTGCTTAGATGCGCTACTATTATTCTATCTGAAAGTAAGCAGGTTTATTTATTTGTATTTATTTTTTAGTTCTAATCAAAATTAAATCATTTATATACGGGGAATACTTCGTTGGGTAATCTTTGATTATGATGATAATGCTCTTTTAAGCTTAATTCGTTGTATTTTATTTTTGTCCTGCCATTATTTAGAACGTTTAATGAATTCTAAGAAGAAATAATGTTCAATTATTATTGAAAATTATTATAGTGAAAGACATCATTTAGTTTGGTGAAGATTATTGAGCAGTTCTTCAAAGAGGGATTCTCTCGGTAGCCTTGAACACTTCTACGCTCCATCAAGAATGGAGAATATCCTCCTCTATCGCCTATTTTTTTTTTTTTTTTTTTTTTAAGGGGCGGTCCCTCTATCGCCTATATCATTTACGTTAGTTAAAGTACACCCTTCCAAGCCCATGTAAACTAGGAAAAAAACTACTTACTCATGAAGTCTCGCCAAAAGCCTTGGGATGCTTCGCTTTTTTTTTGGCCCAGTCAACGTTCGGCACGAGTTTTGGATGATGCCAGAGAAGTGCTGGGGAAAGAGAGGGAAACGAACCGTCTGGGGATATCTTTGCCCCTGATGATGGCTTTCTTCTTTCCCCACAATATATCTCCCCCATCCAAGATATTCTGAGGAAAATACTTTCTAGTTTTTCTGGGAGCACCATCAGGTGATAGTGGAAATCTCCTCCTTCAAATCCTGTTTTTGTTTTATCCCCCTCTCTCTCACCCTCTCTCACTCCCTCTCTCTCTTTCCCTCACCCTCTTCCTCACTCCCTCCCTCCCCCTCTCTCTCCCCTTACTCACTCCCTCTCTTTCCTTCACCCTCTCCCTCCCTCTCCTCTCTCTCCCTCTTACTCTCTCCCTCTCTAATTTAATCTTCTTACTCCTAAAGATTTACATTGTGTAACAATAATTTTTATGAAAAATATCTTAATGTTGAAATTTAAATACCTTAATATTTATTAAATAATAAGTAATTATAACCTCTACAGTATTGCTTCTTAATTAATGAGATGGGTGGTGTGCCTGGTGTTTCTATTGGGTTCGAAATTTTTTTCCCTTCGACCCCCTGGCTCAAATCGAGACCCCTACTTTTGTTAAATAGACCCCTGGGGGTCTAATATAGACCACTTTTAGCGACCTCTGACCTAAAATATAAAGTAGAGCAGATAAATACATAAGTAAAATATATTTTATCCCGTAATAATCATAGCTTTCCCCTTTAAAGTTGGTAAATTTATGTGGTTTAAGATTGTTATTTTTTTAATTAATGAATAAATATTATTTGTAAAAACAATAGAATGACAAAAATTATGTGATAAAATGACAGTTTAGTGTAGAAATATTTTATAGAGGGAAACGTTCGTACATATTGATAAGAATGGTGTAGATAGTGTTGCGGACGATGAATGGGTTTGTTGATTTAAATGAATGGGTAAGTTGTAGCTGATAACAGCTGCCCGAACTGTGTAACTGGGCACCGCCACATAGATTAGATAAACCTTTATCTTATCTAAAACCCTATAGATTTCCAAATATTTTTAGAATTCTAATTTTTACTAGTTCGTATTAATTATAAATAGAATTCGAGGCGGGTTATTCTTTGATTAAACGTGTTAAAACAAAACTTAATAACTCTACTATAAAAAGTATTGCACTGAGTGCAGATTTTCGATTATAAAAGTCTGCACCTGAAGTAAGTTGTATGAATTCCCTTGAGTGCGGAAAAGGAAGTGTTCGAATCCGTGACTCGAAAACGGGAAAGCACAGTAAGTTCAGCTTTAATGGTTAGCTTTGGTCCCCCACTAGACCAGGGGTTCCCAACCTTTTTTGCGCCCCGTGCCCGTAAAGAAATCTCACTCGAACCTCACACCCCCCCTGAAATTTATATTTTGCTCAAGGATAAATATAACCAAAAAAAATAAATACGAGTAAATAAAACACCTGGAGTATATTACAAAGAAAGTATACTTTACAACAAATAATAATAATTTCCTTGAAATATGTGCAAGATAATAATATAATAATGAAAAATATTTTGAATAATAATATCCTATTGTTAGGAAAGGGATTAGCTATGCGGTAAGCGTATTGGATTCCCACGCGGAGGTCCCGGGTTCGAATCCAGCTGCTGACTCTTAGATTTTCTCTTCCTAGGAGCTTCTTACAGCTCACTGTCCGGTAATGGATAGTATTGTCTGTAACGAGAGAACACTGTCCGCTGGAGGCCGGCAGTGCACTGGAAAAAGCTTCGGGCGCCAATAACCATAGATGTTGACGCGCCTTAAATCATTAAAAAAAAAAAAAAAAATAGGCAATTACTTCACTGAAAAAAGCTCCGGGCGACAATAACCCTAGATGTTGACGCGCCTTAATCATTAAAATAATAATAATATCCTATTAGGGAAGGGATTAGCTATGAGGTTAGCATACTGGACTCCCACGCGGAGGTCCCGGGTTCGAATCCAGCAGCTGACCCTTAGATTTTCTCTTCCTAGGAGCTTCTTACAGCTCACTGTCCGGTGATGGATAGTATTGTCTGTAACGAGAGAACACTGTCCGCTGGAGGCCGGCAGTGCATTGAAAAAAGCTTCGGGCGCCAATAACCCTAGATGTTGACGCGCCTTAATCATTAAAATAATAATAATAATAATAATAATAATAATATCCTATTAGGGAAGGGATTAGCTATGAGGTTAGCATACTGGACTCCCACGCGGAGGTCCCGGGTTCGAATCCAGCAGCTGACCCTTAGATTTTCTCTTCCTAGGAGCTTCTTACAGCTCACTGTCCGGTGATGGACAGTGTTGTCTGTAACGAGAGAACACTGTCCGGAGGCCGGCAGTGCACTGGAAAAAGCTCCGGGCGCTAATGACCTCAGCTGTTGATGCGCCAAAAAAAAAAAAAAATATCCTATTATTTACCTGGACTTTTCTCGCACTCCCCTGGAGCATTCCAGGTTGTGGGAGCCCCTGCACTGGAGGGTGTCACAATAAGGTTTTTGGAGGCTGAAAAATCCACTTTACCAGGAGCACTTATCAGTTATTTAAGACGCGGCTCCTCCTTCGTTTTTCTCATAACTTTCTCGCTCCAATGCGGGGTAGATACACAGATCTAAAACTTTTTATTTAGAAACATGTTTTACTTAGAAAAAATTTTACAGGCCCCCCGGATGTCCAGCTACCTACCTTAAATTTGTGGTGGGCCACAAATTTTTCTTATAATCATTTAGTATAGATTAGAGCCGCTTATTGTTACAACATCTCCAGTGAAATGTACGGGTAACAAACTGGGTAGAATGTTGTCAAGAATTAGGTGTGACCCAAATGTTGGGAGTTGGTACAGAATTTGGGTCTTAGAACCTTGAACAGTAGGAGTAAGCGTTGTGTGATTGGTTTCTGTAGGAGTAAGCTTTGTGTGATTGGTTTCTGTAGGAGTAAGCTTTGTGATTGGTTTCTGTAGAAGTAAGCTTTGTGATTGGTTTCTGTAGGAGTAAGCGTTGTGATTGGTTTCTGTAGGAGTAAGCGTTGTGATTGGTTTCTGTAGGAGTAAGCGTTGTGATTGGTTTCTGTAGGAGTAAGCTTTGTGTGATTGGTTTCTGTGGGAGTAAGCGTTGTGATTGGTTTCTGTAGGAGTAAGCTTTGTGTGATTGGTTTCTGTAGGAGTAAGCGTTGTGATTGGTTTCTGTAGGAGTAAGCTTTGTGTGATTGGTTTCTGTAGGAGTAAGCGTTGTGATTGGTTTCTGTAGGAGTAAGCTTTGTGTGATTGGTTTCTGTAGGAGTAAGCTTTGTGATTGGTTTCTGTAGAAGTAAGCTTTGTGATTGGTTTCTGTAGGAGTAAGCGTTGTTATTGGTTTCTGTAGGAGTAAGCGTTGTGATTGGTTTCTGTAGGAGTAAGCTTTGTGATTGGTTTCTGTAGGAGTAAGCTTTGTGTGATTGGTTTCTGTGGGAGTAAGCTTTGTGATTGGTTTCTGTAGGAGTAAGCGTTGTGATTTGTTTCTGTAGGAGTAAGCGTTGTGATTTGTTTCTGTAGGAGTAAGCGTTGTGATTGGTTTCTGTCATCAGGTTTGGACTATTATTGGTTAAAAGTAAATAATAATTTATGAAGTATCCTAATTAATTGGTACCGTTAATGGCAATGTTTTCTATTAAGTTTATTAAGCGCGAACCACAACAACTTAACCAGCTTCCCCATTAGGTACAAACCAATCAGAGCCTCCCTTTTTAAGTTGCGTCAAACTGCAGCAGTAAAAATTCTGCTTTGTAACTTGAGGAGTTTTTTTGTTTCCCCCCCTCCCGTTCCATCGGCTTCTTCGATCAGAGTAATGGTTTTTTTTTCTACCTCCTAGAGATTCCAAGTTGTAAAAGCTACACAAGATAAGTCCTGCAGCTGTCCCATCCCAACTTACGTCACACAACCTGGATGGACCGGTCCTCCTTAGAATTAATTATCTATGGAAATCACTTAGAATATGTTCTGAAGGCGATATCCCATCTCTCTCACTCAATTATTTTGTTTTAGACAAGGGATTTAACATGCAAACTCCCGAGGGCGTTGCTCCACATAGATGTTATCCCTCCCACCTACTTTGGACTTACAAACTAATAACTTAAACCGGTTCAGAAATAATAATAAAAAAAAATGCATTTTGTATATTATATACATATATAAAAAAAATTGTTTACTTGGTGGCTGTCCTTTACATCTTAAGATTTTCAATTTCATCATTTAGTAATGTAATGCCATGCCTACTTTTTCAGGCGGACTTTACGTCTTAACTACCGATTTTAGGTTCACAATCTAGTATTTACCTTATCAATTAATTAAGATTAATTGCATTAACCAGTTAAGCGGTGGAGTTGAGTACTGTAGTAGAGGTTTGGTTTGACGTGTATTAACTCTGGTTAATCAAGTTTAAATTTGTTATTTATTTATTCTAAATTAAGGGCGTCAACATCGAGGTTAATGGCAACTGGAGGTTTTTCCCAGTTCACTTCCGGCATCCGGACTGTGTTCTCTCAATACACACAATACTGTAAATTACCGGTTCAGTGAGCTGTTAGAAGCTGATAGGAAGAAGAAAATCTAAAAGAGCCAGCAGCTGGATTCGAACCTATGATCTCCGCGCTGGAATCGAGCAGAACAGAGTGCAGCATCACTTGTAATACTTACTTTACCTCATCCTTTAATTTAATCATCTTCATTTTACTAATTAAATTTTAAGTATTCATCTTATTCGCGTAGAATGTATATATTATTATTATTATTATATCCATGATTTGTAGCAAATCGTAAACAAGTCAGTTGGAATTCTAGCATGTAATAAGAGTTGGAAGGAAGAAGGAAGGTCTTGCAGAGTAGGCGAAGGGTCCCTAGGGAAATGTGTAGTGGTATCCTACCCTCCAGGAACGTCTTACCCCACTCCTCTATATTCTACCCGGTTTTCTTGAGACTCATCCCAAACCTTTCCTCTGTTAGCAGTTTATAATAATTTTGCAGAGTTTATTGAACTTGAGAAAAAAAAAACGAAGTCAATGAAAGGGACTGTGACGTCTAAGAATTATTTATTTATGAAGGTTAAAAAACATGGTCTTTAAAAATAAAAATCTTTTTTATATAAAGAAGGCGATGATGGAAGTGATCGATCGATTCATTGATCGATTATCTAACTCTACCAATTGGTTGAAAATCGATCTGGGTAATTGATATTTTCGTAAACAGAATTGAACAGTTTTATTTTGCCCAACAACTGAGAGTTAGGAGTCATGGATTCCTCCGCATTTGTTATTCTGATGTATTTTTGTACTTATTTCGACTGCCCTCAGCTTTAAATTGTTCTCTGCTGATTTCTTCCTTTTAACAATAATTTTTTTTGTTTAAGAGCAAATACAGAAAAAATAAAGAGACTGTGATGTGTTTTATGTAATTACACCGGTAACACTTGTTTAAATGTTTACCAGTTACAAATTAAATGTTTGTAATACGCGAGAGTAGGGAAAGAATTTCGATCATGCTGGCAGTGGGGAAATATTCTCCCACCGGAAGTTTGCCGGCTTCCTGTCGGCCTCGCTTTGCTATTTCACATGCACTTCCTTCCCCTCCCGCTCTCTCTTTGTCACACTCACACACCCACCCAAAGAGTACGTACACATTCATTACACATCCGCCAATCTAAATATAATTTGCGATCTGATAAGTTCGACCCTCATCTATTTTTTTAACCACTTCCATTCTGTTATTTATACGCATAAATTATTTTTAAATCTTCTAATTAAATCTCGACATAAAATAAGTAAGCAACGGAAACAGATAGGCCTACATTTTATTTCCGGGTTTTTAGAGGTGCTTTTTAAAACAAGTTGAATTGTGAATAATAAAAAAAAGAAATATCGGAAGCAAAAAATGACTTACTTTTAATCTTTAATTAAATGTAAATACAAACAAAAAAAAATTGAATAAATGTGCAGTTAGATTTGCTTCAATTAAAGTAATGCCTCTTTTTTCAATTAAGAGGGCTTTACGTCCAATTTATAAATAGTAATCGGCAGGAAAATGATTAGCAAACGTGTTTTATAAATTCTCATATTAATCCTAGGTATAGACGGGGAATCGAACTCAGTACCTCGAACAGATTTAGTTTTGCAGGCCTTGCCTCTACCTCTAATCTCGGCTAATAGTGGTAATTTTCGCAGGGGGGTAGCTAGAAAGAGAAAAATCTAAGGCAAGCAGCTGGATTCTCGAACCCAGGGCATCTCCTTCTTGGAATCCAGTGCACTAACCAGTGGGCTAATTTCTATCCTAGAATGGAATTAGAATTAGAATGCAGGAAAAAGAGGAGAGGAAAAACCTGCAGCTAGTGTAGAGAGTAGGATATGTTTTAGTCTTCTGTGTCTGTATGTTGTAGAAGGATCTGTAGGGGGGAGGCTATGTCGCGGCAGAGTGGATTAGGACGGCAGTCTAGGATAGAAAGGAGTTTGAGCAGACGATTTTGGATAAAGGAGTGTACGTGAGAGATAATGGACGCAGTCTCCGTGGAGTGAGTCAATTCTAGTGCCTCGCCGTGGAGAGAGTCTGAGAAATTTGTTCTGTGTTGTCCTGGAGTTTCTCTTGATGTTGCTACTACAAGTCCAGGCTCCAGGCGGAGCAGGCGTATAGCAACATCGGCTTAATCCCTATCCTAGTTCGGCGCCATTTTATCAGTTATACCATGAATTGTGTGGGACGAACTATTTGTGCAGTTCCTTAGCAATTTAACTTATTTTTAACATTATGTAATTGCTAAATCATATCCTTTCATGTAAGTAAGGAATTTTATTGAAACTATGTGCCAATAACAGCTGTAGCTTAATTCTTCATGGGGATTCAGATCCAGAGGGGAACTGTGCCCTATTTTGTGTTGAGCAAATGTGTTTATAATGTATCTCCCCAAACACATTGTGCTAGATTCCAAACACATTGTGCTAGATTCTTCTAACAATAGTTTCGTTTGTTGTTTTGTGGAAGTGATTCTAATTTGTGTTTAGGCAAAAAAAAAAATCGGTACGGTTTTACGACCGTTAGTTCGTCTTGTTATATTCACAGAGACTCCTGGGCTTACAATGAATCTCTGATTATGACGCTTGTCCTGCTAAAAACAACGTCAAATCCTAATACTAATAGTTTCTTGGATTAGATTTTCATTAATACAAGCGTATTAAAATGATCTTAACGAGTTATTACGCATTAAGATAGTAATTTACGCCAGCCCAGAGACCGTGACCTGCGCACAACAAATAATGTTTCTTACTCATGACTAGCGCTTACATTTTCTTTTTTACTTTTATCTCAAATCTATTTGGAATTATTACACACCTACCTTTTATTACACTTCTGCGAGTTCCTTTTTCCTTGTGTGTGTGTATGTATTTTGTACGTTCTCCTTCTTGTGTATCCTTAAATACCAAGGTTATATTTTGTTATTCTTGGTTTTATTAATATTCTTTTATGTTTTAAGACTTCTACTATCAAGAAAAGAAAAATTAGAAGAAGATATTTCTCTAAATTTTCTTTATACTTTTGATTTGGATGGCCTTTAAGTTGTTCTGTATCAATTTATTGTTTATTTTCCCATTATTTACAGTTTTCTTTCATTTGCTGAACTTCTGTGGCTATTTTTCTTATTTGGTATCTGGTTTCCCCTTCCTTCACCAAATAGACTCAAATTATAAGGTTATGATGTAACCTTAAAACAACTGTTACCTTTAGTCCTGATACTTTACTTTCTATGGCTATTTTCTCCAACTGTTTGAACAATGAGGGAAATCTAATTTTGGGCAGGTGAGCCTTTATTCTTAACCAGTTAACCGTGGAATTTAGTTTAAAAAAAGAAACCCACAGTGAGCGGCATTAAAATCAGACAATGGCGTGCATACACGTCGATAGAGACCTGCGAAGCTAAGATGTACTGGGTTCGATTCCCGGTCTTAGGCCTTGGATTTTATTTAAAGGTTAATAAAAGAAATTTACAGTAAAGTATGTTTGCTAGACGCCTCCGTCTACGACACCTGATTGGTAGCTGGACGTTAAGCCCCGCCTGAAAAAATAGGCGATTAACTTTACTTTACACGTCGATCGCAGGGCAAAACAACCAAAACTTTACAATGTCATAATAGTCACTGCAAGCGACTTTTTCTGCAATCTCTCTCTGGGGGCTTGAGATTACCAGAGCATTCTGTGCTCATTCAAAATCTTGCACCGCTTCACGTTATACATTGCCTACTAGGGACGCAAGAGCTTTTACAAGGAAGAAAAAAGAGCTTTGAATTCTGTGCAAAATGAAATCATGCTCGTACTGAGGTCCTGAACCTCTATCTAAAAGGTAAAAACGGCATTGCACACGGGTTGAGAGCTTCTATTTGTGTGCGTAATTCCCCAATCTCTAATGCGGAGACCACTTATCATTTGGCTGACTCCCACCGCAGTTCTATTGGGTAAGATAAAGGGAAATATCCCACCGAAATGATATTCTTATTTTATTTTATAAAAATTTTCTAGTTTTTATAGTTAATGGCAATTTTATATTTTTCACAACGAGTATACACGTCGAACGCACCGTAATAGAGATTTAGTTGGACGTGTATATACACGTCCAAACACGCTTGAACTGGTTAAAGTTGCATTTTCTTGCATTAATAATAACTTATTAGTTAGATGGAAGAAAATATTATAAGGCTTATAAATATAAATTCATTATTTGTAAAAGAATTGTTTATGTGGAGACGCTTGTTTAGAATCACTGAGCGACTGTTTTTTTTTTTTCAATCAGATTTCTGACCCTCTCTGAGAAGAGAGGAATGTTATCGCCAAAATTTTCGGCCACATTCTGACGACATTGTTAGAACTAATTAATAACGGTTTAGTGCGAGAGAAAGAGAGAGATTCTTTCAGCGTTTAGTCATGCTTCATACGTCGCTCAAGGCCTCTTGGAAGCAGCGCTTCAACAACATAACCTTTCACAGAAAGCCCACCTGTGCTCTGTTGTTAAAGCCAGTTGTTGTTACCTGTTTCTTCACCTACATATCTCCCTACTCTCTTCCACCTTTCACTTGCTGGCAGAAATCTAGTTTTGTTGTTGTTGTTGTCGTTGTCTTCTTTGCTATCTGCTCAGAGTCTAATTTTGGTTTAGATATAGTTTATTATCTGAGTTATCTTTCTCAATAAATCAGATTTTTCACTTGTCTTAGTCATTGAGGAATCACTTATGATTGTATCAGCGTAATAAGAACTATGCAATTACTAAAGTCTAAAAAAGGATATCCTTTAGAATGATTTACTAAGTAAAATGATTACTGTACATTACTAAGCAAGATGACACATCCAGCTAGGTGTGATCAATGTTTGCCGTCAGTAACATCTGTTTTCCAGTGTGTATTCTTTTGTAAATGTGATTCATATTACAATAATTGCAGTCACAATTAAATACTACCATATGTTTTAGGTGAGACTGCATTGATTCGTTGATTGATTCGTTCAGAATTGATTGAATCTTGAGAACCGCGCAGTATTGCTTCTTTTTTAGTTTGATTTCATATTTAATCCTTATTAATATTTTAAGTTATGGTCTATATAATACACTAAAATGACGTATTGGAGGAAAGCCGAAATACTCCCGCCTCAGGGTTTTAATCAAATTTCCCCTTCAGGAAAATGTGTTACCAATAAAATTATTAGTGCTACTTATGCGCAAAGAGTCAACCACATTGTAGAAACCATTTTCGAGATATTCTCGAATACCTGAAAAATCGATTCGGTAAAGTAGGGATTACCGGTTGGCTGAGATTCGCTCCAAAAGGTTCTTGACGAGTCCTGATGAAGGGGCGCACTTAAGTTTTAAACTTCATGCTGTTTTTCCGAGATTCCTTCAAGAGATGAATTGGAATCTTCTTCATCTCTTCCGTGAATCTGAGGATAATATCACGTTCCTGGCTTGGCTTTTCCAAAGGTCTACCAAGTGGGTAATGCCTGTGAGGATACTAGTGGAGCATACGCGATCTGAGGCAACACATCAGATCTTTTCCAAAGCTTAGTTCAGGCTGGCTTCCTCCTTCATTTTTCTCTTTGCCTGGAGTAGTCTTCTGGTCCCATGAATTGGGAGTTTAAACATCTTACTTAGGTTTTGGCTTCCCCACTAAAGTATGAACTCTAAGTTCCTCTATCGTGTTCATTGATTTTGCTAAAGCATTCCTTAAACCATTTGTGATCTTTTGGTTCTGGAGCTCTGCGCTTTAAAGGCTAACGGAAACTATTACTATCTCCAGAAAAAAGTATTACATCTTCTTTCAAGGTTGAATCGGATGCTTTTTCCAATTGAATGAATTTCTTTCCTCTAAATGATGCTGGAAAATTTACTGTTCGCGTTGAATAGAATGCTGGAGACAATCCCCCAGTTCGTCCTGGAATTCAGCCTATTTACACTATTTGCTTTGAGTGCCTGAACCTTGGACCAAAGACACTGGCTTTCTTCAGAGGTCCTCGATCTGTTCGTGTTGAATAGAATGCTGGAGACAATCCTAACTTCTTCCTTGGAACTCTGCCCGGAGGAAACGTTCCTTAGAAAGCTGTACTTCATAATCATGCGACAGTCCTCACTTCTTTCTGGAATTCAGTCTATTTGCTTTGAGCGCTTGATCCGTGGACCGAAGACGCTAGCTTTCTTCAGAGTTCACGATCTGTAATAGAATGCGTATGTAATAGAATGCTGGAGACAAACCCCAGTTCGCCCTGGAACTCAGCCTGGAAGAAAAGTTCCTTAGAAAGCTTTTTACTTCTTAGTCATGCCTTCTCTTAGGAAATTCCACTGCCCCATTCTCTGGTGCCCCTTGCTTTCCATGCCCTCTTCAGAGATTCATGTGGATGGTTCCTTTCGCAACAAGGTGGAGTGGTATAAGATCGATCTCCATCTTTATTTTTTTGTCCATTTACAAACTAAGTCATCTTTGTAATCTTTAACTGAGAATCCTGATTGTACAAGCAGAGCTTACTGCTTGCTTGTTGCTAGGTTTTACAGGCCCTGTTATGCAGCGGTTGTTACAAATCCTTGCGTGCGTATTTTTTTTGTGGCTTTCTATGTATGAACATATATTGTAGAAAGACTGGAGGCAGCTGGAGCAGGGCGTACGTACAAAAGACCGACACGGTAAACAAACTCGGCAGGGCACCAGTCTCCTCTCCACAAACTCACTGGGTTAGGCACCAGTGTACACAGAACTGAGGTTATATATTCCTCTTGCCGTCTATTGTTTGGTCTGGTCCTATTCCAACACAACTCTAATGGCGGCGGCACACCTGGCGATGTTCCTGGAGGAGCAAAGCAACTTTGACTCTCGCCTAAGATGGCTTCCTTTGAGGAGAACAAACAACCCTTTGTTTCACTCAAAACTTCTTGGCTATAACTTTATTTGTGGTAACAATTTTTTTGTTTTATTTTATAAAATTCTTGTGTTTCGTTGTAGGTACAAGTTATTATATTTGATTGACTACATTCTTGCTTTATACAAGTTTTTTTGGGGGGGCAGAAGTCCAATCTTTCTGGTATTATAGAGTGGAATGTCCTTGGGGGTCATCTTTCAGGCGCAAACTCTTGCGCAGAATTAAGAGCTAGCGATAGGCTGGTTTTATGAACCTGGTAAATACCTGATTGTAAATATTATCGTAAATAATTGATATGTAAATACATTCACATAGAGAGCTACAATGAGGTAAGGTGTTGGCCATTTGTTGTGTTCAGAGTAACCCAAGGACGACGACACTTTTCAAGGTCTTCAATTTTAATGGACCAATACCATCATTGTATCCCATACCACTTGTATCACTTGTTTGTATTAACTACTTCCTCATTCTTGGCGATTTATTTGTTTATTTTTTACTCCGTCACGAACACCCCCACACTCCCCTGCATCCCGTTGAACAGGTTCCTAGATTTAGAAGAATCAAAGGGCAGAAACTCCGCTGCTCGTAACCAGCGCCACCTGTTTATTCTGATTTTAAATCCCGTTCACTTTTGTTGTTATTGTTCTGAAATTTTTGGTATTTCTTTTCAAGGCTTCTATCGATAACTATCGATGGTCTTCTAATAGGACCAAATCGATACATAATTTCGTTTTTTATTTATTTTTGTAGTATAGTACGCATAGACAGCTTTTCAAGAAACTGTTTTTTAAAAAAATTGTTATTTTTAAATTAAAATATTAGTATTTGGTGATTGGGTGGGCAGAAAACTGCTGAAATATAGAACGGGAAAGGATTTCTGGGTAGAGTGATGGTAGTAGATTGCAAGAACTTAGTTGAGTCGCTAGGAGTGTAGTTGTGTTGTATAGTTCTTCTAATTAGTATGGCGGTCCCTCCGTGAGCTTTGTCGTCCTGGATGGTCGGTTCTGTGAATAATGTAGTCGTTTATGAAGATATAGGATCAGGATCTACTTGTAAAGTGGGTCTCAGTGATCAGTGCAATGTCAATTCTTTTCTCATGGAGAAGAATGTCCAGTTCATGTCCATTCGTGAAGTTATAGTCCATTAGCGTTCCAAAGAAGTATAGTTAAGGAATGTTGAGTGTGTGATCCATAGTAGGAGTTTAAGGAAGTCTTAGTTTATTGACTAGCGAGGTGAGAAGCGAAATTAGTGGAGTTACCACGGTTTTTCCAAGTCAGTGATGAAAGAGTTGAGTGTTGATGTAATGTCAATTGGAGAAGTGGCTGTGACTGGAACTTGGGTTTGAGATTGAAGAGAAGATGGTCCAGCTGCTGCTTAGGGTACTGGTGTTTTGGCAATGAAGCCTTTCTTCCAAGTTGCAGAGGCGTTGAATTCCATTTAGCAAGAGTAAACAGACAACATATACGTATTAAACGTTAGTTTTAAACTTTTAACTAATTAGTATTGTTCAAAGAAGTATTGAATCTCGCAGCTACAAAACCGGATTGTGTTTCATTTAAAATTTAATGCAGTAGACGAAGTGTACGTACGATGGAGAGGCGGAAGTAAACGTGTGAGAGGCGGAGAACCCTCGTCACCTCAACACTGATTCCATGTCACCAGAGTGTAACTAACCAACTAAACTAAAGTTTATCCCTTAACTGAAGCTCATCTCTTCTCTAGCCCTACATCAATTCCCTTTACCCATTACTACTTCCAAAAGTAGTGTTTTATACTGGGCCAGGCAGCAAAAACCCCCATTGGGTAAGTCCTCTGGTCTTCCATTTTATTCTGCCACAAACACACACACGCCCTTTTTTTCACTTCTGACCGGAAAGTGACTAATGAAGCGGAAGGAAATAATGTTGTCCACCCTTTTCCACTGCTGTCACTTCATCTTTAATTAGACTTTAACCCTCACTGATTACAGTGTCAAGTGTTGTTTGAAAGTAGTTCATTTTTATGTACGTATGTTTCTCTTTCTATAATTAGACATAGAAAGATTATTGCAATTTTTCAATTTCAAGATTTCACGTTTTTAAAGTCTCGTAATATTAGTTTGTGTGTTCTTTAGTGGTTATGAAGCATGGCTTTGTAAGTAAGAGATCTCCATTTTTAATCACACGTGTTTTCTATTTGTTAGAAAAAACATCGCTACACCTAATTGGGTGTTAAGCGCTGCCTGGGGGGGAAAAAAGACGCTCACCTTAAAGTTATTTCTAAAAGTAAAAAGCGCAAGAATCTGTGAAGCATTTTCTTTTTATTTATCCTACCCAGTGACTCATTTATCCATAAATTATCGCTTAAAATAACCTCAAAAACCAGAAGTACCTCCTTTGCTTTGCTGTAGAATTTTTGAACCTATTGTGGGAACTACTACTTGAAGTGGCTTTTTTCCTGTCTACCGCCGCCAGTATCTTTTTTTGGCTTCATTCCTTTTCCAAGTTATCCAATCTCAAAGTGACCATCTTATATTTTCCAACTCTTCAAGTTTAATTCCTCGATCCATTCCCGCAATACTAAATTCGAATATGTGCTATTTCAGTGAATTTTACTGTCCTAGAAGTGAGAACATAAAATAATATAAATAAAAGTAAGGAAAACTTACTTTTTTTTTCATCTCTGAAAATTTCGAAAAATCAGAAGTACGAGGGTCGTTTGAAAAGTCCGTGCAAAAATAAAAACTACTTAATTTTTTGGGGTAAACCTTTTTTATTTTTCAACATAGTCTCCTTTTAGGCTTATACACTTCGTCCAACGCTGCTCTAGTTTGTTGATCCCTTCCGAATAATAGGATTTGTTCAAGTCTGAAAAATAGCCATTCGTTTCTGCAATCACCTCCTCGTTTGAATAAAATCTTTTACCCGCCAGCCATTTCTTCATATTGGGGAACAAATAGTAGTCCGAGGGAGCCAAGTCTGGTGAATAGGGGGGATGTGAAACGAGTTGGAACCCTATTTCCATTAATTTTGCGACCACAACTGCTGAGGTGTGAGCTGGTGCGTTGTCGTGATGGAAAAGGACTTTTTTTGTGGGCCAATCGTGGGCGTTTTTCTTGCAGCTCGGTTTTCAAACGGTCTAATAACGATGAATAATATAGTTTTACCCTTTTCCAGATAGTCGATGAGGATTATTCCTTGCGAATCCCAAAAGACAGTCGCCATAATCTTTCCGGCCGAAGGAACGGTCTTCGCCTTTTTTGGCGCAGATTCCCCCCTTGGTAACCCGTTGTTTAGATTGTTCTTTGGTCTCAGGAGTGTAGTGATGTATCCATGTTTCATCCACAGTGACGAAACGACGCTTAAAGTCCTGCGGATTCTTCTGGAACAGCTGCAAACCGTCCTTACACGATTTCGTTTTTGGTCAAGCGTGAGCAATCGAGGCACCCATCTTGCGGATAGCTTTGTCATGTCCAAATGTTGATGCAAAATATTATGTACCCGTTCATTCGAGATGCCCACAGCACTAGCAATCTCACGCACCTTCACTCTTCTGTCATCCATCACCATATCATGGATTTTATCAATGATTTCTGGAGTAGTAACCTCAACAGGGCGTCCAGAACGTTCAGCGTCACTTGTGCCCATATGGCCACTCTGAAAATTTTGAAACCACTTATAAACTGTTCTAATGGAAGGTGCAGAGTCACCATAATGTTTATCAAGCTTCTCTTTAGTCTCCTGAGGCGTTTTGCCTTTCATAAAGTAGTATTTAATCAACACACGAAATTCTTTTTCGTCCATTTTTTTGAAAATCACTCGACTTCCTCGATTCAAACGAATACCAAACACAAAGAAATAGACCGATCTGGCTGAAACTTGGTGTGCGTTCTTCCAAGAGATGCTACTAACTAAACATAACCTCGATACGCGCCAGTGGTGCTATCTCTCTGACTTTGCACGGACTTTTCAAACGACCCTCGTAGTTTCGATGTTAATGCTTGATGGAGGAATTAGCATAAGATGCGATCATACAAAATGCAACAGTAAGATGATAGTGCCAAAAAAGAAGAAACAAAAGAACAGACTCCCTGAAAAGAATAATTTAAAGAAAGTGGTAATAATCATAATAAAATTATTGTACTCCATAATATTTAGAAAAACAAAACAAAACAGAAAACTTGCATCCATGCATAGCACACAATCTTGGTCACGAACTGTGACAAAGAACTCAAGTCGTGCGCAACCAGGTATTGGTATGCCAATGAACTGCCAGATATTTAGCATGGTACATAATGTAATTGGAAAGAACCTTCTTTTTGTCATAACACAACGGTTCATTGTAGTAACAGTTTTATTGTATCCATTGTCGAGCCCATGGGTATTATTGTGTTGGCACGTAGTTATTATAAATCGGTAGACAAAGCAAGAAGAAGATTAGCAGCGTAACGACTATAATGGTCCACCTACCACTGCAGAGTACTCGTATTAAAACATCATTACTGTTAGAGAATTGAGTGAAATGTAGGCCGAAGTATCCTGAACTTTCTCTGATGCTATTTTTATTTGTATTCCTCACTTGATGGTCTTCAGACTTGAATGTATTCAACTATATTAAATTTTTCCACAGGAATTTTTGGGGAAAAAAATGGTCCTTAGATAGTCAAAGTAAAGGCTATCAAAATATTGAGACCAGGACATTCAATGTGGTTCACAATATGTCGTACAAAAACATGGTTAACAATTTGAACCTATTTTTGATCCTCAATCTTTTATGAACTGTGGTATCAGTTTTGAGAGCAATTTAAGTTCAGAAATTGATTTTTCATTTTTATTATTGGGTCAATATTAAGTAAGGAGCGAAATATATATATATATATTTTTTAATGATTTAAGGTTAAGGCGCGTCAACATCTAAGGTTATTAGCGCCCGCAGCTTTTTTCACGCTGTCTGTAAGAAACTCCTAAAAAGAGAAAATCGTAAGGGCCAGCAGCTGGATTCGAACCCGGGACCTCCGCGTGGGAATCCAATACGCTAATCTCATAGCTAATCCCTTCCCTGTATAGTTTTATTATTGCAACTGATAAAAGTTTGAACTATTTCTTTGAAGATCCAAAGTTTTTTAACGCTTTATTGGAAGAAGAAGATAATATTAAGATAATTAATATGTATTGTGTTCAAAGTAAACACCTATATCTCATATCCACAGACTGTCAGGTTAATATAATATTAAAAATACGATAATAATTAAATGAAATAATTATGTTACACAATGAAGAATTTTATCAATAATCAATCTCGTATCGTTAAATTGATATTTAATCACCATTTGAATAAATATATTAAATTATTGTGAATATCGCATTCTGAACTCTTATCTATATATATAAAAAACTTTTAAAATTTTTCAAAATTCAACAAAATCATTTATTAAGAAATATTGAAAAGTCCCCCCCAGATGTTGTATTCCTTCAAATTAGGGACTGAACAGAAATTGCTTCAAATTATGCTGAATCGAGTCATTTGGGTAATATTTGTGGTGCGGTCAATAAATTCCCAAAAAAACAAATTTCTTTTTTTATATACCAAAGTTTTGGTAAATATATTATTTACCTTCTTCAGGGTATTGTGAAAATTTGTGGGAATTTAATGTTAAGGCTACGATCATCATTCTGCAAGACAGTGACATACTATACTCTTTACAGCCAAACGGGAAGATACGACATTAACATGAAATATAAATATAACAGAGTTAAGCATATATTCTCTATGTCTGTAATTTAGGTTTATTATTAGGCTTTAGCATTTTATTTTACCTAGGTTTTTATACAGATTTTTCCCTCAAATTAAATCTTTGCACCCTTTCTAGCCTGTGTGTATACGTATACGTATATGCTATAACTGTGTAGCAGCTAGAATACACTATTTGGTACTCCTGTAAATAAATAAATTAATAATTAAATAAATAAAAATAAATACATCATCATAACTTGTTTATGGTGTAGCTTAACAGTTACGATGATGTAGCTTAACAGTTACGATGATGTAGCTTAACAGTTACGATGATGTAGCTTAAAATTAAACTCCTCAAAATTTTCACAATACCCTGAAGAAGGTAATATATATTTACCGAAACGTTGGTATGGAGAAATAAATTTGTTTGTGAATATATTGACCGCACCACAATATTCCTCAAAAATCATCAATTACTACAAACGGTCGAAAATCAAAACTTATTATTAGAATCAATATTAAAAACAGAGAACTATTAGTTTAAAGCTGATGAATAAGATTTGTATAAAAGAAATAGCTTTTATAGATTAATTCAATTTAGACAGCATTTTAGAGTTGACGGGATCAGTTCTCTTTGATGCTGCGTTTGAGAAATAGAGTAACTTCTCTAGGGTGAATGTTGAAGAGTAATGTATTGAAGTGACCATAATAAGAGTGTGAGATGATCTATCTCAATTATTTGCCAGCCTCAAGAGAAGCGGGGGGCCAAGGACCTTGTTATTGCTTTACTGGTTTCTAGTTGAGACCATCATTAGTGCGTGTGGCGAATGCTAGTCGAGGAACACGCTATCGTTTCCTTTCCTGGACCGCTACTGCCACCAGTAGTTTCTATCCTGTATACAGTAGATCTATCCATTCTACTCTACCGTTCTTCATGTCCGTGTCATCCCTGACTGCTTGAATACCCATTCGAAACGTTTGGCTTGCTAATGTGTGCTATTAGATGCGTAATCTTCGTGATTCCGAGTTCATTAGGTTTTAAAAATTAAATTCTGTATTTAGTGAACTTTGTCAAAAACTTTAAGTTAGAGACGTGACAAGCAAATCTACGATGTAGATTCTGTTAGATTCCCTGTCTTGCTCTTGCATTTTATTAAAAGAGGAAATTTTGGAAAAAGAGTTTCAGTTCTCCTCCTGTTCTGTCAGAAAGAAGACAAAAACTGGACTGTACATCTCATGGCTGTGGGTAAAAAAGGTTGGTTTAGCTTAAGGTTCGTCTCCTTAAAGAAGAAAAATGGACACCTTTGCCCGAGGACCATCTCACGACAGAGGCTGTACTTAGAAGTGGTGCCCTAATTTTTGTGGCAATAGACCTCTCTGGATTGCGGTGGAATTATCTTTCGGGCCAAACCCTTGTAGAATCTAAATCATTGCTGTCTTTCCTCCGTTCATAGACACCTGATCAATGTTTGGATATCAGCTGGCCCTGCAAAAATGTTTTTGGCATTACTTAACTTTTTGGGTGAATGGATTTATACTTAAGAGTTGAACTTGATTGATTGAAAGTATGTGTTTTAGTCCTTATTTTTTATTTTTTTAAATTTTTTTTATTTATTTTGCAACTGTATCCTGGTGCAATAGGCAAAAGTGATGGGAGATAAGGAATGGCGCAAATACACATGCACGTATACATTATATACATGTGTGTGTACATACATACACGCGCACATGCATGTGCGCCAAGAGGCGTGAGTGGAGTGAACGACGACCATCCAGTGATAGAAGCCGTTAGTTCGCCCAGATTGGCAAGCTTACACAGCAACCATCCTAGGAGATCCGGTGTTAAATGTTGAGATGATCGCGTGGCCAGCGCCGCTTCAGTCTGCACTGTGTGGATTTGAAGGAAGTGCTTGTAGTAGACATGTTGTGTTGATCAGAGGTGGTTGTAATGACTGTTCTAGATTTGAGTGGAGTTTTGTGTAGCAGAGATTGGGGCTATTTCCAGAGACGAGAGGAATATTTAGATCAGAGTGTACAGTATGATTGAAGACCTAGAAGGGAGCGTTAACTATTGTTCTTAGAATTTTTGATTGTAAGGTCTGAAGTCGGTTGATGTTCGATTTTTTTAGCGCTTCCGTAGAGTTGTATTCCGTAAGTCCATATTGGGGCAAGTAGAAGCGGTATATAGTGTTCGTTTGTTTGTCAGGGTCAGTCCTAAATTTTTTAAAGTAATTATTGTTAAAAAAGAAATCATGCAAACAAGAAGGCAGAAAAGTTATGAATATTTATAAAGTGAAGAAGAATTTACGTAAGTTGAAGTAAGACAAATTGAAGTAGGCTAATGACAAGGGAGCCATGCTGAAGTTCTGAAGAGGAGGAACTAGTTAGCGGAAAGGAGGAGAGAGCCTTGGGAGAGAAGGTGGTATATATGACATTATGTATGCATAAACGTGACCCCAGAGTAACAAGCATCGTATTATCCTGACTCAGCTGATAAGACAGGTGGGTAACGTGCAGGTGTTGTAATGGTCCCGGGTATTCCGCCGCCCCCTTACCCTCACACCAACGGCCTCCCTTAGTTCCCTTGGAGAGTTCATATGGGGGCCATTACTTTACCCTCTCAGTCTCTTCATCCCGTCCGTCACCTGAATGTGGAAATCCTCTTCAGATTATTGTCTTCTTGCCTTATTATTCACTTCCATTTTTTTTTTCTCTCTCTTTCACCGCATAAATCATTCTTCTCTTAAAATAGTTTTGAAGCCCCCATTTCACATGTCGCCGCTCTTTATGGGGTCAACTTTCTTCTCGTATCACGGCTTTCGACGCATTACTTCCATTAACTCTCTTTTTTTTTAAATTATCCATTTCTAAAAAAAAGAATTTGAATAAAGACGTGATTAAATAAAACGTTTAAATTTCTCCCAAATTGCTTCAATTACAGTATAGTATTAGTATATGAAAAAAGTATAAAATTTTGTGTTATGACGAGTGATATTCGTCATGCGCTTTTTCATTAGTGACCATCGGCAGTTAATTTTGCAATTTTAGTTGAAACTAAAATATATTCGGTAAACTGCAAGAAGTTTCGAATATTTTGTGGCCATGTTGAAATAAAAAGAACTACTAATAGTATAGATATAGTGTATGAATTAGTCTTCGTAAATGTGTATCCTTGTCTTTTATTAGTAATCACTGAATCAATAACGAATACATTATATTGCGTTAGGCTAGACTATGCAGTAAGTGGCGCTTCTGGTAATGAAAAAACGGGATGAGGATCCTTTAGTTCCCTATTTACCTGGTATTCATCATCCAAATTGCTGAGTCGCAGGGCTACACTAACCTGCCAAGGATATTTCCCTGCTTTTCCCTACTTTTAACATCTGGTCCGGGGATTCATTTGCGCAAAATACCAGCCCTAATGGTGCGACCTATTCGGGGGATAATTGCAGCAACCCAATTTCACATATCATACAATACTCTGGGTTTTGACGAATATATTCGTCATCTCTTAATTTGTATGACGCATGTAGGGGGAAAGAATGACTCTTGAATTTAAGCTTCTCTTTTAAATACCATTTAAGATGTAATTTACCTACCTCATTATCTTTGTAATACTAAAATAGAAGTTTAGTATGTTTATGAAAGTTTCAAAGTTCAAAAAAAAAATAAATAAATAAACTTACCTTAAAAGTTTCATTTTAATTAATAAATTTTAAATAGCTTTTCGCCATATTTGTTGTATTAATTGAATAAAATCGATAATTACAGTAAGAGAATGACGTAATAAGCGTTAGCACTACTTTAAACAATTGAAGTTCTTTAAAATGGCTGATAAAAAAAAAAGAAGCGTGCGTGTTAAAAACGGTTACAAATCAAACGATAGATAGTGTTGTTTCGAAAGGGTTGTTGTTGTTCGGGTAGAATTTAAGCTTTTAGTTAACTATTCACTTATAACTTAACAAACTCAGCTGTAACGTTCTCTCTCTCTCTCTCTCTCTCTCTCTCTCTCTCTCTCTCTCTCTCTCTCTCTCTCTCTCTCTCTCTAAAGTTCTCTTAATTAAGACAATTTAGATTGGTTGGTATTTAGGCCTTGTGTTTGTAAACGGAATACTAACAGTATTTTGATCAAAAACAAGTATCACTTTGTCGCCCAAAGCAGCAGCAGCACTAGTAAAGGTACGAGTATAAACCGTTGACAAACTTCAAATTGAATATTCCTGTACAAGATTTACGTATGCACGTTGCTTCATTTAGACTTTGGTGAATAGATTAGGCTGAAATCCCTAAATTTTGCACTAAGCCTAGCACTATTTAGCGAAATGATGCTTTACTGTTTTTTTTTTTTTTTGAGGGGGATCACCAGGACGCAAAACTGTACAGGATTGCAAAGTGATCTTACTTTTACTCAAGGGCTATAACGGTCCGAGCCTCAGCCACTCACTACAGCTCTCCACCTATCTCTATTTCTTGCCGGCGTTCTCCATCTCTGGTGACCAAGGGCTTCCAAATCTTCCTCTGCACGTCGGTCAACCATCCTAGTCGAGGCCTACCCCCTCGGCCTTTTTCCACCAGGGTGTCCATATAGAGCTTTCCTGGGACCTCTAGTCTCCTCCATTCGGTGCAAATGTCCCAGCCATCGTATTCTTCCAGACTTTATAGTGTTTCTAAAATTGGGTCAAAATTGTTCTATCAAATCCTCATGTCATATTCTTTAACTCCCTTTTTCTGAATTCTCTTACAAGATAAGTACTGATTATTTTTTTGATTTCCAGATTTCATCAAAATCAGCCATTTGAGGTCCTCTGAATCCGATAAAAAAAAAAAATGATTTATTTTCTTCACTTTTTAAAATCAAGCCGAGCCAAGAGGGGAGCCTCTGTTTCTGGGATACAGTAACAATTAACCTGGCAGAACTTCGCCTGTCACCAGACTAGAATGATTGTGGTTCCAGGTCCAAATCTTCCTGTTGTTACGTGAATTATTCCCTTATAGAAGACTCTTCAGGAAACTTTACCCCCCCCCCTCCGTGGGTTGTTGCTGGTTCTCCTCTAGCCCCCATTTTCCCCCGAACATTCTGGAAATTCTATTTTCATATTATTTATTGAATTTTTCTATCTTCATACTGGTAACAAGCAGGGGTGGGTGTTGGTCTAGTGGTCAAGAGTGTGGCTTTGTAAATGGGAGATCCCTAGTTCGAATCCCGCCTTAAGACTACTTTTTATTTGTTAGAAAAAAATGGTTTATAGTTAAGTATGAGCTTTCGCCCCCCCGTCCACGACATTATTTGGTAATTGGACGTTAAGCCCCGCCTGAAAAAAAAATAGGCTACTTTAAAATAACTACTATTGGTAACAAGCAAATATGATGGCGTAAAATACATAAAGCAAATAGGCGATTACTTACTACTATTGGTAACAAGTAAATATGATGGCGTAAAATACATAAAGCAAATAGGCGATTACTTACTACTATTGGTAACAAGTAAATATGATGGCGTAAAATACATAAAGCAAATAGGCGATTACTTACTACTATTGGTAACAATTAAATACGATCGCTTAAAATATATAAAGCAAATAGGCGATTACTTACTACTATTGGTAACACGCAAATATGATCGCGTAAAATAGACGCGAATAGGCGATTACTTACTACTATTGGTAACAAGCAAATATGATCGTGTAAAATACATAAAGCTAATAGGCGATTACTTACTACTTTTGGTAACAAGTAAATATGATGGCGTAAAATACATAAAGCAAATAGGCGATTACTTACTACTATTGGTAACAATTAAATACGATCGCGTAAAATACATAAAGCAAATAGGCGATTACTTACTACTATTGGTAACACGCAAATATGATCGCGTAATTGAATTGAATGAGGGCCATGCAACGATGTTCGCATCATGAGTCCGGTTACACACTGGTTACCGATGAAGTGGTATTCGAAGGATTCTATCAAGTGATGCAGAGGTGATCACGAGCCCGTCGACGAGGGAAGAGTAATTTGGGACATTCGAGGGAAGTGTTGGCACATTTTCGAATGAAATCTGGTATAACGCTCTATGGCAAAGGGAATAAAAGGGAATTTTAGGTCAATTTTTTTTTTTTTTTTTTGCAAAAAAAAGGAGTTCGAAGTGTTTGTAAGGTCTAAAAATAAAGGCAGCTTGCTGATTGGTAACATGAGAATGAATGAATTGACTTTTTTTAATAATTTCATTGATGTAATTTTATCAGAACTGCCATTGCATTCTTTCTTTATCTTTAATTTGGTCATGGAACTGGTTTGAAAGTCCATTCATTTCTTTTTTTTTACGTTACTTTCCCCTTCATTCATAAATTTTTTTTTTCAATAATTCATTCATAAATAATCTATTTTTAAACAAATATGGGTTATATATAAAATATCTACTTTCATCTTGTTCGGTCAAAACTTCTCCATAAATAGTCACGTTTTATATTACGAGATGTGGCTATTAAATAACGAGACTATTGCTGTAAAACATTTTATTTTAAATTTATACATATTTAGTTATTATCACCTTCAATATACACCCCTCCCCTATCCCTACAACGCTCCATGCGAATTGATCATTGTTCAGAAACAGTGCTGGAAGTCTTTTTCTGTGAGCTCCTCTGCATGACGCGTGCCGCTTTTTCTTTCACAGCTTCTACGGACCGAAAAATCGTGTTCCTTTTAATGCAGATTTGACTTTGAGGGAACAGATAAAAAGTCACATGGGGGCGGCCAGGTCAGGCAGAATAAGGCGGATGGGCCTTATAAACTGGGATGTTGTACTTGGCTAGAAACGTCGTCTTGTGACAAGACAATGCAGTGTGAGCCGGCACGTTTTCTTGATGGAGAACCCCGTGACTTGTTCTTCCGCAAGATCGGGTCGTTTTTTTCCTTACTCTTTCAACGGAGTTGAGCAAGCACCTCACGCGGTAGTAATGTTGATTAATTATAATCGATATTTTCATCCATTTTTTGGACGCGGGAAGGGCGTCCCGGGCGGTCCATCTTCTCCGGCCATCTTGGAAACGCTTGAACCACTCAGAAAACTTGTGCACGTGATACAACATTCATCGCCATAAACTTCTTTTAATAAAAAGATCAAGTTTCAGTAGCGGTTTTACCCAAGTTTTTGATGTGAAATTTCCACGACAATTCGTTACTCTACTACATGTGTAGTATCATGGAAACTAACACCTCTTACACAAACGATGAAGGTTTCCGGTCAGACACAAATTTCTATACAAACACGCTGAGACGCTGCACAATCGAAAGAGAAGGCTTTAAGGCGGCTGCACAGCTGTGTCGGTCGTTAGGATTTGGCGCATGCATAGTTCTTCTTCTGGCAGCATCAGTCTCGTTATTTAATAGCCACAGCTCGTATTTCTTGTTTTGTTTTTTGTTAATTCTTAGCGATAATATATTAGCGAAACCTTTTTGAGGCTCTGTTTGCCAATGAGAATTGGTTAAAAGGAATGGTTTCAAACATTGTATGAAAAACTTGTGGGTTAAAAACTTTTTATTTTATTGAAACCTAAATATTTAGTATGAAATTAGGTAACTTATGATGTTATCATTAAGTTAACATTTAAACGTTCTGTCACCATAATTCTAAAGCTCCAAGCTTTTACGTATACTTTAAACGTCTGTGATTAGGACTTAAAACTTTTTAAATAAGTTGTGGCTATTTCCTTCACTCAAAAGAAAAATCTATGAAGAGGCAGTTTGCATATTCAGGTAAAATGCATTTGTGTCTCCCTGTAAAGGAGTCAGTCCAGCTCCCTTCTGTATGAGATAAGAAAAAATGTTGGCATCCCTTTTCTTTGATATCCCTTATACAATTCACATATTCCTTTTTTCTTTTTCTTTTCCAGTTCCATCTTCCAGAAAACACATCTAATCGCTTGACCTGCCAAAGTATGATTTAGTCACAAAAGGGCTCTCCCTACAAAAACGTTCCGCACGGTACAAGAGATTACATGGACCCCATACACTTTTGCTGATTACGCCAGATTTTGGACTAGCTTTGCCCCAGAATAGAAGTAGTGTAAAGGTGATGTTGTTGCTCAAAGGTGAAAGTAGAGAAGCCATGTTTGGGAATGTACGACTTTGAAAGGGAATTCAAAGAGTGGTACTGGAAGAAGTACTTGCTTTGTCCACTATGTAAGGGGATCCCAAAGGCTTTATTGTTGAACAGTTTTTAGTGTTATTTTGTAACCTGTTATAGTGTAATTGTTCTTTCGAAATTTGATTTAGGATTGTGCTCCTTTTTTTTAGGAATACTTTTAAGCTGATGAAAAGTTAACGGGTCAATAATTTTTAATTATCAGGTTTAAATTTCCCAGACTTCAATGATAAGCATTGATTAAATGGACCAAAAGTACTTTATGACTACTGGAACGACGCTTTCAAATGGCGTATAGAATTTTAAAACCTATTTGGATTTGCAGAACTACAGCCGGCGGGACAAACGTACACTAAACAGACTCATTCCAAAGCGACTCATTCAGGACTTTATAACGGATATTTTCAACCCCTCAGACCACCTGGAATACCTGGAATACGAGATAATTCCTCCCAAAAAAAAGTGCAGGTTAATCATCATGGAGATTGATTCTATTTTTGCTTGTTTAATCAAGTTATTAAAAAAAAAAAAAGTTGGTACTTAATTCTACTTATTAAGTGGGGTTAATTTGTTTTGTCTAAGTTCTGGATTTGATTTCCTTTGGTTTTTGTTTTGTATTATGATTGAGAGGAGTTGCACTTATATTCGCTTTGGTATTGTTATCTATTACTCGTCAAATCACAAGGCGCCACGGTAGCCGAGGGGTTAAGAGACTAGACCCGCAAAGCTAAGGTGTTGTTGGTTTAGTGGGTTCGATTCCCGGTGTGAGCCTTGGATTTTATTTAATGGTTAATAAAAGAAATTTATAGTAAAGTATGTTAGGCGGTTATAGGCTAGATCCGCAATGCTAAGATGTATTTTTGGTTTAGTGGGTTCGATTCCCGGTGTGAGCCTTGGATTTTATTTAATGATTAATGAAAGAAATTTACAGTAAAGTATGTTAGGCGGTTATAGGCTAGACCCGCAAAGCTAAGATGTATTGTTGGTTTAGTAGGTTCGATTCCCGGTCTCTAGGCATTGGATTTTATTTAATAGTTAATATGAGAACTTTATTGTAAAGTATGTTTGGCGGTTAGAGGCTAGACCCGCAATGCTAAGATGTATTGTTGGTTTAGTGGGTTCGATTCCCGGTGTGAGCCTTGGATTTTATTTAATGGTTAATAAAAGAAATTTATAGTAAAGTATGTTAGGCGGTTATAGACTAGATCCGCAAAGCTAAGATGTATTGTTGGTTTAGTGGGTTCGATTCCCGGTGTGAGCCTTGGATTTTATTTAATGGTTAATAAAAGAAATTTATAGTAAAGTATGTTAGGCGGTTATAGGCTAGATCCGCAAAGCTAAGATGTATTGTTGGTTTAGTGGGTTCGATTCCCGGTGTGAGCCTTGGATTTTATTTAATGGTTAATAAAAGAAATTTATAGTAAAGTATGTTAGGCGGTTATAGGCTAGATCCGCAATGCTAAGATGTATTTTTGGTTTAGTGGGTTCGATTCCCGGTGTGAGCCTTGGATTTTATTTAATGATTAATGAAAGAAATTTACAGTAAAGTATGTTAGGCGGTTATAGGCTAGACCCGCAAAGCTAAGATGTATTGTTGGTTTAGTAGGTTCGATTCCCGGTCTCTAGGCATTGGATTTTATTTAATAGTTAATATGAGAACTTTATTGTAAAGTATGTTTGGCGGTTAGAGGCTAGACCCGCAATGCTAAGATGTATTGTTGGTTTAGTGGGTTCGATTCCCGGTGTGAGCCTTGGATTTTATTTAATGGTTAATAAAAGAAATTTATAGTAAAGTATGTTAGGCGGTTATAGACTAGATCCGCAAAGCTAAGATGTATTGTTGGTTTAGTGGGTTCGATTCCCGGTGTGAGCCTTGGATTTTATTTAATAGTTAATATGAGAACTTTATTGTAAAGTATGTTTGGCGGTTAGAGGCTAGACCCGCAATGCTAAGATGTATTGTTGGTTTAGTGGGTTCGATTCCCGGTCTCTAGGCATTGGATTTTATTTAATAGTTAATATGAGAACTTTATTGTAAAGTATGTTTGGCGGTTAGAGGCTAGACCCGCAATGCTAAGATGTATTGTTGGTTTAGTGGGTTCGATTCCCGGTCTCTAGGCATTGGATTTTATTTAATAGTTAATATGAGAACTTTATTGTAAAGTATGTTTGGCGGTTAGAGGCTAGACCCGCAATGCTAAGATGTATTGTTGGTTTAGTAGGTTCGATTCCCGGTCTCTAGGCATTGGATTTTATTTAATAGTTAATATGAGAACTTTATTGTAAAGTATGTTTGGCGGTTAGAGGCTAGACCCGCAATGCTAAGATGTATTGTTGGTTTAGTGGGTTTGATTCCCCTGGTCTAGGCTTTGGATTTTATTTAATGTTTATTATGAGAACTTTATAGCTATGCTAGACGCCTCCGTCCACGACACCTAGTAACTGGTAGTAGGACGTTAAGCCCCGCCTGAAAAAATAGGCGATTACTTTACATTACTTTTACTTGTTACTCGTAAAATTGTGGTACCTCTTTAACGATCAGAGGGGAACCACTCTCTATCCATTTCCATTTTCAAGGACACTCCCCTCTGCAAAATTTGCTCCCGTACTCTTACTCCCCTTTTACAGCTAGAGAGAGAGAGAGAGTGAGAGAGAAGTGAGCGATTCTCTGAAGTGAGGGTAGAAATAGATGTAGGCTGGGTTTTATCTCTTGATTGAATGATTGATTATAGTCAGTGGTAGTTGTTGATTGATGATTGGGTTACCATAATGATAAGAGACTGCACATGCTGCTGCTGCTGCTGCTGCTGCTGTTTTTGCTGCGGGCTGATTTTTCTTACTGAAACACACGCTCAATGGACAAAAATATACAATAGTGAGTTAGTTAGTATAATCAATCAGTATGATTTTGGTGGCAGGAAGTGTGATTGTTTAAAATTGTTTTGTGTGTATATTTGTACGATACTTCCGGTAGATAGGAAGTATTTGTACTTTTCTAGTTTCGAGTTTTCATCTGGTTGTTTTGAGTCCGAGTTTTATCTTTTTTCAAGGTTGAATGTGTGTGAGGCAACAATACCTTCTAAACTAAAAATTCTACATTCCAATTGTCCGCGTCCATATCTAAATCCTGTGATGGTGGTGATTAAATATTTCTCCTGGAAAATCGATAAAGGTCACCCCTGGAAGAAGGCAGATTTCCAGTTTTTCACTTCATTTCAGAGTTCTAAATTTTTTTCGACTGAAAGATAATGAATAGATTGTCATTTACTCTCTCCGCTATACGAGTGGTAAATCGTAACTATCATCATGAAAAAATAGGCGACTTCTTTACTTAATTTGTAAATGGTATACCTCTAACAAAGTAAATATCAGCTATATTATGTAAATATAGCAAATGCATAAGTTATAATATATTTGCTAATTTTCAGTCCATGGACCAGAATGTTTGCTACCCACACATCCTACGGGCTGCCCACATGTGGTCAGCATCTGTTGCAGCAACTGCACACCGTAAACATAAAATAACAATCCCTAATATATTCAGTTTTATTGTTATTATCTGTGCACTTAAGAGGGAATATTTTATTATACTTGATTCAAGTGTTGAATGGTTGCTAAGACGCCTCTTAAAAACCATTCCTAAACAACTTGTTCTGTTACACAATCACAAATTATTGTATATCTTGTCCAAAATTGGGTGGATAACTGTTTTCTAAAATCTGGATTTGTTTTTGTTTTAGACATTCTAGATTTCTGAAGCATGATTAGCATATTTATGAATACATCTAACTGAATTATATTTGAATCCAGTGCAATAAACATAGACAAACTTTAAGCCTCAATATCTCGCTTCTCAATCATCAGAAATGAATGAAATCGTACACAATTATAGACAATACATATCTCTACAATCGAGTAAAATATTAACTAAATCAATGAAATAGTTTAGGAGAAAATTGAATCTAAAGTTTTCATAGTTTTAAACACGGCTAAAAATTAAGTCTCAATATCTCGCTACTCAATCATCAGAACTGAATGAAATCGTACACAATTATATACAATACTTATCTCTACAATCGAGTAAAATATTAACTATATCAATGAAATAGTTTAGGAGAAAATTGAATCTAAAGTTTTCATAGTTTTAAACACGGCTAAACATTAAGTCTCAATATCTCGCTACTCAATCATCAGAACTGAATGAAATCATACACAATTATAGAAAATATCTCTACAGACGAGTGAAATATTAACATTATCAATGAAATAGTTTAGGAGAAAATTTAATCTAAAGTTTTCATAGTTATAAACACAGACAAACTTTAAGCCTCAATATCTCGCTTCTCAGTCATCAGAAATGAATGAAATCGTACACAATTAAAGACAATACTAATCTCTACAAACGAGTAAAATATTAACTTTATCAATGAAATAGTTTAGGAGAAAATTGAATCTAAAGTTTTCATAGTTTTAAACACAGACAAACTTTAAGTCTCAATATCTCCCTCCTCAATCATTAGAAATGAATGAAATCGTACACAATTATAGACAATACTTATCTCTACGAACAAGTAAAATATTACCTATGTCAATGAAATAGTTTAGGAGAAAATTGAATCTAAAGTTTTCATAGTTTAAAACACAGACAAACTTAAAGCCTCAATATCTCGCTTCTCAGTCATCAGAAATGAATGAAATCGTACACAATTATAGACAATACTAATCTCTACAAACGAGTAAAATATTAACTTTATCAATGAAATAGTTTAGGAGAAAATTGAATCTAAAGTTTTCATAGTTTTAAACACAGACAAACTTTAAGTCTCAATATCTCCCTCCTCAATCATTAGAAATGAATGAAATCGTACACAATTATAGACAATACTTATCTCTACGAACAAGTAAAATATTACCTATGTCAATGAAATAGTTTAGGAGAAAATTGAATCTAAAGTTTTCATAGTTTAAAACACAGACAAACTTTAAGCCTCAATATCTCGCTTCTCAGTCATCAGAAATGAATGAAATCGTACACAATTATAGACAATACTAATCTCTACAAACGAGTAAAATATTAACTTTATCAATGAAATAGTTTAGGAGAAAATTGAATCTAAAGTTTTCATAGTTTTAAACACAGACAAACTTTAAGCCTCAATATCTCGCTTCTCAGTCATCAGAAATGAATGAAATCGTACACAATTATAGACAATACTAATCTCTACAAACGAGTAAAATATTACCTATGTCAATGAAATAGTTTAGGAGAAAATTGAATCTAAAGTTTTCATAGTTTAAAACACAGACAAACTTTAAGCCTCAATATCTCGCTTCTCAGTCATCAGAAATGAATGAAATCGTACACAATTATAGAGAATACTAATCTCTACAAACGAGTAAAATATTAACTTTATCAATGAAATAGTTTAGGAGAAAATTGAATCTAAAGTTTTCATAGTTTTAAACACAGACAAACTTTAAGCCTCAATATCTCGCTTCTCAGTCATCAGAAATGAATGAAATCGTACACAATTATAGACAATACTAATCTCTACAAACGAGTAAAATATTACCTATGTCAATGAAATAGTTTAGGAGAAAATTGAATCTAAAGTTTTCATAGTTTAAAACACAGACAAACTTTAAGCCTCAATATCTCGCTTCTCAGTCATCAGAAATGAATGAAATCGTACACAATTATAGACAATACTAATCTCTACAAACGAGTAAAATGTTAACTTTATCAATGTAATAGTTTAGGAGAAAATTGAATCTTAAGTTTTCATAGTTTTAAACACAGACAAACTTTAAGCCTCAATATCTCGCTTCTCAGTCATCAGAAATGAATGAAATCGTACACAATTATAGACAATACTTATCTCTTCAGACGAGTGAAATATTAACATTATCAATGAAATAGTTTAGGAGAAAATTGAATCTTAAGTTTTCATAGTTTTAAACACAGACAAACTTTAAGCCTCAATATCTCGCTTCTCAGTCATCAGAAATGAATGAAATCGTACACAATTATAGAGAATACTAATCTCTACAAACGAGTAAAAAATTAACTTTATCAATGAAATAGTTTAGGAGAAAATTGAATCTAAAGGTTTCATAGTTTTAAACACGGCTAAACATTAAGTCTCAATATCTCGCTACTCAATCATCAGAACTGAATGAAATCATACACAATTATAGAAAATATCTCTACAGACGAGTGAAATATTAACATTATCAATGAAATAGTTTAGGAGAAAATTTAATCTAAAGTTTTCATAGTTATAAACACAGGCAAACTTTAAGCCTCAATATCTCGCTTCTCAGTCATCAGAAATGAATGAAATCGTACACAATTATAGACAATACTAATCTCTACAAACGAGTAAAATATTACCTATGTCAATGAAATAGTTTAGGAGAAAATTGAATCTAAAGTTTTCATAGTTTAAAACACAGACAAACTTTAAGCCTCAATATCTCGCTTCTCAGTCATCAGAAATGAATGAAATCGTACACAATTATAGAGAATACTAATCTCTACAAACGAGTAAAATATTAACTTTATCAATGAAATAGTTTAGGAGAAAATTGAATCTAAAGTTTTCATAGTTTTAAACACAGACAAACTTTAAGCCTCAATATCTCGCTTCTCAGTCATCAGAAATGAATGAAATCGTACACAATTATAGACAATACTAATCTCTACAAACGAGTAAAATATTACCTATGTCAATGAAATAGTTTAGGAGAAAATTGAATCTAAAGTTTTCATAGTTTAAAACACAGACAAACTTTAAGCCTCAATATCTCGCTTCTCAGTCATCAGAAATGAATGAAATCGTACACAATTATAGACAATACTAATCTCTACAAACGAGTAAAATATTAACTTTATCAATGAAATAGTTTAGGAGAAAATTGAATCTAAAGTTTTCATAGTTTTAAACACAGACAAACTTTAAGCCTCAATATCTCGCTTCTCAGTCATCAGAAATGAATGAAATCGTACACAATTATAGACAATACTAATCTCTACAAACGAGTAAAATGTTAACTTTATCAATGTAATAGTTTAGGAGAAAATTGAATCTTAAGTTTTCATAGTTTTAAACACAGACAAACTTTAAGCCTCAATATCTCGCTTCTCAGTCATCAGAAATGAATGAAATCGTACACAATTATAGACAATACTTATCTCTTCAGACGAGTGAAATATTAACATTATCAATGAAATAGTTTAGGAGAAAATTGAATCTTAAGTTTTCATAGTTTTAAACACAGACAAACTTTAAGCCTCAATATCTCGCTTCTCAGTCATCAGAAATGAATGAAATCGTACACAATTATAGAGAATACTAATCTCTACAAACGAGTAAAATATTAACTTTATCAATGAAATAGTTTAGGAGAAAATTGAATCTAAAGGTTTCATAGTTTTAAACACAGACAAACTTTAAGTCTCAATATCTCTCTCCTCAATCATTAGAAATGAATGAAATCGTACACAATTATAGACAATACTTATCTCTACAAACGAGTAAAATATTAACTTTATCAATGAAATAGTTTAGGAGAAAATTGAATCTAAAGTTTTCATAGTTTAAAACACAGACAAACTTTAAGCCTCAATATCTCGCTTCTCAGTCATCAGAAATGAATGAAATCGTACACAATTATAGACAATACTAATCTCTACAAACGAGTAAAATATTAACTTTATCAATGAAATAGTTTAGGAGAAAAATGAATCTAAAGTTTTCATAGTTTTAAACACAGGCAAACTTTAAGCCTCAATATCTCGCTTCTCAGTCATCAGAAATGAATGAAATCGTACACAATTATAGACAATACTTATCTCTACAGACGAGTGAAATATTAACTTTATCAATGAAATAGTTTAGGAGAAAATTGAATCTAAAGTTTTCATAGTTTAAAACACAGACAAACTTTAAGCCTCAATATCTCGCTTCTCAGTCATCAGAAATGAATGAAATCGTACACAATTATAGAGAATACTAATCTCTACAAACGAGTAAAATATTAACTTTATCAATGAAATAGTTTAGGAGAAAATTGAATCTAAAGTTTTCATAGTTTTAAACACAGACAAACTTTAAGTCTCAATATCTCGCTTCTCAGTCATCAGAAATGAATGAAATCGTACACAATTATAGACAATACTTATCTCTACAGACGAGTGGAATATTAACATTATTAATGAAATAGTTTAGGAGAAAATTGAATCTTAAGTTTTCATAGTTTTAAACACAGACAAACTTTAAGCCTCAATATCTCGCTTCTCAGTCATCAGAAATGAATGAAATCGTACACAATTATAGAGAATACTAATCTCTACAAACGAGTAAAATATTAACTTTATCAATGAAATAGTTTAGGAGAAAATTGAATCTTAAGTTTTCATAGTTTTAAACACAGACAAACTTTAAGTCTCAATATCTCGCTTCAGAATCATCAGAAATGAATGAAATCATACACAATTATAGGCAATACTTATCTCTACAGACGAGTGAAATATTAACTTTATCAATGAAATAGTTTAGGAGAAAATTGAATCTTAAGTTTTCATAGTTTTAAACACAGACAAACTTTAAGTCTCAATATCTCGCTTCAGAATCATCAGAAATGAATGAAATCATACACAATTATAGGCAATACTTATCTCTACAGACGAGTGAAATATTAACTTTATCAATGAAATAGTTTAGGAGAAAATTGAATCTTAAGTTTTCATAGTTTTAAACACAGACAAACTTTAAGCCTCAATATCTCGCTTCTCAGTCATCAGAAATGAATGAAATCGTACACAATTATAGACAATACTTATCTCTACAGACGAGTGAAATATTAACATTATTAATGAAATAGTTTAGGAGAAAATTGAATCTTAAGTTTTCATAGTTTTAAACACAGACAAACTTTAAGCCTCAATATCTCGCTTCTCAGTCATCAGAAATGAATGAAATCGTACACAATTATAGAGAATACTAATCTCTACAAACGAGTAAAATATTAACTTTATCAATGAAATAGTTTAGGAGAAAATTGAATCTTAAGTTTTCATAGTTTTAAACACAGACAAACTTTAAGTCTCAATATCTCGCTTCAGAATCATCAGAAATGAATGAAATCATACACAATTATAGGCAATACTTATCTCTACAGACGAGTGAAATATTAACATTATTAATGAAATAGTTTAGGAGAAAATTGAATCTTAAGTTTTCATAGTTTTAAACACAGACAAACTTTAAGTCTCAATATCTCGCTTCAGAATCATCAGAAATGAATGAAATCATACACAATTATAGGCAATACTTATCTCTACAGACGAGTGAAATATTAACTTTATCAATGAAATAGTTTAGGAGAAAATTGAATCTTAAGTTTTCATAGTTTTAAACACAGACAAAAGTTTAAGTCTCAATATCTCGCTTCACAATCATCAGAAATGAATGAAATCATACACAATTATAGACAATACTTATCTCTACAGACGAGTGAAATATTAACATTATCAATCAAATAGTTTAGGAGAAAATTGAATCTTAAGTTTTCATAGTTTTAAACACAGACAAACTTTAAGCCTCAATATCTCGCTTCTCAGTCATCAGAAATGAATGAAATCGTACACAATTATAGAGAATACTAATCTTTACAAACGAGTAAAATATTAACTTTATCAATGAAATAGTTTAGGAGAAAAATGAATCTTAAGTTTTCATAGTTTTAAACACAGACAAAAGTTTAAGCCTCAATATCTCGCTTCTCAGTCATCAGAAATGAATGAAATCGTACACAATTATAGAGAATACTAATCTTTACAAACGAGTAAAATATTAACTTTTATCAATGAAATAGTTTAGGAGAAAATTGAATCTTAAGTTTTCATAGTTTTAAACACAGACAAACTTTAAGTCTCAATATCTCGCTTCACAATCATCAGAAATGAATGAAATCATACACAATTATAGGCAATACTTATCTCTACAGACGAGTGAAATATTAACTTTATCAATGAAATAGTTTAGGAGAAAATTGAATCTAAAGTTTTCATAGTTTAAAACACAGACAAACTTTAAGCCTCAATATCTCGCTTCTCAGTCATCAGAAATGAATGAAATCGTACACAATTATAGACAATACTTATCTCTACAAACGAGTAAAATATTAACTTTATCAATGAAATAGTTTAGGAGAAAATTGAATCTAAAGTTTTCATAGTTTAAAACACAGACAAACTTTAAGCCTCAATATCTCGCTTCTCAGTCATCAGAAATGAATGAAATCGTACACAATTATAGACAATACTAATCTCTACAAACGAGTAAAATATTAACTTTATCAATGAAATAGTTTAGGAGAAAAATGAATCTAAAGTTTTCATAGTTTTAAACACAGGCAAACTTTAAGCCTCAATATCTCGCTTCTCAGTCATCAGAAATGAATGAAATCGTACACAATTATAGACAATACTTATCTCTACAGACGAGTGAAATATTAACATTATTAATGAAATAGTTTAGGAGAAAATTGAATCTTAAGTTTTCATAGTTTTAAACACAGACAAACTTTAAGCCTCAATATCTCGCTTCTCAGTCATCAGAAATGAATGAAATCGTACACAATTATAGAGAATACTAATCTCTACAAACGAGTAAAATATTAACTTTATCAATGAAATAGTTTAGGAGAAAATTGAATCTTAAGTTTTCATAGTTTTAAACACAGACAAACTTTAAGTCTCAATATCTCGCTTCAGAATCATCAGAAATGAATGAAATCATACACAATTATAGGCAATACTTATCTCTACAGACGAGTGAAATATTAACTTTATCAATGAAATAGTTTAGGAGAAAATTGAATCTTAAGTTTTCATAGTTTTAAACACAGACAAACTTTAAGTCTCAATATCTCGCTTCAGAATCATCAGAAATGAATGAAATCATACACAATTATAGGCAATACTTATCTCTACAGACGAGTGAAATATTAACTTTATCAATGAAATAGTTTAGGAGAAAATTGAATCTTAAGTTTTCATAGTTTTAAACACAGACAAACTTTAAGCCTCAATATCTCGCTTCTCAGTCATCAGAAATGAATGAAATCGTACACAATTATAGACAATACTTATCTCTACAGACGAGTGAAATATTAACATTATTAATGAAATAGTTTAGGAGAAAATTGAATCTTAAGTTTTCATAGTTTTAAACAGAGACAAACTTTAAGCCTCAATATCTCGCTTCTCAGTCATCAGAAATGAATGAAATCGTACACAATTATAGAGAATACTAATCTCTACAAACGAGTAAAATATTAACTTTATCAATGAAATAGTTTAGGAGAAAATTGAATCTTAAGTTTTCATAGTTTTAAACAGAGACAAACTTTAAGTCTCAATATCTCGCTTCAGAATCATCAGAAATGAATGAAATCATACACAATTATAGGCAATACTTATCTCTACAGACGAGTGAAATATTAACTTTATCAATCAAATAGTTTAGGAGAAAATTGAATCTTAAGTTTTCATAGTTTTAAACACAGACAAAAGTTTAAGTCTCAATATCTCGCTTCACAATCATCAGAAATGAATGAAATCATACACAATTATAGACAATACTTATCTCTACAGACGAGTGAAATATTAACATTATCAATCAAATAGTTTAGGAGAAAATTGAATCTTAAGTTTTCATAGTTTTAAACACAGACAAACTTTAAGCCTCAATATCTCGCTTCTCAGTCATCAGAAATGAATGAAATCGTACACAATTATAGAGAATACTAATCTTTACAAACGAGTAAAATATTAACTTTATCAATGAAATAGTTTAGGAGAAAATTGAATCTTAAGTTTTCATAGTTTTAAACACAGACAAAAGTTTAAGTCTCAATATCTCGCTTCACAATCATCAGAAATGAATGAAATCATACACAATTATAGACAATACTTATCTCTACAGACGAGTGAAATATTAACTTTATCAATGAAATAGTTTAGGAGAAAATTGAATCTTAAGTTTTCATAGTTTTAAACACAGACAAACTTTAAGTCTCAATATCTCGCTTCAGAATCATCAGAAATGAATGAAATCATACACAATTATAGGCAATACTTATCTCTACAGACGAGTGAAATATTAACTTTATCAATCAAATAGTTTAGGAGAAAATTGAATCTTAAGTTTTCATAGTTTTAAACACAGACAAAAGTTTAAGTCTCAATATCTCGCTTCACAATCATCAGAAATGAATGAAATCATACACAATTATAGGCAATACTTATCTCTACAGACGAGTGAAATATTAACATTATCAATCAAATAGTTTAGGAGAAAATTGAATCTTAAGTTTTCATAGTTTTAAACACAGACAAACTTTAAGCCTCAATATCTCGCTTCTCAGTCATCAGAAATGAATGAAATCGTACACAATTATAGAGAATACTAATCTTTACAAACGAGTAAAATATTAACTTTATCAATGAAATAGTTTAGGAGAAAATTGAATCTTAAGTTTTCATAGTTTTAAACACAGACAAAAGTTTAAGTCTCAATATCTCGCTTCACAATCATCAGAAATGAATGAAATCATACACAATTATAGACAATACTTATCTCTACAGACGAGTGAAATATTAACTTTATCAATGAAATAGTTTAGGAGAAAATTGAATCTTAAGTTTTCATAGTTTTAAACACAGACAAACTTTAAGTCTCAATATCTCGCTTCACAATCATCAGAAATGAATGAAATCATACACAATTATAGACAATACTAATCTCCACGAACGAGTAAAATATTAACTTTATCAATTAAATAGTTTAGGAGAAAATTGTAGCTAATGTTTTTAGAGTTTTAAATTTTATACGTACTTCTTTTAGTGTTAAATTACCTCCTTCATATCTGTTATAAATACAGTTAGTATTTCAGTTTGCGGTCAAATAGGTTTATTCATTGTTATTAACCTCGACCTAGTTATTAACTTATATTGATAGGGTATTTTTTTTTATTGCATTGTTTGTTAATCGAATGCAATTCGTTGGAGGGCATAAAGTTTCATGTTTCCTTTGAACGGGTCGATTTTCCCCCTTCTACCTTAGGGGTTTCTCATTTTACTTTGATTGAATTGATTTAGTGCCATTAATTATATCTAAATGGTTAATATGAATAAAATTGCATTTTGATTGTTATATTTTACGAATAATTTTGCAAACCATTTGGCTACGGTAGTGATAATTTTTTTATAGACAGGAAACTATATTTTTAGCCATCTGTAACCCTAATTCCTTGAAGAGTTTAGAGACGTACCGTAGTCAAAAATTACCAGAACTCAATAATAGTACGGTCATTGGGGCAGAGAACTTGCCTTAGTTTTGGATTGGGAAGAAATTGGAGAAATCTGAATTTATATCAATTCGGGGAAGAAAAAGGATTAGTTTTGTTTGGTTTGCTGCAGTTTTGATATAATGTTTAATGCGGAAGTGATTATCTTTTTTTTTTGCGAAGTATTTTGTTTGTAGACCTAGTGATAGTTTGTTGCTAATTATATCCGGTGTGTCTGTTTTCAGACTGGCAGAGTGTCCGTCCATCATGATGATGATGATGATGATGACCCATGTTATCTAGCGCGCTCTTCCGGTAATACTGTTAGTTAGCCTTCCCACACTACTTCTATCTTTTGGCTGCATTCATTCGTTCACACGTCACATCCTCATCAACGTCATCCTCCATTATCCTCTTTTGACTCTTGAAAACATTTCGTTCCTCCTCCTCCTCTTCCTCCTCTTCTTCTTCTAGTCACTGACTTATTAGTATACTTTACAACAGTCTTCATTTCTTTTTAGAACAAAGCCCATCAATTTCTCTTTGGTTTCGAAGTTCACACATATTGCATCAGCAATGTTTTTCATTGTTTCCAAGAAATTCCTTTTTGTTTATCTTCTTCGCATTCGAAAGCTTAGTTATCAGTACAAACAGATGTTTTTGTTTTTTGTTTTTAGATTGTCCAAACGTTTTGACAGTTTAGCGGTTTCTTGTTTAAGCTACAGCAGAGATTTTGTTGATGGTTTGTAGGATAGCATGCTGTAGATTGTGTAAGCGTACTACTAAAAAGACTCAGCTTTTTTGTCTTGATTAAGGTGAATCTAGATCAGAGGTCGCCAAAGTGGTCTTAATAGACCCCTGGGGGGTCTATTTACCAAATGTAGGGGTTGATGGGGGTCCTATTTGTAATTACTTATTCTTTTAATAAATATTAAGGTATTTAAATTTCAACATTAAGATATTTTTTACACCTATCTTCCTCCACATTACCAGGTGTAATCCTCTAAGGAGATTGAAGAGAAGATGGCCTCGTGATATACTGTTATAGGTGAGAGCAGTATAGCAAGAGCACGTTACTGGAGTGGCCTTCTCCAATTGTGGTTTTCTCTTATTTTTTTTGTACCAGGATCCATATTTGCTTGTTGCAACAATCGTTGCAGTGGTAAATTCCAATAAAAGATTTAAATAAAAAAAAAAAAGATATTTTTCATTAAACTATTGGTTACACAATGTAAAATTACTTTAATAAATGTTTAAAACCATAAAATAAATATAGAAACACACTACCTAATTTCTAATAGACCGTTTAATTTTAATTAACTGAAAATTACTTTTATGGGGGTCTGTTGGAGATTTCGAAAAGTTATGATGAAAAAAAGTTTGGCGACCCCCTGATCTAGATCGATTCCTAGGTGTTACAGTTTCTTCGCTCCCCCTTCAGGCAGGAATAAAGCCTTGACAGTCGATGTCCTGTAATATTATACAATGTACAGTTGTGGACAACAATCAGTACAGTGTGTGCAATTAGTTTAGGAGGAAATAGTTGCAGCAATTTTTTTACGGGAAATCTAGAAAATAAAATTGAAAATTCGCTCTGTAAGGTAACAACTTCCGGTGGAGGGATGAGAGATCGCTATGTTGTAGTCTGGTTTCCTGTTAGGGTTCAGAAGTTTCAGCTGCCTGCGATTTTCAGATTTTTCCTGATAAATTTTGTTCACACCCTTTCCTGAAAACCTTTTTCTTTCTTTTTTCGGACTCAGGGGACCTCAAAAACATCATTTCCGGTGGAAATTGGAAAATCGGAAGTAAAAAAGGCACGTTGTGAGCTCGCAGCTGATACTCTAACTGATACTCGAACCCAATGTTTTTTCCATTATCCATTTCATCATTCTTCTTACCCATGACTGTAATCATTAATTCAAAGAGTGTTCGTTACGAGTTTTTCATGATTACGTATTAATATGCATTTTATTTTCTTTTTTGTTCAAGAATGACGATTCATATGGCGCACGTTACGTGACTCATACTGTGGAAATTACTTTCACTTATCCTGCGAAAACACTATTAAGTTACTAAATTACTTTCTGTTTTCGATGTAAAATAATACCTTGAATCATTGTTCGTGATGCTTTTACTACCGGATATTACTGAAAATAGGATTAATTTATTTTCACTGGACAGTTACCGTTACTATTTATATCTTAAGATCATTTTTGCCTCTCTTCCTTGTGCGGGTTTCCTACTGATAGAATGGTAAAAAAAAAAAAATTATTACAGTAAAAGATTGCCTAATAGAGGGGAAATACTGGTTTATCGACTATTTGTTTCCAATATTTTCGATAATACAGTATCGATGCCAGTATCGATATTTCTCCTGCAATTCTGTTTTTGGTACTTACTCTACACATACTTTCGATACAATTTAGATACGTACAAATACTATAATTTGTTTTAAAATTCGTAATTTGAAAACATTTATAAGTAACTCAAAAATTAAAAGTAAGAGAAGGAGTTTCCGTTTTGATGTCACTCCTGTAAGATTACTACGCGTACTTAGTACTCTTTAAGTAATCCATTATCACCAGTAATAATTTCTTCGCAGTTGAAGAGGATTATTTAAATACTCAGTAATTTGATAGCGATTTGCTATTAAATAAATTAAGCATGTTCCATGATCCTAACAGTGTGAGATAATGTTGAATTTTGAAATGAAAATTGACATTGGCTGAGTTGAGGGTATTTAAGGGATGTGCAAGGTTGTCTGTGTGTAAGTGTAACGATGTCACTATCTGGCAGAGGAAGGTCCAATTTAACTCCAGGATGGCGCTTAATGCAGACCTGATTTACCAACCTAATCTCCCTAGCAAGATGTTCATCTTGATGTTCTTGAACAGCTTTTCCAAAGCATAATTATTAGTTTTCATCAGATATTTGTTTGCTTTCTTTTTTGTTTTTTTTTTACGATTTAGTTTAAAATTATTTCAAAAAATTACTATTTTAAATTATTTCAATTGCAACATAATACATAAGCGCCACGGTAGCCGAGCGGTTAAGATACTAGACCCGCAATGCTAAGATGTATTGTTGGTTTAGTGGGTTCGATTCCCCCGGTCTAAGCCTTGGATTTTTATTTCAAGGTTAATATGAGAATTTAATAGTAAATTATATTTGCTAGTTGCTTCCGTCCACAACATAATTTGGTCGTAAAGCTCGCCTGAAAAACAGTACGGATCACTTAGTAATTAAATTAAAAAGAATTTACGTGAATGGCTTCGATAATACTAACCTTATACCTTGTATAACCTTTTCAAATTACTTTATAGGTTTGTTGCATTTATTTTTAAAAAGTAACATAATTCAGTGAATAAAGTTGATAATTTTAAGTGCATAGGAAACTTAAAAAAGGAAGAAAGTTTAGAAGAGAGGGGAAGAGAAGGAATGACTAGGAACTGTCAGATGGAAGATCTCCTGGAGTAGAAGCTAACTTCCAGAGACGGCAAGCGGCCGCCTTCAACCTCTTGACGTTGATGTGTAGTCTTGGTAACTTGTTGTGACATTTGCCCTCTCTTCCGCCACCATTGCTTCCGTTTAACTAGTTGCCAGAGTGCAAAGTGTATTGCACTTTCTCTACTCCGTCTACTCAAATGGCACTTCCTTTTTTATTTATATATTTATTTATAATTCATCAGCAAGAGACGGAAACTCGCACACACACACCCGCGCGAAGCTTGTTTTCATCTCTGAAAATCACTTTTCCAGACTCAGGGGACCTCCGGTGAAAACGGGAAGTAGAAAACGATCGCGAGATTTATTAAAAGAAAGCAATTATCAGATTCATTTAGTCTTGGTTAAAAACTGTTACACCCTGAAGATATCTACGGAAGGGTTTGAAATATTGCAATCCAGATTACCCAGTTACGCATTAAGAGACTTTTAAGTTTTAGGCTTGAAGGCATGGGGGGAGCTACAGAATAGCACACAGGCTAAAAAGGGAGAGCTAGGCTATGGGACAACAAATGCTCTCAGACTAATAAATTTAGTTAGCATCGCCTTGGAAAAAAGGAACCGTTGGAACAATAGCTGGCCGGAGTTAGTGGCTGGAGGAGGTAGGGTCAGAGAGCGCCAGGGCGGTGATAAAGCACAGGATGCTGCCAGACTCTCGTCCATTCCCCGAACTCCCCTACTTTTGGACCTGGAATTCTCTTCCCTCGCCTTCCTCACAACCCTTCACTAAAGTGAACAAAAACACACACACACACACACAAAAAAAATCCTTTGTACTAGATTATTCCCATGTACTCATTGTTTTCATTCAAATTTATTTCGTTCAACAAATCCTCTTGAATTAGTGCCTGGTGCTCGTATTTGTATAGTTGTAATGCTTCATTCCAAAATGATTTCAAAATGACGTCTTACATGGGGACAGCGGATTAAGCGTACTGGATTCCCTCGCGGAGATCCCGGGTTCGAATTCAGCTACTGATCCTTAGAAGAAGCTCCAGGCGCCAATACCTCACAGATGTTGACGCTTCTTATAAAGTGAATGAAGTCTTAGATCATATCCGTCGTGGCGCGCGTCCTTTCCGGTTCCGGACTTTTCATCACTTTTTCCCCCGATTGATTAGTACGCAGCACTGCGGACATTAATCCACATTTTCAATAACTGCGCTAGTTTTAAAAATTACTTCCATTTCTCCATTGAAATTCCAGATCTTTCCAACCTTTCCCCCAAATTGAGGGTTCAGATTGCTGTTAAGGCATTCATATTCCTCCAATACAGGTTACTTCTGAGGAACAATGCTTAAGAAAAAAAAAAAAAAATCTAGAATCTTTTTTTTTGTAATCTTTAATTGGAATTTACCACTGCAACGGTTGTTGCAATAAGCAAACATGGTACCTGATAAAAAAAATAAAAGAAAATCATGAGTGGAGAAGGCACCCAGTAGTGTGCACTCCAGTAACGTGCTTTGCTCTCACGATAAGAGAAGTTCACGAGGCCATCTTCTCTTCAATCTCTTTAGAGGATTACCTGGTAATGTGGAGGTAGATAGGTGTTCTATGAGAGGATTAGGATGAGCTGCTGTAGAGTGGAATGAAATTTTAAGAAAACGAGTGTTAGCAAGATCTGTAATGAGAAAGGGATTTTGAGGTCATTATGGATAGGGTGAGGTTAGATACATACATAGAACGGAGCTGGTAAGAAGTTTTCGAAGTATTTTTTTGACTGTAATGTCTGGAGCCGTAGTGAGTTTTGGAACGCTTAGTCGATCCCCATACTTCGGTGGGCCGTATGACCAAATAGGTCGCAGTAACAGCAGGTATAAAGAGTCTTTTGTTATGTGGGTTAAGTTTCGAACGTTTGTCAAGTAGTCTGGCGAGAAGTTTTGTAGCGTTGGTTAGTTTCTTGTCTTTTCCAGTCTAGTCTGGGGTATTCCATGTCAATCGTTTGTCCAAGGTGCAGTCCAAGGTAGCGTACTAGAATCTAAACGGAAATTGTAAAATGAAACAACAAGGTTGCGTTAGGTTACATATTTGAAACATAATAACCGTACGAAATAGGCTTCTTATTTCAAATTTGAAAAAACGTTACTACAAGAAAATACGAGTTAATTTCCCTTTAATGTGGGAAATTTTGTTTTCAAGATAAAAAGTTCTTTTGACATTATTTATGTAAGGATTAATTTGTATAATATAAATTCCACGATTTTTTTTTTTGCAAGTTGCAGAATTGCGGAAGTACGAGGGTCGTTTGAAAAGTCCGTGCAAAAATAAAAACTACTTAATTTTTTGGGGTAAACCTTTTTTATTTTTCAACATAGTCTCCTTTTAGGCTTATACACTTCGTCCAACGCTGCTCTAGTTTGTTGATCCCTTCCGAATAATAGGATTTGTCCAAGTCTGAAAAATAGCCATTCGTTTCTGCAATCACCTCCTCGTTTGAATAAAATCTTTTTCCCGCCAGCCATTTCTTCATATTGGGGAACAAATAGTAGTCCGAGGGAGCCAAGTTTGGTGAATAGGGGGGGATGTGAAACGAGTTGGAACCCTATTTCCATTAATTTTGCGACCACAACTGCTGAGGTGTGAGCTGGTTCTTTGTCGTGATGGAAAAGGACTTTTTCAAACGGTCCAATAACGATGAATAATATGCACCTGTAATAGTTTAACCCTTTTCCGGATAGTCGATGAGGATTATTCCTTGCGAATCCCAAAAGACAGTTGCCATAATCTTTCCGGCCGAAGGAACGGTCTTCGCCTTTTTTTGGCGCAGATTCCCCCTTGGTAACCCATTGTTTAGATTGTTCTTTGGTCTCAGGAGTGTAGTGATGTATCCATGTTTCATCCACAGTGACGAAACGACGCTTAAAGTCCTGCGGATTCTTCTGGAACAGCTGCAATCCGTCCTTGCAACACTTCACACGATTTCGTTTTTTGGTCAAGCGTGAGCAATCGCGGCACCCATCTTGCGGATAGCTTTGTCATGGTCCAAATGTTGATGCAAAATATTAAGTACCCGTTCATTCGAGATGCCCACAGCCCTAGCAATCTCACGCACCTTCACTCTTCTGTCATCCATCACCATATCATGGATTTTATCAATGATTTCTGGAGTAGTAACCTCAACAGGGCGTCCAGAACGTTCAGCGTCACTTGTGCCCATATGGCCACTCCGAAAATTTTGAAATCACTTATAAAATGTTCTAATCGAAGGTGCAGAGTCACCATAATGTTTATCAAGCTTCTCTTTAGTCTCCTGAGGCGTTTTGCCTTTCATAAAGTAGTGTTTAATCAACACACGAAATTCTTTTTCGTCCATTTTTTGAAAATCACTCGACTTCCTCGATTCAAACGAATGCCAAACACAAAGAAATAGACCGATCTGGCTGAAACTTGGTGTGTGTTCTTCCAAGAGATGCTACTAACTAAACATAACCTCGATACGCGCCAGTGGTGCTATCTCTCTCACTTTGCACGCACTTTTCAAACGACCCTCGTAATTAGAACTTTAAAAATCATTAATCATCATCAAAACTCGCAAAAGCTTTAAGCTTTACCTAGTTTATTTTTTATTTTTTAATTTTAAAGTTTATACCAAATGATGTTTAAATTTAGACAAAATTTATGGCATTAGTTTATAGAAATTTAATTAAAACGATAAAAGAGGAAACCTCTGGAGGGTTTTCTAAATTCGTGATGCGACATGGTAACCCCGCTCTCGCTTCCGGCCGGTTACCAATCCAAGTGCTGTTGTTAGTTGAAACTAACGAACTTTTGCCCTCTCCTCCTCCTCTCCAGTAGAGCGCTAATCTAATTCCAATTCCCTTGGCGTACTTATTGGCGATTGCATTAAGTAATTTATCGGAGTTACTCTTATTTGATCAAATCTGCATTTGATATTTAAATTTTTATAAAATATTTAAAAGATTTTTTTATTTTAGTTTAAAAAGTTGACTTATATTTGGATTAATTTAAGCATGGTTTTGATACTTGTTTAATATTAAAAGGAATTAAGTTCGTTACGACAATAAAAAAAATTTGAAGGAAATCGGCCGAAAAGGAAGTGCCACTTCATTAAATCAATCAATTAGGGAAGGGATTAGCTATGAGGTTAGCATACTGGACTCCCACGCGGAGGTCCCGGGTTCGAATCCAGTAGCTGACCCTTAGATTTTCTCTTCCTAGGAGCTTCTTACAGCTCACTGTCGTCTGTAACGAGAGAACACTGTCCGGAGGCCGGCAGTGCACTGGAAAAAGCTCCGGGCGCTAATGACCTGAGCTGTTGATGCGCAAAAAAAACAAAACAAAAAAAATTAAATCAATTTTCCAAGATTTTCAAGATTTCCCCCAAAAATGGCTCCTACGATTTACATGTAATGCTGAAACTTTTATGCGGAACATTTTCCCGGAAAGAAAATCAAATGAGAGCACTTACTTAGACGCTAAGGCATGGTTGTTAAGGCGGGCATACCACAAAAGACGCATATTACCGTGAATCTATGGGGCTTTCCAGGAGTTTTTAAATACGTTAACTGTGCTTAGGAGTCAGTCGTGTGAGTATATACACATCAGATTTTTTTCTGTCGTGTTCAATCTGATTTAGGATTGCCCAAAAATATTTGTTTCCATATTTATGGTGGCAGTGGACAATAATCCGGAAATGCGGAGATTATTGCCATTTCGTTTCGCTTGCATAGCTCCTCTATAAATCGATTCCCAAACTCGTGATTACCTCCCTCTCTTCCCGGAGGCAGCCTCCTGCCTGTGCTGTACCATTTTAATTATTCAATTCCATTAATTGGGCCCCCTATACTCTGCAGAGGCGGTTCACAGCCCCATCACTAAATTGAAAAACAGATTTTTTTTTGGTAATTGAATTTTGTTTTCTCGATTCCATTTTCTTAACACTTCTCTTTAGATCCATTTTTTAGACGGAATCGAATTTACTAAAATTCTTTGCATGTCAATTTTCGATGTCCTCATAGGTAAGCGTATCTTCGAATGATTTTTTTTTTTAAGCGTTAGTCGTGGGGAGCGAAAAATCTAAGAGGGAAACATCGTAGTGCTGGAACTATCCATTCCCCGTCTTAATTGCTCACAGTCCTGGGTGACTTTTCCGTTTCCAGTTCCAGTAAAACGCAAGATTTTCGAAGAATGATATATTATTTTCAAATCCAGCTTATCAAATGTTCACTCAGGTTGGAGCTTCGTTTACAGCTCGCTGTCGTAGTAAAGTAATTGCCTATTTTTTCAGGAGGGCTTTACGTCCAACTACAAATTAGGTGTCGTGGACGGAGGCTACAAGCAAACATACTTTACTGTAAATTTCTTTTATTAACCATTAAAAAAAAAATCCAAGGTCTAAGACCGGGAATCGAACCAAGTACCACAATACATATTAGCTTTACAGTTCTAGCCTCTGATCTTTCGGCTACTGCTCGCTCTCCGTCCAGTGATGGATAGTGTTGTCTATAACACAGGAGATCACTGTCCGGAGACAAAGTGCACTGAGAAAAAAAAAAAAATCTGGCGAAAGACTCCCTCCAGGGTAAGAGTATGGAAGGGATGGATGTGAACCAGCTGTTACACATTACGTGCTAAGTACCATTTCCGCTTTATCCTGACGGAATTAATAAAATGGCTAATCTCGTGTCAGGCTCATATGCGATGCATTTGTTTTGTTCACTGAAGCCATCCGACGTTGTTCTACAGTAAATGCACCCAGTTTTCAAGTTTGAGCGGAGTACCTTTTGATGAACTTTTTCGGACCGCTTCCAGTCTTTCTTTTCTTTGACCTACGATGCAACCATAGCAAACTCATTGAGCAATGCTATTGCACTGATTACAGTCCTGTGAACACTTCTCCCAGAACAAGTGATCTGTGTATCTCGAATGACTGGAAAAACATTATCTAGACGAGACAAACTTTATACTGGCCACCTAGTCCAGTTAGGGTTCTTTAAATCTATCCAGAACTAGCCTTGAACTGACTTGAACAGAACTGTGGGGCCCGCTTGGATGTCCCAGAAGATGATGATTCAGGGAATCAATGATTCCAGAGATTTGATAACCATGTCACAAAAAAATCATTCACTTTAGAAAGTTGTTCAACAAACATCATCAGTAGAGGCTTTCAGAAGCTCGCCCAGCTTGTTAAAAGTTGGCAAATATTAGTTGTTGACAACAACTTGATGGACTTCATTAATATAAAAAAAAATGGATGTCATTTGCCTTCACAAATCACAAACACACTGACAATCTATTGATCTGAATCACTGATTGGATGGGTTCCCTATTACAGTTTTAGAATCTTAAGAGGGCAGCAGCTTGTTGACCTGGTTTTTAACTAAGATATTGACGTATGGTAGAGCTCTGCAACTGGGTACGGGAGAAGATTTATCTTTTACTTCTTCTCTCAAACTTTTTTTAATTGTTAATCGATTATTAATTATTAATTCGATTATCGATCATTATTTAAAAATAATTAGATTATGTTGGCAATTATGTGGAATCTGTATTATGTAGGATTTCTTTTTTGTTTATTTATTTATTTGTTCCGATTATTTCAGAAAGCAATACAATCAGGAACATCACTGGGTCCATAACTGGTTTTTCTATCGTTGAAAGACAGGCCTCTTTATGTTAGGTTGCTGCATTGATGAACTTTGTTTTTGTCCAGAGATTGCGGCTGTGATTCAACTGCTTGAAATTTCGCCATGGCTATGACCTGTACCAAAACCAGCCAGATCTCTGATGGTGACAGATGAAACTGTCGCCTCAGCTTCGGCTTTGATCGATACAGCAGCCGAACTATAGTTAGGTATAGTTGTGGATTCATATTTTTCGTAGGGTATCACTTTTTTGTAGGCTTTTGGTCATAGTCGCTGTGGTAGTCACATCCGACATTTACTTTTTGTCGTTTTTACTAGCGTAAATTTCAGCTGATATCCAAGAACGTAATTTAAACAAAAAAAAACAATAAAAAAAGCATGCTTTTAGCAATTATATGTAATTGAGAAATCATTTTCTGAAATTGTTTTTAATAATCCGGAAGTCAAATGTACAGATAAAAAAAAAAAAGTTTTGGATCAAAGACTTACATCACGAAAGTAAGTCGCAGAGAAGGAAGATGCCCCTTTCTGTGAGAGTTAATACAATTTGGACGGTCTAACCCCGAGTGTGGTGGTTATGTCTCCCTCCTTCCAGAGCAAATCAATATCCGATATGTGGTGTTGGCTGCCTGCTTCTCCCGTTTCCAAAGAAAGAAAAAAAAAAAGAATCCCATCAGGATGTAGTTTAGTCTTAAGAAGGGCTGTATTGGCTATTTATTGGACAAATTAAGGGCCCTTAAAAAAATTGTAAATTTTTTTATTTCTCGTAACTCAATTTTATCCTTAAGGATATTATTTTTATGATATTATTCCATTTAATTTTAGATAATTAGAGAGGTTTTATCTTAGAAAAGTGGTGGTCAATTTGTGGGTAGGGTAATAAGAAGTAATATAAATTAGGGAAGGGTATAAGCTAAGTGATTAGCGAATACTGGATTCCAACGCGGAGATCACAGATTCGAATCCAGCTGCTGGCCCTTAGATTTTTTTTCTCTTCCTGGGAGCTTCTTCGAGCTTACTGTATTGTCTGTAACGAGAGAAAACTGTCCGGTGGCCGGTAGTGCACTTAAAATATTAACATCTTAGTTGCAATCCTCAAATATTTGTCTTGTCTACCTCGCCAGTTTGTCTGTCTCTCAGTGGTTTGTTTTTTCTGACGTAGATCATTAAAGTGATGTGTGAGAAAAGTCGAGTCAGTCGTCTTTCTAAGGTTGACACCTGAATAAGTTACCGTTGGATTCCACTCAATTATCTGTCCACTAACCGTTATGTTTCTATTAACTAGCAAACCAGGCTTCTGGTTTAGTAAACATGATTGGCTTACTTTTAGTTTTCCAACTCCAGGCCTATACTAGATTTATAGTCTTCTAACTATTCAGCTAATCACCTCCGAGGTGAGCTAAAGTTCAGTTTGATCTGCAAAAAGAGGTTTCCTTGTGTTTTATTTTGTTAAAGAATTGTTATAAAACGTAGTTGAGCAAGATCATTTCTTGTGGAACAAAAAATAAATCATTATTTAAGATTTACCGTACAGAAACTTGCCCTAAAATGGTCGCCAATCTCATCCAAAGAATAACCTAAACTCTTACTCTTAATCTAAAACCTCTCAAGAATCTCGTGTTAACTCAACAGTGAACCAATTCCTGAACCTGTCTCTCCCACACAACATACGTTCCGAATGAATTTGGTTGGTACTAAACCTCGAGCAGAAACCTTAAATTGTGTCGCTACTGTTTCCCTTACCCTTTCAGTATTCTAGGCTCAGTGCTTGTCCAAGTACCCTCCCATGGTGAATGGATGATCATTATGGTGTGTCCAGAAATCATCATCTCTACATATTCCTCAAATCTTGTGAGCTCAAGCTAACTTGGTAAACTCTAAACTCGGTAGTTTGACTTTATGTATAAACCTCTTAAGATTGAGCTCTAGTCAAAAGCTGGCTTCATCTCAGCTACATCTCCATTCCTTAATTTGGAGAAGTTGTGAAATTTCTCCGAAATATGGCTAGCACCGAATTTAGGACAATGAACAACGGGATAGAGTTGAATCCAGTTTCGCTAGCCTTCTGTCTTCTCTTCAACAGCCGAGATTCTTTTTTTATGTTCAGGGAATCAAAAAGTTATCCAATTGTTCCTATTTTGTGAACACTTCTTTGGAAAAATGGGCTTACAAGCTTTGATAAACCCTGCGGATAAATCAATGGGTTTTAAAGGAGCCAGACTATTGGGAGAAGATGCCAAAACCTCTTGTTACAAGTCAATGCTGAATAGTATTTCTGTTTGAAACACAGTAATCTTTTTATCATCAGATCATTTTCCATCCAGACAGCAGCTCCTGCAGGACCCAGTGTTCTCTCTTTTCTTTAATCCATTTTGCGTCACCCTGAGACGAATGTTTCGTAGAACTGATTTGGCATCATCTTTTCTTGGAAATTCTGTTCCACCAAGTAGGGATGCAGTATTTTAACCAAATGTACCAAAAAAAGAATAAATTATCGGAGAATACAGAATCCCTTGCTGCCATACTGTATCAAAACGCTGTTTCGAGTTCAAGCAACATCATACTAATTTTACTTATTTCACTTCAATCCTTCGTTGTTGTTGAGGGTCACATCTTGAATCCGCGGTTCATTCCTAGTTATGGTTATGGTTAATGGTTGTAGGCCTATTAACCAGGCCACTGCAGGCTCAGGAAACACACATGCATCGCTTGGCAGATGGCTAGCCTTTGCAGATTCTAACAGGAAGAGGAGGAATCGGCACTGCACGTGTTGTGTCGGTGCGAGGAGAGGCTCGTATGGCTAAGGATGTTACTTCTTGGGGGAGGAAAAACCAAGGCCTGTGAGCTTTACCCAATAAGAGACTCTCTCCAGAATTAAGAGTCTGATTAAACGGGCAGGTCTGGTGGGGTAAGCTTCTAGAGTGCGGGGAGCCACAATAGATCCAAAGGAGTCGCGCAGTGGCGTAGGACTTGAGGCTGCCCTAGTTTAATCTATCTATGGTTGATGTATATTGGCTGAGTTCTACTGTAGATTCTTTCGGATTATTTGTGGAGTTATCTAAAAAATAAAAATGTAAACATCAATTGCTGTTTCTTGATGTTGAAAGATAAAGAATAGAACTTCGCTTAATTTGGCTAATTATCTTACAACGTGGTGATTGTCACGTGTATAGATTCATGTATAGGGAGAAGTTTTGGGATCTATTCGGGTGGGATTGTTAGGCATGTATATGGGCAGGAAATGAGGCGGTGACATTTACAAACCCATCCACTTCCCTTTTGATTTGTCTCATTGGCAATTGTTAGCCAGTTTAGTTTCCGCTCGCAGTTCTCCGACACTTCTCGACCCACCATTCCATGCTATATCCGTAACCAGCTCGAAACCACCTTACCCCCCCCCCCCCAATCTCTCCCTCATCCCCCGTCCATCACCACTATTTTGCATCACTTCACACCAAATTTACTGTTGACAAAAGCCCAATATCTCTCTCTTTCCACTCGTTAAACTTGGAAAATTTACGAGGCTGTTTTTGCCTTTTCTCATATTCGGCCTACCAATTACAATAAAAAGGTTTCATAACAAACATTGCAATAACAATAATAATAATGAAAAGTGATTTATTTACTATATAAAGTATTGATAACAAAAGTTCATACTTTTTTTATTATTACGCTTCCTGTTTGTAAGGGAAGTCAAGCGATCACATTTCCTGTATCGATTTTTTACCGGAAACTTATTCAAGCGCACGCTTTAGTTTTTCTTTTTTATAGTACCAATTAATCAGTAATAATTTAACCAAAAATACAAAAACATAAATCGAAAAAACCTACTAGAACAACCAGAATTATCTTCTCAAAAAAATATTTTAAAACAGTATGAGGTTTATAAGTGAAATCAATTTATGCAACGGAAGTAGCTTTTTCCACCAAAATATGTTTAATTGAATGTCGAAAGAGGAACATTTCCGTTTAAATGAACTTGGAGTGTAGCCAACTTGGCTGGGCTAGTTTCTTCAGTTAACTAGCCGAGCGAGCTTTTAGCTAGACATTACTCTGTCCCTAGCCATGGTCCCAGGGGAATCACTTTGAAAAGTGTAGTACTTAAATTTTGGAAAATTATTTGAGAGGATGATGGTTTTTCCAATAACCACTGGTTGCTTACTGGTTACGTATTATCTGTTTACCATAAAGTTCTCATATTAAATATTCTCATACCATTAAATAAAATCCAAGACATAAACCGAGAATCGAACCCACTAAACCAACAATACAACCTAGCATTGCGGGTCTAGCCTATATCCGCCTAACATACTTTACTATAAAGTTCTCATATTAACCATTAAATATAATCCAAAGCCTAGCTCAGGGGAATTGAATCCACTAAACCAACAATACATCTTAGCATTGCGGGTCTAGCCTATAACCGCCTAACATACTTTACTACAAAGTTCTCGTATTAAACATTAAATAAAATCCAAGGCTTAGACCAGGGGAATCGAACCCACTAAACCAACAATACATCTTAGCTTTGCGGGTTTAGCCTATAACCGCTCGGCTATCGTGGCGCCTTGATTTCTCTTGTAGACCAAGTATAAAGTCATTATGGCGTTGTGGGTTATGTGAGAATAGTGCATATAGTATTGGCTGAGGATATTTACAAATCAAAAAACTGTGGGAAGAGCCTTTTTCAAAAAAAAAGTTAAAAAAAAAAAAATTCAGAAAACTAATCGGCTTAGAGCAAGTGGCAAGGAATCGGAAAGCTCTTTGTTTCCGGATTCGAAAATGGGGACTAATGCCGTAAAAAAATTAAATCTTTAAATTTTAACGAGTTATTCTGGAAGTTGGTTAAGCTGGAGTTGTGCTCTTGTACCTGTAAATGCCGTTGAGAGAATGGGACACCTTCCATGTTGTAGGTAGCTTCCTGGATGACATGTTTTTTGCGCATCATATATTTCCACCACAATATGAACATACGACAGAGAAAGGCAGCTGCTCTGGAGTATAGGTAGTGTACCAATTTGGGATTGGCAGACATTATAGCTTGTTTGTTCACCTTAAATCCACAAAGAAAGTGTAAAGACTTAATGGCGTAAGAAATACAACGGAAGATAAGCAAACCAAAGTGTGTGGAAAAGCTTCTTGTAAAAGAAAAGTTTCTTGAGTAGTACGGGCAACTAGAGGATCTTACGTCCAGTTTCGACTTCGATTTCACTTATGTTTCCCTCTCACGCTACACTTTTACTGGCCCAGCAGCATTAATCTACCTCTGACGATGGATATAAGTCCGAAAACCGGTCGGTGGTTACATTAAAAACATTCGTGGCTACGACGTGGATAATATCAAAGATATTTCGTCCATTTTTATTTTTAATTAGGTTATAAATACCAAAATAACTTGGAACTTAACTATGTAAATTTATCTCGAATATTCTAAGCAAAATCTTGTTCCTAATTAGTTCTTCTTGCATAAGAATAGTTATTGTTCTCCACTTTATGGAATTAATTATAACAGCTAGAGCTAGGTTATAGTTATAACCATTGTTTAGAATCTAAAGCCTAAGTAAAGTTGAAAATTTACTGGGAAAGTTTTCTTCTCTAAGATTTGGGGGCGGTGGAAAACCCCCCAACTATGTAGCTTCGATTTTCCACAATCTTATGAATTAAGAGACATGTTATCTTAAAGATATAAAAGTTCTTCCTTTACATTGTGTTGGGGGGATTTTTCTTATAAAAGTTTTAATATAAGTTCCATTAGATATTTTTGTTGAAACTATTCTTAAATGTTGTTTGTTGTTTTACACACACTACTAGATAATGTAGTTTTTAGTTGCTGTTGTAGTTTGGTGGGAAGAGGGGGGGGACCACCATTTTATTTAGTGGAAAAGCATTTTCTTTATAATTCTCGATAATGGGAAATGATTTTTCTATTGGCTTTAACTTTGGATTATGTGTTTTTGTTATACTCTGGCAAAATCTTGTTTACAGAAACAATATCAACTTTTTGACTCAGATGTATTTGAGTCTTGTCTACAAACAGCTTTAAGTAATCAATGTGTATGTTTTCTTTTAATTTTCCCCTAACTCCGAGGTAAAGAAAGACCACTATTGTAATCGTCCAGATTTTCAAAGAGGTCCCTTTGAGTGTGTAAAAAGTTGATTTTTTTAAAAAAAAAATTACTCAAGACAATCGATAGCACCAGTTTTACTCGATCCTGAAAAGAAAAACACCTTTCTCCTCTCGCCTGGAAATGTTCTTAATCCAATTTTTTTTGTATGAAAATAACTCAATGCAGTTTATGCACAATATGCGCGAAAGATTAGCGCAAGTTTAAAGGAAGTTATAAGAGCCTCTTTAAAAAAAAAAATGAAGAATCGATTTAAAAAATCGATTGAGGACTGATTTAGAATTTACATCGATTTTTCTTGAATAATGCTCACCAATTGATTAAAAAAAAAAAAAAATCATTATTTTGGACTCAAAGTACGGCACATAGATGCGGATATTTCCGTTAAGGAAGTCGAAAATACGACACGATTACAATACTTTCACTTAGCGAACTAAAAATAATGCATGGTTTTCTTTTTTAGAACCTTCCTAAGTCCTGAAACTTCTTGGGGGGCTTTTCCTTTAAAACTGCCCGTGAGGTCATTGAAACGTAACGTATTGAACATAGAGCGGAAGTTGAGCTGAGCAAGGCTATATAAATCGTTTAATAATCTTGTACAAAGAAATTTCCTCGAATGTGTCGCACCATTTCTTCCGGAAAGGAAATACTTTTAGTCATCAAAAAATGCCAGAAATTATCTCCTGAATCACCGTCGTCCATATTATTATAAAACAATAGGTGCAATATTTATTATCATTTTGTTTCCAATTAATTACGAAAAAAAACATGATTTATCTACTATGAATGAAATGTTACACAGCCAATGTCCAAGAGAGAGAGTATAAAATGCAATAATTACAGCTTCTGTATATGTGCAGGTGCAAATCCCTAGATAGTGTATGACGTTATTATATTCGCATAATTACTCTGGAGTTGGAATTAATTATAGGGATGCACGCTTGGCTGATTTTATCGTGTTGCACTAAATCAGTTTGATGGGAATACAAAGCCCCGAACATGTGAGTAGACCATTATTAATATAGATACGTAGACCATCATCTGAGTAGTCCATTCTTAGTTCTGATAAGGAGGGATAGTTACTGAAGTCAATTAATTCTTCAGTTGATTTAGCGTCATTACTTTATAATCTTGATCTAAAAAAAAAATGTTACGTTAAATCTTGTATTTTTAACGAAAAAAAACAAAAAGAATATTAAATTAATAATAATTAGAAACATTCAAACTGAATTTATCCAGCTTAAACAGTATTTACTTCTCTCGACTTAGTAATTGATCGTATTAAGAAAAAGTTGTTTGCTATCGTATCAATCTAATTTATTTACTATTTACGCAATAATTACAATGATCCATAATTATTTTAACAAATCGATAGTTCAAGGTTGTTATCGATATGCAAGCTTCCTAGAAAAAATAATAATCAGCGGGCAGAGTGGGTTTAGATCTTTATTGCTTAGCTTGGCGAGCTACATTCCCTTCGGGCAGATCCCTGGTCCAAAACGAGAGAACACTATCCACCACAGTGCACTAAAAAAAAAAAAAAAAAAAGCGCTGCTCCGTTCTCCAATGATTTCATATGTTTAACATGCCTTAAATTAATACACCAGCTGTTTAAATAATTAATTTGAATTAATATCGAGAATATTAATTCTATATTGTAAATAAAATGTTAAGGTTAAAACCTTGGTGTTTCCTTTAAGAGAAAATGATGCTGTGAGGGATTGCACCAGATTAGTCTGACCTTGTTGTTTTTGTTACTCCACGTTTGACGGGTCAACGATATTTTGATAACGATTATCAATTTTTGTTTTCATTAAAAGTTTTTGCCCCTAATTATTCTGAATATATTTTAATGTTATAAGAAAATAAAGTAATTTTTTTCACTAGCTGCCTGTGATTGCTTAATTTTTTCAAAAAAAAAAAAAGTAAAGTATTCGCCTATTTTTTTCAGGCGGGGCTTAACGTCCAACTACCAAATTATACTTAACATACTTAACTGTAAATTTCTCATATTAACCATTAAATAAAATCCAAGGCCTAGAGACCAGGAGAATCGAACCCACTAAACCAATAATACATCTTAGCATTGCGGGTCTAGCCTATAACCGCTCGGCTATCGTGGCGCCTAAACTGCTTAATTTAATTTTGCATATAAAATTTAAATCTCTCAAAAAAGAAGATATTTAATATAAGAATTTCTCAAGTGAAAAAGCATATTCAGCCTTTACTATTTTTTTTTTTTTTTTTTTTTTACCTTTAAAGAAGTTGTAAATAAGATAAAACTCATATTTTTTTTTTTTTTATAGTACCTGGAGGGAAAAAGCAATTTCCTGCAGAATTAAGAGAGCAATGCCTTTTATAGGGTTGGTGGCAAGACGTGGTGGTATTCTCCTCTTACTACGTCCTATACCAGCCAGGAAACGACAGAATTTTCCACTTTGTTGAACAGTTGAAGAAGGTATAAAGGAATGCTTACTTATTCGGGCTGCCGCAAAGTGGTGGGAGGAGAACTTACCTACCATGAATCAAAGAATCTAATGGAATTTATTGTAGAGGAGTAACGAGTCTTTTTTTTAGCAGATGGTGAACGACGGTGTAAAGAGTATAAAAGACGAAATAGAATTTTTAGAGGTGTCGTAAGGAATGGAGAAAAGAGAAAGAATTGAAACGTTATGATAAAGGGACAAGAAAAAGAATAGCTACTTTTCTTTGTTTTTAATTATTGACAGGAAGTGTTCAGCTGATTCAGTAAAGTGTTACTTATAGTTGGCTATGGCTTCCTCTCTTACGTACAACACATACAGGGAGAGACAGGAAAAGGGGGAATCAGTGAAAAACACTTTTCTCGGGACTCTGGGGGACCTCAAAGCGATCATTTCCTGTGAAAACTTAAGAAACGGAAATCGATACGGTTACAATCACTACTCGTGCCCACCAGATTTATAGGAAATAATAACACGCAAAAAAAAATACCCTGTTTAATAACTTCAATCTGGGCTAGAAAACCCCAACTCACAATATTCGGTTTTTCTCGTCCATAACTTTCCCTAACTGAACTCTTCGCGGAAAATCTCGGGTATCTGTTAAATGTAGCAGCAGGTGGGAGTTTTATTTTCATCGTTCTTGATCACAAGATGATTTTCTTATTCCCCCCTCCCTTGGTTTCTTAACTAGTTAAGCGTGTTTGACACGTGTATACACACGTCAAACCAAATTTCTATTACGGTGCGTTCGACGTGTATATACTTGTGAAAAAATATAAAATTACCATTTAACTACAAAAACTCGAAATTTTAATAAAAGTTCAATACAAATATTATTTGGTGGGATGTTTCCTCCTTTATCTTACCCAATAGAACTGCGGTGGGAGCCAGCCAAATGATAAGTGGTTTGTACATGTTTGGTCTCCGCTTTAGAGTTTGGGTAATTAGGCATACAAATAGAAGCTCTCAACCCTTGTGCAATGCTGCTTTTTACCTTTTAGATAGAGGTTCAGGACCTCAGTACGAGCAGGATTTCATTTTGCACAGAATTCAAAGCTCTTTTTTCTTCCTTGTAAAAGCTCTTGCGGCGTCCCTAGTTAACTAGAGCAATGAATACGTGAAGCTGTGCAAGATTTTGAATGTGCACAGAATGCTCTATCTGTAATCTCAAGCCCCCCAGAGATTGCAGAAAAAGTCGCTTGCAGTGACTATTATGACGTTTTTTGTTGCCCTGCGTTCGTCGTCATATACACGTCATTGTCTGATTTTAATTCCGCACACTGTGGGTTTTTTTAAAAAAAACTAAATTCCAACGCTTAACAGGTTAATAGAGATCATTAGTAACTTTGCCACAAATGAATAAATGTAATATTCCAAGATAAATTTACTTAAAAATGTTTGGATGTTCACTCCCAAATATATATACGCTCAGCTGTGGCAACACTAAACAGATGTTAAGGAGAGGTAGCGTAGGAAGTTTAGTTTTTCTGGAGCGAGTGGAGGCCCGCATTCCTCTTAACGTTACCCACGTGAAGTCTACAACGTTACCCACGTGAAGTCCTTGTTCAGGTGCTTACCTTTGTTTATTATCTGATTAGACAGACATACTTCTATTTTGTTTTAAATATTCTCCTACACCTTTACCTTCACTTGTTCAACATGTACTTGTTTCTCCAGGTTGTTTCTATTTGAACCTGTATATCTATCTGTGTGTGTGTATTGGTAGACTGTGATGCAAGAATATTGTTTTTTTCAAGATGATTGTCTACTTTCTGTGTCCTTGAATTAAAGTTTCTTTAATTTATTCTTTATCGTTTATTTAGTTATAATCAATGCATGTAACGTATTGCGTTATATATAAGCAACGAAGATAATGTATAATGTCCACAACACTCTCGGAGAGGAGAAGTTACTCAGTGGTAACAACTCCTGCAACAAAATTTTCTCTTCTATTGTCTGCCATTGTCAGAGAGGAGATCTTGAGGCCACACTATCTATTAAGACGTCTAGAAGTGTTCTGGAAGAAACTTGTTATATCAAGGGATTATGATGAGAATCAGTATATTAAGATGGATGGGATTTTCTGTAACGTGTTTTTAAGCCACTTGTGTGTGACTAAAGGAATGTTTAAATCTGTGTGAATGGTTTGATCCGGTCTTCTGAAAAGCGAAGAACTGCAAAGACTTGGGAATCCTTTAGAAGTTTTCGTCTTAGGTTGAACTACACATTACGTGACCAAGATGGGCTTTAATTATAATACACAAATAAGTCTTTTGTGGTTCAGAGTAGGTTATGTTCTGTAAATTTTCTTATTGTCAATGTGCATTAATAATTGTAAAATAATGCCCTTTTTTTTCTGGCTGACTTTAATTCTAATTAAATTTAGATGTCACGAACGGAGGAGACTAATAAATTCTCATGTTACAACCATTAAATATAAAATTTATAGATACTAGACAACGGGAATCGAACCCACTAAACCAGCAATACATATTAGCTTTGCGGGTTCTCGCCTTTAACCACTCGGCTATCGTGGTGCCTTACTAGTTATGTGTATAATTTATAACTTTTATTTGATTAATTTTTTGTAGGAAGGATTTTTTTTTTAAGCTTTGTGATAAGGATAGAGATCACTCGAAAAATGACGTTTTAGTATAACATATGGTCCTGCTGACGCACGTAATTATTAAATATGTATTTTTTTTTTTTTTTTTTTTTTTTGAAAGCTGGGACTTTAAAGAAATTATAATAAGATTTAAGTCGTTGGAGTCTTCAAAAAAGATTTTTATTAAATAGTTCTTCTTATTTAAATATCTATTTTTAGTTAAAAAACAATTTAAAATAAACATGTTCTTATTGATTTAGTAAGATGTTATTTTGAGCGATCGTTAACCCTTTGAGGTTCATAGAGCTCAAAATAGCTCAAATAGTTTTTTTCTTTAAATAGAAAACTTGTTTAAAACTATGAGCTAGTTTCTTGCGGAATATTAAACGATCAAATTGTTGATAAGCGGGTAGATGATCAAATTATGGTAATGATTCTAGTTTTACGTAACTTGGCTAATTTTGGAACGAATTACTTTCAGCTTAAAAAATTATTTTAAACTCTTGTCTCATTTTTTTTTTTTATTACCTTCTTAGGGTTATAATTAGAGAAGTTTGAACTTGAAATTAATGCGTTTATTTACTGAATATAGGAATTAAGAGATCAACACTTTGCTTTTGCTGCTATTAATGATAGTGTATGAGATCTTACAGGTTGGATGAGCATAATTCGCATTAAGTGAAGCTCTGGTAGTTCATCTGGGTAGCCTGTGGGGGACAGTCAATTGTTACGTAATCAATTTCTTATGTCTGACAAATGGATACAATTAAATAAAATAAAATTTCTATTTCCAGAATTGTTTGGGTAATTACTTTGAAAATGACGTAATTTAAAAGAAAACTGTTAGGAACACCCGTGCGACTTTTTCTTTGATCGCAATTAACATAATCAGTATATGTAATATGGGGTTGCTGGCACACATGAGTCAGTAAAAAACGCTAAAAAAAATTATATCTTAAAAACGAAAAATAGCACTTTCCTTGAACAGATTTCCTATAAAGTTTGCAATTTTCACTAAAGTAGTGAATTCCCGATGAAGCTGTAAAAATTACACCTTAACAGCATTTGAAAAACCTCACCTTTCTCTCTCAGAACTGCCTTAAGAAGACTTGAAGAGTCTTTAAAAAAAGGATGTTTCAAATAAAAGGTGTATATCACTTGAGTCCAGAACTAGAGGGACATCTGGGTCCAAAATTCATTGATTGATTATTTATTTTTCAGTAGTTGGTGAACGTTTGAATTCTTAATTTCTTCAAGAGCGCGTAGTTTCGTTTGTGTGTGGGCTAATCGATTATTTAGTTTTCTTTTCTTTAGATTTTCTTTTTCAAAAAGGTTTTCCTCACACTCGGTATTCTGTTGAAAATTTTATTTTTCCAGGAATGATTAAATAAGGGCTCTTCCAAGGGAGAGAGGAAAATGCTGAATTTGAATGCTTTGTAAATTAAGATTAAATTTACAAACAAAATCACAAATATGAAGAAGATTAGCTTGCCGCCGGAAATGATATTTTTACTTGGTTTTTTAAAGAATTTTTAATCAGCGAAATGTGTTAATAAGGGATAGTATAACCGGAAGTTTCAATTAGTTATCGAGTTCAAGTGCGGTTATCGGACCCGTATAATAAAGCTTTTCGACAAAAATCAGTACCACCACTACTGTGTCAATTTACTGGTGATATTTTTTTGTTTACGAAAATGATATTTGTATTAGATTTTAGTAACCGTAAAATATTTATATTAATAGGATGAAAAAATAAATGCCATTTCAGTCGAGTAAAATTTATTTTGCCAAGCTTTCGACCTAGGGACTAGGTCATCTTCAGGGCTGTGGAACATATTTACAGATTGTTAACAATGGTTCTATTGAAATGAATATGTATAATATAACGAAATTTACAAAAATTATTTACCTAGTTTAGAAAGTAATACTTTTACATTTCAGGGTTGGTGTGTCTTCTGTCTTGGTCTGCTCATGGACTGAGTGTGATCGGTCTATGTGTAATATGTGTTAGGTTGTGTGGAAGTCAGTGTTGCCAATTTTCAAGTATTTTGTAGTAAGTTTGCGCATATGTTAATTAAATTGTTCGTGTCTGTTTTGAAATTTAAACTGTTTTCTGTTTTAGATATGTATATCATTTCTAGCACTTTCCTTTTTGGTGTGTTGGTTTCTCATTTAAGTATCTTTGTGTTTGGGGAAATCGAAAGTGGTGATGATTTTCTGTGTGCTATGTAAGGAAAGTGCTGTGGTGTTCTTTTTTAGTTTTGTGTCGTAAGAGTGTTGGTACAGTTTTAAAGGACAAACAATCAAATCTTGTATACGAAATTGAATGCAAAGACTGTCACAAAAAATATACAGGCGAAACATCACAATATTTAAAAAAAAAGACTGTACCAACACTCTTACGACACATTGTTAACAAACTGTAAATATGTTCCATAGCCCTGAAGATGACCTAGTCCCTAGGTCGAAAGCTCGGCAAAATAAATTTACTCGACTGAAATGGCAATTATTTTTTCATCCTATTTAAACTATAAATCAGTAACCAAAAACAATGAACAACTATTTAAATTAAACAATTCAATTTAGCGAGGAATACGGGTCCAGAACAATAAAGAAGAAAACAACTCCAGTCTTTAGGTGCCATCGTTTCGGCAAATTTTATTTTATTTCGACAAATAAATTCTAAATTATTGTATCTGTTTTAATTGTAATATCCAGGCCCTGATGAAGGCAATAAATTTACCGAAACGTTGGCACACAAGACTTTTTTTTTTTTGTTCTTAACCGATTTTCTTGCTAAATTGACCCCTTAACATAGATATTTCTAATGTTTAACGATTCGTTAAGGTGTTTTACTTTCAAGATTCGAAAAAATCCCACCCCTAATAAGAAAGCAAACATAACTGTGAGAGCTTGTTCAAAAGAGTATTTCTCTCGGTAAATATGTGTTTAAAGGTAGCCTTGAATTATAATTAACGTCAAAAAGTTTAAATAAATTTACAAAATAGTTTAAATAAAATGAAATTTGTAGTAGGATATAAAAGTTTCTAGTACGAAGCGCTATTTGCCGCTGTCAAGTCATTTTACTGCATTATGTGAAACCTGTTACCAAGAGAGAAGAGCGATGACGTTTTGGAGCAAAAAACAACTCTTGGAGAGCCTCCAGCGCCTAGCTGGAACGCCAGGTGGCACTTCTCCATTTCGTTTTTTCCCCCTTATGTTTTTCCCTTACACCTGCCAACTTCTTCATGCTGTTTTAATACCATCATTCCTTTTTTTGAATTTTAAATCTCTCCTAATCAGATCCGTAATTAGCATTTTTTCTTCTGATTTATTATTCCCTCCATCGTTGGCACAGTTTCACCTTACCTCGCTCCCTCTCTTTCTGTGATAAAGATCAAGTTTAAGAAACTTGTTTACATTTTCTTGTATATTTAATTTAGAATATTTACCCAGAAATTGTGTGCTTTATATTATAAAATCTATAAATAAGTACAAATATTATTTATTAATTAATTTTTTTTTTTAGGTAAGTACCTGGCGGCTGCTGATTTGATTAACTGCTGAATAATTGGTTTACCTATAACTTTGGAAAATAAAAGGTATTCCTTTATAAAATTTTGTTATAAGGATAAGATTTTTTGTGTGGATATTTAGGCTTTGCTAGTGAGTATTTGATTTGTTATAAGTATCATCTTTCAGTATCTCATGTACCTAATATTCTATGTATATTATTATGAATGGAAGAATTTGTACTCCTATATTCCTGCCATCCTTATAGCTTAACCTAAATTAAAATCGCGTAATCCTTCTCTCATCATTTTATTCCATTCATTCTAATTCGGCTATAACTTTTAAATACATTCATATTTCTTAGCTAGCTCTGCTACAGATTTAAGCGCATAGATGTTGGTGGGGAATATTATGTCTTCGTAGCGAAATGGTGCATCTGAAATACCTGTATATGTCGTCAAACATTTGTGTTTCCTTTCTACTACATAACGTGGACATATCCATTATTATATGTTTGAAATCATCCTCCTCCTCATTGCACTCTACGTAAAGAGGAGAGAAGAGGACCTTTTTGTTGATCGTGTGAAGATAAGATCCGCACACCGCGCGTGGTTTGCTCCTCTCAGCCTGCTTATGGGTCGTAACAACCCATTTATTAGTGACAGTTCCCTTAAACCATGTGGTTATCATAGTTTTATAGAATCTCCTTTTATTACCATTACTGTAATCTGTCTGCCATTTTTGTATTCTGCTTTTGCAATTGTACACTTGATATCGGTGTGTGGGAATTTATAATTAGCCATTTCCCCCACTATTGGTGGCTTCCTTTGCAAGTTTATCAACAATTTCATTTTCTTTTATATCTAGATAAGTTTAGAAATTAATTGAACTTACAAAATGATAATAATAACTTAGAAGGAAAGGGATTAGGCTGAGTGGTTAGCAAATACTGGATCCCCAACGAGGTTCGAATCCAGCTTTTGTTGGCCCTTTGATTTTCGCTACCTCCGGGAGCCTCAGCTCACTGCTTCTGTCTTATTCGTAGCTGTTTCCTTTTCCTTCTTATTTCATTTTCTTTCTTCAAAATTCTCGGTAATAATTGTGCAAAAAGAAAAGAAAAAAAAGTAATAAATAAACTCTGTGCAAAACACACACACACAAGAATAATTTATTAAGATTAATGCAAAAAAATAAATAAAAGAGAGAAAGTGAGAAGCAGATAAAGTAAATAAAATTAAAGGAAAGAAGAATAAAAAGGAAAGGAGCATTTTGTCTCTTTTAAGGTTTTGGCAATTGACAGTATGGCACCATTAAACCCAATAACAGCAGCACTCCTTTTGTGCCTGTCTTTTAAGAGGGCCGATTTTTGTTGTTGTTGTAGTAGCCTGGGGCTGGAGGAGGAGGAGAAGAAGAAGAAGGGAAAAGAGTAGCCTTCAGGACTTTTAAAGTGCTAAAAGTGTCATCTGAACCCATTTTTATGTGAAAGTGCCTATCACTTTGTGTTAGATGTTCCAGCCGCTTGGTTTTCTTTTTTTATTTGATCAGTTTCTTTATTTATTTATTTATTTATAAATTAAATAAAAGCCAGTAAAAATGTAACGGAGTGTCTCTTAATACACAGAAGGAAAGTAAAGTAAAGTAATTGTCTATTTCTTTCAGGCAGGCTTTACGTCCAACTACCAGTTAGGTATCGTAGACGGAGGCGACCAGCAAACATACTTTACTATAAATTTCTCATATTAACCATTAAATAAAATCCAAGACCTAGAGACCAGGGGTATCGAACCCTCTAAACCAACAATACATCTTAGCTTTGCGGGTCTAGCCTAACATACATTAATATAAAGTTCTCATATTAACCATTAAATAAAATCTAAGGCTTAAGACCGGGGGAATCGAACCCACTAAACCAACAATACATCTTAGCATTGCGGGTCTAGCCTATAAACGCTTGGCTACCGTGGCGCCTGAGACATAGAACGTTGAATTCTTGAACACTTATTTAATGAGAGAAACCTTGCCAAACTTTAAAGAATGAAATTGTTGGTTTTTGGCGTTGTATTTCTTCTCAATGACTACAAATTAATTCCAGTTAATAGAAAATGTGCATACTTTTCTCTCGCTTTCAAATGTCACGATCTTGCAAGATTTTTTATTTATTTCAACTTAGCGTAAGGAATAATTTTTTGTAGTCGACTTTATTTTGGGCATTTTGAAGTTTTTTTTTTTTTTTATTATTGTTTAAAAAGGAAGTCATGTGAGTGTTCACAAAACTATTTTGTAACCTAAAAGTTGAGTAAGCGGAAATAACACGTAAAAAAAATTTCTCATTCAGGGTTCCTGTTAAATTATTAATTACGCCTTTCTTTACTTGGAATATCTTCTAATGACGAGAGACTGATAAGGATTATCACTTCGCTTTGAAACTATTAGTTTTTCTCTCTACATATTTTAAATGTAATTAATTAACTTTTAGTGATGTTTAAAAACATTGTCAAGGCTAGATAATATCGACTATTTGCGTGTTATTCTCTCATCAGCTTGCCTGCTGCTACAGACGTCAGATCCCCAGTTATAATAAATCGACAAGAGTGGTCGATTGTGGCCTGAGCAAAATAATCCTGTGGGGGCAAAACTAGGCTTTAAGAGGCTCCTAGAAAAAGGAACTTTTTTCGCCCATATGTTCCCTGTAAATGGTGGTGTAAGAAGTAACACTTGTACGATGAATTGGCATACGAAGTGTGGCTATTAAATAACGAGACTGATGCTGCTACAGAAGAACTATGCATGCGCCAAATCCTAACGACCGACAACTCTGTGCAGCGTTTCTCTTACGATTGCCAGCGTCTCACGTGTTTGTGAAGAAATCTGTGTCTGACCGGAACCGTCGTCGTTTGTGCAAGAGGTGTTAGTTTCGTTTTGCCGTGATAACATGATACTACAAATATAGTAGAGCAACAAATTGTCGTGAAATTTCACATGAAACTGGGTAAAACCGCTACTGAAACTTGATCTTTTATTAAAAGAAGTTTATGGCGATGAGTGTTGTATCACGTGCCCGAGTTTTTGAGTGGTTCAAGCGTTTCCAAGATGGCCGGAGAAGATGGACCGCCCGGGTCGCCCTTCCCGCGTCCAAAAATGGATGAAAATATCGATTACAATTAAGCAACATCACTACCGCGTGAGGTGCTTGCTCAACTCCGTTGAAAGAGTAAGGGAAAAAAAAACTGATTTGTGGAAGAACAAGTCATGGGTTCTTCATCATCAAGAACAACGCGCCAGCTCACACTGCATTGTCTGTCACGAGACGTCGTTTCTAGCCAAGTACAACATCCCAGTTTATGAGGCCATCCGCCTTATTCGCCTGACCTGACCCCATATGACTTTTATCTGTTCCCCAAGGTCAAATCTGCATTAAAAGGAACACGATTTTTCAGTCCGTTGAAGCTGTGAAAGAGAAAGCGGCACGCGTCATGCAGGAGCTCATAGAAAAAGACTTCCAGCACTGTTTCTGAACAATGGTAAATTCGCATGGAGCGTTGTAGGGATAGGGGAGGGGTGTATATTGAAGGTGATAATAACTAAATATGTCGTTATTTAATAGCCACACCTCGTATATTTCCTTTTTACCTTGACAATTATTTTTAAAAATGTAAAAGACAGGCTGCTGGATTCGAACTCATACACTGGAGTCTCTACTGCCCTAAAAACCAGTGAGCTGATCTTTTCTCTTAATATCGACCATCAAATGAGTTCTTCATGCTACTAAAAAAAAAAAATTCCACAGAATCATTCTTTACCATCTTAATAAATGATTCACGCATTTGAGAAAAGAAATTATTATAACCTCTTTAGTATTGCATTAATTTTGCTTTAAATTAATTGAATAAGGTTGTTTTCTTTGGCCTAGTTTGGTAAGTCTGGTTTTTATATGTACATAATGTACCTCAGCCCAGGCGTGCTATGCGACCCTAGGGAGTAATATTTTATTTAACAGCAATACCCTTGGAAGGTGTACTAAGTCTAGTTCACCGAATGAACATGTCCTCCTTTAGATTCTCCTCCTAGGTTATTTTTTTTTTTTGGTTCATTATAATTGTAGCCAGCAGCAATTTGTAACATTTCTAGTTTTTTTCATTCATTTAAGAAAAATAAAAAAATTCAATGAACTTTTAGAATTTTTTTGGTTTTTACACAAAGCTTTGGCTCCTTACATTAGAGAATCTTTAGATTTAAAAAAAAAAAAAAACTTTAGATTCTATAGCAGGGCTCACCAAACATTTTTTTTGAACATGGACCCCCCCTTTATAATTTTTCAGAAATCTCCAACAGACCCCCATAAAAGTAATTTTCACTTAATTAAAAATAAAACTATCTACAGTCGAACCTCTCAATAACGGGCAAAGTGGCCGCCATTTGAAGGTGGTCGTTAGAAGGAGTGGTAGTCAAGTTTCATAATGAAAAAATATAGGTTTTTTTTTTCCAAACATCTATTTAAAAATTGTTTATAATTAATAGATTTAAAAACGTACATAATTGTATAATTATTGCAGCTATATGATATGCATCAAATTTTTCTTAATTATCAAAAAAAAAAAAAAAAAATGATCAAAAAACTACATATTATTGACTTTAAATAATCTTTATAACAGTTTTTATAATAATCATCACAGTTATTCATAAAGCGGTTATAGGCTAGACCCGCAATGCTAAGATGTATTGTTGGTTTAGTGGGTTCGATTCTCTGTCTCTAGGCCTTGGATTTTATTTAATGTTTAATATGAGAAATTTATAGTAAAGTATGTTAGGCAGTTATAGGCTAGACCCGCAATGCTAAGATGTATTGCTGGTTTAGTGGGTTCGATTCTCTGTCTCTAGGCCTTGGATTTTATTTAATGGTTAATATGAGAAATTTATAGTAAAGTAGGTTAGGCGGTTATAGGCTAGACCCGCAATGCTAAGATGTATTGTTGGTTTAGTGGGTTCGATTCTCTGTCTCTAGGCCTTGGATTTTATTTAATGTTTAATATGAGAAATTTATGTTTGCTATTCGCCTCCGTCAACGACACCTAATTTGGTAGTTGTGACGTTAAGCTCCGTCTGAAAAAAATAGGCGATATTACTTTATTTATATTACAAATCTGGCCATTACAAATAATTTAGTGATTCTCTAAACAAAATAATAAAGAGTTATTCGTCTAATAGAAAACTACGCAGCTTCTGAATATCGTAACCAATCAATCGATTATTCCTGAGGTGCGATTATTGCTAGTTGAAAACTTTTACCAATATTCGATTATCAGTAGGGAGTTTTGAGAAAGTACAAGTGGGGAGGAGGTCTATGAAATAGCTCTGGTGGAAGATTTGTAAATTTTGGGTAAAAATTGATAAAAACTAATCATTCTTTAGACCTTTATTGGGTACCATATAGTTTAATAACCTCCATTATTTAAATTTCTCTAATATTCAAGTATAAATTATTGCCAACTCCTAAAGTAACTGCTTTTTGCGCATTATTCCTGCCTAAATGCTTTCCATATTTTCTCCAGGGACATAACCTACTTTTCTTTTGTTTTTATCCAGATTAAAATGAAGTTTTGCCAGGAGAAAAAAAAAAAAAAAACTTTATTACCTCCCATCAGAAAATGGCAAAATGTTGGAAAACTTTTATTTAAACCAATGCTTCTTCCCCATTCTCTGTTCGGGAACTGGAAACTGGAAAAAGAAAAAATAAAACAGGAAGAACATGTGACGAGGGTGGCCTTAAACCAAGTACTGACGATTGCCACCCCCATAGGGAAAATGCCAGAGCCCTTCTTCCTACACTGAACGCCCATTAACGGACCCCTAGCCAGAACATGCAACCCCTCTAGTGATGCTGCGTGAGAGAGATGAAGAGTAGGGCTCCTGTTGTGCACACAGCCTGGAGATTCTTGACGAACGATTTTCAATAAGAGCATCTCTACTGTCGTTGTTACTTCTGCATGGTTACTGCCTCTTTAACCTGATCTAGTATCTCTCCCTAGTACTCTCCTATCTTCATTATCAACCATCTTTTTATTTTACTCCTCCTTAGTGAAACCCTCTAGGTCCTTTTTTTTTCCTTCTCACTATTTTCTCTAGGGATTTTTTTTTCCATAAAAAAGAGGTTGGTAGCCTGTGTTCCTCATTAAACTTCACACATCATTTTTTACAGGATAGGCGTCACAACTTCACACTTAACAAAATTCCTTTATATGAAGATGGTTTGGTTTTCCATCGTTGTTAATAGGGATGATCCTTGAGGAATTTTGTGGAATGGTCAATAAAATTTTGTAGACAAATTCTTCTCTTTATACCGACGTTTTTTTCGGCCTAATTTATTGTCTTCTTCAGGGTAATACAGAATTTGTGGGCGTTGTACGTAGGTCTTACGAGGTGTGTAAATTAAGTAATGAGACTGATTTTTTAAAAAAATTTTATTCAAAAAGAATTACAATTCTATATTGTCACCTTCAAAATAACTTCCTTCTGAACCACACAGCGCTGGAGACGTTTCTTCCACTCCTCATAGCAGTGCTCGAGAACTCCTGGATACTGGAATAGCCTTCAGCTGGTCTCGGTTACAGCCGTTTTGAATGTTTTCGACTGTCCCAAAATGGTGATTTTTTTTCAACTTCGGGAAGAGAAAAAAAAAGTCCCAAGGACTCCAAGTCAGGCGAATAAGGAGGCTGGAGGAGCCACACAGGAATGTTTTTACTGGCCAAAAACTCTGGTTTATTGAAATTGCTGTGTGACAAGGAGCATTATCGTGATGCAACACCCACTTGTTCTTGATGTTTGGTCCTCACACGAATGGACCCTTTTTCGAAGTTTTTCAAGAACTTCTCGGTAATAGTGTTCGATTGACCGTTTTGGTCTGTTGATTGGCCCTATTTGAATTGAAATACATTACAAAAAATTTAACCCAAAACAACAAAGATCCTACTTTTTCTGAATCATATTTTATTCGCAGCTATTTTTTCCCGCAAGTAATTTTAACATTTTTTTTTTTTTTGGCAAGCAACCGCTGTTGATATCTTCTTTGGATTGTAGATGACATCATCTCACTGTACAGGAACCCTTCCTCCTTTGGGAATACTTGTTATCATCTCCACCCTCTCTAGCTTCTCCTTTTTATTTCTGCAGGCTTCAAAACTCCCTCAACACCGTATATCGGGCGGGTAACACCTAATAGTATTTTACTACATGTTGCATCGAAATAGTGTCTCTTATCAAAAAAATCTTATTTGGTTACAGTTTTTCTTATTTAAAAAAACAAAATGTTTTCATATTCATGAAATATATTTGTGTGTTATCATTTAACAAATTTTTAAATCAATAATTTAGTTAATTCCAAATAGAGTGTTGGCCTTAATGAATCGTTCTTTTATTGCTTCTAAAATATGGTTCAAAAATATTGTTCCTCCAACCTGAAAATATTAACATACTTGTGTAATCAGACCTTGATAATAAATGATTGGTTTTGCTGCATCACTTTTGGCGAATCTTGTAACCAGTGCCCATTGAATCCCTAAAAAACATATCCAGTTAAGCGTGGAATTTAGTTATAAAGGACCCCCCCCCCACAGTGTGCGCAATTAAAATCAGACAATGACGTGTATAAGACGTCGAACGCTGGGCAAAACAACCAAATCGTTTACATCGTCATAATAGTCACTGCAAGCAACTTTTTCTGCAATCTCTGAGGGGCTTGAGATTAAAGACACGAGCATTCTGTGCTCATTCCAAAATCTTGCACCGCTTCTTTCACGTATGCATTGCTCTAGTTAACTAGGGACGCCGCAAGAGAGCTTTGCACAAGGAAGAAAAGAGCTTTTGAATTCTGTGCAAAATGAAATCATGCTCGTACTGAAGTCTGAGCTCTCTATCTAAAAGGTAAAAACGGGCATTGCACAAGGGTTGAGAAGCTTCTATTTGTGTGAGGTAATTCCCCAATCTCTAATATGGAAACTAAACAGATACCAACCACTTATCATTTGGCTGACTCCCACATCCTCCTCCGTATAAAATACTAGTTCTGTTGGTAAGATAAGGGAAACATCCCACCAAATAATATTCTTACTGTATTTTATTAAAATTTCGAGTTTTAATGGCAATTTTATATTTTTTCACGAGTAAACACGTCGATCGCACCGTAATAGAGATTTGGTTTGACGTGTATTAGTAGACAAAAAAAAAAATTGGAATTGATTCAGTAGGCCTCAAAACGGATGTCTCCGGTGAAAATATAGCATTACTAAAAATAGTTATAGTAAATAAACATTAAAAAAATACCTGAGAGATAATTTGTTATTTCTTTAATCATAGGGAACATAAATTGATGATATTAATTGCCCAACCGGGAATTTACAATGCTATCCCAATGTCCATTCTAATAATACTTCTCCCCCACACACCCCCTCACTTGAAAACCCCTTTCTACTACGATTTAGTAGTCCCATATGAGTTACAGCCGATCACAGAGTTATTGATTCGGTCAGCAGCATCTACGTCACTAACTCTTCTTGATAATGTAGCTATTATACGAGTATATCTATATATCTTGGGATCCAAGGTCTTCCCCCAGTTTTTGGGTAAGGCCTATTATTGGTGTTTCTTTGTTTCCATTTTTTTTTTGGCATGTTTGTGCATGTTCATTCATGTTGAAGCCTGAAATTAAAAGCACTGGCTAGCCCCTGGTCTTCTCTTTTTAATATAAAATTGGGTTTTTTCTTTTGATTTTGCCGTCAACTTTTTTCTCTCTCTCTCTTTTTTTGTGAAGTGTTTTAATTAAAAAATTAAAAAGGGGCGTATTTTGCATAATGCAAAGGAACTTTACTATTTTTTTTTTTATTTTTTAATTATAAATTAATTAAAGAGAATATTTCTGTTCATCCATTAGAGAAGACTTTGTTTTATTGAATAATCTTTCTCTTATTGGGCTATATACGTAGTAAGAGGAAGTGATGTATTCTTGTAGAGTTTCTATTGGAAGTTTTCACCGGAAATATTTGTTTGCTCATTTGCTCTGAACCTTTGGTTTGAACCGAACTCCAAGAAGCTGTTATTAAGAGCAAATCTGTAGGCCAGCTGCTGGAATCAAGTCCAGAATCCTCGCGTGGAAATCCAGTACGCTAACGACTGAGCTAATTTCTTACCTGATTTATATATATGTAAAAGTGCCATCAGAGGGGGCTGCCGACAACGCCACACAGCCTGAAGGTTAGGTTATAGTCTAGGAAGGTTTATCCGTCATTTTAGAGTGTTTACGTTACAGTTTTCATAGTGTTTAACGACGGTGAAATATAACTAGTAATTTTATTATTCTTTACAGAATAATAAAATCTGTTTTTGAAATCCGTCTTACATGGATATACGATATATTATATTGTAATATCTCAGTTGTTAGCGTACTAGTTTCCCACTAGGAGATTTCAAGTTTTTAATCCATCTTCTGCTAGCCTTCTAGCAAAATCCTTGGGTTTTCCTAGAGGAGCTACTTTACAGCAGCTTGCTTACTGTCACACTTCGTTGGCCCGGAAGGATCTTACTTTGTTGAATGAATTCTATTTTTCACACAAATTTCCAGTTTTTCCTAAAAATGCGGTAAAAAAAAAGAAAAGAGGTGTTATATATATTTTCTCCAGGTATATTATTACTTTTTTTCCCCACCCACCGCATTTAGTTGGTAGATTATAGGGAAGATCTCCCGTTTTACAGGAAGACCTATCCGCTCGAAATGACAGTCGTCTGTTGTGTAGAATGTTGGCGACAATAACTTGTTGTAGTTAGGTAAAAGATGAAGTGGTGTAATTCCAGGAGATGTACTGATCTACACAGAGCTGGAGAGATGATGACCCCTCCCTAGCACAGCATCCAACCAACATCTGTTGGCGACAGTCGTCCCTCTCTCTCTCTCTCTCTCTCTCTCTTCTTGTGTAGCCCTTCTCTTTGCCAACTGATTCATAAGTTAATTAATCATAACCTACTCTTCTGTGAGTAGTTTCACAGTTCTCTTTTATACGCTATTTCTCTTTGTTTAAAGCAAAACGATCTATTATTAAATCCTTAACTGTTGTCAGATTTTAGTACAACCAGTTTTACGTAGATAAAATACGTGTTGGAGATAAAATTAGAAAATCCACCACAACCATGAATGTATATTATTATATTAATTTTATATATGTATATTAATTTTATTATTATTAAGTTTAAGGAGCATCAGCATATGAGATCTCCGGCGTCCTCCGGAGTTTGGCTTAAATATTGGGATTTTAAAACAATTTAAGTTGAGTTAGTAACTCTAGAATGGTCTTGTGAGTGTTCATACAAGATTGAGAAACAGCTCTCTGAAGGTGCCCGAAAACATTCCAGTGCTACACTACCCAATTCTATTGGGTTTAATGGCAACCATTTTACAAAGAAACTTAGGATAATGGCGGATTTATATGCGAACGTGAGCACAGATTTTGATTTTCATTTTTACTATAAAATAATCAATATTCCTCCAACTCTATCGTTTCGCTTACATTAGTAGCTGAAAACTGAAAACGTTACTTAAGTAAAAATCTCGATTTGTGGTCTATTTTGATGATTTTTTTTTTATTGCATATTCTGAAAATTCATCAAATACCTATGGGGGAGAAATTGATAAAAAAATTTTTGGATGTATTTTAATAAGAAATAATTGAAATTAAAAAATTGACGAATTAGGATCAAGCATTGAAGGTGAGAGATGTAGGCGATTTCTAGAGCCAATATGGTGCCTCGCTACTGTTAGCTGGCCACGCCCACATGTAACAAGTCATGCCTACTTTAAACTGGCCACACCCACATTAAACTGGCCACGCCCATACCAATGACTACTACTACTACTGCACTACCCATTTAAAGTGGTAGTCTATTTTTTTAAATGGTTTTTCTTTCCGTATTTTGTAATTCATTTCAGATGATACAACTGAAAATAACCACTAATTTGGTGATATGAAAATGGTTAACAAAATTTGTTATCAGTTTCTGGAAAATATGTTCTTCAACCCTAAAGATGACCGAAATTATGACTGAAATTGGCCACAATTTTTCTTCTCCTTTGAATTATTAAAAATAATGCCTACTCTCTCAGTTGGGCTTTCAAGTTCAACTATCAACTTACGTGGTCGTGGACAGAGGTGACCATCAAGCCGTACTTTACTTATAACTTCTAATAGTTGATCATTAAATGAAATTCAAGGCCTAGACCACACATAGCGAACCTAGTATCGTAAAGCATCTTAGCGGACCCTGAACGCTCGTCTATCCTGGGCATCTCAACCATAGATGTTCATAGATTCTCATCTAACACAGCGTTTCCCAACCTGTGGTACGCGAAAAATAATCAGTAATGGCGGACATAAAAAATTAAATCATAAAAATATCATAGAAACGTTGTTTTCTATAATTCATACAAAATTATTTTAATTAATAATATTATACAGTAAAGTTGTTAATATGTACAGTAATAAGGTTAGTAGTCTGTCTCAAGATATACGAGAAAATATAATAGCACATTTAGCAGGATTAAAGTTGTCTTTCATGAAGTATTTTCCCAAAACCCGAAAACAAAAATGATAATTGGATTTCAAACCCCTTCTTCTATAAAGAAAATTTAGGAAAAACTACATCATTATCGGATAAAAGATAAAGAAAATTTAATAGAATTATCATGTGACAGAACTTAAATGATAACTATGTAAAAAATCTGCTTAAAGAGACTTGATTGTAATGAAGTAAGCTCCTATCCAAGCAACATTAAATTTAATTGGTACTTACAGGTATTTATTGTTTAAATTAAAACTAAGATCTTACACTTTACAAAGTTTAATAAAGTGAACATGAACTTGGAACTCCTTTATAACAGATACATTGGGGATCTCTATACAAATAATGATAATGAAATAACACACTCGGGAATAACAAATTCCACGAAATACAATCATTTTTTGCGAAGTGTTACAATTTAGCATGATGTACTATCAACAAGTGGTCTAAACGAGCCAAAAAAAAAGGGGAAACGCTGATTGTAACTGAATCATAATAAAATTTTAACTGGTGTTTAACTACTAGTTCAATCGCTTAGGTAAAATCTAGCTAGCATGTAGTTGAAGGTAGGAAATGATGGTGGTACACTGCTGTATTTTGCAGGTTCTTCAAAATGGATGATGACCAGTTAGAATTTTCTTAGATTAGATTAGACTAGGGCGGCCTTGAAGGCCTACGCCACTGCGCGACCCCTTTGCATCTATTGTGGCTCCCCGCACTCTAGAAGCTTGCCTCACCAGACCTGTCCTTTTAATCAGACTTAATGCTGGAGAGCGACTCTTGGGTAAAGCTCACCAGGCCTTGGTTTTTTCCTCCCCCGAGAAGTAACAAGAATTTTCTTACTGGGTTTTTAAAAAAAAAAAAACTTGTAAGATTTATGTTTTTCTTGGTAAAGAGAACAGAAGTTACATTGGATTGAAATATTTCGATGGATACGTCTCAGCTGATTATTTTTGCCAGTGATTTTCCTCCTAGTCTTAGTTAATCTTAGTGATTTCCTTCCTTTAGTTCAATCAAGTACAGAGCAAGATCGTATAATAGGACAGCCCTTCCATGTGTTCAATTGAACCGACGAAAACTTCTGGATAAAATGATGGAGTTAGAGGGTACAGGAGAGTATGAAGTTCTGTGCACAGATAAGTGTGTGCTATATTAATTGAGTTTAAGGAGAAGGTCGGTGTGTGCTTTCATTATTTCCCAAATACGGGTATCATCAGTCTTCAGTATTAGTGAAAACCCTACTTCAAGAGAAGAAGGGTGAGATTCTGAGTTTCTGGACTGAGCAGTAAACATTTCCGTCGAGTACCGATGAAGTACAACCCTTCAACCTTTCTTACCACCTCACCCCCCCCGTCTCTTCCAACACTCCAGAATTATCTAGGAGAATCCCCAATCCTTTTGTACTTCTGGAAGTCTTGTCTTGTTCTAGTCCTTACAGTTGTTATTGATTAAATACAAGATGGTCCTCATTAGGACCAGTTTCCAGCTTATACAGCCTGGAAATCCTCCCCCCCCCACTCAATGGCTTATAGGTTTACTTCTTGAAATTGATTGCATGAGTCTTAATGGGGAGAGGAATTATTATTTTGTTAGGTAGGGCGTTTAGAAGAATTAATTTTGTTCCAATTTCACATTAAAGGGGAGCAAATTTGAACAGAATTTACATTTTCTGTTACAGAGTGCGCACAGAATCGTATTATTGGACCTTTTTATTTTGTTTTCTACAACTTTCAAGTCTTCTTAACAGATCTATATCAACAAAACCATTGGTACTTTACATACATGTCTATATTTTTTTAATTTAAAAATGTTGTGTCAAATGTTAATATCTGCCCCACTGGTGAGGTAGCTTTGAACACAATATAAAATAGAAAGAAATGATATTACTTTACTCTGAATCTACCTTCTATCAGTTATTTCTCTCTCACTACTACATTACTTTCTCTTTTTTAAACCACTCTGAAATCTAGTTCCAAAATCAAGAATGACCCAGTTCGGGATGTTGTTGCACCCGAAGTGTTTGATGGGTTTAGGAAGTTTGAACAAAATATTCGATTTGTTGCGCTTCTTAATGTAGTAGGTTCGGACCACTTTCCCCCTTCTCTGCGATTAAACCAAAACAAAGTCACAAACTTGCAGGTCGGTAGGGCGGCACATTTTAACTGGTGATGTTGAAATGTGCCCCCTCTCCTTCCATAAAAGAAAATATAATATCCAACACTTTTTGCAAGCAAATAGACTTTTTGTAAATACTAGATTTAAAAATACGAATTCCAAATGGTAATATGGGGACTAACAATACTTACACCTTGTCCACTACAATCTTATCACCATACACTTCCAAAGCTGCAACAAACAATTTTACTTCCACCTTACAAAATATAACATTCCTCAATTCTGGACTTTGCCAAACAATGAAAACGAAGGGGAAACTCTGCCAATTATACAACAGGTCTACCACAAAATATGGAGAAAATTACCAATCATAAATGTTTTAAAATATTCGGCGAGAAATTAAAACTGTTCAAAGGTGCTTTAATAAAAATTAAAGAGATGCGTTTTCACCTTTTTTTGTCCCCTCTCCTAAAAAGTTGATCGATATATTCACCACTATAGGCGCCACGGTAGCCGAGAGGTTAGGAGGCGAGACTTGCAAAGCTAAATATGCATTGTGGTACAGGGTTCGATTCCCTGGTCTAGGCCTTGGATTTTATTTAATGGTTAATAAAAGAAATTTACAGTAAAGTATGTTAGGCGGTTAGAGACTAGACCCGCAATGTTGATATGTATTGTTGGTTTAGTGGGTTCGATTCCCAATCTCTAGGCCTTAGATTTTATTTAATGGTTAATATGAGAAATTTACAGTAAAGTAAGTTAGGCGGTTATAGGCTAGACCCGCAATTCTAAGGTGTATTGTTGGTTTAGTGGGTTCGATTCCCAATCTCTAGGCCTTGGATTTTATTTAATGGTTAATATGAGAAATTTACAGTAAAGTATGTTAGGCGGTTAGAGACTTGACCCGCAATGCTAAGATGTATTGTTGGTTTAGTAGGTTCGATTCCCCGGTCTAGGCCTTGGATTTTATTTAATGGTTAATAAAAGAAATTTACAGTAAAGTATGTTAAGCGGTTATAGGCTAGACCCGCAATGCTAAGATTTATTGTTGGTTTAGTGGGTTCGATTCCCAATCTCTAGGCCTTGGATTTTATTTAATGGTTAATATGAGAAATTTACAGTAAAGTATGTTAGGCGGTTAGAGACTAGACCCACAATGTTGATATGTATTGTTGGTTTAGTAGGATCGATTCCCCGGTCTAGGCCTTGGATTTTATTTAATGATTAATAAAAGAAATTTACAGTAAAGTATGTTTGCTGGTCGCCTCCGTCCACGACACCTAATTTGGTAGTTGGACGTTAAGCTCACCTGAAAAAATAGGCGATTACTTTACTTTTATACACACCACTTCGTGGCCTCACTTCATTTCCTTTTCTAAGTACCTGATAGATCCCTCTTTTTCTTTATAATTAATTAAGTCTCGAAACTAAAGGTAGCCAGCCCCCTAACCTAACCACCTTCCATTTTCCTTTCACAATCCATCTAAAGAAAGACCCCCTTCGGCCTCCTCCTATAACAGGGAGGCAAGTTCAGTAGTTCTTAGTTAGATGTCTAGATAATCTAAGCTCCTTTAAGATGGATTGGTTAAAAGGAGCAGGTGCTAGGTTAGGTAGGGGACCTTGTTACTGGCCAGATTTATTAAGAATGATGTATCGCTAGATTTTGTACTTGTAACTCTTGTTGGACATATCGATTCAGCATGTCCATCTCCATCCTCCACTTTTGCTAAGCTTAATCATGTTAACGTTTTTCCCAAAACGGAAATAATTACTGAAGTCAAGAAATTTTTACTTTTTGATTTATTGCGGATTAACGGCTAGATTTATTCCATGGACTATAACTGCTTCCGTGAAGTACCATTTCATGATTACTTCCTAGAATCTGGGAGGGTTGTTAATATCATTATTATTATTGGTCTTAGATCATTTCATAGACAGGCTTTTACATAAAAATAAAGAAAATCTTTTAATTTATTTTATTTCAAAATTAATTAAAATTTTATTCGAACTTTGAACTCTCTAAGCATCCAGACTTTACATATAAAAAAATACTACGAAAACTACTTGTAACGCTCCATTCTATATTTCTAATCTCACCATCCGTAATGATCTTAAAATCATCCATCCATTTCGTTAAAGATCTTGCTAAAAAAACTCTGTTTTATTAAATTTTCAAAAAAACAAAAGCTGCAGCCTCTACTTGCTACAAACACTTACTTGTGACGTTCTACTCATTAGAAGCCAAACTTTTTATTACCTCAGTGAGAACCAAAATGGAGGAGAAAATATATATTTTAAATCAATTATGGTTGGAAAATGTTGTTTTGTTATTAAGTAAGTCTAGAGGAAGACAGAGAAGGAATTATTATATTTATATATATTAGAAAAACCACTTATTTCACAGCATCCTTCTTTCTGTCTGGACCATACACACTCACAATGGGATAGAATGAGAGCAAAAGAGAGCAATTAATTCTTTCCTCCCTTCTCTACGATATTTCCCTTCTCGGCAATAAACCTGAAATCTCCTTAACCTGTCTTGTACTACCGACCAAAGGACCTATATTGTCCTGTTATCCTCTCCGTTTCTCTCTCTCTCTAAAATATATAGTTTAAGGCGACCTCCCTAAATCTCTATTTAATTTCCTACAAGTTCCCTAACATCCCGTTATTATAAGCCAGGAAAAGAGAGGAAGAGGGATACTATTGGTTAGCTAGCGCTATTACCCCCCAAAATACGGGTACCTGCAGTTCCCCATGTACTCGTACTTCCCAGCCCGGGTTTGGCTGCCTTAACCTTATGCTATGTTAAGGCGGTTAGTTTTAGAGTTATATTGAAGCAAAGAGGGGGGGAAAGATTTTGAGTTTACCCCCTTCCCCTCTCCTCACTCTATCTCTCTCACACCCCCTTCCGCTGTGTAATAAACGATCGTTTCTCAGTAGTATGCCAACAAATTTACATGATATTGGGTCCTTTTCTTGAAGTGGCTGGTACGAGCATAGTGCACACAGGTAGTAGTGTAAAAGGTGGATTTGAGGGGGCGTCGTGGATGATTCCTCCTGTTTCTTCCCGTCTCACATCTGCTGTGCTCTGCTACTCTCGGAAGATTTACATTAAATTAATTTAAAATCCTTCTTGCGGGGGGGGGCTACTAACCCCTGTATTATTATTGCTTTATTAGCATTGTTACATCCTGTTTGCATTCTGTAAGAATACTTGGGAGAAGTACTCGTGTTGTGCATTCCTGTCTGATTTTTGTAATCGATTTTTTTACGCGTATACAAGTTCTAGATCGTTCACCTGTGCGTGACTAAAAGTAATTCACTTGATCGATTACCAGAAATCAACTAAATTTTGAGTTCCGGTAATCGTTCAAGCAAGTTATTGACCAATAATTTTAAGCGAACTTGAATTTTTTTAAATGGAATTAATTTCAAGTATATAATCTTAAATTTTCATTCTACTAGGAATAGAAGAGAGAGACAGTCGATTTCACGATAAATAGTACTGGCGGACTATGGTAAAGCAATCACCTATTATGAAACGGTTCAACCACCCAATTCGGTATCGTGGACAATCGCGAAAACACTTACTTTACCATTAACTTACAAATAACAAAATGTTATGTATCTGTAACTTATAAATCCACACTTCGTAACCACTACACCAACATCTGCCCTCCCTTCCCTACTGATTCACTTATATTGGTTTGCTCTGATACAGCATCTTGATACGTAGACATGCTTGAATCCAATATTAAATAAAAATATATTGTCTAGGCAGATGTCGGCATCAGAAACAATAAGGACTGACATACCTGATCCGCGAAATACAAGTCGAAAGTTTTAGAATATGTCTTGGACTAGAAAATTATTCGTATTTCTGCAAAATAGCAAGTAATATTTCAGGTGTTTAGCAAAATCCTACTATTTTTTACAATACACAAATGCAGAACTATTTTCTTGTCATTAATCTAACAACAGTATATTCTTTGAAATTAAACGGAAAAATCGTTTCAAGAGTCTCAATTTAATAAATAAATATGTACTGGGTTCCAACGCGGTGATTTGGGTTTTTGAATCCAGCTGCTGTAGCACTGAGATTTTCTGTCCGGAGGCCGACAGTGAACTGAAAAAAAAGCTCCGGGTGCCAACGACCTCCTGATGGTTGACGCGCCTTAAATAATAATTTCTTTATTGATGTTTGAAAACTATTGTATAAAATGCTTAAAATTGGTATGAACAAAAAAAAATGAACAGTTTTGTTCTTGATGTTTGAAAACTATTGTATAAAATGCATAAAATTGGTATGAACAAAAAAAAATGAACAGTTTTGTTCTTGATGTTTGAAAACTATTGTATAAAATGCATAAAATTGGTATGAACAAAAAAAAATGAACAGTTTTGTTCTTGATGTTTGAAAACTATTGTATAAAATGCATAAAATTGGTATGAACAAAAAAAAATGAACAGTTTTGTTCTTGATGTTTGAAAACTATTGTATAAAATGCATAAAATTGGTATGAACAAAAAAAAAAATTGAACAGTTTTGTTCTTGATGTTTGAAAACTATTGTATAAAATGCATAAAATTGGTATCAACAAAAAAAATTGAACAGTTTTGTTCTTGATGTTTGAAAACTATTGTATAAAATGCATAAAATTGGTATGAACAAAAAAAATTGAACAGTTTTGTTCTTGATGTTTGAAAACTATTGTATAAAATGCATAAAATTGGTATGAACAAAAAAAAAAATTGAACAGTTTTGTTCTTGATGTTTGAAAACTATTGTATAAAATGCATAAAATTGGTATCAACAAAAAAAATTGAACAGTTTTGTTCTTGATGTTTGAAAACTATTGTATAAAATGCATAAAATTGGTATGAACAAAAAAAAAAATTGAACAGTTTTGTTCTTGATGTTTGAAAACTATTGTATAAAATGCATAAAATTGGTATCAACAAAAAAAATTGAACAGTTTTGTTCTTGATGTTTGAAAACTATTGTATAAAATGCATAAAATTGGTATGAACAAAAAAAATTGAACAGTTTTGTTCTTGATGTTTGAAAACTATTGTATAAAATGCATAAAATTGGTATGAACAAAAAAAATTGAACAGTTTTGTTCTTGATGTTTGAAAACTATTGTATAAAATGCATAAAATTGGTATGAACAAAAAAAATTGAACAGTTTTGTTCTTGATGTTTGAAAACTATTGTATAAAATGCATAAAATTGGTATGAACAAAAAAAATTGAACAGTTTTGTTCTTGATGTTTGAAAACTATTGTATAAAATGCATAAAATTGGTATGAACAAAAAAAAAATTGAACAGTTTTGTTCTTGATGTTTGAAAACTATTGTATAAAATGCATAAAATTGGTATGAACAAAAAAAAAATTGAACAGTTTTGTTCTTGATGTTTGAAAACTATTGTATAAAATGCATAAAATTGGTATCAACAAAAAAAATTGAACAGTTTTGTTCTTGATGTTTGAAAACTATTGTATAAAATGCATAAAATTGGTATGAACAAAAAAAATTGAACAGTTTTGTTCTTGATGTTTGAAAACTATTGTATAAAATGCATAAAATTGGTATGAACAAAAAAAATTGAACAGTTTTGTTCTTGATGTTTGAAAACTATTGTATAAAATGCATAAAATTGGTATGAACAAAAAAAATTGAACAGTTTTGTTCTTGATGTTTGAAAACTATTGTATAAAATGCATAAAATTGGTATGAACAAAAAAAATTGAACAGTTTTGTTCTTGATGTTTGAAAACTATTGTATAAAATGCATAAAATTGGTATGAACAAAAAAAATTGAACAGTTTTGTTCTTGATGTTTGAAAACTATTGTATAAAATGCATAAAATTGGTATGAACAAAAAAAATTGAACAGTTTTGTTCTTGATGTTTGAAAACTATTGTATAAAATGCATAAAATTGGTATCAACAAAAAAAATTGAACAGTTTTGTTCTTGATGTTTGAAAACTATTGTATAAAATGCATAAAATTGGTATGAACAAAAAAAAAAATTGAACAGTTTTGTTCTTGATGTTTGAAAACTATTGTATAAAATGCATAAAATTGGTATGAACAAAAAAAAAATTGAACAGTTTTGTTCTTGATGTTTGAAAACTATTGTATAAAATGCATAAAATTGGTATCAACAAAAAAAATTGAACAGTTTTGTTCTTGATGTTTGAAAACTATTGTATAAAATGCATAAAATTGGTATGAACAAAAAAAAAAATTGAACAGTTTTGTTCTTGATGTTTGAAAACTATTGTATAAAATGCATAAAATTGGTATCAACAAAAAAAATTGAACAGTTTTGTTCTTGATGTTTGAAAACTATTGTATAAAATGCATAAAATTGGTATGAACAAAAAAAATTGAACAGTTTTGTTCTTGATGTTTGAAAACTATTGTATAAAATGCATAAAATTGGTATGAACAAAAAAAATTGAACAGTTTTGTTCTTGATGTTTGAAAACTATTGTATAAAATGCATAAAATTGGTATGAACAAAAAAAATTGAACAGTTTTGTTCTTGATGTTTGAAAACTATTGTATAAAATGCATAAAATTGGTATGAACAAAAAAAATTGAACAGTTTTGTTCTTGATGTTTGAAAACTATTGTATAAAATGCATAAAATTGGTATGAACAAAAAAAATTGAACAGTTTTGTTCTTGATGTTTGAAAACTATTGTATAAAATGCATAAAATTGGTATGAACAAAAAAAATTGAACAGTTTTGTTCTTGATGTTTGAAAACTATTGTATAAAATGCATAAAATTGGTATGAACAAAAAAAAAAATTGAACAGTTTTGTTGAAATCATTGAAGACAGTTTAAATGAAAATTGACATAGATTGTAGCATTATTTACTGGAACATTATTCCTACATCTAACCGCAATGTAGTAATAAACTGCGGGCTGAGTATAATCCTTGGGTGGTTAGGCGCTGCTAGTTTTCTTGTTATAACCACCTTGTTAAGTATTATGACTGGTATCATGCTTACTATAGTACAAGGCTAGTAGTGGGGTTATTACTCATTTTAATTAATGCGTGATAGTAGTAATCTTCATTGATAATATTGTTCACTTCAAACAAAATAATTATCAATGAGTTTTTTTTTATACTTGAAAAATACGTTTTTAAACTAATTGATCCAGTGGTAATTTTTCTGTTATTTAAATTGGTCTCATCTTTATATCCTCGAACCACGGTTCACCAAATAGGAAATAAAGGTCAACGAGTCTAAATCTCATTACATTATCTTTACTCTCAATCACAAGGTACTCCCAGCAATCTATCTGAACCATATTCCTATTCCTCCGGCAGATAAGTTGGACTTTACATCGACAAACGCCTCTCACCCGGACTTAAGGGGCGTCCAGGAACTTTACTGACACCGTATGACCAAAAATATTCGACAAAAGCTCCACTAATTGTCTCTTACGTACAAAAAGAAACTCTACTTAGCCCGACTATCTTCAATCTGGACATACGGGGACTTGAACTGTACGGTACTGCAAAGCTTTCCAATCTCAACCGCATCCAATCCCTTCAATCGAAAATCCTACGCTTACATCATTACGTAAGCAATCAAATTATTCACACTGACCTAAAAATCCCATTTGTCCTTGACCTAGCCAAATCTCACGTTACACCAAATTTCATTCCCAAACTTTCCCAACACTTCAATCCGCTCATGCACAACCTTTGCCCTAGTCTACTCGATCCCTCGATTCCTCGACTAAGCGTCGATGGCCTCTCGATTACCTGATCGCATGATAAAAAAAAGGGCATTATCGTTCCAATTTACTTCAAAGGCATCCTCTGTGTTTGCCGATTCATGATGATTTATCGTTGGATGGCCTTCATTCAAATCTTTCCAGCCATTTTTATTCAAGAATTGTAATCTGATTCACTTGTTGCCAATAGGCAGTTGCAAATTAAATAGAGTTAAAAAAAAAGAAGTCTAACGTTTAAAACGTCTAATCGCCCAATAAGCTTACTTGTACGAAAATATTACGTATTTTTCCGGGTACCTTTTTCACGAAGTTAGCGAAGGAGCATTCGATCAAATTTGGGATCTGGGTTTACTGATTTGTACTATTCTTCCTCACACTGACTCCTTAATCCTCACTTCTTACCTTTCTAATCGATTCTTCTGGAATGGTCATGGAGAAAGAAATTCCTCAGGGAAGCATTCTTGTGCCCTATTCACTTCAGGTCTTCCAAATCACCCACACACCACCATTTTCACTTTCACAGACCATCCAGCCAACCTCTTTCCACATCATTCAGACCCAATCCCAGTTGGTTTCGCTTCTTCAACAAAAACATCTAAATTTAGGATTACCCTACATCTAAAATTTGTCGTGAGTCAGCAAAAGTGTAGCAAGTGTGAAATGGAAACATGAATAAACGTGAAATCTCTTCGCCCAACCTGCCTGCCTCTGACGATGGATGAAAGTACAAAATCGCGGTCAGGGAATACAATAAACATGCGTGCTATGAAAGGGGGGAAATTATCGTATCACTGCATTGCAGACCTCTAACCAAATTTTCAAGTATTATGTTTCAATTAATCGGTTTGGAAACTTTTCGAACCGTTGATAAATTCAAAGTATACACTATAAGCCACAGTACCTAAATACACAAATATTGTAGAACGTGAACTCTAAATAATTGCAGCAGTTTAACAGAATTAGTCAACAAAAGTAACTAAGTAATTTCCAAGTACTGTTTGATTTGTCTAAAACTTAACACCACTTAAATACTATTTAATTAGAAAACTAAATATCTCAAGTTTGTAAAGTTGATAGGCGGTTGGATAACAAATGCTTTTCTCCACCGGAAAACCTTCAAAGTTTTTCCTTTTTTTTTTTTGTTTCTTTTCTTGCTGTATTGTATCGTTCAATTCCACTCACGTTATGTTCTATCGTTTATGACTTTTTGTTTTTTCTAGGCCTTTTCCCGAAGGGAAAAGTTGGAAAAAAGATATCGAATTGTTATCTCAGTGATGAGTTACGATTGTTTTAAGTAAAATTTAACGTTAATTGTTTCTTGTACATCAGTTTACGTACTCATCGCTAAGTAGCATTTTCAGTTGTGTAATTCCAATTTGTCGTAACTAAATAGTTATCATCAGTTTAATATTACGTACTCATCGCTAAGTAGCATTTTCAGTCGTGTAATTCCAATTTTTCACAACTAAATAAGTTAACATCAGTTTAATATTACGTACTCATCGCTAAGTAGCATTTTCAGTTGTGTAATTCCAATATTTCGCAACTAAATAGTTAACGTCAGTTTAATATTACGTACTCATCGCTAAGAAGCATTTTCAGTCTTGTAATTCCAATTTGTCGTTACTAAATAGTTACCATCAGTTTAATATTACGTACTCATCGCTAAGTAGCATTTTCAGCCGTGTAATTCCAATTTTTCACAACTAAATAAGTTAACATCAGTTTAATATTACGTACTCATCGCTAAGTAGCATTTTCAGTTGTGTAATTCCAATATTTCGCAACTAAATAGTTAACATCAGTTTAATATTACGTACTCATCGCTAAGTAGCATTTTCAGTCGTGTAATTCCAATTTTTCGTAACTAAATAAGTTAACTTCAGTTTAATATTACGTACTCATCGCTAAGTAGCGATTTTCTTTTTTATAATTCCAATTTTTCGCAACTGAATAGTTAACAGTTACACTTTCTTTGATAATTGAATTGTAAGTTTAGATATCACAGATTGCTGCTCCGCACTACATATCTAGTTTAAACATGCTTCCCTGTCGAAGGGGAATCTGATCCCATGATCCATTGAAATCTGGATTGAAAATAGATCCTACGAGTTACTGGGCGTCGTCTCGCGGTGTTAATAGTCTGTTCTAGTTAGTTTCTGGAAGCTAAAGAAAGCACTGGACCTCCTTCGATAGGTTTCATAATTATCGTTTGGTGAAGAAGGATATACTCTTTCTCTTGAAGAGGAGGAGGAGTGTTACTACTTTTTTAGGGAATACCAGCCTCGGTTTCTGTCATCAGGTTTTGTGGGGCAATCCTGGGATTCTGTATAACGGATCCCTGGATGGTATTGCAGATCAGTAGTAGGACCATCTCAGTTGACTCCCACCTTTTTCAATTTGGGGACCAATTTCGGTCAAATATCCTGATTTTGGGGGTTGGAGGTGGAGGTTATACCTAACCACCAACTTCTGTCGTCTCTCTTCCTAACTAGGGTTTAGCCATCCTTAGAAAAACCTTACAATGTCCAGAGGGATCATTAGGGACTTGGGGAGTGGACTTATACTCTTTTAAAGAAAATGTTTTATTTACTCCTGAGATGTAACACTGAAAATTTAATGTTTTTGTGGCCGACATTACCTTAGGCAGTGTGTAATGGACATAAATTAGTAAATTATTTTATAATTGCATGTACCTTTAAATTTATATGCCTTGCAGAGGAGTAATTTTGTGGATTGTTGTACCTTCTCATTAATTTTTCATTAGAGTGTACAGATTAAATTGTTATTGTGTTGTTGTAAAGTGAAACGAGTGAAACCGCGTAACAAAGGAGCAAGGATTATTGCTGCCTGGTGCAGTTGGTTAATCCTGTAGGTCTTTTCTACTCCCACAAAATGATACACTTTATTATAGTTCTCTTCTATTATTATCTAGCCGCAAAATTTTCTAACTATTTCAAGCAGTTATTCAGTAAAGATGGGTTTACTTATTCATCAATATTACAGACTTTAAACGATATAAACTCAAGTTTATAAATGAAGACTACACGGAAAAAAAGGGGTTTAGGTCCAATTTTGACGTAAATGAGTTTTTGGCATCATTATGTATCTCACTTTCCAAGATGGCCGAGAAGACTGTGGGAGATGATGACCACCCGGGACGCAATTCCACGTCCAAAAATGGATGAAAATATCGATTATAATTAATCAACATTACTACCACTGAGGTGCTTGCTCAACTCCGTTGAAAGAGTTAGGAAAAAACGATCCCGATTTGTGGTAGAACAAGTCATGGGTTCGTTCTCCATCAAGGACAACGCGCCGGCTCACACTGCATTGTCTGTCACAAGACGTTTCTAGTTAGCTTTAGGCCATCCACCTTATTCGCCTGACCTGGCCGCCCCACGTGACTGTTATCTGTTCCCCAAAATCTGCATTAAAAGGAACACCATTTTCAGTCCGTTGAAGCCGTTAAAGGAAAAGCGGCACGCGTCATGCAGAGGAGCTCACAGAAAAAGACTTCCAGCACAGATTCTGAACAATGGTTAATTCGCATGGAGGTTGTAGGGATATATATTGAAGGTGACTATAACTAAATATGTATAAATTTAAAATAAAATGTTTTGCAGCAATAGTCTCGTTATTTAATTTAACAGTGTTGTCTCGAGTAACGAGAGGACGCTGTCCGAAGGCCGGACTGTGCTTTGAAAAACTTTTCGTCTCAAGCGAAACTTTACCTAAGACTCATTTTTATCGTGTTTCCAAATTTACAAGCTCATGAAATGTTTTCTAAGTTCTGTAATAAAAATTTGAAAGAGGGGGTGTAGTAACAACCATCAGTGTTGTTCACATATGTCCCTTGGCCCTTATGTTCTGTTCTTCTAGCCCTATACCTTCCGCCCTTAAATAGAGAAAACTTGGTCTGCAGTGAAATATGATGTACATGCATCATAAAGTGATAAAATGTTCTTTACTCTTATCCCTTACTTTGTCTACAGAGTTGCCCTATTACTATCTTTCTGGAACCTCCTCCCTCGATGACTTACCACCCCTAGAGCCCTTACCCTTGACTTTACCCTTTCCTCTCTGTCTCTCAGGTATGTTTTTTAAAGCAAAAGTACATGTTTTGCAGTTGTAAATTTCGTATTTTTTCTGTAGCAATACAATATATACTCAGTTGATTTACTGAGTCAAGCTTAATTGACTTAGCTTCAACTTGCAGCCTTAAATGAGGGTCAATATTTTAAAGTAGAGTACTTTAGATCAGCAACAGGAAACCTGCTAAGGTATACCTTACTCTTTCAAGGGATGTTGAGCCAAAAGAAGAAGTCACGTTAAAATTTTTTTTATTCTACTGCAGGCACTAAAATAAATATTTATTTTGTAGCGTGCTCCTGGTGGAACGTGGAGCCAAGTAATGTCGTAATTTCTTAGCTCCTAGGTTACCAATGCAGTTATCCCGAAATTTGTAAAGCTGTGAATGGTTACGATTTGATTAGGAAATCAAATCCCCATCGTTTCTGGCCATCTCCCTTAATGTAGCTGGAGGTGTAGACAGAAAATGGTGTACAGTACTCCCATGAATTCTCCTAAAGAGAATAAGCAGCACATCTACCTCTAGTATCTCCTTTACCTTGACCTTGACTAGGAGTAGATCTCGAAGACTGGGTCAGGAATATGGAAGCGGGCATTCTACCTTCAGGAATAAGTCAGTCACAACTGTAAAATTTCCTAGTTGGTCAGATCCAGTAGAAGATGATATTGGTCGCATGTAGTCAAGAAGTAGAAGAATGGTTACTATTTGATTAAGAAATCAAATCCCTATCGTTTCTGGCCGTCTCCCTTAACGTAGCTGGAGGTGTAGACAGACAATGGTGTACAGTACTCCCATGAAATCTGCTAAAGAGAATAAGCAGCATCTACCACTAGTACCTCCTTGACCTTGACTAGGAGTAGATCTCGAAGACAGGGACAGGAATATGTAAGCGGGCATTCTAACTTCAGGAAAAATTCAGTCACAAATGTCAAATTTCCCCTAGTTGCTAAAGTCCGGTAGAAGATGTAGGTCACATAATAGTCCAAGAAGTAGTAGAAATATTTGTTGGAGAATCTTTTTACTATTGTTTAAACAACATTTCGTTAAACGCAACGATTTCGCTGATCATTTGCTATTTCCGTTATCTTACGCTGTAACTTTATCAGTGTAATTAAGAGTACTTAGTATTGGGTCTAATGAGTTACATCAGTTCTTCAGCCCTGTTCATCTCCTCAATATGTGTTAGTTGGTCCATTTCCATAATGATCCATAAAATATAGTTTTAGTTGGTTATATGAAAGTAGGTAAAGTCATTGACATGTTTTCCCCCAATTACACTAATTTTGTGTTGTGTTAATTCTGTCGCAATAATAGGTAGTTGATAAAGAGTCTCCTAGAGTAGATGATAACTATAACCACCCAGCCAGCGCTATCACGTAGGTGAACTATAACTGGGTAGGGGCTACCCTAACTTGTTTACTACCACTTCTGGTATAAACCACAATACCAGCATGCTGGTTTAAACCGTAGAACTTTGTTAGTTGATTCTTGCAAAGTTTTGAAACTTGCATAATTAGTGATAACTCGTTTGATTTAACTAAGTCAGTTCGTGATATCTTGAAAGTTGTGCATAATTTTGGAACTATTCAGGTGAACTATTTCTTGTATTTGATATCTAATATGTTAATGAACAAATACTGTTCCTTAAATACAAATATTACACAAATACCAATACTTACAAGTACACTAAGATCTCTTAAACTTCATATTATCGTTAATTTTATTATTTCTGTGAAACGTTCAATGCCAGTATTTGTTAAAGTCAAATTAAAGTAATTGCATATTTTATCAGGCAGGCATTACGTCCAACTACCAATTAGGTGTGACGTTGACGGAGGCGACTAGCAAACATACTGTAAAGTTTTTCCTTTCTTTCACTATCTGAAAAACTTCAACTAGTGAATGCACTAGATATTAATATAATAAATAAGTGGGTTCGTAAAGAACTCGCTAAACTTGTAACCAAACTTATTTATTAGCACTGTAACATTACTGACATTATTAACATTTACTGGCAACTATTACTTTTCCCTACAGTCACTACAGTTTACTATTACACACTTACTACATTAATACACAATAACAACTGTTCAACGACCGACTACTGGTCCGCACTGCACAGTATTGCACTAGACTCGACTGCTGCACTAGCAAAACTCAACTCAACTCAATTCCTTACTAAACTGCTTACTCACTAACTGGAAAAACTCTGTAAAACTCAACTGACTACTCCACACAGCTGACTGTCCGCCTCAAGGGGCTAACTCTGAAGAACACTCCTCCTGACTGGGGGGGCCGCTCATTTGGTTTTTTTTTTACAGTAGTGGAACGTTCTAGAGTTTGCCAGAAACTTACAGAACAATCTAGGCCTTTCTGTCTGGCCCTGGTAAAGTCTAGGCTTTTGCTAGCGCCTCCTAGCGGCCCGCCAAACGAACTATAGACTTCACCCCCTCCCAAGAGTCGGCGACAAGGTCACTTCGTTACAATACTTTACTGTATCTCTTTCTTTTACTAACCATTAAATAAAATCCAAGGCCTGAAGACCGGGGGAATCGAACCCAGTACCACAATACATATCGTATTTTATTAACTAAATTTCTGTGAGTGATATAGTCTGATCAATTATTATTTTGATGACAGCCTATTTAATAACCCAATAGTTAAATGAATTGTTTTCTACTTTTTATGTACAGGATCCCTAGGGACGCTTAACATCACCCAGTCTCATATCTTTAAACTGACGCTTCCCAACAATACTTTCCTATTTGTCTTGGATCCTACCAATTCCAAGTGTTTTTTTTTAATATATAATCCTAAATACTTCCCTATATCCTTTAATTTCTCCAGTGCATTCCCGACAATACCTGCTCTCTCTCATCCTTCTAACCTTTACATTCCTTTTACACTGGACAACAGCCTACGTAAACAAATCCTTCCTCATCCACTTCACACTCCATTTCTCTTACCTGTAAGCATTCATCTCGCCTCGTATCCTTCACAACAATTCCCAAAGTCCAACTTGCTATTTCTGCAGCACCCTAAATTTTTCTTACAAATTATATATATGTATTTTTAATTGCATTGTGGTACTGGGTTCGATTCCCGGTACTGGCCTTGGATTTTATTTAATGGTTAAATGAAAAATAGTAAAGCAACGTTTGCTAGTCGCCTCCGTCCACGACACCTAGTAAATGGTAGTTGGACGTTAAGCCCCGATAGGCGATTACTTTACTTTACTTATTGTATTTTTAATTTTTTGAAAAGTTTTTGATATATGTATTATCATATAAGTTAGAATCTTTAGGTCCTATGTCCCAGAACAAAGTTACTGTTTCATTTCATAATTTTGATAAAAACAAAAATAATCGATATTTGTAAAATTAATTTTATAGTTGGGGGGCATTAAACCCACCTGAATAAAAAATAGGTAACACATTACGAAGTTTTAGTCAACAACTCTATGGACCAATAAAGATTTTTGTCAGGGCTTTTGGGAATTCAAAAAAAACCATAGTTGTTGCCTAATTTGTTTAGACTGACTCCTAGTTAAGGTAACTAATAAGTAGTTAAGTAAAAATAGTAAAACAGTGACAGTAATAATGAAAAATTTAAAAATTAATTTGTGAAGACTTCGTTACTTTAATATTTATAGACGACTGTAGATGAAAGTTGATTTGGTCTTAGTGAAAATTTAATGCATGATTAAAGAGTCTGGGTAGGAGGTGCAAAAAGGTTGGCTAGTGTTAAAAAAAAAAGGGAGAGGCGCTAGAGGGGGATGAAGTGGAAAGTTACAGATTGGTGTAATTGCAATTGAGAGAGGTCATTTAGAAGTGGATTAAGAAAAGAGTTGGAAGCTGTTGCAGCAGAATTGCAGTAGAATTCACTGGCACCAGCTGCTGTATTTTGGTGTGCGTCAGTGTGTAGAATGAATTGAAGGAGGGTCCAACAACATATGGTCTTCTTATAGGTGGCGATCTGTCAGCCGAGAACTGGCTGTATAACTTTTAAGAGTAGAAAAGTACAGGGTGATCTATAATCCCAGGTATGATCTCTGGACGGGATTTCATGGTCCTCTCCTTCTAGATTGAGTATGTCCACCACTTCTTATACTTCCCTTCCTCTCTAGGGCATATGAACTACATGAAGGTACCACCGAGTAATAGTATACTAAATAATGGTACCTCATCATACATTTATTTGTCCTACGTTAGGGTGCCACCGTTTGTTTGAATACCAACCCTTCGAATAATGTAGAGGGGACCCATTGTTCTTCAATAGTAGGGACTAAATAAAGACATTTAGGGCAGGAAAAATTTACTTGCCCGTTAATTTAGCCCTTAAAGTTATAACTTTATTGTGATGTTAAAAGAGAATTAATTCTTTATTCATATTTTTTAGTAGGGTTATAGCCTACAAATTTAAAATAATTACAATTAAACATGTTGAAATCTGGAAATGAAATTAAGTGAATACACATGTAAGACTTAACTAAAAATTGTTATGCACTTTTTTTTGGATGAGTAAAGATTGGCGGTCCATGTGAGGTGCTGGAATAAAGAGTGGACCGGAGATTGGACAATGTCTTCTAACTTCCTCAAGACACTGTAATCCAATCAGCAAATTGTCGAAACTGTCCTTGCACTCCTGGTATTCACTATATCTATGATAATCTGAGACACATTCTTCTTCTGTATCTTAAAATGCACTTTTTCAACAGCTGTAATGCTGTAAACACCACTCATCCGTATTTGGCTGTGTCCAGAATGCAGTCTGTTAGCCTTGAGTTTTTAGTTGCAAGGTCTTGTTTGAAGATATGTGCAAAAAATATTATTTTTTTCACTTTAGTTCTGTTGAACTTCTTGTAAAAGCCTTTTTTTAAAAAAAATTGAAAAGTGTATTAAACGATGGGCCCTAAAATGGCGCACTTATCACTTAGCAAATCAAAGAAGAATTCAACAAAAAAGAAAAAGACCAAGATACAAGCCTCCCCACTGATGTTTATTTGGATTTTCCTTCTGTAACTTTATATTTGAAAGAGAGAGTCTTTGTTAATTTGTTGAAGTGTCATCCAGTGTGAATTCATTAGAAGTGTCATCAAGATCAAAAAGAGCTCTGCGACGTTTATGTTGTGATTTCGAATTTGTCTTATTAAAGTGAACATTTAATATCACCTAATGGAATACTTAACTAAGAACTCTTTGTACTTTAAATATATAACAAATAAGAGGAATACTACTCCTCTTCAATCTTCGCCTTGAGAAACCTGATCTGGTTATTATCTTCATTGTTTTCCATTCTTTTAGTGCATCCACTTTAGTAAAGTTAGTCTTTATTTTTGCTACCTCTAATATATATAATAATCTTTTATAATACTTCTTCTATTTCTTGTACTTTCAATTCTAGTCATCACAAGTTTTAATAATAATAGTTAGATCCATCTCTGGAACATTGCAGGTTTTGCAACTACTTCAATTTTCAAACCTTTATATCACTCTTACTATTATACGGATTCTAATGAATCCTTTACCAATATGTAGAGCATAGTATTCTCTATAATTGATATAATTCGCATTGTTTTACTGATAATAGTTTAAGAGAAATAGAAGGTTAAATTTTGGATCATTTGCAACTGCTTCAAATTTCAAACCTCTTTATCTATCTTCCTATTGTACGGATTTTAATGATTCCTTTACCAATATGTAGAGAATAGTATTCTCTATAACTGAAATAATTCGCATTGTTTTACTGATAATAGTTTAAGAGAAATAGAAGGTTAAATTTTGGATCATTTGCAACTGCTTCAAATTTCAAACCTCTTTATCTATCTTCCTATTGTACGGATTTTAATGATTCCTTTACCAATATGTAGAGAATAGTATTCTCTATATCTGATATAATTCGCATTGTTTTACTGATAATAGTTTAAGAGAAATATAAGGTTAAATTTTGGATCTTTTGCAACTGCTTCAAATTTCAAACCTCTTTATCTATCTTCCTATTGTACGGATTTTAATGATTCCTTTACCAATATGTAGAGAATAGTATTCTCTATAACTGATATAATTCGCATTGTTTTACTGATAATAGTTTAAGAGAAATAGAAGGTTAAATTTTGGATCATTTGCAACTGCTTCAAATTTCAAACCTCTTTATCTATCTTCCTATTGTACGGATTTTAATGATTCTTTTACTAATATGTAGAGCATAGTATTCTCTATAACTGATATAATTGGCATTGTTTTACTGATAATAGTTTAAGAGAAATATAAGGTTAAATTTTGGATCTTTTGAAACTGCTTCAAAATTCAAACCTCTTTATCTATCTTCCTATTGTACGGATTTTAATGATTCCTTTACCAATATGTACAGAATAGTATTCTGTATAAGTGATATAATTCGCATTGTTTTACTGATAATAGTTTAAGAGAAACAGAAGGTTAAATTTTGGATCTTTTGCAACTGCTTCAAATTTCAAACCTCTTTATCTATCTTCCTATTGTACGGATTTTAATGATTCCTTTACCAATATGTAGAGAATAGTATTCTCTATAACTGATATAATTCGCATTTTGTTTTACTGATAATAGTTTAAGAGAAATTGAAGGTTTAATTTTGGAGGTTTTGCAACTACTTCAAATTCGAAACGTGAATATCTCTCTTACTATTGTACGGAATTTAATGAACTCTTTACAAATATGTAGAGAATAGTATTCTCTATAACTGATATAATCCGCATTGTCTTACTGATTATAGTTTAAGAGAAATAGAAGGTTAAATTTGGGAGGTTTTGCAACTGGTTCAAATATCAAACGTCTATATCTCTCTTCCTATTGTATGGATTTGAATGAACTCTTTACTAATATGTAGAGAATAGTATTCTCTGCAATTGATATAATTCGCATTATTTTACTGATAATAGTTTAAGTGAAATAGAAGGTTAAATTCTGGAGGTTTTGGAACTACTTCTAATTTCAAACGTCTATATCTCTCTTCCTATTGTACGGATTTGAATGAATCCTTTACCAATAAGTAGAGAATAGTATTCATTATAACTGATATAATGCGCATTGTTTTACTGATAATTGTTTAAGAGAGAGAAATATAAGGTTAAATTTTGGAGGTTTTGCACCTACTACAAATTTCTAACCTCTATATCTCACTTCCTATTCTACGGATTTTTATGATTCTTTTACCAATATGTAGAGAATAGTATTCTCCATAACTGATATAATTCGCATTGTTTTACTGATAATAGTTTAAGAGAAATAGATGGTTAAATTGTAGAGGTTTTGCAACTACTTCAATTTTCAAACCTCTATATCTCTCTTCCTATTGTACGGATTTTAATGATTCCTTTACCAATATCTAGAGAATAGTATTCTCTATAATTGATATAATTAGTATTATTTTACTGTTAATAGTTTAGGAGAAACATAAGGTTAAATTTTGGAGGTTTTGCAACTACTAATTTCAAACATCCATATCATTCTTCCTATTGTACGGATTTTAATGATTCCTTTACCAATATCTAGAGAATAGTATTCTCTATAATTGATATAATTAGCATTATTTTACTGTTTATAGTTTAGAGAAATAGAAGGTTAAATTCTGGAGGTTTTGCAAGTACTTCTAATTTCAAACATCCATATCTTTCTTCCTATTGTACGGATTTTAATGATTTCTTTACCAATATGTAGAGAATAGTATTCTCTATAACTGATATAATCCGCATTGCCTTACTGATTACAGTTTAAGAGAAATAGAAGGTTAAATTTGGGAGGTTTTGCAACTGGTTCAAATATCAAACCTCTATATCTCTCTTCCTATTGCACGGATTTTAATGACTCCTTTACTAATATCTAGAGAATAGTATTCTCTATAACTGATATAATTCGCATTGTTTTACTGATAATAGTTTAAGAGAAATAGAAGGTTAAATTTTGGAGGTTTTGCAACTACTTCAAATTTCAAACCTCTATATCTGTCTTCCTATTGTACGGATTTTAATGATTTCTTTACCAATATGTAGAGAAAAGAAGTCTCTACAACTGATATAATTCGCATTGTTTTACTGATAATAGTTTAATAGAAATAGAAGGTTCAATTTTGGAGGTTTTGCAACTACTTCAAATTTCAAACCTCTATATCTCTCTTCCTATTGTACGGATTTTAAAGATTTCTTTATCAAAATGTAGAGAATAGTATTCTTTATAACTGATATAATTCGCATTATTGTACGGATAATAGTTTAAGAGAAATAGAAGGTTAAATTTTGGAGGTTTTGCAACTACTTCAATTTTCAAACTTTCATATCTCACTTACTATTGTACGGATTTTAATGAACTCTTTACTAAAATGTAGAGAATAGTATTCCAGAAGTAGGGAAATGGGGATTCTGGCACACCTAAAATGTGCACCTTTTTTGTGCAAGATGGCCGCCATCCCAATTCCGCCCACAACCTAAACCAACCATACTTATTGAATAATCATCGAATTCAAGGGGAGTTTAGGCCACGCCCCCCTCTTTATTCACTAATCATCGAATTCGACGAGAACTTTAGGCCACGCCCCCTACCCCTTCCATATTGAACAATAAGGGCCCCATTTCACAGCAAAACCATGACTCAAAATAATTTCAACTCTCAATATCTTCACAACTAATGGATCTGTACTCAAGAAAACTATAGCATACTACTCAGTAAAACCGAGTGTGTGAGAGCACAAAATTTCATGCAAATCTGTTGTTTACTGTGGTAGTAATAAGGGCCCAATTTCACAGCAAAACCATGACCCAAAAAAATTTTAACTCTCAATATCTTCTCAACAAATGCATCTGTACTCGAGAAAACTATAGCATACTACTCAGTAAAACCGAGTGTGTGAGAGCACAAAATTTCATGCGAATAATCTGTTGGTTACTGTGGGTGTTATAAGGGCCCCATTTCACAGCAAAACTATGACCCAAAAAAATTTCAACTCTCAATATCTTCTCAATTAATGGATCTGTATTCAAGAAAACTATAGCATACTACTCAGTAAAACAAAGTGTGTAAGAGCACAAAATTTCATACGAATAATCTGTTGTTTACTGTGGGAGTTATAAGGTCCCATTTCACAGCTAAACCATGACCCAAAAAAATTTCTACTCTCAATATCTTCTCAACTAATGGATCTGTATTCAAGAAAACTATAGCATACTACTCAGTAAAACAAAGTGTGTAAGAGCACAAAATTTCATACGAATAATCTGTTGTTTACTGTGGGAGTTATAAGGTCCCATTTCACAGCTAAACCATGACCCAAAAAAATTTCTACTCTCAATATCTTCTCAACTAATAGATCTGTATTCAAGAAAACTATAGCATACTACTCAGTAAAACCGAGTGTGAGCGAGCCCAAAATTTCATACGAATAATCTGTTGTTTACTGTGTGGGTTATAAGGGCCCCATTTCACAGCTAAACCATGACCCAAAAAAATTTCAACTCTTAATATCTTCTCAACTAATGGATCTGTACTCAAGAAAACTATAGCACACTACTCAGTAAAACCGAGTGTGTGAGAGCACAAAATTTCATGCGAATAATCGGTTGTTTACTGTGGGAGTTATAAGGCCCCATTTCACAGCAAAACCATGATCCAAAAAAATTTCAACTCTTAATATCTTCTCAACTAATGGATCTGTACTCAAGAAAACTATAGCATACTACTCAGTAAAACCGAGTGTGTAAGAGCACAAAATTTCATACGAATAATCTGTTGTTTACTGTGGGAGTTATGAGGGCCCCATTTTACAGCAAAACTATGACCCAAAAAAATTTCAACTCTTAATATCTTCTCAACTAATGGATCTGTACTCAAGAAAACTATAGCATACTACTCAGTAAAACAGAGTGTGTGAGAGCACAAAATTTCATGCGAGTAATCTGTTGTTTACTTTGGGAGTTATAAGAGCCCCATTTTACAGCAAAACCATGACCCAAAAAAATTTCAACTCTTAATATCTTCTCAACTAATGGATCAGTATTTATGAAAACTATAGCATACTACTCAGTAAAACAGAGTGTGTAAGAGCACAAAATTTCATACGAATAATCTGTTGTTTACTATGGGAGTTATAAGGGCCCCATTTCACAGCTAAACCATGACCCAAAAAAATTTCAACTCTTAATATCTTCTCAACTAATGGATCTGTACTCAAGAAAACTATAGCATACTACTCAGTAAAACCGAGTGTGTGTGAGCATAAAATTTCATGCGAATAATCTGTTGTTTACTGTGGGTGTTATAAGGGCCCCATTTCACAGCAAAACCATGACCCAAAAAAATTTCAACTCTCAATATCTTCTCAATTAATGGATCTGTATTCAAGAAAACTATAGCATACTACTCAGTAAAACAAAGTGTGTAAGAGCACAAAATTTCATACGAATAATCTGTTGTTTACTGTGGGAGTTATAAGGTCCCATTTCACAGTTAAACCATGACCCAAAAAAATTTCTACTCTCAATATCTTCTCAACTAATGGATCTGTATTCAAGAAAACTATAGCATACTACTGAGTAAAACAGAGTGAGTGAGAGCACAAAATTTCATACGATTAATCTGTTGTTTACTGTGGCAGTTATAAGGGCCCCATTTCACAGCTAAACCATGACCCAAAAAAATTTCAACTCTTAATATCTTCTCAACTAATGGATCTGTACTCAAGAAAACTATAGCATACTACTCAGTAAAACCGAGTGTGTGTGAGCATAAAATTTCATGCGAATAATCTGTTGTTTACTGTGGGTGTTATAAGGGCCCCATTTCACAGCAAAACCATGACCCAAAAAAATTTCAACTCTCAATATCTTCTCAATTAATGGATCTGTATTCAAGAAAACTATAGCATACTACTCAGTAAAACAAAGTGTGTAAGAGCACAAAATTTCATACGAATAATCTGTTGTTTACTGTGGGAGTTATAAGGTCCCATTTCACAGTTAAACCATGACCCAAAAAAATTTCTACTCTCAATATCTTCTCAACTAATGGATCTGTATTCAAGAAAACTATAGCATACTACTGAGTAAAACAGAGTGAGTGAGAGCACAAAATTTCATACGATTAATCTGTTGTTTACTGTGGCAGTTATAAGGGCCCCATTTCACAGCTAAACCATGACCCAAAAAAATTTCAACTCTCAATATCATCTCAACTAATGGATCTGTATTCAAGAAAACTATAGCATACTACTCAGTAAAACCGAGTGTGTAAGAGCACAAAATTTCATACGAATAATCTGTTGTTTACTGTGGGAGTTATAAGGGCCCCATTTTACAGCAAAACTATGACCCAAAAAAATTTCAACCCTTAATATCTTCTCAACTAATGGATCTGTACTCAAGAAAACTATAGCATACTACTCAGTAAAACCGAGTGTGTGTGAGCACAAAATTTCATACGAATAATCTGTTGTTTATTGTGGGTGTTATAAGGGCTCCATTTCACAGCTAAACCATGACCCAAAAAAATTTCAACTATCAATATCTTCTCAACTAATTGTTCTGTACTGAAGAAAACTATAGCATACTACTCAGTAAAACAGAGTGTGTGAGAGCACAAAATTTCATGCGAGTAATCTGTTGTTTACTTTGGGAGTTATAAGAGCCCCATTGTACAGCAAAACCATGACCCAAAAAAATTTCAACTCTTAATATCTTCTCAACTAATGGATCTGTATTTATGAAAACTATAGCATACTACTCAGTAAAACAGAGTGTGTAAGAGCACAAAATTTCATACGAATAATCTGTTGTTCACTATGGGAGTTATAAGGGCCCCATTTCACAGCTAAACCATGACCCAAAAAAATTTCTACTCTCAATATCTTCTCAACTAATGGATCTGTATTCAAGAAAACTATAGCATACTACTCAGTAAAACCGAGTGTGAGCGAGCCCAAAATTTCATACGAATAATCGGTTGTTTACTGTGTGGGTTATAAGGGACCCATTTCACAGCAAAACCATGACCGAAAAAAATTTCAACTCTCAATATCTTCTCAACAAATGGGCCTGTACTGAAGAAAACTATAGCATACTACTCAGTAAAACAGAGTGTGTGAGAGTACAAAATTTCATGCGAGTTATCTGTTGTTTACTTTGGGAGTTATAAGAGCCCCATTTTACAGCAAAACCATGACCCAAAAAAATTTCAACTCTTAATATCTTCTCAACTAATGGATCTGTATTTATGAAAACTATAGGATACTACTCAGTAAAACCGAGTGTGTGAGAGCACAAAATTTCATGCAAATAATCTGTTGTTTATTGTGGGAGTTATAAGGGCCCCATTTCACAGCTAAACCATGACCCAAAAAAATTTCTACTCTCAATATCTTCTCAACTAATGGATCTGTATTCAAGAAAACTATAGCATACTACTCAGTATAACCGAGTGTGAGCGAGCCCAAAATTTCATACGAATAATCTGTTGTTTACTGTGTGGGTTATAAGGGACCCATTTCACAGCAAAACCATGACCCAAAAAAATTTCAACTCTCAATATCTTCTCAACTAATGGGCCTGTACTCAAGAAAACTATAGCATACTACTCAGTAAAACCGAGTGTGTGAGAGCGCAAAATTTCATACGAATAATCGGTTGTTTACTGTGGGAGTTATAAGGTCCCATTTCACAGCTAAACCATGACCCAAAAAAATTTCAACTCTTAATATCTTCTCAACTAATGGATCTGTATTTATGAAAACTATAGCATACTACTCAGTAAAACAGAGTGTGTAAGAGCACAAAATTTCATGCGAGTAATCTGTTGTTTACTTTGGGAGTTATAAGAGCCCCATTTTACAGCAAAACCATGACCCAAAAAAATTTCAACTCTTAATATCTTCTCAACTAATGGATCTGTATTTATGAAAACTATAGCATACTACTCAGTAAAACAGAGTGTGTGAGAGCACAAAATTTCATGCAAATAATCTGTTGTTTATTGTGGGAGTTATAAGGGCCCCATTTCACAGCTAAACCATGACCCAAAAAAATTTCTACTCTCAATATCTTCTCAACTAATGGATCTGTATTCAAGAAAACTATAGCGTACTACTCAGTATAACCGAGTGTGAGCGAGCCCAAAATTTCATACGAATAATCTGTTGTTTACTGTGTGGGTTATAAGGGACCCATTTCACAGCAAAACCATGACCCAAAAAAATTTCAACTCTCAATATCTTCTCAACAAATGGGCCTGTACTCAAGAAAACTATAGCATACTACTCAGTAAAACCGAGTGTGTGAGAGCGCAAAATTTCATATGAATAATCGGTTGTTTACTGTGGGAGTTATAAGGTCCCATTTCACAGCTAAACCATGACCCAAAAAAATTTCAGCTCTCAATATCTTCTCAACTAATGGATCTGTATTCAAGAAAACTATAGCATACTACTCAGTAAAACCGAGTGTGAGCGAGCCCAAAATTTCATACGAATAATCTGTTGTTTACTGTGGGAGTTATAAGAGCCTCATTTTACAGCAAAACCATGACCCAAAAAAATTTCAACTCTCAATATCTTCTCAACAAATGGGCCTGTACTTAAGAAAACTATAGCATACTACTCAGTAAAACCGAGTGTGTGAGAGCGCAAAATTTCATACGAATAATCTGTTGTTTACTGTGGGAGTTATAAGGGCCCCATTTCACAGCTAAACCATGACCCATAAAAATTTCAACTCTTAATATCTTCTCAACTAATGGATCTGTACTCAAGAAAACTATAGCACACTACTCAGTAAAACCGAGTGTGTGAGAGCACAAAATTTCATGCGAATAATCTGTTGTTTACTGTGGGAGTTATAAGGGCCCCATTTCACAGCAAAACCATGACCCAAAAAAATTTCAACTCTTGATATCTTCTCAACTAATGGATCTGTACTCAAGAAAACTATAGCACACTACTCAGTAAAACCGAGTGTGTGAGAGCACAAAATTTCATGCGAATAATCTGTTGTTTACTGTGGGAGTTATAAGGTCCATTATATAATTCGCATTATTTTACTGATAATAATTTAAGAGAAATAGAAGGTTAAATTTTGGAGGTTTTGCAACTACTTCAAATTTCAAACATCTATATCTCTCTTCCTATTGTACGGATTTTAATTATTCCTTTATCAAAATGTAGAGAATAGTATTCTCTAAAACTGATATAATTCGCATTATTTTACTGATAATAGTTTAAGAGAAATAGAAGGTGAAATTTTGGAGGTATAAATAATTTGATTTATACAACAATGGAAGTTACCAATACAATTAAGATTAAGGATAATAATGTTACCAGCTGATATGCCGGCAAATAATAATTTTTGGTAAGATAAAAAAATTAATCCTGAACACTTTCTCTGGAAGAACGTTTTTAATGATTATTTTCTGGACATGGTTTTAAGGATTACAAAGTTTTGGAATGGAATAATTTATCAACAATTAATTTTGGAATAAAATTTTTTCAGAATTTTAAATTAAAAAATCATAAATTCAAATAACTTTTGAACAACACTAAAAATTGATTTTTGGCAAGAATCTGAATGGAATCTTTAGATGAGGTCGCTTTGTTTAGGATGTTGTGGTAACCTTAGTCCTTTGGATCTGTTCTTGATGGTTTATCAGATTTCTCTCTGTTTCTCTGTAAATAAATGATTACCTAATCTTCTTACTTGAATGCTTACTTACAATGGGAGAGATGCTGTGTATCAAGTTACACTTGTATTGATGAATTCCCATCTTTCGTTCGTTGCGTAAACTAACTTTAATTTCTAGATTATTTTTTAATTAGTTTTAAACATCTACAATAACTTGCTATAGAAAATAATAATTTTTAAGTCCATTCTAGATACATATTGTATGTACTTTTTTTTAAAATTCGTCTGTTCTACAGAGTTTGGCCTGGCCTCCTTCAAGAAAGCGTTAACGTCTCCAAAATATATCTTTTTCTAAATTCCATACGTCCCAGCTGGTGAGATGAACTGAGCCTTCAGCCTGATGGCTCAAAGCTTTCAAATTGATGCTGTGGAAATATGTTGGCAGTCTCCAATAAACGTGAGAGGCAACTTATTTTACGTGACTTAATCAGCTGTTTAATATATTAGAACAATTTTTAAATCTGGTAGGAAGATTGGGAAAAAAATGGTGCCCAAATGTATCATCATTTTCTTCTTCTGACTGCTCTGTAGAAAAAACAAAAATTTTCTCTTTCCAGTCTTAATTCAAGTTCACATTAAAAGTGAATAAATCGATTGTTTTGTGAGAATCGAGTGATTTAATTAGACTATATCCCCACACTAGACTAAAAAGAACAGAACTAAACAGACGCTATTGACTACTTAAAAGACTCTTATACGATAGATCAAAACTCTCTCTGGACAACAAAAGACTGACTTGTACTTCTGTTTTAAAACCCATCTGGGCGTATGGAATAGAAATCTGTAAGGTTCAACCAATCGCTCCAATCACCGAAAGGATTCAATCGCTTCAAATTAAAATACTTTGAACTATAGTAAACGCTCCATTTTTACGTCTCCAACCGGGACTATACACACTGACCTTAACCATTCCTTTTCTGTCACCACAAGTCGCTGAAAACACGATACAGAAAACTCCACACTTCACCCTGCAATCTCATATAAATCCTCGTAGCTCAAAAATCTTTCTTCTAGAACTCTTCTTGATAAGACGCCTTAAAAGACAGTGTGGCCACCGTAATCTCCTCTCAAGTGAAGAGAGTGGAACTAATAGTCTAATGTTTTGGAGTGTTACCATTGTGGTAACTTCTTCACTCTTATACTTCTTGTTATTTATTGTTACTGCTATCACCTGTTACTTATAGCGCTGATTGTAGTATGTACAATAAACACCCACAAAAAATTATACTATAACCAAGGTAGAGGTTTCTAACCTGAGCAGGAAATTACAGCTATTGTTGGTTTTTTTATTTGACTCAGTGAATAACAACGATGTCATCCTCTGATCGAGTTTATTACACTTAAATTATTTTAAATGTAGTTTTTGATGGATTGATTCCAGTGTCACTAGGGAGCCAGTAATGTCAGGTTGCTGATTTCGATCTTATGACCCATGGTGTCATTGCGACCCGCCCAAGGGTGAAGAATGGATGACTCTCACAGGGGGTTCTGAGTAGAAAACGGGAGAGCCCCCCCTCTCGGAGTTAAATTAGTTTATAACGCAAGCTTGTGGAAATGCATTTGATTTTTTCTCCAGGTCATCGTATCCAGAGGAGGAGGAGGACGAGGAGGATTTATCGTCTTGTTAGGTGGGGGAAGATAATTAATTAAGGCTTCTATGGAAGTGGTCATCTCAGGTTGTCTTGTTCCTTCCAGGGAATTTCGGGCGAAAAAAAGATATGGTAATCTCTGGGTATTTGTGTACAGCAGTGATGGCGAACCTATGACCCGCGGGTCAGACACTGACTCGCGCAAGCTTTTTCACTAACCCACAATTGCTAGGCAACCATTTGTTTGTTTACGCGGGCCTGATTTAGATTTTCTAATTGTGTTGGATAATTTATATTCTATCGTAATTTTTTCAAACACTCATTGGCACAAAAGCAATTTAAATGCTATCTATAACCTCTTTAGTTTGATCGTTACAGTTCTAAAAACGCAAATGACGACAAATGCTTTTGTAGTAAATTTGAAATAAAGCAAAAGTGTTTACAAAATATCAAATAAAATGTAATAATTTTACTCATGTTTTGTTTGTTACAAAAAAATGGACAACCCAAAGCAGCAAATAACCATATTTAGATTTTTCTCCTGATAAAACACACTTTTGTTCAGGTTATGTTTGTAAAAAAAGAGACTTCCATAGCCACTTGTTTCGTCCCCGTTTTACCCGTTAAGCAAACTGAATTTTAAAGATGTTTAGCCTTGAAAATATTCAGTTTACAATTTTTAAACTTAACTCTTGTGGGCATTAGTGACCCAAGAGCTAGTACTAAACAAAAAAAAATGAACGAAATTTGACCCACATCTCAAAAAGGTTCGCCATCCCTGGTCTACAGAGACAGAGCTGCTGTCCAGTATTTGAGTGGAATCAGTATTCCTTCCTTAGAAGTCTTCCCAGTTTTGGGGTATCTGAGGTGTGCATGGGGGACAAAAAATATGAATGAATTACTTACTTACTATCTGGTGCAACAGTCCTTAGAGTAGGACCTGGACCTCCTCAACAAGCTGCCCCCATCCGCTCCGGTCTGCGGCCTTAAGGCGCCATCTTCTAACTCCAGCCCGACGAAGGTCTTCCTCCACGTCATCTAGCCATCTAAGTCTAGGGCGCCCTCGAATTCTTCTGCCTCCTGGGTTTTTATTTAATAGTTTTCGGGGCACCCTTCCCGCAGGCATCCTCTCCACGTGTCCCAACCATCTCAATCTCCCCTTCTTTATTTGGGCGACTATGTTTGGTTCTCCAAACAATTCCATCAATTCGTGGTTCTTTCTGATTTTCCAGTCGCCATTCTCGCACTTCGGGCCAAATATCTTTCTTAATATTTTTCTTTCCCAAACCCCGAGTATCTTTTCACCTTCCTTGCTGAGCACCCATGTTTCGCTGGCGTATAATATGATTGAATAGGAGCTAAAAAAAAAACTAAAGAATGATGTCAAACAAAAAACAAGGACCATTCTGATTTGAAATGAGCACAGCTGTTTTTATTATTAAGTCGCTAATCCTTTTCTTCATCGCACAGCTGTTTTCATCATCCAGCTAGGCATTGTCAGTGAAATCTTCTTGAAATTAGAAAGTAATGAAAAAATGGTTTTATCCTTAGATAAAAGATAAAAACAAATTGGAAGTCTTTTTTCTTTCTTTTTGATGTTTCCGGAATTAAACGGTTGTCAAAAAAACTTTTGAAGGTCCCAGGTTAAGATATAGATTAAAGTTTACTTGATATAAAAGGTTTTTAGAAGATGAATAATGTATTGTTTTTTTTTTGTTTTTTAATTTTATTTCCCCAAAGAACAACAGGATGACTGTGTAGTCGTGGTGTAATTGTGAAGGTACAGGAAAAAAAAAAAGAATCGTCTGCGGTGAGAGAGAGTCGGCGGGATATTGCGAGTAGAGAATATAAATGAAGTATGGTTGGCAGTGCTGCGGAGTTCTGTGCTCCGGGTAGGGTACGTGGCGACATCTAGTAGCGATAGAGTGAGTTGGTGACTCCTACTGGGTTTGTGTAGCGGTGGAGGGGGAGCCACCTCTTTTTTTTTTTTTGTTCTAGAGCTACTGTTTTGAGCCCTGGTACCACCACCGACTTCTTAATTCTATGACATCCTGTTATTTTTTTATTTTTTTTTTTTGACAAAAACCCGACCCTCCCGGCCCGCAGTTGCCAGCCGTTTTCACCATATAAGCTGTGCTGGCTGAGAGGGAGGAAAAAAATTGCCCCCGTACCCTTCTTCCAGCTTCCCTCACTGACACAGCTTCTTGATTACGAATTTCTTTAATTACTCGCCTGTTCTCCTGTTCTATTCCCCACCCCCCACCCAAACAAACAGAGCTCCTACTCTGTTCTTATCACAGTAATTTGAAAATTGTTTATTTAAGTAAAATAACAAAAAATTCTTGATAAACTTTTTTTTTATGTATCACACATTTCTACCATCCATTTTGTTTAACTTTTTTTTCTTTTTTTTTCTAAATTACAAATATTTTACATTTAAACTTTAACTGTGGAGCAGCAGACTCTGATATCTATCTAGCCAGAGCTGGTGTTCCACAGGGCAGTGTCCTAGGTCCTCTTCTTTACTCCTTATATACAGCAGATATACCTCAACATCCAAATACTATCCTCTCCACCTTTGCTGAACGATACTGCAATCTTATCTCCTCATTCCGATCCTCTTATCGCTACACGAGCTCTACAAACACAAATCAACCACTTATAGGACTGGCTTATACAAATGGTGAATCAAAACTAACGTTACGAAATTAAAATATATATAGTATTTACTCGTAAGACGAAAAATCCTAGCTCCCATCATCTTGAACCACAAACTCCTTATACCAACTGTGGACAAAGTAGGCTACCTTGGACTGTACCTAGGACAAACGGTTGACATGGAATCAATTCCCATACTAGACTGGAAAAGACAAGAAACTTAACCAACGCTACAAAACTTCTCGGCCAGACTATTTGACAAACGATCTAAACTCAACCCTACAAAAAAAAAAAAAGACTCTTATAGCTGTTGTTACTGCGACCTATTTGGTCATACGGCATCCGAAGTATGGGGGATGCCGACTAAACGTTCCAATTCTAGACGCATTCAGACTTTACAAATCAAAAAACTTAACGCAATATATTTCTAACCTCACCATTCATAATGACCTGAAAATCCCTTTCATTAACGGACCTTACTAAAACTCGTTTCCTTAAAATTTCATTCCTTTAAAACAGCAGCTCATCCTAATCCTTTAATTGAACACTTCTCTTCTTCCACATTACCAGGTAATCCTGGAAAGGAGATTGAAGAGAAGATGGCCTCCGCGATCTACTCTCCTCGTAAGAGCAGTATAGTGCATCTGTTCACGTTAATGGAGTGACGACAATGGGTACCTTCTCCTATCTTCATTCAAGACACTATATTACATCGCATTTGCTAGTTGCAACAACCGTTGCAGTCGCAAATTTCAATAAAAGATTTTTTTAAAAAAAACTTTATCCAGCAGCTGACCTCTTAGATTTTCTCTTCCTAGGAGCTTCTAACAGCTCACTGTCCGGTGATGGACAGCGTTGTCTGTAACGAGAGAACACTGTCCGGAGGCCGGCAGTGCTCTGGAAAAAGCTCCGGGCGCTAATAACCTCAGCTGTTGATGCGCCCCCCCCCAAAAAAAAACAACTTTAAATGTTTTTTATTTTTATTTTTAAAAAATGTCTATTAAGTTGATTGTTAGTTTTTGTAAATTTAGTTTATATTACAAAATACAATTTATTGTTGTTAACAAGATGTTTTTAGAATTGAAAACCGTACTGATAAGCATAATTAGCCGTGAAAGTTTTCCCCCCCACTTTGCCCAAAGTTTACAAAGTGTAAACAAACACTAGAGTTAATGCCAACTTTGGTAATTCAACAAATAAATGGCTGGTTTATATAAAACACTTCTTTTTAGTCTAATCGTTTATTTAACGCTTCCTTTCCCATCGTTTACCACATTGTCTTTGTTTCCTGCTTTAATTAGTGCTACTGAATTTTTTTCTTCCTTTTTATTGATTTATCCGTGTAAAGGTTACGATAAAATTTCCTTCGTAGATGGTAAAATGCTTAGGAAAAACAAAAAACAAAAAAAAATTGTAGCCGATTGCACTCTTTTGTTTTCGTTTTAGAGGAAAAATTGCCCCCGTCCCACAAATGGGCAATAAGTTTTTCTTCATTTTTCTTTTTGGAGTGGGAGAAGAAGTACTTCCGGGAAACTGCCCACAAAAGATTTTATTTTTAACTTATCATTCGTTACCAAAGTGCTTGTTTATAAAATTCTATATTTAGAAATGTTTTTTAGGGATGCCGCGAATTTTGTAGGTTCATCTCCGAGAATAGAGATGCGTAAAAATTTAATCGATTAAATTCCAATTGAATTATAACAATCGAGTTTTAAGCATTTTGGATGATTAAATTCAACGAAACGCTCCAATCTTCAACTAATTCAATCTCTTCAGTCTAAAATTTTCCCCACTATCGTTAACGCTCCATTTTACGTCTCAAATCTATCCACTATCCACCGCAGACCTAGAAATTCCGTTTGTAGGTCCAGTTTGCCTCGAACTCGCTATAAAAGTTTTCATCCAGAACTTGCACTCTCATTCCAATTCTCTTTGTTCGCCATTTATCCTCTCATCACCATCCAGATCATCTTCCCAGACGATTAAGACGTCAGTGGCCTCGCGATTTTCTCTCTTCTGAAGAGAGTAGCTAATCCTGGGAGACGACTTAGGGAGATGTTACCACTGGGTAGCTTCTCCCTTCAATTAGTTAGTTCGATGTCAGCAATTGTCATTGTTACTTATAGCGTGTCTAGCGCTGGTCTAACTTTACAAATAAATTTTTAAAAAACCCAAATTTAAGTGATTCAATTTTTATAACCACATCATTGCTAATGGTTAAACCAGGATCGGGCCAATGCACCTTCATTATGTCCAGCTGGTACCTATTCACCATCAATTATTATCACTTTTCTGAAACACTGCACCTTCATTCTACCAATAAGAGTGCCAACAATTATTGTAGAAAGTTTTTGGAAAATTAGGAAAGAAATACTTTTGAAATATCTTCTCTCTAACTATATTGTTCCCTTTCTAATTCCAAAGACCATCTCCAAAAAAAAATTGTAAGGTTGACTTCCTTTGTTTTCACATCTCAATATATTGTTGAGGATGATCGCAATCCGGTCTTTGGAATCAATCAGTTCTTGATGACGTCTCTATTGACGTATAGCTGGAGCAATTGTTTGGTGGGAGCACACCAAGATCAATAGGATTTATTTGTTATTGAAATCTGGTTATACAAGTAGCCATAATAGGATAGTTTACTGGAGTAGTAACAAGTAAATACTTGTAAATTGCAAAGTATTACCAGCTGATGGAAAGCACAGGGATAAATGAGGAATAATGCAAATCTTCTCTATGCGCCTTAAGTGACTAAGTCGGTTAAAAAAGAAGGTTACATTAAAATAGAGTTCACCTATATTTTTATAAGTGGCAAGTCAATCATTGGTTCTCTGAATGTAACATAAAGTGAGATTTATTATAATGTAAGTAAAGTAATCGCCTATTTTTTCAGGCGGGGCTTAACGTCCAACTACCAATTAGGTGTCGTGGACGGAGGCGAATAGCAAACGTACTTTACTGTAAATTTCTCATATTAACCATTAAATAAAATCCAAGGCCTCTAGACCGGGGAATCGAACCCAGTACCGCAATACATATTAGCTTTGCAGGTCTCGCCTCTAACCGCTCGGCTACCGTGGCGCCTTTTATTATAATGTTTGCATAAGACTGAAACAATTACTCACAAATTAACTGAGTAATGTAGTCTTACGTGGAATCTTTCCAAGTCCAGGAATGTCCTACAAAACGAAGTAGCTCTAATTACATACTTCACTAACCTGGAGATGTGCAGTAGATAGATTGACAGAAAAATAGGTTATGTAATGCAGTAAAAATAAGTTAAATATGAACGTAGGGTGGTCCTATATAAGTCTAGTGAGTCGCAATGATAGTTAAATGTGAGTGCATTTATGTTTACAGAAATTGCCACTAGAGTTCTCCACCGGATGGAGTATAAAGTAAGCTTACCGCCTATTTAATGGTGGCTTACAAGTCTATTTGTATGCCCATACCTCTTTTGTCTATTTCACGATTAAACAGTAAAAATTATGAAGTTTTTTTGTTTCTGTTAACGATAATTTTGGAAAACATGAACTATTATTGCAAAATAAGTACTATTTATTGTGTTTTTAAAGGGATTTTTTTTTCTTGCTTAATTCAAAAGTTTATCAAATACCTATGGGAGAAATGTTGGAAAAAAAATTTTAAATTACTTATTTCATTGAAATTATTAGGTTGAAAGTATTGGCCAATCACAGCGTAGTAAGGTTGCAGACAGTGGGCGGGGTCATGCCCACCTCTAGAGTAACCACGCCTCGTCCAATGAAAAACCAATTATGGGCTGGTCTAAAGCATATGAACAATGGTGCTTCCCCAATACTAAATCTTTTATTATTTTCTCATATTTTAGTAGCATTTTTTTTTTTTTTTTCTTGTTATTTTAGAAATAATATTAATCTTATGTAAATATTGAGGAAGAAAATGCTAACAATCAATTTTTCAAGAAATTTTTTATATTAAGTTAAGATAATTTTCGTTTAGTTTTACCCAATATTCGACAGTTTCATGAAAATAATGTGTAAATATAGTTTTTTCATTCATCTTCAGTATCATTATTTTTAAGGCAAAATTAAGAGCTAGGCGATTTGAGTTTCAGCGTAAATTTCTATTGTTCAGAATCTTCTCAATCTTGTTGGCTTTGTTCTTTACACTTATTTTTTGTTCTTCTCATTGTGATTGTAAAAGTTTTGTGCCTCCTTATACTGAAACTAATGTTTTTTTTACAAAAAACTTAATAATGCATTATTTTTTTTTGCAGTAATTTCATTTTATTTACTAGATAAGAGCAAATGTTTTTTTTCAGTGAATCAATTTCAGTATTCCAACTTTATAAAAGTTTATTCACTGTGCTAAGAAAATGAACAAAAAGAATTAACAATTGCTTCATTATCACGTACAAAAAAGAAAAAAGAAAAATGGATCTTAATAATTAGTGTAAACAGAAGACAGAAGTAAAGAAACCATAGGTAGCAAATTACTTCTTGTCCATCTTCGTTACTCTACAATGGGGGGTAATTAAGACTGTAACGAATCGTGACATTCATCTCTTTTCAATTAGGTAAAAGGGTTTTTCTTTACCTAAAATTTTCTTCTTCTCATCTTTACGTCATTTTCTACTTTATTTATATTCTTTGAGGAAGCTTTTTGATACGTACTAACTTCCGTTTTTTGAATATTAAAATGGTCGAATGTTTTTTTTTTTCAGTCAGTAAGTTGGAGAACTTAGGCTACGTAATTTTATCTCATCAAGGTTGGAATAGATAAGAACATTTGTCTGAAGTCCATTTGGCGACCCCTGGTCTAAAACAAGCTAAGATTATAGTTTTCAGTATTTCTTTTGGAATCGTAAGACCGGACAACTCCTACTCTATAGCCTAATCTCCAGCGGTGATAATGTCTTCAAGAGAGCCATATCGGTAAATTGGATATTTGTTTTGTCCTACAAAGTAAGAACGCTTTCGTTTTACTTTTGTGGTTTATTGAAACAGAATCCTTGTCTTACCACTTATCCCATTTCAGATTTTTTTTTTTCTTTCTATTTAAATTACGAGGTGTGTTTAAAAAGTAACGGGAATTTTCGTTTTTTGAAAAAAATATTTATTTATTCATCTACATTAATATTGTCGCCTTCAAAGTAGTCCCCTTCGCATACAATATACTTGTGCCAGCGCTTTTTCCAATCCTCGAAACACTTCTGAAACTCGATCTTTGTGATAGCTTTCAGCTCTTTCAGCGATTCGCTTTTAATGTCATCTATGCTTGTAAAACGACGGCCTTTTAATGTTCTCTTTATGTTTGGAAATAGAAAAAAGTCACATGGAGCCATGTCTGGCGAATATGGAGGCTGGGGCATCGTTAAAGTTTTGTTTTTGGCCAAAAATTCACGAACAAGCAATGAAGTGTGAGCAGGTGCATTATCGTGGTGCAAAATCCATGAATTGTTTTGCCACAAATCCGGGCGTTTTTTTCGGATTGCTTCACGCAAACGGCGTTGAACTTGTAGGTAGTACTCCTTATTGATTGTTTGACCTTGTGGCAAGAATTCATGATGCACTATGCCATTAAAATCGAAGAACACAGTGAGCATAACCTTCACATTCGACCGCACTTGTCGAGCCTTTTTCGGTCTTGGCGATCCAGTATGCCTCCACTGGGACGATTGAGCCTTAGTTTCGACATCATATCCGTAAACTCATGTTTCGTCACCTATTATAACACGTTTCAGTAGATCCGCATCGTTGTCGACTTCATTGAGTGACTCTTGAGCAACTTCCATTCTCCGCTGTTTTTGTTCGAAATTCAACAATTTTGGAATAAATTTTGCTGCCACACGTTTCATACCCAAAACATCCGAAAAAATTTCATGGCATGAGCCAATTGATATGGCAACATCATCAGCGACTTCTCTGATTGTGATTCGGCGATCGTTCATAACCATTTCTTTCACTTTTTTCACGTTTTCATCGGTTGTTGATGTGCTTGGACGTCCAGGTCGTTCGTCATCTTCAACGTTTTCGCGGCCATCTTGGAAACGCTTATACCACTCGTAAATCCTTGTTTTACTCATAGCAGACTCACCATATACGCCTTTATTAACATTTCACACACTTTATTTCATTTTTTACGCAAAATTTAATACAAATTCTTTGATCCATTTTTTTTAACAAACAAAAATCGCCAAGCTCGAAAAACACGTCTAACCTTAACGGCTGCCACTTAAGAAGTAAACAATGAATATTACTGAAAATTTTATCGTACTTCAGGGGCATGTGTACCAACATAATAAAAAAAAAAATTTTACAATCAGACTCTCCAAACCCGCGAAATTTAAAAATTCCCGTTACTTTTTGAACACACCTCGTATATATATTTTATTTATTTTACATCTATACAATACACACTGGTACATGATAGATGGAGAGTGGTTTGACATACAAACTATTAACATGTAGTAATAAACTGAATGAACAAATGGAAGAGAAAAAAAATGAATGAACAAAATAACCAGTAAAATAAAAATTAATAAAATAAACAACCCTAATTTGACAATATCCATAAAGATAAAAGCCAAATAAAACAAATATAAATTAAAAGGTATCCATTAAAAGTCTAAAAGAAACTTTCTCATTTTTAAACTGTTAATTGTAAATTTATAAACATCAAATTATTCTTTATAGAGAAAATACTTGTTGCAGTTAATGGGTAATATTTACATAAATATCTCTCTCTATACAAAGAAAATGCAGGACAGTCAATAAACATGTGAGCCAAGGTTTCCTGACTATAGTTACAGAGAGCACAATTTGACTCCAAATTTACCTCATACTTAACACACCTTTACTGTACACAATTAACCTTTTTTCAGATGACATTCGTACTTGACTCACAACCCTAATTACATCTAGTGGTACACTATATGATAAATAGCCCTGACTTCCATGCTTGTTAACGAGCATAGAGTACATAGTACTATAGGAAGACTTGGCAATCCTCTCCAAGTCCAGACGGATCAACCTATCCCTTAAACAATTCAGAATGGCGGCTTTTTCTTTTTCAATCAATCCAGCATCCTGTTCTATCCACAGCCAGCTAAATCCGAGGTCAGCAAAGTACTCCTTCATTTGCGAAACCCAGTTGAATTTAGTATTATTACCAACTAAACCGTCCATTGTTAACATCCTGTTGTAACAAACTTTAGGAATGCGATTATTGGGCATATTCAAAATCTTTATTAGGAAGTTTAAAGCTCTACTAAAGACAAGATATCTCAATTGGATGCTGCCCGTCTCCATTCTCACCATATAGCTAGCTGTGCAATTCGGCCAGTAGTACAAAGATTTAAGAAATTTGGTCTGTAAGACTATTTAAATTATATCATCCCCTATAAAAATAAGGTTTAGTAATCCACTAAATAAAACTTGATAGCTTTAACATTATGGGTATTATAAATAATGTATGTAGGTATATCTCTTGGGTAACAATTTTTCCATTATTAAGATTGAATAGTTCTATTCTGTTGGTTGTATAATTCAACCTATTGTCCAATTGCCTAGCTGAACAGCACAATACAAGCTAGCAGCCCAGTTTGTTTAATAAAAATTAGCAAAGTGGTCGGACATGTTTATTTGTAAATACTATTTCCTTAATGGGTTCCCATATTTTAAGGTATCGTAGCCTACAAACTTACTGTCGTTTCCATATTAGAAAGCAAGATATTAAGAATTCTAATTTGAGAGTCCTATTAAGAAAGCACAAAAAATTAACATTATAGATTTCCACAATTGAAAGTTTTGTAAAAAGTAAAGTAATCGCCTTTTTTTGTTTTTCAGGCGGGGCTTAACGTAAATGTGAAAGGAGGCGGAAGCACATCCTTTACTGTAAACAAGTTTTTTGCTAACAAATAAAATGTAGCTAAACGCGGGATTCGAACTTAGAGCTATTCCCACTTGCAAAGCCACTAAACCAACACATGCCCCACATATACGAGGTGTGGCTATTAAATAACGAGACTATTGCTGTAAAACATTTTATTTTCAAATTTATACATATTTAGTTATTATCACCTTCAATATACACCCCTCTCCTATCCCTACAACGCTCCATGCGAATTTACCATTGTTCAGAAACAGTGCTGGAAGTCTTTTTCTATGAGCTCTTCTGCATGACGCGTGCCGCTTTTTCTTTCACAGCTTCAACGGACCGAGAAATCGTGTTCCTTTTTAATGCAGATTTGACTTTGAGGAACAGCCAATATGGGGTCAGGTCAGGCGGATAAGGCCTAAAACTGAGATGTTGTACTTGGCTAGAAACGTCGTCTTGTGACAGACAATGCAGTGTGAGGTGGCGCGTTGTCCTTGATGGAGAGAACCCATGACTTGTTCTTCCACAAATCGGGGTCGTTTTTTCCTTACTCTTTCATGGAATTGAGCAAGCACCACAGTGGTAGTAAAGTTGATTAATTATAATCGATATTTTCATCCATTTTTGGACGCGGGAAGGGCGTCCCGGGCGGTCATCATCTCAGACGTCTTCTCCGGCCATCTTGGAAACGCTTGAACGACTCTGAAAACTTGCGCACGTGATAAACATTCATCACCATAAAATTCTTTTAATAACAGATAAGTTTCAGTAGTGGTTACAACCAAGTTTCATGTCAATGAAATTTCACGACAATTCGTTGCTCTACTACATGTGCAGTATCATGTTTTCACGGCAAAACGAAGCTAACACCTCTTACACAAACGACGACGGTTCTGGTCAGAAACAAATTTCTCTACAAACACGCTGAGACGCCGGCAATCGAAAGAGAAGGCTTTACGCGCTGCACAGCTGTCGGTCTTTAAGATTTGGCGCATGCATAGTTCTTCTGTAGCCATCATCAGTCTCGTTATTTAATGGCCACACTTCATATATTGTTCGCAGATAGACAAAGTGAAATGTTATAACAGGAGAACGTAACTATTCTTAAACATGTTCCTGTTGGTCTTTAGAAAGTTTATAACAGATATGGGACATGCCTGACTTTTTTGGCCTTTTACCAGGTTTAAGGAATTTTTCCTATTCCCCTAGCCCCCTCCCTAAAGTCTATTCTATATATTAAATTGAATTGAAACACCTACACCCCCTCCCTAAGTATGTGCAGGTGAAGTGAAGCCTGAATAAACTTAAAAACCTTACCTAGGAAGGTGCCGCAGTAATAATATTATATAAAATTCATGTAGACAATGGAATAAGATAGAGGAAGTGTTCCCTAGGGATGTATCCCAGGGGGATGCAACCCCAGGGATAGTGGTGGTGGGTGAGTGGGTGGGTATGCTGCAGTACCCCATTCTAATGGTTTTTGTACCGGGAAACTTGGGTAGCAGATTCCACAGCTGGTTTTACAACCCTTGGGTTTTTTCCCATTTAATTGAATACCAGAGGTCTGTTAGTGTGTTCTTTCTTTTTGTGTTCTATTTTTGTCTAGCTAGTTACCCCAGTATCGGAGTGTGTATGTAGTTGTGCCCTCACTAATCGTTGTTGCTATGCCCTAGCCGGTACTGGACTTTACAAACTTTCTTGTACACTCTTTTGTAAACAATGCGTTATTAGTTGCGCACCACGTTCTTTGTATGCGCTTACCCTTGTACTTATCATTCCTCCCTGACCTCATTCCAGAATCTACTGATGATTAGTAGCTGGAAACCCATTTTTAGAATGGTTGGATGGTGCTCAAGTTATGTTTCTCTGAAATGAGCCAGATTTTAATTTAGCTCCGATTCCTCAAGGATTATCTTTATTCTTATCGTTAAAAACAAAATAAGCGTTTAATGATTAGCATTAACTTAATTTATACGATAGAGTTGCACTTCATTAACTAGGATAGATGTAATAACTTCCTAACTAACTGAACACAATATTATGAGGGCGGGCAACAAAGAATCGCAACTAGGAATCTTAAGAGATGCCCTTGATGAAAGATTTAACAACTTCATAACTCCTGTCTTACTAACAAGACTCTTCTGGAAGATTGGGACACTCTCCACTCACTCCACGCAACCCAGCGCTTCCAGATGTTGTAAAGGGGGATTAAACTCTTCAGGGATAAGTTGAGTACGAAGAAAGGGGAAACCGGTAGGATGGTCAAGAATGATCTTCCAGGGGTGGAGCTTATGCACCATCCCACGCAAACCTCCTTCTTCCCTACAATGCCAAAAATTAGGCCTCAATTTAGCTAGTTGTTAGCGTTCTTGAAATTGATAAGTTTATTTACATTTTAAAAACAGTTGTACAAATGTAAATTTTATAACTGAGTGAACTTAAGTTGTACCTAGTCTACAATACCTCTTACATGCGGGTAGGGACTGTTTATACAGGAAGTTACAAAGTTTTCCGTAGCATTGTAGATAAATGTAGACACGCTGGCAACATCAAGTGCTACATGTATCTAGTCTATGGGTGTTCACCGGGGATATGACCCAACTAGCATTTGTTTTGAACAATAGCATTCTAAAAACCCTGTTAACCGCCAAGAATCACCAGGAATCACTCTCAGGGCCCCCCCCCCGGATAGTAGCAGATTGGGATCCACCATATTATATTATATTTATTAAAAAAAAATATGAAAATTTTTTTTGTTGCTTTCTTTTATGGTAATAATAAAAATTTTGCCTTTCTTAATGCAGTTCATTACCAAGCATGCGTGTTGGTTTTTAACATTCAGGTTATCTGATGGACCTTATAGCCATCCATATAAAGGGCCCGCCTAGCAACAGGTGTGTTCAATATTAGATGTAAGGAAAAACATCACTAGCGTGCATGAACTTTGACATTTGGCTGCTGCACAGAGAGAGAGAGCTGTGTTGCCTAGGTTACTCCGGGCACCCTTATTTATTTATTCTACAAAAAAAATACTGACAAATTGCCTACAAAAAAAATACATATTTGAAGATCCTCTAATCCTCTAATTGTTCCCTGAAACTTTACTCTGTTTCAAAGAAAATCGGGTTTTCTTTTCTTTTTTTTTCTTCAACAGACAAGGATTCCTGGAGCAACAGGAATTTTCTAGATCTAGTAAACCTAATCTGGTCTCCATTGTTACAGAACCTTACGAGGTGATCCGATTTTTTAGTGGAGGTGGTCGCGTCTGATGCGAAACGTCTACATCATCATTCGTTTCGGTTGCCCTGCACAGTTTCCTGCGAATAAGAGACAAAGAGTAATAAAAATAACCAATTAACCCACTGGATTGATTTGGGAAAAACCAATATAAAATTAATTTGTATTTATTTTTTTATTACATACATGGACCTGATCGTAATTGATTTTATTAAAGGTATTGTACAGATTATCGATTTTAGATGTAAGCATAAAATTTTACAAGTGGTTTATGTGGTGTGTATTAAATAAAGGGCGGGCAGCAAAGAGTCCAACTAGGAATCTTAAGAGATGCCCCTGATGAAAGATTTAACAACTTCCTAACTAACTGAACACAATATTATGAGGGCGAGCAACAAAGAATCCAACTAAGAATCTTAAGAGATGCCCCTGATGAAAGATTTAACAACTTCCTAACTAACTGAACACAATATTATGAGGGCGAGCAACGAAGAATCCAACTAAGAATCTTAAGAGATGCCCCTGATGAAAGATTTAACAACTTCCTAACTAACTGAACACAATATTATGAGGGCGAGCAACAAAGAATCCAACTAAGAATCTTAAGAGATGCCCCTGATGAAAGATTTAACAACTTCCTAACTAACTGAACACAATATTATGAGGGCGAGCAACAAAGAATCCAACTAAGAATCTTAATAGATGCCCCTGATGAAAGATTTAACAACTTCCTAACTAACTGAACACAATATTATGAGGGCGAGCAACAAAGAATCCAACTAGGAATCTTAAGAGATGCCCCTGATGAAAGATTTAACAACTTCCTAACTAACTGAACACAATATTATGAGGGCGAGCAACAAAGAATCCAACTAAGAATCTTAAGAGATGCCCCTGATGAAAGATTTAACAACTTCCTAACTAACTGAACACAATATTATGAGGGCGAGCAACGAAGAATCCAACTAAGAATCTTAAGAGATGCCCCTGATGAAAGATTTAACAACTTCCTAACTAACTGAACACAATATTATGAGGGCGAGCAACAAAGAATCCAACTAGGAATCTTAAGAGATGCCCTTGATGAAAGATTTAGCGACTTCCCAACCACTAACTGAACTGAATATTATGATTGCAGAGACAATCGAAGGAAGTCAACGAATTTCTTTGTGAAAGATTTCCTTTCAAAAGGTGTTAATTTAGGAAAAATTGGTAACGACTGCAATGCTTTGCTCGTACTAGAAAAAATAGAAGTAAGCAATGTTTTACAAATACCTTTAGATGGAAATCTTGATGTACTCTTAGCTGGTGTGGACCAACACGAGCCCGAGAAGTGTAGGGGAGCGTACGTTTATCTGGAACCTTTCTCCAGGAGGCATCTTAAGATAGTTCTGGAGAAGAGACAGGATTAAGGCATGCCTCTAAAAGTGCCATTTAAATGTAATGTGAAAGGCCTCTTTCCCTGAGTAATTTGTATTATCGACGAGATATACTATTCATAAATTGCTTTCCATGAACGCGGCGGCGGCGGCAACTCAAAGCTTGATGATTCGATTTATTGATCAAACAAAAGATGATGAGTGAAATTTTGGTGTGAAACTAATTCTCGATTTATTTCTGGATTTAAGGGATTGGCCCAAAAGAGTATACAGATCCTGAAGATCATTTTGGATTGCGTTGGCCCAATTCATGGATCATATTTATGGGACTTAACCCTGACTTGTAACCCAGTTTCTTTTAGGCAGCACCCCATATTTACACTAGAAGGACTCCCTCTAGTACGACTATAAACATACTTATAAATAAATTGAAATCTTAAAAAAAAAGAACAAAATGAAATCAATCATCTACCTTACTAGATTATTCCTTTATTTACACACGCAATTCCATCATTTCAGCATCGATTTCCCATTTCTCTTTGGACACAATAAACAGAGAATCATCAGATAATATCTTTGAAAACACAATTGATGTGAAAGAAGGAATAAAACGTTAGGAATTGCACATCTGAAACCTGTTAACAAAAATTTTTTTCATTTACATTAATTTTACTTCTCGCATGTTCAATACGATAATAGAAACTGTTCTACATCTAGATCTAATTATTTTTCCTCCGCTTCCTTTTTCTGTACGATAACAATAATTTCCGCTTTCACATACATTACACGTAGGTGAGTGAGATATAGAGAGAGAGAGAGAGAGAGAGTAAGGAAAAGAAAGATCAATTTTTCCTGCAATAAATGAAAAAAAAAGGACATGTTCAAACATTAAATTGAGAAAATTATCTTCTTGTTGAAATAAATACTTTTGAAAACAATAAAAGTTTTCAACGTAATTGAGAAAAACATCGACACAGGCAATTTGAATCGTTTCAATTTGTTGATTTAGAGGACATGATGATAATAATTGGGATATCTGCACAAAATCTTTTATTTTGGGTAATATGCTTGTATTTTATCCATTTATTGTATCACTCATCGGTTTCGAACTTTAAACCATTAATCAGTTTCGGCACTACACACTCGTGACTCCAGGTCGGGTGATTATTTTAAGCGAACCGACTTGCTAGCTTAGAGTTATTTGAGAGGTACTGAGGAAGAAGGTTGAGAGGCGGCGGGAAACCATATCTCCAGTAAACAATGGGAACAATTATTACACGCGTCATACTGAACTGACGACAGGCTATGGAGTCCTCTGTTGGTTGTTGGCGCCGGAATTCCTGCAATGCTCTAGACTAGAGGGAGGGATGGGCCATGGTCCCGGGTACGGCGGGACCGTTTCCGCTTATTGCACAAGTTTATATTAGTGGTTTTCTCTATTGCAACGTTGGAATGTTCTAGACTCGGTAGGAGGAGGAGAAGGAGAACTTGATATATATAAAGTTTTAGAGGACGGCATAGAATGGGAGTTGGGAGAAGAGATGCTGCGCGCACGGTCAACGATAGAGAGAGCTTAGAGGAATAGCATCTTGGAATTTGATATAAGGAGCTTTTGTCATCTTCCTTACGGCTCCTTACCTGTGGGAACATATATCTGTTTACAGACGTAACTACACACATCTTTATTCAACTCTTGGGAGAAAAGAAGGAATGTATCCATTTCAATAAAAACGCTTTTTTTTAGAAACCCACTTTTCTCTTGGTAGCCCATAACTTTCAAATTATTTCTTTCCTGTCATTTTTTTGGGATGTGTTTAATCTTTTATTTAGACATAGTTCTATATCTGGTTGATCCATAAATTCAGTTTTATTACAACAACAGAAATTGAGTAGTATGTATCAAAATCGTTGACGGGTGGACTATATTTTATTCCATCCTATTTTATAGGATTATAAATGGAACGATAGAATTTTTATTTTAAATTGGCGAGGGGCCATAAATTTTAATGAAATGATTAATTGTAAAAATATTCTTGTTACAACAGGTTTAATTATTAAGATTATGAATAGACTTACCTAATAACATCCCGTTTTGTCCCGGAACTATCTCGTTTTGATGTTATGGCCAGTGGCATTTTTTTCATGAAAATTTATAAGTGCCAAATTGCATTGATGCAACTGATTCCAATGCAAAATGCATTCAATGCCGCTATCTCCTAAAAATCTAAATTATAGAATATATATTTTCTATCTGCCAAGCACATTTTTGCATCCATCGAAATACAGTGGTACCTAAGTTTTCGAACGACTTGACTTTCGAACAAATCGGTATTCGACCAAGAAATTCGAGAAAATATTGTCCTAAAATCCGAACAAACATTTGGAACTCGAACACCACCGAGATGAGCCGAGTTGTTTTTATATTTACACTTTTAGATCTTATTTCTTGTTTAGATACACGTTTTTACACAAAATATAAAAATTAGGCCAGTAAAACGGCATATTTCTGGAGCTTAGAAACGAAATAAACTACATAGTTTACTACATTATTTGTTATGGGATAAATTGTTTCTCGGTTCTCGACCGCACTTCAGGAACGAATCGTGGTCAAGAACCGAGGTACCTCTGTAAAATATTTTCAGCCTATGAATTTTCTGAATAATGGAGATAGATTGGCTGAAACAATAGTAAAGAAGATAAGATTCTAATAGGGTAGCCCTTAAGGCCTACGCCACTGCGACCCCTTTGGATCTATTGTGACTCCCCGCACTCTAGAAGCTTACCCCACCAGACCTTCGCGTTTAATCAGACTCTTAATTCTGGACAGCGACTTCTCTTAGGGAAAGCTCCTCAGGCCTTGATTTTTTTTTTTTTTCCTCCCCCAAGAAGTAACATCCTTAGCCACAGACAAGCCCCCTCATACTGGACACAACACGTGCAGAGTGCCCCGTTTCCTCCTCTTCCTCCTCACAGAACCTACAAAAGGCTATCATCCACCAGGTGCCCATGCATTGCATGTGTTTTCTGCAGCCTGCAGTGGCCAAGTTAATAGGCCCTACAATTATCCTTATAGCCCCACGCGGCTTTGACGGATTAATTCTGCAATCAGCGAATAATGAAGATAGATTGACTGAAACAATTGTCAAAGATTTATTTTAAGGGCAGCACACCTGGATGAAGGATTTTAGTTCCCCCTAGTAGGTAAGTGATTCCAGATGTACAATGTGGATCAACCAAAATTCTTGTTCCAGACTTGTAAGTAGATTTTAAAATTCGTAGTTTGGAAAAAATTGTATACGTTCATGTTGTTAGAAAAAATTAATAAAAACTTATATACTCGTAAGCGGTCAGGTCAAAGATTGAATTATTTTATTATCTTTTTAATAACAATAATTTTGGAGCGTCTGTGTTTGTGATAGTAAGTAATCGCCTATTTTTTTCAGGCGGGGCTTAACGTCCAATTAAGTAGGGAAGGGATTAGCTATGCGGTTAGCGTACTGGACACCCCCACGCGGAGGTCCCGGGTTCGAATCCAGCTGCTGACCCTTAGATTTTCTCTTCCTAGGAGCTTCTTACAGCTCACTATGGACAGTGTTGTCTGTAACGAGAGAACACTGTCCGGAGGCCGGCAGTGCACTGAAAAAAGCTCCGGGCGCCAATAATCTTAGATGTTGACGCGCCTTAAATCATTTAAAAAAAAAAAAACTAGGGTTCGTGGATGGAGGCGACTAGCAAACATACTCTACTGTAAATTTCTTTTATTAACCTTTAAATAAAATCCAAGGCCTAGAGACCGGGAATCGAACCCAGTACCACAATGCATATTAGCTTTACAGGTCTCGCCTCTTAAACCCGCTCGGCTACCGTGGCGCCAACGTGTTTGATGAACTTTGATATCTGAAGTAATAACTGTAGATTGATTTTTTTTTTTTTTAGTGAAGATCAAGTAATACACAATTTACACAGATTTATATGCACATGATTTCTGATTGCTAATAACGTAACATATGATTTCAGCCAGCGTTCATAAATAAAAGTAATAAATCTTTATTAATAATAAACAAAATTGATCGATGCAATGGAAAGGTTCATTCAATTTCAGCTGGTAACAAAACCCATAAATTTAGAACTACAATAGAGTGTTCTACTTATTACCAATTAAAACTTTTTGTTTATTTTAAATTGGGTATAAATTAAGTACTTTGTTATTTTTGTGCCCAAAAGGCATCCTGATTCTTTTTATAATAATTTCTTTAATTTATATTCAAATGTTCGCATTGCGTTAGTTGTAAAAGTAATTAATTTCTTCTTCTTTTTTCTGAGAGTTTTTTTCGAATATTTTCTTTGAGTAATTTTTTTTTTTTTAAGGAAAAATTAATTTTGGCCATCTTGAGATGTATTAATTTAAAAATTTCCTTATTACTTTAAGCACCTGTAGAGAATTGTTATGAGAGAAGTTATTGTTTAAGTGTACTTACCATATTTTTTAATTTTATTTTTAGCTTAAACATCTTGTCGATTATAGTTAGCTAGAGAAACTTTGTTTCACCCTACAGCTGTTATAAAAACACATGTTTTATTGTGGGCTACTGCTGCTGCTCCATATTTATGGTGGAGAGAAATTGAACTAACCATCCTGATTCATAGGTTATTACCTTTTTCCACTATCTCAATAAACGTGGCCTAAAACACACATCAATATTATATCTACTCGCTCCGAGCGATTTTTATTTCATTTTATATATTGTTTAATATATTTTCTATTTTTATTTATTTACAGTAACTATCCAAGTGTAATAAAAAAAGTCGCAAATAACCTGAAACAAATGGTCATTTTTATTAGTGCTGGGCCAGTTGTTAGTAACCTAATCTAACCATATATTTGTTTGTTTTTGTTTTTTATATACTATCGATATACTACAAGTATAACAAATTTTAGTAGCTGATGAAATTGAATTGAGAAAAGCTCGATACATCTTTTAAAAATCGATTTATTGAACTGGCAGGAATGATTTTAACCAATAGTAGTCCAGATATCTACTGCAATCTTTCGTTTTCAGTTATGCTGACCACCGCCCACTCCACAAATAGACAAATTGTAAAAAACCATTTTCCTTTGGGACACTCATAGGAGCTGAAAATGGATGCTTTCTTGTTGAACGCTGACTCGTTCTCCCGCTTACTAAGAACAATAACAAGAGTAAGGTTTTACTAGAGGCAGGTTAGTAAACAGCTTTTCCCCACAACTACTAGAAAGGGGAAATAAAAACTGATTTGTTTACAATATCTAGTCGTCTTCTTTCCAATCCAAACACAATAAACGTCAGTGCCCTTGTTTACTGCTCCGCCGTAGAGATGTTGTGTGGAGACGAGGCGAGTTTCATAGCTTTGGCAAACCCCTTTCTTTAATACAAACCTCCTTAGTACTCTGTCATGTAACGAAGGTTCGTCTTGCTATCAACTGAATTATTGATTTTTTTTTCTCTAAATTATTTAATAAATTTCTTTTGATCCCTGCACAATCAATTTGAATGCTCAGGCCTTCTATGCAGAAGACTTAATTTGAATATTAATGCTGAAACATTTTTAGAATGTCTGCAAAAAAAAAGTATAAATAGATTTCTATCTACCATCTTACAGTTTTCGAAGGTTAGCTCATAGTTAGAATTGTGTTTAAAGTTGAAAAAAAAAAAGGTCGTAAAAATGGCACTATAAAATTAAAATTACGTGTTATTGTTAAGAGTTAGTTAACATTCTACAAATATCTGTTTCAGATTGCCATAAATTGGTAGTATTCTGGACTTGTGGAAAGCTTCGACTTAATCCAGGCAATTAAAGTGGGCATTCATTATCAGGGAATACATTACAGTTTGACGTCACCTTTGGGTTATTTCGGGAGTGTAAAGAAAAGGCTAATGAAGCACAGGTTGATTACATTGTGTAAAAGACTTTTGAATGGGTTTAAGATTAGAATGTTGGATCGTATTGGGTGTTGTTCTATAGTCATAAGGAAAGATTCATTTTCGCTAGTCACCTTAATAATTGTTAAGAAAATAATATTTAAAGAACAAACAAAATATTAAAACGTCCAAGTATTAATTTTCATTTCAGTTGGGGTGGAGTGGGGGAATGCTAAGTATATTGCTAGCTATCAGCGGGTTTAGACGTAATCTTTTGGGGGCAGTTTGGAATGGATCGATGTGCTGGAGGAAAGCTGTTCAGTGGGGGCGGCAGTAGAAGAAGTAGGAGCCGTGGAATGCGAGTGGCTCCAATGCAATATCCATAATTGGTGAGATGTCTGCGTTGGATGTGGCTGTTAGGATCTAGCCGCCACGCTAATACTTCCAACTGCTGGGAGGGAGGTGTCATGTTTGAAACATTGCCTGTCAGGAACTTGTCTGTACATGTTCTAGTTTCGTTTTTTTTTTATTTTTTTACTTCAGCAGACTAACCCAAACCCAAAACAGTAAATTTTTGGTAAGATGTACAAAAAAAATACACTTTTGTCTTCAGCACCTGCACATAATCATGAGTATAATACTAAGCGAGTGGAAGTAACGCGATTAATCAAGTAATTGCCGAAGGCATCCGTTTGGTTTTATATTTATATAAGCCCAAGTCCAAAAAAGTGGTTTATATGAATTGGTCTTTACATTTTTTTTACTTTATTTATTTATTAGTATGAACTAAAGTAATGCATATTTTTTACGTCCAACTACCAAATTAGGTATCGTGGACGGAGGCGACTAGCAAACATACTTCACTATAAATTTCTCATATTAAACATTAAATAAAATCCAAGGCCTAGACCGGGGGAATCGAACCCACTAAACCAACAATACATCTTAGCATTGCGGGTCTAGCCTATAGCCGCCTAACATTCTTTACTGTAAATTTCTTTTATTAAACACATTAAATAAAATCCAAGGCCTAGACCAGGGGAATCGAACCCACTAAACCAACAATGCATCTTAGCAGTGCGGGTCAAGTCTCTTAACCGCTCGGCTATCGTGTCGCCTTGGTAATTTAGAATAAGGGCTTTTTAGGGACTGGGAAATCCCTTTAAAGAGCTATTTCAGTATTTACTTTTCATACGAGGGTCGTTTGAAAAGTCCGTGCAAAAATAAAAACTACTTAATTTTTGGGGGTAAACCTTTTTTATTTTTCAACATAGTCTCCTCATTTTAGGCTTATACACTTCGTCCAACGCTGCACTAGTTTGTTGATCCCTTCCGAATAATAGGATTTGTGCAAGTCTGAAAAATAGCCATTCGTTTCTGCAATCACCTCCTCGTTTGAATAAAATCTTTTTCCCGCCAGCCATTTCTTCATATTGGGGAACAAATAGTAGTCCGAGGGAGCCAAGTCTGGAGAATAGGGGGGATGTGAAACGAGTTGGAACCCTATTTCCATTAATTTTGCGACCACAACTGCTGAGGTGTGAGCTGGTCGTGATGGAAAAGGACTTTTTTGTGGGCCAATCGTGGGCGTTTTTCTTGCAGCTCGGTTTTCAAACGGTCCAATAACGATGAATAATATGCACCTGTAATAGTTTTACCCTTTTTCAGATAGTCGATGTGGATTATTCCTTGCGAATCCCAAAAGACAGTCGCCATAATCTTTCCGGCCGAAGGAACGGTCTTCGCCTTTTTTGGCGCAGATTCCTCCTTGGTAACCCATTGTTTAGATTGTCCTTTGGTCTCAGGAGTGTAGTGATGTATCCATGTTTCATCCACAGTGACGAAACGACGCTTAAAGTCCTGCGGATTCTTCTGGAACAGCTGCAAACCGTCCTTGCAACACTTCACACGATTTCGTTTTTGGTCAAGCGTGAGCAATCGCGGCACCCATCTTGCGGATAGCTTTGTCATGTCCAAATGTTGATGCAAAATATTATGTACCCGTTCATTCGAGATGCCCACAGCACTAGCAATCTCACGCACCTTCACTCTTCTGTCATCCATCACCATATCATGGATTTTATCAATGATTTCTGGAGTAGTAACCTCAACAGGGCGTCCAGAACGTTCAGCGTCACTTGTGCCCATATGGCCACTCCGAAAATTTTAAAACCACTTATAAACTGTTCTAATCGAAGGTGCAGAGTCACCATAATGTTTATCAAGTTTCTCTTTAGTCTCCTGAGGCGTTTTGCCTTTCATAAAGTAGTGTTTAATCAACACACGAAATTCTTTTTCGTCCATTTTTTGAAAATCACTCGACTTCCTCGATTCAAACGAATGCCAAACACAAAGAAATAGACCGATCTGGCTGAAACTTGGTGTGTGTTCTTCCAAGAGATGCTACTAACTAAACATAACCTCGATACGCGCCAGTGGTGCTATCTCTCTGACTTTGCACGGACTTTTCAAACGACCCTCGTATATTGCTGAACTTTAACTAATAATTGAATGATTATTCCAGGCGATACCCCTAAAGAATGGGGGGGGAGAGATTGAAGGTGGATTTCTCTCTAAAGTATCTTTTACATTACAATGTACGGTTTAAACAAACTGTATAATGTAAGGTAAAACTTAAATATGTTTGAAAACTCTAAATTTAAATGAAACAAAAGTCTATAGTTTAGTTATTGCAGTTAGAAAAAAATTCTGGGTAATTTTTAATTCTGTTATTAATCACAGCGGAGTTTTATTGCTTCTGTTATTATTATTAATACTATGCGTTTCAAGTTTGTTCATAGTATTTTTACTTTAAATTATTCCTGTATTATATAGGACGTCGCTAGTATTATATGTGCGGTAGCTTTTTACGCTTATATTCTTCAGTTTATTGAAAAAAATCTTTTCTTAGTTTTAGATTTATACAAGCATAAAGTAATATGCTTGGTATGTGGTATTAGAGCTATAGTGTTGTTCCCTTTTAGAGCTACAGTGTTGTTCCCTTTTTAAGTATGTGATATACAAGTCTAATATGAGGGAAGTCGTGCTCCTATCTGGAGCAGTATAGCCCACGTGTTGTTTCCTATATCGTAACTCTTAAGGGCCCTCCCTATCTTCCTCTGGAGTACTTTTTTTTTCATTTTTTTATTTCTCTCTCTCTTTCCACATTCATTTCTATATCCAGACTTCAATAACGTGTTTCTATAATAATTTAGCTCATTTATATTCTATTGTTGCGCACTTTTATTACGTTCAGGAATAGTCCATCGTTATACAGTAGAAATGGTGTGTCCTAGAGTTACGAAGAAGGCAAAGAATGAAAAACAAGATGGAATAAGTGTGCAAATGAAGAAGAACAGGAAAAAACGTGAATGGACAAGAAAATTATTTTTATAAATTTGTTACATTCTTTTACAGCCAGCGGTGACCCTAGTACACTCTTTTTGGTTTACGTGATCGGAAATTGCCCCCTCGTGGCCACAGAGAACTTGGCGTGATAAGTGAAGGTTTTCACTGAAGGAAAATGCAACTGTTCTCTTTTGCCGCCTCCAAGGTTGCCCTGGTATTATTGCTTGGTAGTCATTATCAATTTAATCTTTCTTTAAGATAAGAAAATTTTATTCTAACCGCATTTCATATAGAACCTTTTTTTTTTTAACTTAACCATTAATACTGCATCAGTAGCTTTGTAATTTCAAGGTTTTACTTTATAAGCTATTCTCCCGCAACCCAGTAGTTGGGAGGAGAAGAATTATAGTTTCTAGAAAAGAGTGTAATTATTTGTTAAATCGATTTTTACAATCGAGTAAAATAAATTAAAGTAATGCTTACGTTTTACATACGGGCTTTACATTTAACAACCACGAGAAAAAAGCGGCCACTCCGAAAATTTTGAAACCACTTATAAACTGTTCTAATCGATGGTGCAGAGTCACCATAATGTTTATCAAGCTTCTCTTTAGCTCTCCTGAGGCGTTTTGCCTTTCATAAAGTAGTGTTTAATCAACACACTCGACTTCCTCGATTCAAACGAATGCCAAACACAAAGAAATAGACCGATCTGGCTGAAACTTGGTGTGTGTTCTTCCAAGAGATGCTACTAACTAAACATAACCTCGATACGCGCCAGTAGTGCTATCTCTCTTGACTTTGCACGGATTTTTCAAACGACCCTCGTAATTGGCTGCCTTTGAAAAGGTTGGGTTTTCTCGCATGGTACATGAAGCATAGCGCTCACCAGGTCTTCTCCACTCACGGTCCCGGTCATCTGATTGCCACAATGCAAACCGGCACTCATCTGTGAAGAGAACAGCCCCCTCCCCCCATTGCTCAAGGGTCCAATGGAGATACTGATTTACAAAAAGTCTCCTTTCTACTCGATGCCTCTCCAGTAGAAGAGGACCTGTTGCGAGACGTCTAGAGACTAAGTTATTCTTTTGAAGCCTTCTAATGACTGTCCGAGAGCTCACCCTGACATTACGGACCGTTTGTAGTTCGCTACGTATCTCGGGAGCGGTCACATTACGATTGCGCATACTGTAAGAGTAATAAAACGATCGTCTCTAGGCGACGTACATCGCTGTCGACCGCTACCTTCTCTTCGATCGAGACTTCCGGTGGTCCTAAGTCGTTGAAGACCATCGTGGATGGTAGAGCGCGGCTCACCTATGACTTGAGCGATGTACCGTACGCTACGCCCTTCGTTGGCCAAAGCATCTGCCCGGGCAAGGTCTTCACGACTTAAAACCATCCTTTTAGGGGAAAAAGTCAATTTAATTAAATTTTTGCAAAAATTTATGTTTAATCAAAGAATACGAGGGTCGTTTGAAAAGTCTGTGCAAAGTCAGAGAGATAGCACCACTGGCGCGTATCGAGGTTATGTTTAGTTAGTAGCATCTCTTGGAAGAACACACTCCAAGTTTCAGCCAGATCGGTCTATTTCTTTGTGTTTGGCATTCGTTTGAATCGAGGAAGACGAGTGATTTTCAAAAAATGGACGATAAAGAATTTCGAGTGTTGATTAAACACTACTTTATGAAAGGCAAAACGCCTCAGGAGACTAAAGAGAAGCTTGATAAACATTATGGTGACTCTGCACCTTCGATTAGAACAGTTTATAAGTGGTTTCAAAATTTTCGGAGTGGCCATATGGGCACAAGTGACGCTGAACGTTCTGGACGCCCTGTTGAGGTTACTACTCCAGAAATCATTGATAAAATCCATGATATGGTGATGGATGACAGAAGAGTGAAGGTGCGTGAGATTGTTAGTGCTGTGGGCATCTCGAATGAACGGGTACATAATATTTTGCATCAACATTTGGACATGACAAAGCTCTCCGCAAGATGGGTGCCGCGATTGCTCACGCTTGACCAAAAACGAAATCGTGTGAAGTGTTGCAAGGACGGTTTGCAGCTGTTCCAGAAGAATCCGCAGGACTTTAAGCGTCGTTTCGTCACTGTGGATGAAACATGGATACATCACTATACTCCTGAGACCAAAGAACAATCTAAACAATGGGTTACCAAGGGGGAATCTGCGCCAAAAAAGGCGAAGACCGTTCCTTCGGCCGGAAAGATTATGGCGACTGTCTTTTGGGATTCGCAAGGAATAATCCTCATCGACTATCTGGAAAAGGGTAAAACTATTACAGGTGCATATTATTCATCGTTATTGAACCGTTTGAAAACCGAGCTGCAAGAAAAACGCCCATGATTGGCCCACAAAAAAGTCCTTTTCCATCACGACAACGCACCAGCTCACACCTCAGTAGTTGTGGTCGCAAAATTAATGGAAATAGGGTTCCAACTCGTTTCACATCCCCCCTATTCTCCAGACTTGGCTCCCTCGGACTACTATTTGTTCCCCAATATGAAGAAATGGCTGGCGGGAAAAAGATTTTATTCAAACGAGGAGGTGATTGCAGAAACGAATGGCTATTTTTCAGACTTGCACAAATCCTATTATTCGGAAGGGATCAACAAACTAGAGCAGCGTTGGACGAAGTGTATAAGCCTAAAAGGAGACCATGTTGAAAAATAAAAAAGGTTTACCCCAAGAAATTAAGTAGTTTTTATTTTTGCACGGACTTTTCAAACGACCCTCGTATAATTTGAAAAAATTAAAAAACTCACTTGATAAGCTGACTCAAGAAAAATGAAAAATCTGTTAACCCGTTTTAAACACTTTAAAAGAATAAGTATCACTGATAAATGGTAAACAACTAGTCTGCAATGTTAGTTTGAGCTCAAAGATCATTGCTAACATTTGTACCTAATTATTAAAGAAGATAAACAAATAACTACAGGTGTCCGGTTTTTTTTGTCACTGAGTGTATACAATATGTATATAATGTATATATATATTAAATTTTTTGTTTTGTTTAAATGAAAGGAAGGAAAATCTTAAGGTCTAAGAAAAATTGCTGTAGGAAAATATACATGCAATATTCAGAGAATTGTTGGCCCTCATTCCCCTGCCAATAAGATATCAGGGGCAGTAATTTTCAGTGTTTTTCTTTTTCTAGATTTGTTCTTCCTCCTTTATGTTGGTTCCTGTTCGCAGAATGCAGAATAGAAGCTGTTAATATTGAATGTGGGACACTCGGGTAAATCATAATTTTCCTTCAATATATATACATCTCTGTAGTTGTTCTGGTTTTGTTTTTTCTTTGTTCATATTTAATTTTTGTTTCCCCTAGCAACATCTTGAAAAAACAAAAAGAGATGCAGACTCTCTTTTTTAAATGTGCGAATCATCGATCTTATCGTTCCTTAAATCTGTGAAAGTGATTTGTTTTAAATTACTTTTGGATGACAGGACAATGTAAATCATAAAAATTTTATGAACACAAATCTTGGAAATGAAAGTTAACTTGACTCTTTTAGGATTTTCGCCGGAGAGCTTTCCTCAGAATGTATGGAAACATGAAAGTCGATTATAGGAGAGGTGATCTTTGGAGTAAGTTGGAAAGTTATCGCTGCTTTCATGTTTGTTCGAAGTTCCCACCATCTTCATGTACCAACCATCCATCTGAAGAATGTATTAAGGAATTCTGTTAATACTCTCGCGTGCAATCTACAATGTTAAACGACATTTTCCTTATCTGTTTACGAGTGTGATGTCATCAACTAATAAAGCCATTTCAGATTTATTCCACGAACGATGAAAGAGTATTCTATTCAGTAAATTAGTTTAGATGTCCAACTTGCATACTTGAAAGAAGGCTTTCATCGTCTAGTCTGGTGATAAAATAAGAATCTGATTGGGTAAGTAATTCTTTGTGCAAGACTTTTTCTCTGTTTCCAAGTGGCTGAATCAGCACTTCTTCATTCATTTGCTTCTTAATAAATTAGATTATAGGCAATCAGTTCTTCTCGGTAAGCTGGCTTGGCAAAATTTCATTTGTTTTAACCCACCTAAACTAACTGGAAAGAATCTTCATTCCTTTCTATTAGCAGCTTATCTTCTATTCGGATACAGAGGACTTGTTAACACTTTCAGTTTTAGAAATTATTTTAATTTGTAAATGTACACTTCATACTTACATATGTAATATAAAAAATAAATAAAAGGAAATCACGATTGGAGAAGGCACCCAGTGGTGTGCACTCCAGTAACTTGCTTTGCTACACTGCTCTCACGATAAGAGTAGATCGCGAGGCCATCTTCAATGTCCTTGTAGAATTACCTGGTAATGTGGAGGAAGATAGGTGTTCCATGAGAATGTTAGGATGAGCTGCTGTAGAGTGGAATGAAATTTGAAGTAAACGTGTGTTAGCAAGATCTGTAATGAGAAAGGCATTTTGAGGTCATTATGGATAGTGTGAGGTTAGATAAATAGAAGGGAGCGCTAAGAAGTTTTCGAAGTATTTTTGGACTGTAATGTCTGGGAGGCGTAGTGAGTTAGAGAACGCTTAGTCTTCGATGCCGTATGACCAAATAGGTCACAGTAACATTAGATATAAGAGTCTTTTTTTATATAGATGTAATAGATAAAATGTTTTTTTTTTTTTAAATCAACCCTGTAGATGACGCGTAAAGTACTCGGGCACAGCCATCGGCCTGCGCTATCCATCTTTCGACAAGGCGATTCCTTGGATTGGGCTAAGAGTCTGGGGCGCCTGATGAAGTCGACAAATTAACATGGTCTCAGTACTACCTCTCTTAACACTTGTACAAAGTGACGTAGCTAAATAAAAATAAGGAGGCCCCTCTCCAATTGGTTTTTTCCCCATAATTTTACTTTGACAGTAAAAGTAAAGTAAAGTAAATTGCCTATTTTTTTAGGCGGGCTTTACGTCCAACTACCAATTAGGTGTCGTGGACGGAGGCGACTAGCAAACATACTTTACTATTAAAGTTCTCATATTAACCATTAAATAAACTGCAAGGCCTAGACCAGGGGAATTGTACCCACTAAACCAACAATACATCTTAGCATTGCGGGTCTAGCCTATAACCGCCTAACATACTTTACTGTAAATTTCTTATATTAACCATTAAATAAAATCCAAGGCCTAGAGACACCGGGAATCGAACCCACTAAAACCAACAATACATCTTAGCATTGCGGGTCTAGTCTCTTAACCGTTCGGCTACCGTGGCGCCTTACTTTGACAGTATTTTACAGGACTAAATATTGTTTTAATAGATATTATTTATTAAACAATAAAAAAGTCTTTAGAAAGAGATAAAATTTTGTACTTATACATACTTCTTACAGTTGTTATAAATGACTAGTTTTTAAAAAACAGGACACCATGTCGGTGACAGAAAGATCCATATCTTTTTAATATTTCATTCTAATCTAGGACTGGAACTATCATCCACTTTTTTCCCCCAGCTTACATTTGCGTGACCTAGATCTATTTATCTATTTTCTCTAGTTCTCCTATTTAATATTCCCTTTATCAGTCAGTTCTTTCTTCTATGTTTAGTTAAATGTTTGTACAGATATTTTTCATAGCACCAGCATTTGGCTTAGCCTCGAAAATTTTCATCTCTTGTTGTGGATTGTTTACTTGTTTATTCTGTCTGGAACAATTTGTGTTACTGAATGTACGGCGGCGTTCTTTGGAATATTGCGGTTAACGGGTAACCCACCTGGGCAATATCGGCCTTGTCAATAACATCTGTTGCAGGCTACCATAATTTTTCTCCTCCCCTATTGGTTGAATATATTTTAAATAAACAAATATTTACCTAGACAATTTTTGCAAATAAAAATAGTTTAGGAAATTTTTGTAATTCTCTTATAATTTTTAAAAATACTAATAATGGAGTCAGTCTTTTTCTTCATTAAGGCGCCACGATAGCCGAGCGGTTAAGAGTCTAGACCCGCAATGCTAAGATGTATTGTTGGTTTAGTGGGTTCGATTCCCCTGGCCTAGGCCTTGCAGTTTATTTAATGGTTAATATGAGAACTTTAATAGTAAAGTACGTTTGCTAGTCACCTCCGTCCTCGGCACCTAATTGGGTAATTGGATGTAAAGCCAACCTGAAAAAAATAGGCAATTACTTTACTTCTACTTTATTTTATTCTTCATTAATATTAGTGCATAAGTTAGTTAAATTGGTTGTCTTAACAGTCGTTCGTTGTAAACGCTTTGTTTTTTAGTAAGCAAGGATGCGTAAACTTTAAAGTAAGTAACGCTTCTCTCGATAATATGGAACTGAAGAGCTTCTAGGTAGGTAAGAAATGGATGAACGTGGTTGGAGAAAATATTTGGTTTCTGCCACCTGGTGATATACCATCACCTCGCATTTATCTCTTCTTTTTTTTTTACTCTTACAGCAGATCTTAGGCTTCAATGAAATAGTAGAGGTCGCCAAAGTTGTCTATATAGACCCCCCCAGGGGTGCAACTTTAATTTACATCCAACTACTAATTTAGGTGTCGTGGACGGAGGTGATTAGCAAACATACTTTACTATAAATTTCTCACATTTACCATTAAATAAAATCCAAGGCCTAAGACCAGGGGAATCGAACCTACTAAACCAACAATACATCTTAGCATTGCGGGTCTAGCCTATAACCGCCTAACATACTTTACTATAAATTTCTCATATTAACCATTAAAACCGGGGAATCGAACCCACTAAACCAACAATACATCTTAGCATTGCGGGTTCTTGCCTCTTAACCGCTCGGCTACCGTGGCGCCTATTTTTATTAAAGTATTGTATGGTTCCATCCACTTGTAGCAAACAATTTACAGCATGTGTGATGATATGAACGTTTTTTTTTTTTAATTGTTTATTGATCCCCCTAGATATAATTCAATAAGAAATTAGTATCTTCACTTTAATCTGCCATCAATTATCTGAAAAGATTTATTAAATTAATTTTTATTAATGAAATAATTTTATGAATTTTGTGTTCGCACTTTTTTGTTTTTCTAAACTTTAAATCCCCTTCAAGTACAAAACTGAAGGTAACTAATTCAGGGAAGATAAAATAAGTTTGAAGTGATAATTGGTGGGAATTATGTATTTTTAAAAAGGGAAAACTGGTACTACATTTCTGGAAAAAGGGGAAAGTGATTTCATTAATTAAAATGTGCGCAAAGTTGAAGAAAGTAGTTTAGTTTGTTGCGCAGACTGCTGCTGGCTAAGAAGGCGCCGCAAGCCATAAGAGAATTAATCCAGATACGGCCTCTTACCTGGGTAATTACCTCACAGTCTCTCTCTCCATGCCCCCCCGATTACAAGTTAAGCCCCCCCATATCATCACCGCCCCCCAACCACCCGTTAAATCTTCACTTTACATTCCCGGCGCGCTTCCCATCTCTTCCAACACCAAACTGTTGATGAATCTCCCCCCCCTTTCTCAGTTGAACCAAAATCGTTCAACAAACTTATATAACCCAATCATAAATCTATTACGTACGTAAAATTAAACTTGAAAATTAATTTGTGAGATGTGGCCTAAATAACACCAATTCCCCCCTCCATTTAATCAATGTAAAGTGAGGCGCAGCGTTTTAAGGAGCTTTTAAGTCTTATCCCCCGTCCCCGCTAACAGCTTTTTCTGCTACATGTTCAAAATTATTTATATTTTTTTTAATGAATATTGTTAGATTTTATTCGTCATGGATCGCATGTTTATTTGACATCCCTGACCTGGGATTTTCAGATTTTACGTTCATCGGCAGAGGTAGACTTAAATCAGAAGTATTGACAGGGCCGGATTTTCCTAACTAGGCTAACTAGGGCCTCAAGATCAGGAGAGGGGGGCTACATACAAATTAGTAGGATAAAAAGGAGGCTTCCAGCTCAGTAAACATGGCGGACTAGGAAGCAGAGGTAGACTTAAGTCCAGAAGTATTGACAGGGCCGGATTTTACTAACTAGGCTTCAGCCTAGGGCCTCAAGATCAAAAGAGGGAGCCTACATACAAATTAGTAGGGCAAAAAGGAGGCTTCTAGCTCAGAAAACATGGCGGACTAGGAAGCAGAGGTAGACTTAAGTCCAGAAGTATTGACAGGGCCGGATTTTACTAACTAGGCTTCAGCCTAGGGCCTCAAGATCAAAAGAGGGAGCCTACATACAAATTAGTAGGGCAAAAAGGAGGCTTCTAGCTCAGAAAACATGGCGGACTAGGAAGCAGAGGTAGACTTAAATCAGTATTGACAGGGCCGGATTTTACTAACTAGGCTTCAGCCTAGGGCCTCAAGATCAAGAAGGGGGCCTACATACAAATTAGTAGGGCAAAAAGGAGGCTTCTAGCTCAGAAAACATATCGGACTATGATGAAGTAGGGTCGGCGGCATGGTGTGGTGCAGTTAGAGTCTCCTGCTCTATCCTTCTCTTTACACTATTAACGTGCATCTTTTTCTCTCTCTCTCTCCATCTATATCCATATCACTTAAACTAAATAGTTGATTTGAATTTTTGAAAATAAATTATTTATAGAAAATTACCATCCTACAATTAAAGCTAAGTATTGTATATGGAATAGTGGTTATGAACATTTAATATTTCAGTGCTCCAATTGGGTGAATAACCTGGAAAATCGTGACAGGCCAGTAACTTCATCTAACAATGTATGTAGTTCATAAACTAGGCAAAATTAAAATTACACTATTCTAAAAAAACAGTAAACACTAAAACACTGAACCGAAAATAAGGAGAAATTCTACGCATATGACTAATAAACAAACGTAAAAGTGTATTGGTTAAGATCAACGCGTTCAGCACATTGGGACAACGTAAGAAGGATTAAATAAATATTTAGTACAATTAAAATTAAGCAATATTTTCATACATACATATGTTAGTAATAGATAAACTAATTTAAAATTCATAATTAATTTCAAATTATTTCGTTTGAAATTTCGTAGAAATTGTTATTTCACTGGAATTTTAATTTCACTTTTAAAATTTTGAATTTGAAAAACGACGTTTGATTATTACTTATTATAGTTACTCATGATCTTTTCGTAATGTTATAAGTGTTACTCTGTTTCTGTAGACTTCAGACCTTCAAGTTCAACCAAGTTGCGGTTCAGGACGACATGAATTGCAGTAAGAGAAACCAAATTGTGTTTCTAAATTTTTTTTTTAAGTAAAATTTAAATAATTGACTTAACATAAAACCGAAAAAATAATAAAAACGACAAGTTGCATAACGTGAGGTATTTTAGAAACTCATTTGTATGTGATCGTTTATAATATGAATATAGGGCGCCACGGTAGCCGAGCGGTTAAGAGACTAGACCCGCAATGCTAAGATGTATTGTTGGTTTAGTGGGTTCGATTCCCCTGGTCTTGTATTTTATTTAATGGTTAATATGAAAACTTTATAGTAAAGTACGATATATATTCGTATGTTTGTCCACGACACCTAATTGTTAGTTGGACGTTAAGCCCCGCCTTAAAAAAGTAGGCGATTACTTTACTTTTTATATATTGATTTCGTGACCGTAAATTATTAAATTAAGGATTCAAGATTGGCGAGGAATCGGCCAAATAAAGAAATAACAACTCGTCTTTTATTTGCCAACGTTTCTTCGACAAATATATTGTCTTCTTCAGGGCGTGGCTATGCGGGTTGGTTGGTTGAGTTACAGAAAACGAGTTGTTATTTTTTGATTTGGACCGATTCATCGCCAATTTTGAATCTTTAATCGTTTTTAATGTTATTACTGAGACCTAAGAGAACACAATGTAGATTATTATTTGACCTTTCATCTGGAAGTAAAATTTTGTCTACTTCTGTTTTTCCAGCCATCATATTCTCTGGAGAAGTTTGTCCTTTCCTTTCTTATCTTCTAGTTTATTGCTGTCCTTTCTATTCTGACAACATCTCATTTATTGTATCAACATCCAATGGTGTTCGTAGTATATTTATTATACTGGATATTTACGAGGGTCGTTTGAAAAGTCCGTGCAAAGTCAGAGAGATAGCACCACTGGCGCGTATCGAGGTTATGTTTAGTTAGTAGCATCTCTTGGAAGAACACACACCAAGTTTCAGCCAGATCGGTCTATTTTCTTTGTGTTTGGCATTCGTTTGAATCGAGGAAGTCGAGTGATTTTCAAAAAATGGACGAAAAAGAATTTCGTGTGTTGATTAAACACTACTTTATGAAAGGCAAAACGCCTCAGGAGACTAAAGAGAAGCTTGATAAACATTATGGTGACTCTGCACCTTTGATTAGAACAGTTTATAAGTGGTTTCAAAATTTTCGGAGTGGCCATATGGGCACAAGTGGCGCTGAACGGTTCTGGACGCCCTGTTGAGGTTACTACTCCAGAAATCATTGATAAAATCCATGATATGGTGATGGAAGACAGAAGAGTGAAGGTGCGTGAGATTGCTAGTGCTGTGGGCATCTCGAATGAACATAATATTTTGCATCAACATTTGGACATGACAAAGCTATCCGCAAGATGGGTGCCGCGATTGCTCACGCTTGACCAAAAACGAAATCGTGTGAAGTGTTGCAAGGACGGTTTGCAGCTGTTCCAGAAGAATCCGCAGGACTTTATATATTAATAAACATGTTATATAGTAAAAAACATATTACCAACTACTCGAAAATTTCATTTGTATAATTCATATAAAATTTTTCATCAGCATTTTGCTAATGATTAATTACAAATTAAAGTTATTAATTTTATTTATTTTTTTCGTTTCAGCGATCTCAAAGGATGAAGCCGAAGATAGTAAGACCAAAACGTCTGGTAAACTTCCTTTTAATGGTTACTCCGATGAATTTCTGGATCGATTAGAACCTAACGGCAATATACCCAACGATAAGGATATCAGATATGGTTAGTTAAAATTATTCATTGTATTTATTTTTACTATTCATTATTATTTTTGGTGACTGATTTTTGGGCGCCACGGTAGCCGAGCGGTTTAGAGGCGAGACCTGCGAAGCTAATTTGTATTGTGGTACTGGGTTCGATTCCCGGGGTCTAGGACTTGGGATTTTATTTAATGGTTAATAAAAGAAATTTACAGTAAAGTATGTTAGGCGGTTATAGGCTAGACCCGCAAAGCTAAGATGTATTGTTGGTTTAGTGGGTTCGATTCCCGGTCTCTAGGCCTTGGATTTTATTTAATGATTAATAAAAGAAATTTACAGTAAAGTATGTTTGCTAGTCGCCTCCGTCCACGACATCTAATTTGGTAGTTGGACTTTAAACCCTGCCTCAAAAAATAGGCGATTACTTTACTTTACTTTTACTGTTAACAGGTAACAGTTAATACTGCGACAATTCTGCAGTGAATTTATTACATGAATTCACTGTTTTTTTCCCCCCCAATGATCATGCTTGAATAGCGAAAGTGGTCCATAATGATGTGACAGTACAACATTGATCTTTTCCTCCAATTTAATGCTGAAGCATAGATCAGTGCATAACGATATTCTGCATTCCAGAAGTTTCCACTTCTCTATTTAGTAACATTGTTTTAATGGGACAAGTTTATGGTTAACGTTCCGCCTCGTTTTATACGAGTTTTTTACGTTTTATACGAGTAATTACATTAAACCTATCATAATTACATTACAGTTTGTTGGTAATTTAATTTCCTTTTCCGTTTTCTCTTTAAAATAAGCAATTTCAGTAAATGAAATTGGTCGCACAAGTCATGTTACAAGAAAAAATTAATTAAAATAAAATGTATTCTCAATAAAAGTTTGAAATTTGCTGCAGTCATTAAATGAATTTAACTTTCATTCATTATCCTTCTTCCATGGTCTCCCTCGGGATGACACCAACTTTGATATTAGATTAAGAGCTACATTTATATTATGCACTCCAACTTTTTGCTCCCTGCTCCATTTGTTTGGAACCTCTTTGGAGCGAAATTAGGTTTGTTATTGATCAGACTCCGCAGAGTTCGGAATTCAGACAGAGATCCAGGATATTTTTTTGTGGATTCCTTTATTCCCCCCCCCCATCAAAGTGCCCTTTTTAGTAATTTATATAATTCTAAAATTCACTCTCAATGTTGCTTTTAAAAATTTATCTCAATGCAACAAGCCTCTTTCATGTATTTGTAAATGGTTTGGGTTCTTATTATCCTAAAATTAGGCGCTATCTGGGAGATTCAAGGGTCCCTCTGGAATATATGGAAAAAGAAAATAAAATGTTTCCCAAATAATATATTACAGAAAATAGGATGAAAAATAAATGCCAGTATCAGCTAATTTATAAACAGTCCATGAACAGAGACAAGACAGAAGACACACTAACCCTCTAATGACGTAAAAACAGTACATTGTAAATTAGCCCTGAAGATGACCTAGTCACCATAGGTCCGAAAGCTCCGTCATAATAAAGTTTATAATGACTGAAACTGGCATTAATTTTTTTCATCCTATTGAAACTATGATGATTCAGTCACCAAAAATAATGAACAGATATTAACAGAAAATTTAATTAAGTCTGTATACCACCTCAGGAGCTGTATGTGTATATTTAAAGAAATAGATATGGTAAAATTTATGAAGTGGGCTGGACATGATGTGTGGTTAGGATGAGGAACGCGAGGATATATGCCCAAAAAAAAGGTGTTGAATGAGAGCAATCTCCATGGAGACAGAAGAGTTGGGAGACCAAAGCTGCGCTGGCCGGACATTGTTGCTGGTAATGTAAAGGTCGATGTTGCATATTTCCGACTGGTGAGCGGCTGCACTGGAGAGCAGGACTGATTGGTGGAAACTGGTTGAGGAGGCCAAAAGACTTAGCGTTGGATGATGATGTATACAACCTTAGTAGCTTTTAAGTCAAATTTTATTCGTTCTTGCGCAGCTTCAGGATAGTTTTGATTTTAGGGGTATTGGTCCAATTATTAGTCTATACCACCGAATCCGCCCAATCCGAAGTCACCTTTCCTGATTAGGTCTTGAAAGTCGTATTTAGAGTGTCTTCTGGATATTTCTTGAAGACCAAGGTGTTTTTCTGCTCCAAAATGCCCTACTCTCAGCCATATTGCTATCTTGACAGGAAATTACTAAGTACGTGCACAGCAATGCCATTTTCTCTACTTCCTGACCATCCGTTGACCTGACCAGCCCTTGCGATGATGCATATGCTAACTCAGTCAGCAGTGGCCTATGTTCTTTCGATTGTAATTCCTGGCATTAGCTTTCAGGTTAATTCTATTATTTTGTAAAAAAATATATATTTTCATATAAAGCTCATTGTACGGTAGCCGAGCGGTTATAGGCTAGACCCGCAATGCTAAGATGTATTGTTGGTTTAGTGGGTTCGATTCCTGGGGTCTTGGCCTTGGATTTTATTTAATGGTTAATATGAGAAATTTATAGTAAAGTATGTTTGTTAATCGCCTCCGTCCACGATACCTATTTGTGGTAGTTGGACGTAAAGCCTGCCTGACAAAATAGGCAATTACTACTAAAGCGCATTGTTTTCTTAACGAAAGAATAGTTTTAAAATGAAAAACTAAATGTATCTACTTCTCAAAATAAAACCTCCTGATACATACGCCCCTTGATCATAATATATTTGGAAATAAAATATTAAAAAACAATTCAAAATCTTACAACAACAAAAAAAAGTAAATAAAATAAAATTACAGGAAGAGAGAATGTAGTTACTTGAAGAAGTTTTGTAGTTGGCTAAGTGAGAAAAAGCGACACCAAGCAACCACCAATATGGAGGCAGCAAGATGTTGTGATGTCCCGTGGGATTTTTCCTGTGGTAAATAAATTCTTTATGATCCAACTAACAGAAACCCGTCAGACACTAGATGAACATCTCAACAACGCACCAAATCTTAACACCTCTACCCAACTACAAGTTTAACATCATTGTTAAATTGAGCTCGTACAAATCAACTTGGAGATGTTCAAGTTTGTTGGATTCCATTAACAGATGTTTAGCTATTTAATTTTTTTTTTTTTTTTTTTTTTTTGATCGTTTATTTAGTAACAATCAACGCATACTATTGCCGTTATAAGCAACAATGATAAACAATAAACAACATAAAACACTCAGAGTGGAGAGGTTACCCAGCGGTTATACTACAATAACATTTTACTTTCTACTGACTCTCGTCATCAGAAAGGAGATCGTGAGGCCACTGTCTATTTTAAGACCATCCTAGAAGTATTGTCTGGAAATATTCTGGAAGACAGATGTTGTACAAGTAGATTGTGATGTGATTGAAGGTTAAGATTGAATTTTCTGTATCGTGTTTTCAGCAACGAAGGGAATGTTTAATTGATTTGAATCTTCATTCGTTTTTTCTTCATGACTTTTCATTAAATATTGAAATCTTAATTAATTTAGCTTAATTACTAAAAATAAATACTGTAAATTAATTTACTAAATTGTTTATTTTCAGATAAGCTAAAAAGAAGTGGGACTATTGGTGAGTTTAGTATGTTTATTTAGCTTACATTTTTCTAATAAATTAAAGATCAGATGAAGAAGTGGTTAAACGTAGAGTGGATTCTCATGTAGAAGAATCTGGGATTTAAGCACTGGTAGTGTTCATCAAATAGATATCGCCTGGAATAATAGTTCAATTATTAGTTAATCATCAGCGATGCATGAAAAGCAAATACTGAAATAGCTCTTTAAAGGGATTTATCCCCACTTTCCCAGTCCCTAATAAGCCCTTTTTGTATAGATAACCAAGGCGCCACGGTAGCCGAGCGGTTAAGAGACTAGACCCGCAATGCTAAGATGTATTGTTGGTTTAGTGGGTTCGGTTCCTGGGCTCTAGGCCTTGGATTTTATTTATTGGTTAATATGAGAACTTTATAGTAAAGTATGTTAGGCAGTTAGAGACTAGACCCGCAATGCTTAGATGTATTGTTGGTTTAGTGGGTTCGATTCCCCCGGTCTAGGGCCTTGGATTTTATTTAATGGTTAATATAAGAAATTTATAGTAAAGTATGTTAGGCAGTTAGAGACTAGACCCGCAATGCTTAGATGTATTGTTGGTTTAGTGGGTTCGATTCCCCCGGTCTAGGGCCTTGGATTTTATTTAATGGTTAATATAAGAAATTTATATTAAAGTATGTTAGGCTAGACCCGCAAAGCTAAGATGTATTGTTGGTTTAGTGGGTTCGATTCCCAATCTCTAGGTCTTGGATTTTATTTAAAGTTTAATATGAGAAAATAGTAAAGTTTGTTTGCTAGTTGCCTCCGTCCACGATACCTAATTTGGTAGTTGGACGTAAAGCCCGCCTGAAAAAATAGGCGATTACTTTACTTTTTACATTAAACAAAAGTGTTAGGATAATTTGAATACTTATATTGGGTAAGATTATGGGATAACTAAAAAACATTCCGAGAAAATCTTGAGCTTCACCCACGGTAGATGAGCGGTCAAAGGCGAGGACTGTAAATGTAATAGTATATATTATGGTACTGGGTACGTTTCCTAGGTTTAGGCCTTGGATTTCTATTTAATGGGTAATAAATGGTAGTGTATTTGTTCTAGTCTCCTGCATCCACGATGCAAAATCGGTAGTTAGTTCGACGTAAAGCCTATCTGAAAAAAGAATGACACCACTTAAACGCTAGCAACCTTTTTTTTCTTTTTCTGCTGTGCTCAAGAGTTCTGGGTCTTAGAGCCCTTAATAGATATTTCTGAATTTCAACATATCCGGACAGCGCAAATCTCCCACTTAAGACAATAACAGCAAATAGGAGGCGTTTTCTTGAAACTTTATTTTGTGGAAATGGTACCGTAATCAGTCTTGATTGGCTAAAGTGCTGTGGCGAACTGCTCTTGCACCCATTTTGATTGGGCTAAAGTAATGTTCCTCATTCTTCACACGAACACAATTCCGGTTGATTTTAGTTGATTTTTAATTCATAATATAATTTCATTGATACTCCTAGTTAAAAATCTAATTTTATATCTTTTAGAAAACATGAATTAAACTTGGTGATGATGTTTTCCTTCCATAAAATATACTGCTACATTGCTATCTGATGCTGTAGTTTTGTTACTACAGTCTGATGATGAGAAACGCAAAAACTTTTTCCTCTCCATTCCTCCTCCTCCTCTACTTCCAGTCCAGTCCACCAGCCAGCATTTCCTCCCTATTTCTTGGCACAGCGCCAAGTTCATCAAGCGTGCTCTGTTGGTGGTGGGGACGCGGATGGTCTTGAGTAGAAGAAGAACGCCTTCAAGGCGCCGTCTTAACAAAAAGTTTGTTGATATGGGGAAGTTAAACAGCGAAAGTTGACGAGTCTTTTTTCTTGTTCTTCTTCTTCTTCTTTCTGCTTCAAAGTTCTCATATTGAGTATTCTGACGTGTGGGTGGGTGTTCTTAAACAGAAGTTCTGGAGATAAGAAGTTAAATAAATTTAATGATATTAGAAATTGTATTTTCAAAGTGATATTATAACCTACTAAGTTAGTTTTTATCTGAGAATGCAGGACGATCTGAGAATCCGGCATTCATCTGTTACTGTTACGATACTCGTGACATGGTAAAACTGTTACTATTTTTAAAGAAATAGCTTTTAGAGTATAAACTATGGGTGCAGACTAGGACCCACCACTGGGCAGAGTCAGGCGAAGGAGTTCATTAGAGGCTGCTATCCGCCAAGGCTGACTTCGGAATTAATCCGTCAAGGCCCGACGAAAGGCTATAAGGATGATTGTAGGCTTGTTAACTGGGCCACTGCAGGCAGCAGAAAACATGGGCCCCTGGTGGATGGCTAGCCTTTATAGGTTCTTTCAGTAGGAGGTGGAAACGGCACTCTGTACGTGTTGTGTCAGTGTTTAGGGGCTTATCTAGGCTAAGGATGTTACTTCTCGGGGTAGGAAAAAAAAAAACCAAGGCCTGTGAGAGCTTTACCCAAGAAGAGACGCTCTCCAAAAATAAGAGTCTGATTAAACGGACAGGTCTGGTGGGGTAAGCTTCTAGAGTGCGGGGAGCCACACAATAGATCCAAAGGGGTCGCAGTGGCGTAGGCCTTATTAAGGGCCGCCTTATTAGAATCTTAACTTATCTCCATTATTCGCTGATTCGAAAATTAATCCGTTAAGGCTGCGTGGGGCTATAAGGATGATTCTGGGCCTATTAACTTGGCAACTGCAGGCTGCAGAAAACACATGCATCGCATGGGCCTGGCGGATGATGGCCCTCTGTAGGCTCTAACAGGAGAAAGAGGAGGAAACGACACTCTACACGGGTTGTGTCAGGGTGAGGGGCTTGTCTAGCTAAGGATGTTACTTCTCGGGAAAGAAAAAAAAAACAAGGCCTGGTTAGCTTTACCCAGGAGTCGCTCTCGAGAATTAAGAGGAGTCTGATTAAACTCTGGAGGGCGAGCTCTAAAGTTGGGGAACCACAATAGATCCAAAGAGGTCGCAGTGGCGTAGGCCTTAGGGGCCGCCCTATCAGAATCTTATCTTACTCTGCTAGCTCTGCGATGTTTAAACTCGGTGTTAAATCAAGGACATCCTAGAACAACCACAAAAACCAATACCGTTACTCTCTCTCAAGATAAAGCAGGCTACCACCGCTAGAATCGCTAGCAGTGCTACCCCTTAAATCACAGAGTCTACCAAAAATTTTATTTTTTAAAAAAATGACTGGAGGATTGAATTTCAATATTTTTTATTAAACAAGTGACCCGGATTTATTACTAAATAAAAACTTCTCGACACGACACGATAACATTTTATTTTAATCAATCTCACGAGCTATTAGCGTGTAATTACTGCAAGCTACCATTTGTATCAAGCGATGTTACGTTCAACAGCGAGATGAGTATCGTAATGATGGCTCAATGGAATCGCGGGTCAGAGACTAGAGAGAGAGAGAAATCACTGGATTAACTTTATAAATAATATTCGAGACTAAAATATTGTACAGTAATAATTTTTTTTTATTATTATTTAAGAATAAGAAAATATTATAAAAGAACGTTTCGGGCAAAAAAAAATTCAAAATGATAATAATGTCTCTTGTATAAAAATAATGAAGTCGATGTCGTAAACACCATTATTTCCCTGGATTTATTTATTTATTTATTTTTTGAATTGAGATAAATTCAAATTACATGAATAATAATAAACTTACTAAACCAACAATACATCTTAGCATTGCGGGTCTAGCCTATAACCGCCTAACATACTTTACTATAAATTTCTCATATTAACCATTAAATAAAATCCAAGACCTAGACCAGGGTAATCGAACCCACTAAACCAACAATACATCTTAGCATTGCGGGTCTAGCCTATAACCGCCTAACATACTTTACTATAAATTTCTCATATTAACCATTAAATAAAATCCAAGACCTAGACCAGGGTAATCGAACCCACTAAACCAACAATACATCTTAGCATTGCGGGTCTAGCCTATAACCGCCTAACATACTTTACTATAAATTTCTTATATTAACCATTAAATAAAATCCAAGACCTAGACCAGGGTAATCGAACCCACTAGACCAACAATACATCTTAGCATTGCGGGTCTAGCCTATAACCGCCTAACATACTTTACTATAAATTTCTCATATTAACCATTAAATAAAATCCAAGACCTAGACCAGGGTAATCGAACCCACTAAACCAACAATACATCTTAGCATTGCGGGTCTAGCCTATAACCGCCTAACATACTTTACTATAAATTTCTCATATTAACCATTAAATAAAATCCAAGACCTAGACCAGGGAAATCGAACCCACTAAACCAACAATACATCTCAGCTTTGCGGGTCTAGCCTATAACCGCCTAACATACTTTAGTATAAATTTCTCATAATAACCATTAATTAAAATCCAAGGCCTAGACCAGGGGAATCGAACCCACTAAACCAACAATACATCTTAGCATTGCGAGTCTAGCCTATAACCGCCTAACTTACTTTACTGCAAATTTCTCATATTAATCATTAAATAAAATTCAAGGCCTTGAGACCGGGAATCGAACCCACTAAACCAACAATACATCTTAGCAGTGCGGGTCTGGTCTCTTAACCGCTCGGCTACCGTGGCGCCTCAAACCTATATAAACATATTTGTACAAAAAAAAAAGTATTCATTAAAAACTTTAATGAAATAAAAAATGTAATAATATTCTATTCTAAATTATTACGGGGGGGGGGGCAAAAAAATGAGGAACAAGGAAAAAAGATATTTTTAGTTTAAATAAAGGACTAAGTTGGATTTAATGTCAATAAAAAGTAAGCCGTAAATGGGATTGAGAACTTTACAAGTAGGCTATTTTACTTGAAGTGGAGATCAACTTAGATGGGGGCACTTACGAAACTTTAGTTTTATAGATATATATGTATACATTATTGTTAAACTCAATATGAAAATAAGAGTTCTATTTAAATTTTATGTTTCTTTAGTTCGTGTTAAGAGTTTAGATTGTTTTAGTTTTAAATCAATTTATTGTAGCAACTTAAATGATTTTGTTTTTTGCGTGTCTAAAAACTTATTTTTAATATGACGTAACACTGAAAAGTTACTTTAATGGGAATGCATTATACACTCGCTCTCTCAAGAACTCTTTTTAATCAGAGTTAACTCGGAAAAATTTCTCTAATAAAGGTTATAGTTCAACACTCCAGTGCAATGCAAATGGAAAAAAGAAAATTAAATTAAATCTCCTTTCCAGTAGTGTGGTAATGGCCTGATCGGGATTTTACATTAAACAAGGTATCAATGGATTGGACCCCTCCTCTTATGCTGGACCAAAAACTGTGTATGTTGTAGACTTTAGAGCTAAGCTGGCTCCACATCATTTTTCCCAAAAAATGTTGTTCAAAATCTTATTACGTCATCTGCTGGCGGTTACCATGTACGTACTCACAAACACAGGTTCGTATTCTCGCGCCATCTGCTGGCGGTTACCATGTACGTACTCACAAACACAGGTTCGTATTATTGTGTCATCGGCTGGCAGTTACCGTGAACGTACTCACAAACACAGGTTCGTATTCTCGCGCCATCGGCTGGCGGTTACCATGAACGTACTCACAAATACAGGTTTGTATTATTGCACCATCTGCTGGCAGTTACTGTGAACGTACTCACAAGCACAGGTTCGTATTCTCGCGCCATCTGCTGGCGGTTACCATGTACGTACTCACAAACACAGGTTCGTATTCTCGCGCCATCTGCTGGCGGTTACCATGTACGTACTCACAAACACAGGTTCGTATTATTGTGTCATCGGCTGGCAGTTACCGTGAACGTACTCACAAACACAGGTTCGTATTCTCGCGCCATCGGCTGGCGGTTACCATGAACGTACTCACAAATACAGGTTTGTATTATTGCACCATCTGCTGGCAGTTACTGTGAACGTACTCACAAACAGAGGTTCGTGAAAAAACAACCCACTTTACGGAACTCTAAAAACGCGAAATTGAAACACCTCACGATTACAATACTTCCTTGTGGAAAAGGAGTAGAATAATGTCTCGTGAATGTTTTTTTTTTTTTTGCGCGCGATATAATATTTTTCTAATTAATTGTTATTTAACGTTTTGACATATACTTTGTTATTAATCTTGACTAGTTTTAATAATACTTGTAACACGTCACGTTGATGTGTACCATATGATGTTCGTCGTCTCATGTATAAAATTAATTATTATAAAAAATCCCACCCTAATATCTCATATGCCTCCTATATAACGTTCAAGCAGCCAATCAAAAAAAAAAATTGATAAATGATATAAACCAACCCTTTTATATCAACCATAAGTGGGTAATGTAACCGTCATACCTTTACGTCATCATATACTGCGAATAGACAGAGGGACAACATTCTCCCTTTATAATATACTAGAATTTGAAACCGCAATCCCCCCACCGCACCACAATACGTGACTGATTGACTGACACCAGTTAATTAGTCTAGCGATTTCACTCTATTGAGTTGGCCACCCTGTAATTTTGGATGATTGAACTAGTAACTGGAGAATTTTTCAACAAATTAACGGATATATTATATTTAATTGCCCCTGTATCACTCACTATTGGGTTCTTTTTTACGAGATACGAGATAAAATATTAACAAGCATGGTTTTGAAAATCAAGCTAGCATGATTTTTTTTTTAAAATGGCCTTCATAAAAACAAGAAAGAGAGCGAGCTTTCTTGAACTTGTTATAATTATTAATGGGGAAGAAATTGGCTAAGTTGTTAGCGTACACTGTGGATTCCCAGCGAATCCAGCAGCTGGCCCCTTAGATTTTTCTCTTCCTAGGAGCTCCTCTACTGCTTACTGGTAAGCTAAGGTTACCAAAATTTTTACCTGAAATCTGGGAACACCTGGCAGCTCCATTTATAGATGATCGTCTCGTTACTGTTGTCGTCCACTGATAAGGAGTTAAGATTCTCAAAGTAAATTCAATATTACTATTATTATACACTATAAATATAATTATTAATACTTGATGAAACATAATATTCTTGTTTCTAACACAATTAAAGTCACAAGTATTTCTGTGATGAATGTATTTTTTGTAATATAACATCTCTTGAACTAACTTTTGTAGCAAATCCTTCGACAAGTCTTAGGAAAGTAAGTAATGATAGTTAACGGGAGACATTCCGGGGGACAATTCTTTTCAATCGGGGACGACAGAAGTAAGAATTCCGGGGACTCGTCTGGTAACCTTACTTGTAAGCTTAAATCTGTAAAAAGAGAACCACTGTCCGGAGCCCGGTAGTGCACATTAGTAATGATAGTTAACGCGGGGACATTCCGGCGGGATACTTTTCAATTGGGGACAGAATTCCGGGGACTGCCCCCTCCCCGGGGGAAATGGGGACGTCTGGTAACCTTACTGTAAGCTGGATGGGCAGTGTTATCTGTAACGAGAGAGAGAGAGAGAGAGAGAACACTGTCCGGAGCCCGTACATACTTTACTATAAATTTCTCATATTAACCATTAAATAAAATCCAAGACCTAGACCAGGGTAATCGAACCCACTAAACCAACAATACATCTTAGCATTGCGGGTCTAGCCTATAACCGCCTAACATACTTTACTATAAAGTTCTCATATTAACCATTAAATAAAATCCAAGGCCTAGACTGGGGGAATCGAACCCACTAAACCAACAATACATCTTAGCATTGCGGGTCTAGCCTATAATCGCCTAACATACTTTACTATAAATTTCTCATATTAATCATTAAATAAAATCCAAGACCTAAGACCGGGGGAATCGAACCCACTAAACCAACAATACATCTTAGCATTGCGGGTCTAGCCTATAACCGCCTAACATACTTTACTGTAAATTTCTTTTATTAACCATTAAATAAAATCCAAAGCCTAGAGACCGGGAATCGAACCCACTAAACCAACAATACATCTTAGCTTTGCGGGTCTTGCCTATAATCGCCAAACATTCTTTACTATAAATTTCTCATATTAACCATTAAATAAAATCCAAGGCCTAGACTGGGGGAATCGAACCCACTAAACCAACAATACATCTTAGCTTTGCAGGTCTCCTCTTAAGGAGGTGCTTTAGGGGGAAATGATGAAGGTCAAGCTTTTCTCTAAAGATACCTGTATGATAACATAGAAATGTCTTGCTGTTGTAATATGAGCAATCATTTTGTTACCGTTGTCAGTTTAAGAAGTACAGCTGATTTGCAAGAGTGCTGTGCAGGTGGTTGATTGATACACCTGAACATGTTGGTGGAAGCAGTTTGTTTATTTTTAAGAACCGTCCACGCAGCCAGCTGAAGTGGCAAAGAATCTAAGAATCGCCCCACATACTTCAAAACATTTTTAATATAAATCTAAAATGGGCCTTCACTGCATTCTGTAAGATCGCTTTTTGAACGAATGCTATATCTCCATTTCCAGTATTTTGTTTACTACAAATACGTATAACAAGAAAAACAAAATTAATAAAGAAAAAGGAAATAGAAAAGATAAAGCTGTACTGAACTCGACGTAAAGGTAGAAAAGCTTTAAAAGCTTTGTTTGCAAACTGTTGACAGCAGAAGTCAGATCTAATTAGATTCTAAATCCAAGATTTTTGAACTTTTCCAACTGGAGATGAGAAAATCGGTTTTTTCCTGGTTTATGTCCAGAACACTTCTTAAGATTGGATTGTTTGTTGTGCTTTCAGTTTACTGGTGAAAAAGATAAGTTTTGGTTTAAGAAATAGAAGTAATGTTCTGTTTTAATCTTAAAAAGAATTTGTTTAAATATATGTACGTATTATTTTTTTCTATTTTTATTTATTAACCCAATAAAATATGGTTCAGCTTTTTCATACATTAAGAAAAAAATTTTTGGTTTCTTAATCCAATTCTAATATAGTGTGCTTTCTAGATAGTGACAATTTTTTCTGGCAGGCTTTACGTCCGCCACTAATTAGATGTCCTGAACGTAGGCAACTAACAAACTACTTTACTATAAATTTCTCATATTAAAAATAAATAAAATCCAATACCTAGACCGGGGGAATCGAACCCACTAAACCAACAATACATCTTAGCGTTGCGGGTCTAGCCTATAACGGCTATCGTGGCGCCTATAATGACGGTTATAATAACTTTTCAATGTTATTCAAAATGCTGTTGTAAACGCTTGCAGACATGCTCTTTCATTTTATTCACAAAGTTCCTTCGAACTGCGTTCTATTTGACTCATATTTAATTCTTTAGAAGGAATCTACACCCCCCCCCACAACCCTCTCTCTCCCGGAAGTATCTTTAAACCAATTTTAGGGAAAAAATGTTTTCCTTTCACAAAAGTGAGTTGGCACCATTGTACTTGGGAGGAAGTTTATTTCTCCCAATCTTTCCCCAAATAGAATTTTCCTGCAGGGGGGGGGAGGGAAATCGTTGGAACTAACTTTCAGGCAGATATTTCCGGTGAAAATTAGAAATAGAAAAATTAACGTAGCCTTAAATACAGCCATGTATATTAAAGTATTGAATTACTAAAAAAAAAATGTGCAGATTCTAATTTACTCTAGTTCGCGTGTTTAAAAGTATAGTATGTACGTACAAACCTATCGACCTGGTTTTCTGTGCGGTAACTCCATATTTCTCTAACGTTGTACTATTCTTACACCAGTCGGTAGCGTGCCCCAGGAGAACATAGTCTCTCCAAGTTATGGTGTTAGGTATGATATATTCCATTTTACATTACTTTAGCCAATATTTATGCTATTCATTTCATTATTTTTGGAAATGCATATATGGTGAAGCATTATTAAAAACAAATTTTTGTTTTGCGCTGTTTTTTTTTGTTTTTTTTAACGACGTTTTGCACGCAAACCGTAGATTTATATATTGCATCATACAATGGTGCTAAATGTGTACCTTCTGTGAAGACATTTAAGTAAAGCAACGCCGATTTATTTAAGCGAGCTTTACTTTACGTCCAACTACCAAATTAGGTGTCGTGGACTATGGCGATTAGCAAACATACTTTACTATAAATTTCTCATACTAATCATATTAAATAAAATCCAAGGCCTAATACCGAGAATCGCGAACCCACTAAACCAACAATACATCTTAGATTTGCGGGTCTAGCCTATAACCACCTAACATACTTTACTATAAAGTTCTCATATTAATCATTAAATAAAATCCAAGGCCTAGAATGAGAATCGAACCCACTAAACCAACAATACATCTTAGCATTGCGGGTCTAGCCTATAACCGCCTGACATACTTTACTATAAAGTTCTCATATTAATCATTAAATAAAATCCAAGGCCTAGAATGAGAATCGAATCCTCTAAACCAACAATACATCTTAGCATTGCGGGTCTAGCCTATAACCGCCTAACATACTTCACTATAAATTTCTCATATTAACCATTAAATAAAATCCAAGGCCTAGACCAGGGGAATCGAATCCACTAAACCAACAATACATCTTAGCATTGCGGGTCTAGCCTATAACCGCCTGACATACTTTACTATAAAGTTCTCATATTAATCATTAAATAAAATCCAAGGCCTAGAATGAGAATCGAATCCTCTAAACCAACAATACATCTTAGCATTGCGGGTCTAGCCTATAACCGCCTGACATACTTTACTATAAAGTTCTCATATTAATCATTAAATAAAATCCAAGGCCTAGAATGAGAATCGAACCCACTAAACCAACAATACATCTTAGATTTGCGGGTCTAGCCTATAACCGCCTGACATACTTTACTATAAAGTTCTCATATTAAACATTAAATAAAATCCAAGGCATAGATCGGGGGAATCGAACCCACTAAACCAACAATACATCTTAGCATTGCGGGTCTAGCCTATATCCGCTCGGCTATCGTGGCGCCTGAAAAGACATTTATTTGAAATTTAGAATTGTTCTAAAGAGGTCAGAACGTCGGAGAAAGGTACTTCACAAAGGTTTTGATCCAAATTTATCAACTAGAAATGGACCACTTTACCAAATTGTTTAGTTTTTAAAGATTTTTGTCGAAAAAAGTATTTTTTTTGGGCTGAATTGTTCTTTGTTTCAATTGATTGAATGAAATTTAGTTTTTAAATTACAGTAAACTTTTAGCCTGTGTTAATAAATTGTTTATTTCTTGTTCCCCCAGATTGCCGAGCAGTGTGCAGAGGCTGGGGAGACGGCCTGGAACGTGACACTGTTAAAAGACAACTGTCTGTATCCTCAGATTCTAAATTATTAGATGAAGATATACACGAGGAGACCAGAGTGATATTGAGACCAAAAAAGCCACCTAGACCTAAATCTGAGGTGTTCCTAAATAACAAGGCTGATCAAACACAAAAAAGGCGGACTAAAAGGTTTTCAGCCTTTGGGGTAAGTTTTTTTTGGGGGGGGACATTAGTCAGGAAAATTGTGTCAATTCAGAAATTTTATTGAGATGATAGAAAAATTTTGGTACAGAAAGATGACTTTGAGGAGAGACTGGAAATTGTATTGAAATTCGATCAATTTTCTTTTTAAAAAAAAGCATTCATAAATACTCCTCCAAATTGGAGGATCTGTTTCCTAGCAACCATCTCTGACGATACCGCCATTCCCCCTCACCAATCCCCTCCCATACCCTACTGGATCCCATCACATCCTTACGAGTCATGGCTATTCAAATAGAAAGTACAAATTCATTTAGATAAATGCCTTATTTTATAACGTTCACTTTAAAATCTTGGAAAACACTTTCTATTCCAATTATCTTGTTGAAATCACCGTTCTTCCTGCTGAGATTATGTATTACTTTACCTTGGACCACTACCTAAACAAGAGACTCAGATGGTGGAACCGCCACCGTATCCGGGACTTATTTGTGTCAAAGCACGTTTCCATCTTCTCTCTAGACTGCCTGGAGACTGTTTTTTCCACTTCTTTCTGAGATTACTGTCGACTGATGGACTTGGAACTGTTCTTGGGCTAAGGGTTGTAAGCTAAACCGTTTCAATAATGATTCATATCATCATTTAAAAGTTCAAAAAGGGAAGAAAGTTATTGGGTATAATGGAGCCCGTGCTGTGGAGTCCAGATGTTTCAATGGAAACAAAAAAAAAAAAAAAAAAGGGATTTTCCACTTCTTCCTTGAAGGAGTAACCCCTTTATGGCACGGAAGTGTGGGTGGTACGGGACCAGACAAACGGCAAAGGCTGCAGGACTCAGCGGGTGACAAACTCGACCATACGAGACACATCGTTAAGGTCGGCGGCACATGCATAGTGCACACCGTTGAGACCAAATAGCTGCAGTGAGTTGTACGGCCATCTCAGAAGAATGGGGCAAGAGAGATGGCGAAAGAAGCTTTTTTCGATTATGTCCCGGAGATGAGGCCGGTCCAAGAAAGAGTTGGTTGCAAGGAGTGGAAGAGGCAATGGCAGCAAGAGGCCTATCTGAGAAAGATTGGGAGAATAGAGAGTACTGGCAACAGATTTTGTTGGGGTTCCGCATATGACCCCAAGGTTGTTAAAAGCGGAAATAAAAAAACAAAAAACAATCATCATTAAATGCTCCTCCATCGCCCTTCCTAGAAACCCTCCAATGATGCTTAAAGCACATGTGACCCAGCAGCGACCTCTTTTGACAACTTGTGACAATTATCACTGGGTGCCCAATCAAACAAAACGTATAAAAATTACTCCTAAGCATTTAATCAAAATTTAAAACTGGAATTTAATTTCAATTACTTTTGATGTAATTTAAGAGGAAAATACGGAGCAGAAGTGTGGGGGCTCAATTAAACCCTCGTAACTCCAAAACGCCTGCAGACACTACAGTCTAAAATCCTGAATGCGCCATATTACATTTCTAACCTTTACCATACACACTGACCTTCACATCCCTTTTGTCTCTGATCTAATAAAGTCTCGCTACCACGACTTTCACAGCCTCCTAGCTCTTCATCATAATCCTCTTGTACCACAACTCTCTTCTCCCCTAACCTTCTAGACAATCCTCCTTGTCGCTTAAAGTGGAAGTGGCCTAGGGACCTGCTGATATGAATGCAATCTACTGAGAAAGAGTTCCATCAATGGGTGAACTGGTTTCCATCATGTGAACTGAACCAGTAATGATCAAATTTACTTGATGCAACATTTGTTGTAGTTGTAAATATGGCTAATAAAGTGAAAAGTTGAAACTTAACGAGATTTTTTTCCCCCCCTTGGTAAAGTTAAATTTAAAATAAAATTTTTCAAAAAGCGATTGGATTAAAGCAGATCTTCTTGTAAATGGAATATCATTTAGTTTAGGGCTTGTAGTTGGTGATTAGGTAATTTTGTTGATAACCTAAAAGGGCACACAGGTAGTAAGAGGGTCGTTCTGGTGGAGTTTAAAGGTCACAGGTCACAACCGCCTGTTGCCCCACTCTCTGTTAAACAACCTTGCTGATTATACTTTCAGCCTTATGTACATGTATATTCTTTGTTTTCTTTAATTTTTTTTTTTTTTATCTTTAATTTTGCTACAAGTGTATGTTTACACATATCTCGTTATCGGGTTTGTTACTGCAATAATTAGTAACAGCTGTTATATTTGGTAAACAACTTTTCTGTTGATGAAAAGTTACGTATTCAGAATGTTTGTTTATTAAAATGTTCTTTTCTATTTCAGTTTTCGGCTCTCTAGTTGACATTTTCAAAATTTAAATTGTAAAAAAAAATCTAGATTTTTTTTTCTCCTGGTAGGCATTTTTCCAGTTTTGGGATACTCTGCAGAGAGCCTTTTTGTATGCCCCTGCCAAAAAAAAAAAAGTACCAGTGGAAATTCTGCAGCACCCTTAAGGGCTAAGACAACTCACACAACCTTACTCTAAGGGAGAGACGGAAGAAGAGACGTGAGAGCCCCACCGGTAGTTTTAGGGACCAAAAAAATTCTCTTGCATTGCCCTACGTAGCCCACCCTTTATATTCTGCTAAAAAAAAAGAACCTCTCTCAATGAGGATTCTAGGTTGGGTTCCCCCGTTTAACACCCTTTAAATATTCAGACACTCCAGAAAGTGTGGAAGCTCTCCCACCCCAAGACACACTCCCTGTCGTTCGAATGGTAGCTCACAACAGAACAAAATGTGAACCCAAGATCTCCAGAAAAGTTCTGGGAAGACAGTATAATCTCCCTGGAGTCCTCAAGCAACTATCCCCCCCACACACACACACAAAGCCCGCTTTAGAGATATTCCTCAAATTTGACCCCAAATTAAAACTTTAGGGATGTTCTGGTGAACGGATATCAGGATTATCATCTAGGAATACAACCAGGAATTGAGAAGCCAAGTAGATTGGGATAAACCACTTTCTGGTGACAAAGTTCTATTCTAATTTCTCCTATCCTATCCTAAGTGTCCTAACACTGCCTAGTGACCCACCTGGAGGAAATCTAAGCTTTTCTGGACGCAAGCAGCTGTTAATTACCTATTTACAAACTAAAACCAATAGATTTTTCATTAAAAAAGTTATCTTTCTGCAATAACGTTATTATTTTCTTCCAAAATAAGAGAATACTCTTATAACCTAAGTTTTAAATTAAAATAGTCAGAAATATTATTTCAAATGAATTCTGCTTGTTTGCCTCTCCTCGTATAGAACATTTTTTTTTTTTAAGTTTATTTATTTATTTATTTTCAGGGGGATTCGCCGTTCGGAAAATCTGAGGCTTATATTAAGCTGGAACCACTTGGAGAAGGATCGTATGCCACTGTCTTCAAAGGCTATAGCAAGTACGTATACTATTAATAATAAAACCTTACAGTGGGTGAAAATACTAAAGATAACCTTCTGGTAACCTTCTGGTTGGTAATGGTTTTGGAAATTACCATTAGGTGGTGAAAGGGTGTCCGCCAGATCTTGCTTGCTTTGGTCTTTTTGAATCAGCTTCCGTTACTCTTCTACATTTTTTTTTTTTTTTTTTGGTTGGAACTTTCTAAATTTTAACAAGTACATCCGCAGTATTGGTGGGCCCCCTGTGTGTCGGTACAAATTCTCTGCAACAGCAAATTTTTTTTGGGGGGAGGGGACCTAAATCTCTTGAAATTCTGATGTATTTTGTATAAAAACAATATTCTGAATTTTTTTGTTTTTCTAGCCTTACGAATCAAGTGGTAGCCCTTAAAGAGATACGTCTACAGGAAGAGGAAGGAGCGCCTTTCACGGCGATTAGAGAGGCTTCACTCCTGAAAGAGCTCAAACATTGTAACATTGTAACTTTGCATGATATTGTACACACTCGTCATACGCTCACGTTTGTCTTCGAATACGTCGTAAGTTGAATTATTTTATTATTATTATTATTATTATTACTCCACGATACTTAGGACTGTACATTGACAAGAGAGACTCACGTGGAACCCACATACTCGACTGAAAAACAACAAGACGTGAACAGACGCCACCAGCTAGTTACTAGACTACTTGACCGTAGATACAAACTTGACTTGACTCACAAACTAACAATCTACAAAGTCACTGTTAAGACCGATATGGACAACATACGGAGCAGAAGTGTGGGGCTCAATTAAAAACCCTCTAACTCCAAACGCCTACAGACAATACAGTCTAAAATCCTGAATGCTCCATACTACATTTCTAACCTTACCATACACACTGACCTTCACATCCCTTTTGTCACCGATCTAATAAAGTCTCGCTACCCGCAACTTTCACAGCCTTCTAGCACTCTCCATCCTAATTCTCTTGTACAACAACTCTCCTCTCTAAACCTTCCAGACAATCCTCCTCGTCGCTTAAAGCGGAAGTGGCCTAGGGACCTACTGATGTGATTGTAATATCCACTGAGAAAGAGTTCCATTAATGGGTGGTTGCTCTTACATGTCTTTCATATGAAAATTTAACTAGTTTCATCAAATTTACTTGATGCAACATTTGTTGCAGTTGTAAATGTACTAATAAAGTAAAAAAAAAAAAAAATTATTACACCATTGAAGTTTAGCTCATTGAAATCTAGCAAAAAGATATTTTTACTTTCTAAATTAGTTTACTAAATTTATCCAAATGTTTTCCCACAGCACACTGACCTATCGCAGTACATGGAACGTCACCCTGGGGGCCTAGTATATCCAAATGTAAGACTGCTATTATTTCAACTATTAAGAGGACTTGCATACTGTCATCGTAGAAGAGTGCTCCACAGAGATGTTAAACCACAGAATTTACTTATCTCTGAAATTGGAGAGCTTAAACTCGCTGATTTTGGTGAGTAAACTTCTAGATTTTTTTACTTCTAAAATTTCATATTTTTTAAAAAAATATTTACTTAAAATTTTTAAAAATAAATTATTACAGGATTAGCTCGTGCCAAATCGGTGCCCAGTCATACATATTCCCACGAAGTAGTAACATTATGGTATAGGCCGCCGGACGTTCTACTTGGATCTACACATTATTCAACTTCGTTGGACATGTGGGGTGTTGGCTGTATCTTCCTAGAGATGATCACTGGAGTACCAACGTTTCCAGGCGTTCGAGAAGTCTACGATCAATTAGATAAAATATTCAAGGTTGGTTTTTTCAAGATTTGCTATCCGTGTTTTTACAGTTTTCTTCAGTTTTCTCGCATTGACTTATGAGAAATCCCATCTCTCCTAATTTCCTCGCCAGTTTTTCCAAACTGTATCCTATTTTTCTTTTAAACCGCACTTATATGTGCTAAAATAAATAAATATTATTTATTTATATAGAAAAAAGTTATGCCGTTAATCACCATGAATTCTGAGCCGTCTTCGAACTCCATGATCTTCATGTAGAAATCCATTACTATCATTTTTTTTGGTAAATATAACCTCAAATTTTTAATTCTTTAGATATTGGGCACACCCAGTGAAGAGTCTTGGGAAGGTGTAACCCATTTGCCCGGATATAGTCTGCATAAGCTGTCTTTCTACCAATCGCAAAAGCTAGGTCTTGCGTTTCCAAGGCTTTACGACATCTTCGAAGGAGAAAATATGGCTTCGTCGTTGCTTCAGGTGAATTTTATTTCTCTCTCTCTTAACATATTTAAAATAAACGTAACCAATTAATGTATATTTACTTAGGAAATTATTCCATTTACTCAATTATTTATTTAATTTTATGTTTTGGTTAGAAATTATATACATTGCAAAGACAGAAAACAGTCTAAATTTCAAAAACAAGACAAGAACAATTTATAAACAAACATATACGACAAATTACTTACAAAAATTCTTGACAATTGGCAACACTGACTCCTTCACAACCAAACATAAAACCGTACTTAGGAAATTATTCCATTTACTTAATAATTTATTTAATTTTATGTGTTTGTTAGAAACGAATTACATATCGAAGACAGAAAACAGTCTAAATTTTCAAAAACAAGACACGAACAATTTATAAAACAACATATACGACAAATTACTTACAAAAATTCTTGACAATTGGCAACACTGACCTCCTTAGCAACCAAACACATGAAACCGTTTACACTTAACATAGTACCATGAGCAGACAACACAGAAGATACACCAATACACCTTTAATGATGTAAAATATTAAAAGGTAAATAATTTTGGTTACATTATACATATTCATTTTAATTATAATTATTTGTTACCACACTGGTAAATATATTCCATAGCCCTGAACATAACCTAGTCCCTTTTAGATCGAAAGCTCAGCATAATAAACCAAAACAAAATACAAAATATGGACTGAAATTGGCAGTTATTTTTTTCATCCTATTGAAATTATAAATCAGTCAACAACCAAAAATAATGAACAGTAATTAATTACCTATACTGTTATTGGTGTGCCGACAAATTTGGTTAAAAAAAAGGCGTCTTGAAAAATAAAAATTGTTACCATTAACATGAATAAAGTTTTATTGAATAAACCACAAAGTGGTACTATTTGGGCAGAATGGTGGAAATATTTGTCCCCAAGGTGAAAAGACCTGTTCAGAAAACCATGAGGGAAGAATCCTGGTAGACACCACCGGCTTGTACAGTGAGTTAAGAAGATGGAGTTCTGACGGAAAGTGTGCAAATAATAGCGATTAATTGGTTATAAGATTATAGCCTTGAATAGGTTACATGAACAAGGCATATTTTTTTTCTGCTTTAAAGTCCAAGTAATGAAGGGCCTATGGCCTGATTTTTGACTCAGATCAGAAATAGACGATGAACTACCAGGAAAAAAAATGGAGGTGTGATGACTGGAATTAGTGCAGATGCTAACTCAGAAGTCTGATGGTTCCTTTTGTATTATGTGAGGAATTAATCTTTTGTTAAAGATATAAAGAGGAAAAAATGGTGTTACCAAGGAAACCTTTGATTGGATTCGACTTGTCCTCCTAAGCTTTGAACTCGATACCTGATGGCGATGTATCATTATTATGATAATGTTTATTTTGTTTTATACTAACTTGGCCTCTGTGTTCACATACTAAGAATAATTCAATTAAAGGAAATCATTTCTATTTATTTTATTAAAAAACCTGTTTCAATTCCAGTTGAATCCTGACAAAAGGATTGATGCTGAAGAAGCACTCAGGCACAAGTATTTTAGTTCCTTGCCGAAAAAGCTCTATGAACTCCCAGATGGTAAGTTTACCAAATACAATTATCTGCGATTTATTAAGTTTGTGGAAACAAAAATAAAAGAAATCGATTAAAGTGGCTTATCTTGCTACTAAGAATGGTTTAGGTCTCAGCGTTTCCCAACCTTTTTTGGCTCGCTTGGACCACTTGGTAGTACATCCGTGCTAAATTGTACCACTTTTTTTTTTTACCTGGCATTGGCTTTTCACCATACAGCCAACTTCAAAGCTCATTCCTTCCCAGAATATTTGATCTTAACTATGTAACTTTCTATCCACAAGTATATTTGTTGAATCAAATCTTCAACAGGTTTCAGGGCATAGCCATTAATAGAAAAGATGATGACGTCTTCGTCTATCTAAACGGCGCACTCAAATTTTTGTACAGCTCATCTCTTTCTTTCTTATAAAGTGGACATTCCATGACGACATGTTTAAAAATCTTCTTCCTGCTCCTTACACTTTTCGCACAACGGAGTAGCTCGTTTGCCCATTCGATATCACTTCGTAAAAATGATTGTATTTCGTGAAATTTTGTTACTCCGAGTGTGTTATTCTATTATAATTATCATCTTTATTTGTATAGAGATAACAATGTATCTGTTACAAAAGAGTTCCAAGTTCATGTTCACTTTATAAACTTTGTAAAGTGTAAGATCTTTAAAAATTAAATAATTCAAAATTGCGTACATATTTTTCTCTTCAAAATTATTAATTAATTTACAAAGTTCTTCTTTAGGATTATTATATTTGTGCCCAAATCTTCTAAATTAATTTCTTTTAAGCATTCAACTACCTGTAAGTACCAATTAAATTTAATGTTGCTTGGATAGAGCTTACTCATTACAGTCTCTTTAAGCAGATCTTTATCATTTAAGTTATCATTTAAGTTCTGTCACATGATAATTCTATTAAATTTTCTTTATAGAATGGGGGTTTGAAATCCAATTATCATTTGTGTTTTCGGGTTTTGGGGAAATACTCCATGACAGACTAACCTTATTACTGTACATGTTAACAACTTTACTGAATAATATTATTAATTAAAACGATTTTTATGTATTATTGGGGGGGAAAAAACGTTTCTATGATATTTTTATGCTTTAATTTTTTTTTTTTTTGTATATATATTTATTATGTCCGCCATTATTGATTAATTTATCGCGTACCACAGGTTGGGAAACGCTGCTTTAAATCTTGTTATGATGTACTATTTCCAATAATTCTAAAATTATTTTTTCCTTTTACAGAAGCTTCTATATTCAGTGTAGAAGGTGTACATCTGATGCCAGAAAATCGAGCGCCTGGCATAAAATCGTGAGAGAGGCGATACGGCTGCCATCATCACTCTGGCATCACTACTTTGGCAGTGGTGGCACAGCAGACTAGCAGCTCTCTTTAGGCTCAAATCTCTCTCTCTCTCTCTCTCGTCTCTCTCATTTCTTCGCAAGTTTACACACACCCCGGCGGGCGGTCCTTTATAATATAGAAGAGTTAGGCCAAAAAATTTTTTTTGGTTTACTTAGGTTGTGGTTGGTTTGGCTGGCTGGCTGGCGGCGCGCGCACTATTGGGACGACAATCAGTGGCCTCGGGAAATTTAAAAAAAGAAAAATTCATTTTCACATTAATAAAAAGAAGAAAAATGATGATGAAGAAGAAGAAGAAGAAATGAAAGGAAAACGTGGTGCTCAATTCGAAAAAAATTAACTAAAATTTTAGCTCTAAAAAAAAACCCCATTCATCATTCATTCATTCATTCATCTTGATCTCTAGACTTTCCTTCAACTTCCTTGTTTTTAATTTCTAAAAAGGAAGCCCAGAAATCGTGAAGCTTTTTATTCTAAATATTATTATGTCTAAAATACAACAGCAACAATTGTTTATTTATAGTTTATTATTTTTATTTACGTTTAGTTTACAAAAACTAATATCGATAATTAATAGTATCGATTATCCCTTGGAGTAACTAGTAAAGCTCGAAGGGACAATCGATATTAGTTCATCGATATTAATTTTGTCTAAAAAAAAAAAACATCTGCTCCAATAATTTGTTTTTTTTTTTTTTTTTTGTATAGATGAGCAAGAAAAAAAGTAAATTGTATTTATATATATATATATATATATATTTTTTTTTAATTTTTGTAGGCATCTTAGCTTTTTTTTACTTTTTTCTTAAAAATTCTTAAAATATTTTTTGGGGTGAGCTTTCTTCCAGCTTCCAGCAAGATGTTTGGGAGGGGTGGGGTGGGGGGGGCGTGAAATTAAATCTGGGTTCCCTTTTTATGCTTATTTTTTTTCCCCCTTAAAAGACAAAAAAAAAAAAAAGTAAATATTGTGCCAAATATTCAAAATAGAGACGCTATTTAGAAAATATAATAATAATTAAAAATTTATTTTAGCATTTTTAAATTATAAAAATTACCTCCATGCACGCGCTTCCTTTTTTTCTTTTTTTGTGAATCTTATTACAAAAATTTGCACCGTCCCCTGTAATATTTTACAAACGAAATGTTTTTCGTCCAGTTCTAAAAGAAAATTGAAAAAAATAAAAAAGAAGAAAAAATGGTTTAATTATTAATAAGTAAAACAAAATTTATTAAAATATAGTTTTTAGCGCCTCAAAGACGTATTCTCTTCAGTTGAATTGTCACCGAACACAAGTCGTACTAAAAAAAAAAAAAAAATTACAAACTATATTTTAAAAGAAAAGAATTGATCAGAATGTAGATTTTTAGATCATAATGTTTGAGAGTGAGGAAAAAAAAGAAAAAAAGCAAGATCTATTTAGAAAAAGATGCTGAAGATTTCTTTATTAATTAAAAATTAAATACATTCTCAATTAGGTGTAGTCCAAAAGTGTGAGAAAAACTTTTTCTCCATAATTCGGTAATTAGAAAAAGAAAAAACGAAAAAAAAGAAAAATATTCATAAAAAAATTGTTTTTGTTGAGCATTAATAAAAGAAGTAAAAAATTTAGGGAAGAATTCGTTAAGATACCGGAATTAGGATTCGGTAATTTTTTTTTTTCTTTTAAAGACAGGCAAAATATCTTGTAGAATATAATTAAAAGAAAAGAGAAAGAGAAAACAACACAGAAGCAAATTATGAGATATAAATTGATTTAATATTTAAAAGAAAAATTTAGAATAAAGAATGAGACGCCGATCTTTTTTTTTTTTTTTTTTTTTACATATATATTTAAATATTTATATATATATGTGTGTATATTTTTTATTTAAAACTATGTTATAATTTTTGAAGAATATTATTGCATTTTGTAAATATAGTTAGTAAATAATTGTTTATATCGTTCGGGTAAATCACCAGCTGATTTGATATTAAACAAATTATAAAGAAAAGAAAAAAAAGAAGTTTAATGTGCATTTGTATATTTGAGTGTTTTTTTATATATGTATTTATTTTTTAATTTTTACATGCCATAAATGATTTTTTTTATTTATTTTAAACATAAAACCTAAAATCTGTAAAAATAAAGAGTTATTATACAGCAATGAAAAGAACTGTAGTAGAAAATAAAGGTATACAGTTTTTTTTATAAGTTGATCTGGAGCTGCCTAAGGGGGATTCAAAAATGATGATTCATCGTATTATCTTGGTGGACTTGGTCATCATACAGGGAGGATGTTGTGTCCTAGTTAGAATTATGATTATTTTGGTATACTCCAAAACACAGCTAGAACAAATTCTAGCTTTCTAGTTTGATTCAATTCATAGCTGGAATTCAATAGAAATTTGTTTAGTCTTACTCATAATTAGATGATGTTAATCTCTACGAAGGACCCAGAGGTCCTTCCTTGTCCAGCAATTTTATCTATGAACAGGGAATGTGAGAGAAGTAGGTTCTCTCTCGGGATAATCTCTTTCGACTACAAAATACATGCAATTAACTTTCTTTTTTTTTTTTTGGTAGATTGGGCTGATTGATTGCTTAAAAGTATTCCTATAACTATTTTTTAGTGGTAGGCCCAAAAAAAAAAAACCTGGTAAAATCATCCATATCCTGGGCATAACATCATCATAGGCACGTCCTTGTTTGTCGACTTTAAGATTGGTTGATGGGGGAGATTAATGGCTGCTTAGTCAACAACAACTACTGTAATCGATAAACTTAGGATGGAAGATTTGCGTGGGATCGGTCAAAAAAAAGACAACTCGTCTCTTTGCCAACGTTTCGGACAAATATATATATTGCCTTCTTCAGGGCGTGGCTATGCGCGGGTTGGTTGAGTTACAGAAACCTGTACAGAAACTGATTTCTGTAACTCAACCAACCCGCGCATAGCCACGCCCTGAAGAAGGCAATATATATTTGTCGAAACGTTGGCAAAGAGACGAGTTGTTTTTTTTTTTTTTTTACCTATTCCACGCAAATCTTCCATCCTAAGTTTAACAATTTGTGGTCACGAAAACTATATATTCATAACTGTAATCGATGTTATTCCTCTACGTGTAATAAAATTAGATCTAAATATCGATAGATTGTTTAACACTTGCAGCTAAAATAGAGCCCATACAATTGAATACGGCAATTTGTACAGGTTCTTGATTTTCTTCGGTCAATTAAAACTGCTTTACTCTCACGGGACAAGCATAAGCTTTATATAAATAAAGATAAAGATCTTATCAGTTTACACCTACTTCTGTCACACCTATATGGAAAGGTTGAAAAAATTTTAATTAAACCCAAAAATTTTGGCCTGAAAATTTGTACGTACCTGTGGGAAGAAATGCAAATTTTCGATGTGCCTCCAACAATCATTTCAACAAGTTACCAATTTGGGTACTGGTTCTTGGATAGTGTTCATAAATTCTAACCATTATCAGTTTTCCTCAATTGTTTGTAGATATGTTGACAAAATAAAATTGATCATTTGGTTCCCCCCTTCGGCTTATTGTCAGTTCACTTTTTCACAAATAATTATAATGTAATATTTCCAAGAATTGATTTCTGAAGTAAATAACAAATAAATTATTCAATTATTATTATTATTTTTTTGGTTACATTTTGTTTATAAATACCCTTATTGGCAAACGAGAAAAAATAATAATTAAATCAAATGATGTCTAAATAGTCAAATTTGTTGAATCTTCTTTGCTGTAGACAAGCCAAAACTATCAAAGGTATGTAAAAGAAATCTATTCATTTATAAATATAAATAAATTTAATAAAAAGTAAATTCTTGTTAAAATGTTCGACATTTTATTTATTAAGTTCCCGTAAAATATTGTATACTTTTTCATTATAACAGTAACAGAAGGTATCGTAATCATACAGTGTTACCATTTTCAGAAAATTTCAGTTTTGAGGCCCCCCCCCCCCCCGGAACAGAAAAAAGTTATTTTTCTGCAACCATGTAGGAATGTTCTCATTACTCAATTAAAATCAGCTGTGTATTGCCCAACTTCCCACACTAGTGGGGAAAAATTCCCATTAGTGTCACTTTCCTCAATAGTGAGTTAAAAAACTTTATTGTGCTTCCTTGATATAAGAAGTTTTGTTATTAAATATTTTCTGTAAAACTTTAATAAGCTTATTTAAATTTATTTTATCTAAATAATTAAAAAATGAATATTAAAAAAATAAAATAAAAATTGAAAGGAATATAGAACTAAAAATAATATTTTAATAAATAATTAGATATTTTTAATTATAACAGTTAAAAAGGTTATAGTGTTACCTTATAGAAATTTAAAATGGATTCCAGTGATTCCTGTTTAGTTTTTTTTTTTTTTTTTTTAGTTAATAACCCTAATGGTTGCAGAAAAAATATAATATTTAACTCGAGTGTAAAGTATTTTCCTCACACTCGGCAATTTGCACTTGCACTCTCCTCGCTTCGCTCGCTCGTGCGTGCAAACCCTGCCTCGTGTGAGGAAAAGTACTACTTTCCACACTTGTTAAATAAATAACTAATTTTTTCAACTCAAAAACAGAAAATCGCAGTAATTCCAAATTGAATGTGTGGCCTTGGGGATCAGCTGAGAAAACATTACAATAAAGTTTTTGGGAAAAATAACTATAAAATAGTGAAAAATGCTAGCACAGACAATTCATCAAGTACAGTTTTATCCATTCATAATTTATATCCATAATGGGGGGGGGGCTGCCATTTGCAGAGTTATCATTATTAGAATTAATGGTGCATTAATTTTCGACAAATAAAAAGTAGTTTCGTGCGGAATATGGAAAGAGTATCCTGTCTACCATTTTACTCGTCTGCACTCATAATAATCAACATAACAAACCCCATAAGTTATTGGTGATTTTGGTTTTTTTTTCGACCATTGTTGATGGATGATTTTTGGTGGGAATATCGAGGTGCGGTCATCAATAAATACAACTTTTTTTTTTTGCTTTATACCAACGTTTCGGTAATTTTTCAACAGTTATGATGATATAGCTCTACATTAAACTTAACAAACTTCTTTTTATAATACCCTTGAAGAAGGTAGTAAAAATTACCGAAACGTTGGTTTAAAGCAAAAAAGTTCGTATTTATTGATGACCGCACCTCGATATTCCCACCAAAAATCAACTGTTATTTGTGTTTCTTCACATAGACTTGATTCATTCCAGTGAAATTTTTTCATTGTAAATAAAATATTGTCAAAAACATTCATCAACTTACCGGTGCTTACAAAACATTGATTCTTAATTAGAAGAAAAACAAAAAATAGAATTAGCAAGAAATGTGTAGAAGATTTGTTTTTGGTAATGTTTAAAAAACATTTAGGAAGAAAAGAAAAATCAAATTTTAATTTTATTATAAACTTCACAATCGCCATATTTCTTTGTACATTATTATCACAAAAAATTGGATTATTTTTTTTAATTTTCAAAAAAAAAAAGATTAAATGCTTTTACGAGACTTATGTCTACAAATATACATCATTTACATGGTTAATGTAGTTATTATACCAATACAAAAAAAAAAATATATATCCATATTCTTATGGACAATTAAAGTAAATAAATTAAAACTATATTTCACCCTTGAAAGACTAAAATTTACAACAAAAATGCATCATTTCCAAAATAATAAAAAGTATAATAATTATGTACAATATAATTATTAGAAAAAAGAAAGAAAAAAAAATGTACAACAAAAAGAAATATTAATTTAGGAAAATTACCGACGTGTAAAGCGGAAGAGATTCTTTGGGACCATTATCATGAAATTAAAAGAAATTCTCCAAAAGCTTTCAATGAAGTACAGAAGACATAATTTGTGCTAAAGATTCGCCACTTTCACCGCTGAGAAATCCTCGGTGAGTGCCTTTGAGCGAGTGAATTAATACTGATTGCTTACAGAACTAAAAAAAATACAGAAAAAAAAAAAGTTAATAGCGTTCAAATTATACATTTATCTTTTTGATTTACAAAATTAAAGACGGAGAATGTAGAAGATGAAAAACAATATCTATTTATTTACCTTAGTTAATCCATAATCCCTCTCTCCTGTTGTAAAATTATCTTCTGCTTTTATTAAAGTTACTTGGCCCTTAAAAGTATCTAATGGTTGGTATTTGTCAGCAGCAACTAATTTCTTATAAAATGAAAAAGCAGCATCTGATATATCTTCAACATCATAGCCAGTCAATGGTTTCAATCTTTCTGAACATAATTTCAAACGTGATTCCAAATCTGGTAGTGCTTTTAGTTCTTCTTTTGTCTGGAAAATTGAAGTGAAAACGCATATGACTTTTAGACTACTAATTTCTTAGTTATTTCTTACGATTCTTAAATTTTTTTTTCTCGTAACTCCGAATATTAGAGTCATATATAATTATTATCAAAAATTGTAAAGTTTATAATACCGTATATGATACAGTGATGCTATCTTACAAGAAAGCATATCCCCAAATTTCCCGAATACGATAATTTCTTTGAAAACTCATCTTAAGCTACATAACCTAACCATCTTTAACATTTTACACAAGAAATAGGAGATTTAGGCATATTTCGAAATTTTGCAATACGAAATTATTATTTTTTTTTTTTTATTTAATAATAATTACTAAAAATAGATCGTACATGATACAGTGATGCAGTATAAACAAGAAAGCATATCCCCCAACTTTTTCCCGAATACGATAATTTCTTTGAAAACACGACTTAAGCTGCATAACCATCTTTAACATTACACAAGAAATAGGAGATTATATTTAGAAATTTTGCCATAAGATTTTTTTTTTTTTTTTTTAAATTGACAATTTTAAAAATTACTACTAATACGTTGGTAGGGAAGGGATTAGCTGAGTGGTTAGCGAGCTGGACTCCCACGCGGAGGTCCCGGGTTCGAATCCAGCTGCTGACCCTTAGATTTTCTCTTCCTAGGAGCTTCTTACAGCTCACTGTCCGGTGATGGACAGTGTTGTCTGTAACGAGAGAACACTGTCCGGAGGCCGGCAGTGCACTGAAAAAAGCTCCGGGCGCCAATAACCATAGATGTTGACGCGCCTTAAATCATAAAAAAAAAAAAAAAAAAAAAAAAAAAAAAATACGTTGGTAGTACTGTCACAGTACATAAATCCTTGTCAGTTTGTGTCTTCTTGAAAAGAAAATAATCAGTTGGAATCTTTGAAAAATGTCACCACATTTGCGAATTCTTGAGTAGAGCTTACGAAAAGAAAACAACATTATTTCGTAAGTACATTCTAAAATATCAAGAGTAGCCCTCAGCTAGTATAACCTTCACTTAAAAAATAAAATCACCTTATAAGTTTAAAACCTTTTCGCTTCTATTGGTTTGTGTTTTTGTGTCGCTTAAACACATTAACATTAAAAATGTTAATATTTGTTTTTATATTATATTTTTATATTGCTAACTACTGGGATATTAGTGCCTCACTAAAAAACTCTATTGGGGACATATACATATGTCCCAATGTTTTCGATAGTCTATCGATTTTTCTTTCGATGTTTTTTCTATCGATATTTTCTTTCGATGTTTCTTTAGAAACATCTTTCGATGTTTTCGACACTCTTAAAGTTTATAATACACTTTTCGCTTTTTAATTACCATACTTAGCATAGAATCTCAAGCATCCTTACCTTGTTATAGTGTTCAACTCCGGTAAACAAACTGACGAAATATGCAAAAGCATCAGCTTCATCGGCAGTTTCATTTTTGCTTTTCGCCAGCTTTCTATAATGTTCAGTTTGTGTAAGAACATATTCTGGCGAACCATCCAACAATAAAAGTGTACATTTCTCTTTTAGCGATTCTAATTGTAATGCCATTTCAAAGGCTACCGCAGCTCCAAATGAATAACCACTTATATTATATGGACCGCTAGGTTGTACTTTTTGTATTTCCTGTAAAGTAAATAGAATATACAAAAAAAATTACTAATCCGTAACTATATATAATTGGTACATTTTATAGATGTTTTTGATGGATTTACAAACTTTGACGTAATATTCTGCTAGATCTTGGATAGATGATAAGGGAGCTGTATTTGTACACTGTAGACCCCAGACGGTGCATTGTAGCCTTGACACTAATTCTGATAGACTTGAAATCACACCTTCAATTGGATGTACAATAAAGAGTACATTTTTATTTTTAAAATCTTCCTTCATTTTAATTAGAGTTTTGTTCGGCATTAGTGTTTTATCTTGAAAATGTACCTGCAAAAAATGTTTTTGTCCCATTATTACAGCTGCTTAGGCCCCAAAAACACGTGGCTCCCATCTCTTACTTCTTAACCATCATTTTTAGGGCACAATCGCTAATCATCATTATTATTATATTCATTTAAGGAGCGACTAACATCTAAAGTCAACGGTACCCGAAGCTATTTTCAGTACACTGCCACCCTCTGTCCTCTCGTTACAGGCAATCACCGGACTGTGAGTTTAAGAAGCTCCTAGGAGGCGTAAACCTAGAGGACGGCGGCTGAATTCGAACCGAGGATCTCCGCGTGGGTAATGCAGCAGATTATTTTTAAATTTCATTTTAATTTTACTACTTCTTTAATCAGTTAAGCGTGGAATTTAGTTTGAACCCCCCCCCCCCCACACACACAGTGTGAGGAATTAAAATCAGTATCAATGACGAGTATATGTCGTCGAACGCAGGGCAAAACAACCAAAAGTTTACAATAGTCGTAATATAGTCACTGCAAGCGACTTTTTCTGCAATCTCTGGGGGTTTACAGATTACAGACAGAGCATTCTGTGCTCATTCCAAAATCTTGCACCGCTTCTTCACGCATGCATTGCTCCTAGTTAACTAGGGACGCAAGAGCTTTTAAAAGGAAGAAAAAAGGCTTTGTATTCTGTGCAAAATGAAATTATGCTCGTACTGAGGTCTGAACCTCTGTCTAAGGTAAAAACGCCATTGCACAAGGATTGAGAGCTTCTATTTGTGTGCGTAATTCCCAATCTCTACTGCGGAGACCAAACATGTACCAACCACTTATCATTTGGCTGGCTCCCACCGCAGTTCTATTGGGTAAGATAAAGGGAAATATCCCACCAAATAATATTCTTATTGTATTTTATTAAAATTTCGAGTTTTTATAGTTAATGGCAATTTTATATTTCGGGAAGGGATTAGCTATGAGGTTAGTATACTGGACTCCCACGCGGAGGTCCCGGGTTCGAATCCAGCAGCTGACCCTTAGATTTTCTCTTCCTAGGAGCTTCTTACAGCTCACTGTCCGGTGATGGACAGTGTTGTCTGTAACGAGAGAACACTGTCCGGAGGCCGGCAGTGCACTGGAAAAAGCTCCGGGCGCTAATGACCTCAGCTGTTGATGCGCCAAAAAAAAAAATTATATTTTTCACGAGTATACACGTCGAACGCACACCGTAATAGTGATTTGGTTTGACGTGTACATACATGTCCAAACACGTCCAACTGGTTAAAAGTCGTACTTTTTTTCTCCCCCAAGAACATTGACAGAATAATAAAAAATATTTTACTCACTAAAACATCACCGTTGGTTAGCTTCCCATTCATTAGCACTGGTTCTTTTTGTTCATCAGGTTTGGATTCAGCATCTGCACTTTGGGGCTGAGACGTGGTTGAAGCATCAAGACCAGTTAATTTATCAAATGTTAACGTTCTTATTTCAGCAGCGCTCAATACAATGTCGTAATTTCTTTCTAAAGTCTGTTTAATCTCAGCTCCCATTAATGAATCCATTCCTAAATCGGCTAGGGAGGTATGAGCATTCACGGATTTCACTTCTTTGATACCTTTTGCAAGAAAAAAAAATTACTAGAAAATTATTGTTACAGAAAAAGACTGTTTTGTAAATAAAGTAATGTTAGCTAGCTGCAGGTTTTTCCCGTTTGTTCCCTGCATTCTTTATCCTATATATCTTAACCTTTCTACTAGCACTTGTTAAGAAGGACACAATGTTCTGTACACTGACACTTCGTATATTTATTTTATTTTTGTGTACATATTTATATTCTATCCGGTAGGACAGTTGTATAAAGGGTTGATCGTCAAAAACTGCATGAAAAAGCGTAACGTTGAAAAACACCCAACTTTGACAATTTTTTTCTCTTTTTCTATTAAAGATAAAATTCCCAATTTTTTTTTAAAATTTAGGGCAAATCCTCCTTTATGACTGTATTTTTTTTTTTTTTGCAACAACATAATTTAAATTGACTTCGAGAAATACGTTGCTGCAAATGAGCAAAAACCTCATTTTCAGAAAATCTTCTTGTTGTTACCTTTTTTGAAAACAACGTAGTGCCTAAACGCTTGAACCGATTCTCATGAATGAGGTGTCATTCGATTCAGAATTTTATGTAGATGTGTCTTTTGGGGCGGGGGGCACGACGCTGTACATCAAATGGGAGAGGAGTTAGCCCCATGTATGTGTTATAATCAATTCTATAAACAATATTAGCTATATACCCAAGATATTCTTGACAGTATCCACCAAGCTGATCTGATTCTTGTCCTGTGCCTTTCTTTTTTCAGCCAATACCATACTCGAGACAACTGGATGCAATTGCTGTAGAAATACATCCATTGTGTTCATGACAGAGGTAATCCTCTGCGGGAGAGTACCAGCGACTTCCATATCGTTGTCACCTTTTAGACTTTCAATTACAAGTCCGACGTCGCCGATTGCACCCCATTGTATGGCCATCTGTAGATAAATTCATTTATTAATCATAATAACCCATCCTCTTTTCCAAAAAAAAATCCAGTCATTAAAATTGTTCTTGCAGTAGTGGAATTTAAGCAACGTATTTAAACCCTCCTTTATAATAAATTGGGCAACAAACTGCAAAATTTTGCACAAATTGGTCCTATAGAAGATTCTCTAATCACACCTAGAAATGTTCTTAATCCAATTATTCTCAAAAGAGAAAAAAAAAGTTTCAAACAAAAGTTTGAGTACGTACCACCATGAGTACAATTTTGGTACCTAGTACAAAGAACGTTGTTTCGAGTCATTTGTGAGAAAAATGTTCAAAAAGTAAAAAAAAGTAAAGCAAAACAAAACAAAAATCTACCCAATAAAATGGAACTTTCAGAAAGCTGGATTTTGATTGGCACTTTGCAAATCACCTTCCCCCTGATAGGGCCAAATTTAAATATAAGTAAACAGCTGACTGCAATATTTAATTTATGAGATATTTTATTCGAAACACAGTCAAAACACACGGACCAACTTTTTCCAGATGCAAGAGGTACCTCAAAATAGATATTTAAAGAAAAAAAAAAAACTTACTCCAGGCAATCCTTCAGATTGTCTTGCTTCACAAATTCTTTCCATAGCAGAATTTGCCATACCGTAGTTAGTTTGACCAGCGTTACCTCGACCACACGAAACCGAAGAGAAGACCACGAAATAGTCCAACTGTGGACAGAGAACTCTACTTTCTCTGTCCAATGAAATTGTAGTATCTACTTTTGCATTGCAAACGGTTTCGAATTTCTTGGCGTCTTGATTTTCAAAAAATGCATCTCGTAAAACCTGAAGATAAAATTTTAAAGACATGTTACGTTTAATTTTTTTTTTTAAATGTCAATTTACATTAATCATGAGTACCAATTATTCTACTATCAAGAATTAAATAATTTAATCTCACTTACAGCAGCCAAATTGAAGATACCACCAACAGGTGCTAGCGCATTGGTTTCATTCAACAATCTTCTAGCACCTTCAGAAGTGGCTGGATTTTCTTTGGTTACATTAACCCTAAATCCTTTCTCTTTCCATCGCCGCAAGCAAAGACTCTGATAACCATTTGTAACCCCAGATCTTGAAACTAATACAATATTTTTAGCCCCTCGGCTTAAAAGCCATTCCGTTAATTCTAAACCTAATCCACCAAGTCCGCCTGGAATTTTTTTTAAAAAAATTATAATTAATTCATTTTTTATAAAAAAGAAATTTGGGAACAAGTAAGTTTTTTTTATTGCTTCTTTTAACTCTTTGAGGCACACGATTTTAAAGAAAATAACAGCCCTAGTTGCAAAGAATTTCTTTTATTATAAAAAAATGGAAATAAACATTCATTTCCATTATCTTACATATGTAATCATCTCTCTCAAATAATCATCACTCTCGAAATACGAAAAAAAGAAAAGAAAAAATTAATACCATTTCAATAGTCCTTTTTCTCAGTGTGAGACACTGGTATTGTATAATACCACTATGCAACTAATGCTTTATATGATGTTCATTCAAACACTACTTTTTACCAAAACAAAGCGGAACTTTGCAGATAGTACAGCACTGTCCTTCAGCGCACTCTTCCTTGAAATGTTTAAGTCCATGTTTTGACCCGATTTTTTATAAACAATATATGAATTAACAACAGCTGCATCCAAATAATAGAACAGTATGCGGTGCCACCATTTTTTACTATCGGTCAAGTTTATAATAAATATAAAAACATTTCCACTTATTTACGCATTTACCATTGGTGCATAGCACTGCCAACTGAATGAACAACTTTAAATAACATATTAAGCTGTATGTATCAATAACTTTTCGAGGTGGGTTAAAATATAACCCACCATGCAGCAAAAGCTAAGCAAAAGGTGGGATAGTTTTTAACCCACCTAGCCGCAAAGAGATAAAATCCTTTATAATACAAAGCTTCAGGGATCCTAATACTCACCAACGATTAAGTAAGATTTATCAGGATTCATATACGTCCTTGGTACTGCTGGGACTAGATTTGTGGCAGGATTTTTCACTACTGGAATTCCCTCATCGTCTCTAATTTTCAAAAGAACTTTACCAATATGTTTGCCACTAGCCATAAATCTGCAAGAGCAAACATGGAACTTTTAAGAATTTACTAAGGTAGACTTTAAAAAACTTAAAGTTATTTACAATAATTATAACCAACCTAAATGATTGTTCAACCTGTTGATGGTTGAAAGTAGTAGAAGGAAGTGGTCGTACTGCTCCTGAGGAAATGCCTTCTTTAATTAGTTTTACAACTTCCATTTTCTCTTCGCTTTCACTTCCTGCTTCAAATAATGAATCCAATAAAATTCCATTGATTGTAGTGTTCTTTAAAAGTACGGCCATGCCTGCAGGGGAAAAAACCGTTAGAAATGAATCTTTCAAAATTGATGTACGAGAGAAAACATCAATCAAGTAGCATTCATACACTTACCAAGTGGTGTATTGTTTGATAGATCAACTTTTCCAATCTCTAAGAAACGTCCATGCTTGGCCAGGCATCTTACAGAAGCTTGTAGCTTATCTTCAGCTAAAGAATTCAATACTACGTCAACTCCTCGTCCTGTAGTCTTTTCCAAGACTAATTGTTCAAAAGATGTATCTCGAGAGTTACCAATATGGGAAGGATTCAACTAAGAAAAATAGAAAAAAATGAAAAGAATAAGTCTAATTTTCAAACATTTCAAAGTATCATTTTTTGTTTTAAATTAGAAGGTACCTTAGGGAAAGTTTTTGTAAGAAAATCCCTTTTCTGTTGGGAACCAACGGTTGTAAAAACAGTACAGCCCATGTGCAGAGCAATTGAAATGGCAGCTTGACCAACTCCACCAGTACCAGCATGAATCAATACACTTTCACCCCGTTTCAGTCTACCACGAACTATGAGCGCATAGTAACTCTGCAGAGAGAAAAGAATTTTTTAAAAAAAGTACAATAAAATGATTTTTAAATACGTAATTAATGGAGTCCCCCATTATTATTATATGGTGACATGTAATTCAACTTACAGTTGCATAAACAACAGGAACTGTAGCCGCTTGTTCCATTGTCCAATCAGCAGGTATATTCCAGAGGAAAATTGGATCAGCTAATACGGAAGTAGCTAAACCGCAAGCTTCTAAAATACCCATCACGCGATTACCTTTAGAGTCTCTACCAGCAAATTCCAGGCCCAGAATACATTCCTAGAAAATTTATACGTGAGTATGAAAAAGTACGCTCAATTTCATTATGTAAATAAAAATTATTTTAAAAACCAAAAAAAAAGATCACCTTGCCAGCTAGATCACCAGGAAGAGCATCAGGAGGAAGTTTTCCAGAAGCTAACATAATATCACGGAAGTTCAGAGGAGCATAATAGACGGTACACAACTCTTTGTTTACATCGTGCTCTGGCCTGAAATTATACACAAAATAATAATGTGTACGATGTGAATGGGGTGGAAAAAACACTTTAGAATTTTCTTTATTTTATTTTCACTTAAAGCACTGCGTTAAAAAAAAAGGTATTGAATCAAGCAAAATCGATTTTGATATTTTGTCGATTGTGAAATTACTAATTTATCACTGATCATGTCAGCATTGCCTAGCAGATGATGACTTGCGATCGATACTCTAGATCGATATATATATTTTTTTTAAATACTCTTTATTACTTACCGATAAAACGATAATGGACCTTCAATCCATTTCAAGCTAGAAAGATCACCACGAGTTAATGTGTTGATAAACGCATGTTCAACATTCAATAATCTTTCTCCTTCGCAAATATTTAAATATCTGTAACTACCCCATTCATTATCTCTTAAAATGTTTACGACAAGTCCTTTCTTAAAATGATCTTTATGTTCAGTCACAGTAAAAGTTTTAGCAGTTAGTGAATCAATGAAAGCACAGCTAAAAAGAACAAAAAATACGGTAAGTTTTACTGAAAATAAATAAAACAATTCGAAGAACTTCTAATTATTGAAAGATAAAAAATAAACAAACAAAGCTAACCTAAAATGTTCGCCACCGGGTTCTTGTTTCAGACAATTGAACATACCAAGGATACCACATTTACGATCTTTTTCGGATACAATTAAATATTTTTGATGATTTTTTTCAGCATCTTTTAAAGCTTCTTTTACATTTTCAATCCAATCAAAATTATTTTGGCTGATTTTTAGTACTTTTGGAACTACCCAATCATCTGCAACCTGCGAAATAATAAATAGGAATTTTTTTTTGTGCAGGTTATAATGATAATTGATAATTCATTATCAATTAACTAAATTATTTAATACTTAATCGATTACTTTTGGATTTTTTTTTTTAAATTGTTTCCAACTATTTTCTTTAGAATGTTTTTATTCTCATTGCACTAGTGAGGGTCAACAACAACTTTTAAATGTGAAATTTTTCTATGGCACTTGGAATTGGGAATAAGTTTTCTTCACACCAATGTATGTACCATTAAAGTATAATATAAGATACTCTGAGTGTTTCATACTTTATACTTTGTATTATTTCTATTAATTTATTGACAATATTTTTGATTTTCACTGATTAAAACTATAACTTAAAGAAAACCTGTAATTACCTTCCTTAAAAGAAATAGTATCTTCTTCTCTAATGGTAGTTTAGATATGATACACAGACCAAATTGTTTAATGTAATTCTTTTTAATTTCTTCAACTTCTTCAGTGAGAAGAAATCCATTTTCTTTTACAGAATTAAGAACTTTTACAAAGTTTTCATTACTAGCAAGTCCTACACCAACAACTAGATGTGAACTTTCTGGAAAGTCTTCAACATTCATGTCTTTCTTCAACGTTTTAGCACCTATCTGTTCTGCTAATGTAATATAATTTTCCACAGTTGGAGCTACTATTGTCAAGTCAGCCTTAAAATTAAAAAAAAAAATTATAAATCTCTTATTTTGTTTTGCGAAATATATAATTATATTCTAAGATCAAATACCCACTGAAGTTTGCGGTTGAGATTCCAGAATGTTCACCACTAGTGGCGCTACCAGCTGTTCAGGTTGCCTGTTATTTGCAACTTCGAAAACTTTTACTTTTCTTGTATTTGAATTTTCCAAAACAATTTGCATAGCTACATTTACAGCTTCCTCCACAGCCATTACCTAGAATTAATTTTGATTTTTGATTAGAAGTAATGTTTAATTTAATGTCGTAGCAGGAAAATAGGTGGCTATAAGCAAACAATTTTACCTTTTTCAACAGATACGGTGTAAAGCTGTATTGTTCCCATTTTGGATCAGCCTGTACTTGTTGCCTCCTTGGTGCCAAACTATCCTTCATTCCACGGATTTCTACGCCACCAGATTTAACAATGCCAACATTTTTGTGCATCTGCACTTCAACACCTAAAATTTAAAATTTTGATATATGCTTATTTTTTTTACTGATCTTTCTACAAAATATTTTATTTTCACTTCATAGGACAAATCAAAATTCTGCAATGAATGTCACCTTTTCCAGGGCTAACTACTGATAAATGATGTACTGGATCAATTACAACTCGTTGCAATCTTGTAGGTAGGTATAATCCTCGGGCGTTCTTCTGAATTAAGGAAAATTGTAACATGGTATCCATAAAGCTAACCCAATTTTCTGACCATTCCAATTCGCCAACTGCACCTAATTTAGGGAAAAAAAAAATTAAACATAACATGCATTATTTAAAGTTATAGAAAATAAACAATGTATGTTTGGTTTTTGTCTTTTTGTTTTGTTGGATTGAAATTTTGTAAATGTTTTAATGTTTTTAAAAAAATAAAACTTTTTCCGACCGGTTATGGTTGTTTTATTTATATTAGAGCTTTCAGTTAAGGTGAAACCATCTTCAGTGTAAGTTTCTGTATTAGATTTCTATATAAAAATCGATATCTATATAAAAATCGATATCTATATAAAAATCGATATCTATATAAAAATCGATATAGTGTTTATATATCAGTTTCTATATTTCTATAAACCATCTATAGTTTTAGATTAGGAAAACAAATTCTTACAACTGATTGTAGAAATTAATATAAAGGTTTTTAATAATTTAAGACTACCAAATATTTGTAGCTTGAAAAGTCCTGGAAGACACAAATTATGATTCTGTTTTAATATTGAAATGTGAGTATAGTTTTAAATGATTTCTTAGAAGCGAAGGTTATTTTTACATAAAAATTAAGTAATGTAATACATTTTTGTTTTGTTTTTAAGTCTGGCTGTACGTCCAACTTCAGATCGTAGATAGAAGCAGATAGCAAACATACTTAATTTACATTTTTCATTTGTTTTCTTGATAAATAGATCTTTTCATAATAGATTTTACTAATTGCAGAAAATATTTTTAAATAAGATCAGGAGTGGTTTTAAAGCCAAATTTAAGCATCAATTGTGGCTTCCAATAGACAACTAATTTCTGTAAGATCTGTAAACAGTGTCATGGTTTATGTGTGTGTGTATCAGCGGAAGTACGCCAGTGAATACCAACCACAATTGTCAGCACCAAGAATGCCATTGAAAAGTCCTGAATATTCATATCCTCTAAGTCTAAGATCTCTATAAATGTGTTGTTTAGACAATGGCAAATTTTGGCTATCTAGCACAGGTTTACTCAAATTTAAACCATCTTTTTGGATGCCTTCTGATTTGCTTATTCTGCCACGAACAACAACAGCACCACTTTCACAGATTTCAAATTCTCCAGAACCATCGAATATATTGACTAAAAATCTTGCTGATCCTGAACAGAAAAATAAAAATTATACTTGTTAAACAATTAAACGTCCAGGAAAAACAATAAATTCTAAGTCTATGATTATAGTACACTAATTTACCATCTTTGGACAAAATAGTAGCCCTCAAAATATGAACATCTTCTAATAATACTGGTAATTCTTCTGGAGCTTTTTGATTGATTTTAGCAAATGCTCTCCATGCTAGAGTCTAGAATAAATAGTAATAAAATTAAAAGTACAAATCTTTTAAAAACGGGGGAAAAATTATGGTAATTGCTGGCAAAAATTTTATTCATTTTATTATTGAAATCTAAAGCAATAAAATTTTGCCAACGAGGGCACAGCTGAAACCATTGAACACAAAACAAAGCCTACCAAATATCCTGTAGCTGGATAAAGGACACGTCCATCAATCTTGTGTCCAACAACGTACGCATCTGCTTCGTTAGCTGTGTTCACTTCAATTATAGCTTCACCCGATCTAGAGCCACCCTAAATCAAAAGAATAAAACTATTCATGCCAGTTATATGAAATTTAAGTTTATAATGCATTTTTAAATGAAAATAAACGAACCCGCCCACTAAAATCGGCCACACTCCATTCCGTAGAGTGATCCCATTCAACTAATGAACTTAACATAGGAGTACCACGAGCAACCGGATAGGTGCTGGGTCGGTGGAACACACTCAGATTGGGATTCAGACCAAGAGTGTACAACCTATAAAACATTAAATGATTTAATTCATAATTTAAATCAAGTTAGGCCATTAATGGCACAGAAAGATGCTGGCTGTACCAAGGTAATAATCTTCGATCTAGTAAAATATTAACTTACTTTCCAACATTTGATAGTAGATAGGACATTTCATCAGTAGCTCCTTTTCTGACCAGACCAATATTAACACAACTTTTAGGCACGGTTCTTTTCAGTATAGCTTGCAGCAGGCAATGTGGTGCTATCTAAGATTTTAGAATATGGTATTATTAATTTATTATTATTAGTGACATAGTTTAGCTTTATGCTCTAAGGCTAAAGCTGCCAAAAATAGTTATAAAATAAAAAGAAGAAAACATTGCTTTTATTAGTACTTTCATAATAACTTAATCGTACAAATGCAATAAATGAAGCCTGAACGTTCAAAAATTATACCAAAGGCTTTTCACAGCCTCCTACGCATGCGCACTTGACAACTCCAATTGTTACTTTAAATTTAAAAGCTCTGCTAGAGTCCAGAGTCCAGTTCATTAGCGATTTCCAGACTAGCCCATTTCCCGAATTTCATGTTTAATTATTTTTTTTTTGTTTTGTTTGTGCGTAAATAATAGTCATTATTTTGACTTCCATAAAAATTAATTTATTACAAGCGTTTCTTTTATAGTCTAGCATGTCCTCATGATCTGTGTTTTATTATTACGAATCAGGTAAGTCCAATATTCAGAGGGGTTCGTTAGGAGAGGTTTTACAAATACAAAATTGATCATTCACTCCGGTTTAGCCTACCCCCAGCTGAAATTACCACGCTATGCTGCTGAAGAGCTGTGCAGGATTTTTGTACTATAAATTTAAATTGGGTGTTGATTTTAAATAATATTGAAAAATAAATAATAACTAATTGCGAAAGGGAACAAAAGCTTTGAATTGTATTTTTAATAAAAATTCATTTAAATCTATCCAAATTTACCTCAATAACTATAGCATCTTCAGGGATGTGTAAAGATGCTTCATGGAAGAGTACGGGAGACAGTAAGTTATTAACATGATAAGCTGCTGAAGAATAAGCAGCCAGCTGTGAAGACCATCCAGATTCTGGAATTGAGGAACTGATCCATTTTCGGCTACGTGGTTTTGCCACAGGAATTATCTGGAAAATTGACAATTTTTTTTAGATAATAATAATAAAAAATACGAACACTTCTTACAAATCCAAACATGACAAAATAACTGACCCTTTCGAGATTTGATCTTAATTTTGGTGCAGCATCTGCAATATATTTTGAATGGAAGGCTACATTCGAACTGTTCACTTTTTTAGCAAATATTCCTTCTTCTTTCAATTTTTCTACAAATTCGTCTATCACATCAACTGGTCCAGACACAGTTACAGATTCTGCACCATTGTGACAGGCAGCATAAGCGTTCGGTGGAACACGAGCCTTTGCTTCTTCCCAGCTTAGAGCTAAACAGAAGTTATACAGGTTATACTATGTTTATTTTTGTTCATTGTTTACGTCTTTAATTTATTTTTTTTAAGTACTCCTCACCAACGGCAGCCATTGCTCCCGGTTGAAGAGAAGAATCAAGAATACTCTTCCCTCTCCAATAAGCTGCTAAAATTGTTTGCTCGGCGGTAAAAGCACCATCCGCATAAGCACAACCAAGTTCTCCTGCAGAATGACCAAGAATACCATCCGGAGATACTCCTAGCGCAGTTAACAAATCAACCAAAGCTATCTAAAAAAATTTGAAAAAGTATATAATAGTCATTTGTATTATTCCTGGATATTTATTGATTCTTTTACACTATTTTTATAATAAATTACCTGGACTGCGGCAATTGAGACGAAACAATGAAGTATGTTGTCAAAATCAGAATCAGACCCGTGGTATATAAGATCCAGTAGGTTTACGCCTTCATTTTTAAGAACAGCAGCACAATGATGTATAGCTTTAGAGAACGGCTCCAGGCACATAAAAGCTCGACCCATGCCTGCCCATTGAGAGCCCATCCCAGAAAAGACGTACCATATTTGGGATTTTGTACTTCCTTCCTGTAAATTGAATTATTTATATTTAATTAATTATTATTCATGATTTACATCCCAAAATTCATTTGAAGGGTTTCATCTCCAACGACGATCAGGATAAGTCGTTTAATTCAAAGTACTGAATACAGTTCCAAGTCCGTAAGTCCAGACAGGAGCATGATAGGGGATATGTGCCCTTTCTTGCTAGCCAGTTTTGATTGTCAAGTAGCCTTATTGAGTATTCAGTAACTCTGGATGAGTTCAAGTCGTTTGAGACTGGTGGGTGGATTACAGGTGAGTAATTTGTCAAGGTTAAGTCTAATTCATCGTATGTTATCTCAACATTAGAGAAGGGCTAACAAATTGCCTAACTTTGATTTTCAGCAGGTTACTCAATACTCTTTTAAAATTAACTGTAATTATTACTCTCTTTTTTTTGCAACAACCTAGTTCTATAAATATCTTAAGATTTACCGAAATTTCCTTTGTCGGTTTATCAGCCCCTAATACAGTGTATCCTCGGCAATTATGACCAGCGATATTCTGCTTATGGATATCATGGATTAACGTTATGAAGTCATCATCTCTGGGCGTATTTTCAATCTGACCAAAAAAAAAAAAAAAAGAATTAATAAACTCTTAATTACAGAATTACGTTTAATGAAAAACGAATATTGTGCATAATAAAATTACCTTAGTGAGAAATGAATCAACTGCCTCGTAAGTTCTTCCGGATACAGCCACCAGTCTTGGAATATTATCTTTAACTGGAGTAGATTTTGGCTTTGGGTTAGATCTTAATATTAGATGGACGTTAGCGCCGCCGAAACCAAAAGAATTGATTGCAGCGATTCCTCCATTCCAATCCCAGTTTTTGTCCACAACCTTTAAAATGAGGGGGGAAAAACTAGTGAAAAACATTCGTACGACTATTTCTTAAACAGTTCTAGTTATCCTAGTTTAGTCGAGGGAAAATTAAAAATTTGAAACAACAACCAAACAGAATCTACATTTTATAATACCTGTAATCTGCCATCACTAAGAGCAGGTATCTCTTGATTGGGCTGTTTAAAATGAAGATTAGCTGGTATCGTATTAGTTTCCATGGCTACTAAAACTTTAGCCAAAGAACAGAGACCAGATGCTGGCTCACTGTGTCCCATGTTGGACTTCACAGAACCAATGAGCAATGGTCCATGATTTCTTCCTTTACAGAAAACCTCTGCTATTGAATTCACTTCTTGAGGATCTCCTACCTGAAATAGAAAATATTCATTTGTAAATTGTATATATTAGAAAAATGAAGAAACAATGAGCAACTTTTAAAACTCATATTACTCACTTTTGTTCCAGTCCCATGGGCTTCAATGTACACTACCTCAGCTGGATTCATTCCAGCCTTTTCAAATACACTTAAAATAAGATCCTTTTGTACTTTACCGGATGGAAAGGTTATGCCTTGCTCTTTATTCCCATCTGTGTTCGTACCAGTGTTAATAACGGTAGCGTAAACTCTTTTGGCGTTACTCACTTTCTGAAGTAATGTCACTACACAAGCTTCCGCCCTCACATAACCGTTACCTGGAATCAAATGTTTAAAGATGCTTGTTTTTTAATGGCAAAATTTAGCCATGACATTTCCAAATTTTGAAATCATATTGATTCGCTAGTTAATTACGAAGAATATAGCTTATTAAAGTTATATTTGAAAATAGCAAACAATTTGGTCACCAAAAATATGTTAATTTTAGAGTACATATTGTAGTAATATCTTTAAACCTATCTGATCACTTCACAGAACAAGGTTATAGACAAGTTTAAATGACGTTTTTGATATGAGATATAAAATAAAAATACTTCTTTATTAATTACAAGGAGTCACAAAATAGTATTTTAATTTCACTAAGCGAGAGAGTAGAAGATACGCCGGCACTGTGGGGCTAAATAGAATAAAACATCCTTACTGATATCAGTAGAACTTTACTTTTGCACAGCAATTAAAGGGCGCGTATTTACATAAATCAAGAAAATATTATTGAATAAAGCAGCTTACAGATATAGAATTAAAAGAATAATACATATATTTAAAAAATACATTTAATTAACTAGTCACAACAGGCGAGAAGTGTTAGAGCGCGAAAATAATAATTATTATGTTTATGAGTTCGATTCCCGGTCTTATTATTTAATGTTAGTTAAAAGAAATTCCGCCTACGATTGCGCCACGACACCTAATTTGGTAGTTGGACGTAAAATAATAAAATGGCCGACCAAGACTTGTTAAGATTCTGAAAGAGAAGTGATTTGACTTATTTATTAATTATATTTTTTTAAATAATTATTAATAATGCAAATTTGATTGGATGACATTATTTAGTAGTACAATTTAAACATGTGTATGCATATAATATGAATAACAAAGACGTGAAATAATCACGTAATGTCATACAATAAGATTTATTCATTTAATTTTAAGTTAATAATTATTTAGACGACGTCAGAGCCCACAGGTGCTGGAATAAATTTTAGTATTTATATAAAGATCTATACAACAGGTTTGAAGAAAATAGGGATAACCCAAAATAAATATTAATAAAATGCTAAGGCGATTGCCACATTACAGCTGAAATCTACTTTTTTTGGCTTATATTTGTAAATAATATTAAATAACATCGAATGAGTCAATTATATTATTAAACGACAGACTTTTTATAAAAAAAAAATTTTTTTTTTGAAGTCGCTAATACAAAAATTACTAGTACATGTGAATACGATGTATTGTAGATATGTAAAAAAACAAATGGCCGGACAAAAAAAATAAATTTGGAGGCCCCCTCCCAATGGAGGTAACCACAGATTATTTTTAATTTTCTGTGAGAATTGTCGGTTATGATGATAGAGGACAGTTTTTATGTTGTAACTGGGTTAATATTGACAAATGTGGATTTTTTTTTTTCTTTGTGGCGCGATGTTATTAGCTGGTTGACAAAATGGAATTTTAAGGTCGGTGTGGAAGGTTATATTTGAAATTTATTGCAGTAGGTAGCACAGGCTATTTTACGAAGGACTTTCGGACTATCAACAAATAAATAATCTAATTATTTCACCTTTTTTTTAAATTTTGTATCTAAATAATTTGATTTCAAAAGTTTGATTTAAGTCTATTTTAAAAAACTTAACCAAGCTGTTTTATTATTATTATTATAGCAATATTTTGTTCGCTGGCAGTACTTACCGGAAGCATCAAATGCTTTACATGCTCCATCGGGACTTAACATGCTTAATCTGTGAAACTGTAAAGATTCATTTGGTTTTAATAGAAGATTCACCCCACCAACAATGGCAGCATCACATTCACCGTTGCGCATAGCTGTAACCGCTTGGTGGAAAGCAAGCATTGAACTTGAACAGGCAGTGTCAATGGCAAAACTTGGTCCTGAAATATGTAAGTAATTTAATGAAGAAATTATTAAAGGAACTGTACGAATTTTACTAAGTGCTGTTTAAAACCTAAACAAAAAAATTTGAAAATTATAATTCTAATTTTAGTTTGTAAATAATATTATTTACCTTTAAAATCAAAAGTAAAAGAAATTCTATTTGGAAACATTGCTCTGGCGCAACCAGTCAGACCGTAACCGTTCACTCTCTCGGATTCCAAAGTCCAGTATTCGCCAGATTCACTTGCTGAGGCGCCAATGAATACACCAGTTCTACTGCCTCGCATCTCATTGGGATTTAGTCCTAAAAATTATTAAATATTTTCATTTTATTGGCTGTAACTGTTCACCTATTATTTTTCACAAAAACAAATGATTTAAACCATTCCGTATTATAATATAAAACCTACCAGCATCTATTAAAGCTTCATACGTAGCTTCAAGTAGCATCCTTAATTGTGGATCCATTACTTCCGCTTGTTTTGCATGGACACCAAAAAAACTTGCGTCAAATTTCGATAGATCCTTAATTTTTCCCGTTCTTGCTGGCAGCCCATTTAATCCTGTCAAATAAATAATTAAATTATTTTTAGTCCACAACAATTTGAGCTGCATGTTGGAGAAAAATTCATGGATACGCCCGGAGCTTTTTACGGTGCGCATCGGTTTCAGGACAGTGATCTCTCGTCCATAACTGGGCAAAGAGCTGAGAAAGAAGCTGCAAGGAAAACACCAGCAGCTCAATTCGAACCCGCAATCTTCCCGTAGGAAACCCACTGAGCTTAATCCTTTCCCAAGGCTTTGCTGACATTTCTTTATAATCATTTCATTTATTTATTCGTCTCCCACAGAGAAGAACTGAAGATACACCAAGGGATCACACTCCTTACCAACTCTTCACCTTTAACATGGCTGGAATCTTCGAGAATCTAACCAAAAGAAAGGTTTTTCTCAGCTTCTTTTCAAATTTGGCAGCCTCTCTAGATTTTATTTTTTTATTTTTTTTTTTTGATGATTTAAGGCGCGTCCACATCTAAGGTTATTGGCGCCCGGAGCTTTCTTCAGTGCATTACCGGCCTCCGGGCAGTGTTCTCTTGTTACAAAAAACACTGTCCGGTGATGGACAGTGAGCTGTAAGCAGCTCCTAGGAAGAGAAAATCTAAGGGCCCGCAGCTGGATTCGAACCCGGGACCTCCGCGTGGAAATCCAATACGCGAAACCGCATAGCTAATCCTTTCCCTAGACGAATTTATAAATCTGCCTCTGACGGATTTGAGAAGATAATAAAATGGGACTGGTAAGTTTTTCCATCGGATTGAATAGGCTGATCATCTTTCCAGTTACCAATCAACCAAAAATGTTTTACTTCTATCACCAATTCTCCAGATTTTTGGGTTCTTTTATCCTAGAAAATTTCACGCTTACAGCTGGAAACTATCCTACCATAACAGGTTGATTCTAATACACATAATTGACTTTATTTTTCAATGAATGACCAGCTTACATTTATACTAGGGCGATGTTTATTGAAAGCTTTTTTTTTAAGGCAGCCATACAGTAACAATATTTTATTTACATACTAATGTAAACATACATATGTAACGTGATCTGCATAATTATAGAGAAGTCGATCGATCCAAGTTAGAGAAAGACCACTAAAAATGTATACAATTACATTTTTTTAATTTAAAGTAAATTGAAAATTACCCTATCTCGTAGAATTTGATGATTGGGTTTTAAATGTTTGTTAAACAATCTTTTACAAATGCCTAAACCATTAAATATAATTAGTTCCAACGAAACAAACTGTATTTAAAAGAGAAAATGAAATAAATAATGAAATACTCTATAAATTATTTGCTAAAGAATCTGTGGTAGTAACATATGTTGGGCTGCTGGAATCCTCTAAGATTATCTAGTTCAATAGTTAAGCCACAAAACACAAATATCTAAAAAGTTTCATGCTAAAAATAATTTAGCAGATTAATAGAAAACCAAGCGATTAAAACGTTTAAGGATTCATTAATGAATATTAACAAAAAACAAAACAAAACAAAACCAACAAAGAACCTTCCCCAGAATAAAAGAACAAGGCAGAAACAAAGAATTATTATTATTGCATAACCTTCTTTCACAGAACCTTCTTTCATCACAGAACCCTCAAATGTCTTTTTCGTACAATAATAATTCTTAAGGCTCTAAACTCATTTAACTTAAAGTTCAAATTTTTGAATACCCAGTGTTGTAACGTCAACAATTAAAAAAAAATAAAATTAAAAAAAAAGTGTGTTCGTAGCTATTACTTTTTTAGTATTAATTTACTATAAATTATAGACTTGCCACTTTTGAGTTTTATTTGTCTTGTTTTAAACAATCTTTAATTAATTTTAATTACCCTCAACTTCTTCACATTTTAGTTTGCAGATACTCCACGAATAAACAGGAAGATTTATTCTCTGTCAAAAAGTCAATATCAATTACAGTAAACACTATATTTTATCAATTATCATTTGTATTATTAAATGTTAAGTGTGCTCAACTCAAGAGTAAGGTGTATCTTAATTTACAGTTTTAATCTTAAGTTTAATGTTGTTATTATTTGCTAAAATTGTATCTTCGAGCTGAAAAGATTTCTCATCACATGTATAATATTTATGTACTTGTTTTTTCTCTCTCTTGTAATTCATTAGATAAGGTGTAATTCATTAGAGAGCTCAATTTCTTCTTAAAGTACTTATCTTTTAACAATAGACATAAACTCTCAACATTATACATTTTTCTTGCATACATGACATTGCTTTATTATATAAAATTCACTTTATAGTGTGTTTTTCTTTCTCAGAAATCATTAAAAAAATAGAAAAAGTAGTTATCATGGAATGAGTGCCCATGTGCAGCCAAGGATAATTCATCTTAACTTAATTGAGAGTTTGAGGCGCCACGGTAGCCGAGCGGTTAAAGGCGTGACCTTTAAAGCAAATATGTATATTGGTACTGGGTTCGATTCCCGATCTAGAGGCCTTGGATTTTATTTAATGGTTAGAAAAAAGAAATTTACAGAAGAAAGTATGGTTTGCTAGTCGCCACCGCCCACGACACCTAATTTGGTAGTTGAACGTGTAAAGTCTGCCTGAAATAATAGGCCTTTACTTTACTTTAATTATGTTTGAAATAAGAAGAGCAACGATACGAAGAAAATTTATTCATACATTTTTATTATTATTAAAAGCGAGTAAACATCTAAGAACATTAGCGGATTCTTTATTCAGTGATTTCTTGTAACTTAATACACTGAGGCTCCTAATAAAACTCGTAAGGGCCCAACAACTGAACTCGAACTCAGGGATTCTTGTGCGCAAACCGCTAATCTAATCCCTCATTTCATTTAATCATGATAAATTAAAAATAATATAAAAAAAAAATTTAGTTACCTGCAGGCCATCTTCTTTCGTCATCAGTAACCATGTCAATACCTTCCATTAGATTTTTCTTAAATTCTTCCATATTTGCTGATTCTGGAAATCTTCCGGAGATACCGGATATGACTATATCTTCTCTAAATGTGGGCGAAAAACCGGGAGATGCATCATCCATCATTTCGGATTCTTGAATGTGGTGAATTTCTTGATGTCTGGCCGGCATGTTCTAAAAATAAATCAAAATTTTAAAGATATAAATTTTTTTTTTTTTTTTTAAATTTACTTTAAAATTAATTTATTTGGAAAAGAAAATTTGAAATCAATGTGGTGGCACGCTTTTCAACGTCAACTCAGTCCTATTTTCAGACAGATGGCAGCTTAGGACTTAATAATCCAGATGCTAAACCGGAATTCAGGCCTGATTCTAGTGAATGGTACGATATTTCCGAGAATTTCTATTTGAATGCCTAAAAAGGCAAAAAACTGGATGGACGAGAATAGGGAGAAAAATGTCCTTTATTTTAGAAAAAAAAAAAAAATTCATTCAAGCTTATCGAGTTTGGCCCAAACTTTTGAGAAGACTCAAAACTGCCATTCAAAAGCTTCAGATACAAATTCTGCAAGAGATCGATACTTCCATTTTTGAAGCGTAAAAAAAGTAAACAGATGTTTTACAGATTAGTAAACAAAATACTTGATACTCTTCGATTTTCTGGTCCTTGTTAATGCCAAAACTTTGGCAAGCAAAATTAAAGAGTATTTTGGTTGCCAAATTTTTGTAAACAATTATACATATAAGTGGATTTTTATAAAACTAATTTAACAAAGGGCCAAGTAAGGTCTATGTATAAAAAAGTTACGCAAATGCCATTATTATTATTATTATTATTATTCCAGACGGCCATAACGTCCATCTGCTAATAATTATGTTTTGTACGTTGCTAGGCAACGGAAAAAGTGCTAGCAAATATGGGGCGTTTTTGCGGTTTTTAAAAGTGGTTAATAAACCTTGATTGTACAATTAATCTCACAAGAAAGTTTTAGTTTCTTTGGATTCTTGACTCTCTGCACTGTGATAAAACTATAATGATATCTAGTAATTTACTGTAATTGCTTGGCTGTATACGAACAGTAGAAAGCAGAATTCATGTGCCGAATTGGTCATTATGTTCAGGGTCATCTGAGTTCAGCTAATTATTCACTAATTCAGCGTCAGACAATATATTCCACTTTGATTATGGTGCATCATAAAGGCTCATTAAAATAAAGTGCAATATTTTCGGATTAAGCCATCAATGGTTTTTTATTTTTTTTTACCATGAGTGACTTGGAAGGAAAACATTATTTCTTTAAAGTCAGCCATGATTGTACGGTTTTTCAGGAGTTCTTTTATGAATGATATTTTTAAACATTACTACAGATGGAACACGCAGACACTTATAATTTTAAGAGAAAAGAAACAAAAGTTGGTAAGACTGGTGAGAATATACACCCTGTATTCATTTTAAGACGGCTCAAATGCATTTCATGCTTAAATGGTTAATCTGAGCAAAAAATGGTAGAGGAAAAATTTGTTGCCCGTCACATCTAGTTTCAGAATATGTGACTTGACTTTAGATTCCTGTCCGCATACGCGTGAGGGTTCGCAGTTGACCCCCATTTTTATATACACAGTTCTAAAGAGTATAAAAAGTTATTAAAGAAACCGGAAACCGCAATTCGATATCTTCAAAATTAAAGGTGCTAGGCTATTTCAAAATCTGGTATTTATTAATCATATTTCAATTTTTTAACTTGTTATCGAAGAGAAAGAAGAGCACGCGATTGGTCATTTTTATGTATTTTTTCATCCCCTTTCTACTAAAAATATTGCCAAAGCAGTTAAGCCAGTATTTTTCTTAATATCGGGAAATAAGTCGTTTTCCGAGTGATTTTTCTAAGAAGAGCTTTAGATGTTCTCAACCATACACAAAATGGCTAAAAATTAATTTTACATCTGTTACAAACAAGAAGGTTTAATAATTATTTGGTAATTTTGGGAGAGTTGCGTTTAATTGCCAAAAAAAAATTGGAAACCACCTGTCCCATATTTAAGTGATCAATATCTTTCATGTAAAGAATCAAACTTATTGCTTAATTTGTCAAATATTTAATGTACTTTTATGAAAGATATTTTTAAACATTACTACCGATGGAACTCGTAGACACTTTCGTTTCTTTTCTCTTAAAATTATAAGTTGGTAATACTGACTTAGTATCTATGGACTTAAACGCGATGGACAGAACTGGCGAAGAAGAATTAGGAATAGTCGAGAAGTTTATACTCTCTGTTCAAGAAGCCCAGCATTATTTCTCTGCAATAATGAAACTCGAAAGAATGCGGTCGGGCCTGGGCACCACGTAAACTGCATAGATCCTTAGGATCTCAATAACCCTAAAATTGGGGGGGCTCAACCACCCAAAATTCTTTATGACTTTTAACAGTCATATTTAAAGTTAAACAATTGAACAACTTTTTTCTTTTTTTTTCAAAAAGTTGCTGTTTTGATTTTGAAGGAAATCTAAGTGGAATATAGTAATGGAATTCGAAAGAATATGTAATTTAAATTTGTTACATTTTGTTTAAATATTAACCATTTCCGGACCGAATTATTATACAGAAAAAAATGCAGACAAAAATGTAAAAATCACGACTTGTGCTGCCTCAACCGACATAAAAGAAAACTAAAATGATGCCAATTGTATCCATTTGGCCAAAATTAAGCATGAAATAATATTTTTTAAACTAGTGATGCAATATGGCATCATCGAGCTGGAAAGGGTTTTAAAAAGCAACAAAACATTCTCCCGAATTCATACAAACTCCTATAAAATCAAAGCCTATTTACAAAGAAAGCTCAATTTGGTGAGACTTGATCAGATTGCTTAGATTAGTTCCCCAAAGCAGGAGAGAAAATATTAAAAATAAAATACGAGATATAAATAAAGAAGTAAAAAAAAAATGAGATACGATTTAAAATGCTTACATTTACTTCTTGTACAACCATGGCGATGTCTTGGAGAAAACTGAATAAGACTCTGCGAACGCGTTGAATTTGTTTTTTTTTTCCAACTCTGACGTATTTTTAGATTAAAAAAAATAGTTACGAAACGTTGACGTATTCGACCTCATGTGCTTTTGGTTTTTTCGTAACATTTATATTAGATAAAATGCAATCATCGTTAATATTCCCTATCATCTCATATTTCTTTATCAATAGAAAATCAAATCACGTCCTTTTTCAGAGACAGGGACAGATAGAGGGGGGAGAAGACATAGTTCGGAATTATAATTTGCTACAGATAACGAAGACAAACCCTTTTTTTGATATACAAAAGCGGCCAATCAAAAAACGCTAACTACAACAAAAATTGAACTCAATTATGAGTTCAAAATAGATAAAATAGTCGTGACGTCAAAACTCGTACGACTTGCGAATAATTACTGTAATTACTAGCGTTGACATGTTTGAAAAACTGGAATCAAAATCAAAGTTCATAAAAAGTTTTGTAGGTTAATAAAAACGTACGTTTTTTTTTATGGCTTCTTAGAAGCAGATGGCAACACTGTGTAAATTGTGCTTATTTACTTTAATTCTGATAAGTAAGGAACGGATTTTTATGTATTTAAAAATGCCAAATATTTAAATAAAATATGCATTTATTTTCGTCAATTATGTGGAAAATATGTGATTTTCTTAAAATATTTTCTGGAATATTTAAGTAAAATGGACATTTTTTTTTATGAAAATGGATTTTTTTTGGGGGGGGGCAAGTTATAATTATTTATGCAAGAAAAGAACATTTTTACAATTTATAAAAAGATGTGTTAAATTTTCAATTTTGAAAACTTCTCTCTTCGAAATTGTTTGCAACCACATGAAATTTCAAATGTTGGAACGTAAAGTGACGACGATCTGGGCGTAAGATGGACTTGTAACGACTAAAAGATCGTTCAACATCTACAGATGTTATAGGTGCCTTGCTGAAAGAAGTTATCTCGTTGGTTGTAAAGGGTACACGATGTTCTGAGGTGACTTTTGTTCCACTGATAATATCAGAAATCTTTGTTCTTGCTCAGTACTTCTACCAGTTTTGATCTGATCAGATCTCCCTTACTCCCAGGAAAAAGTTCTGCTGGAAACTTGCGAAGATATTTAGCAACCAGTTGTTTGTTTGAGGCCGATGTTCGTGGCATTTCACTATGAAAAGAATACACAAAGTGACCGAACGAAATGAATTGGACACTTCAACGAACGAGCTGAAAGAGCAGACAACGTCAGACAACTTCAAAGAACTAACAAGTGCCCGTCACTGTTTAGCAGCATTCTGTGTAAATTACAACAACCATTGCCCACTGTGATTCTCAGCCCTAGTCTGTGGTTCACAGTTCCTGTCAACCACCTTCCAATTATGAAAATATGCCCAAAATGAAAAATATGAAAAAATATGTACATATTTTGATTAAATATGTAGAAATATTTATTTATTTTAATCAAATATGTATAAATATGCGATAACATCCAAATATGTGGAAATATGTGAAATAAAAGTAGACTCAAACGGCTTAAAAAGTGTCAGTATGAATACTTCTAGTTGAAAAACGTCTGTAAATTGCCTAGAAAAAAATATGTAAATACATACGAATCCGTTCCCTACTGATAAGTATAAGATATCCTCCAATTTGTACATTCTAACCCCACTAGTACTGACTTAGAAAGTTTCTGTCAAGTATACCGCCTAGAACAGGGATGGCGAACTTTTTTGAGACGTGGGTCAAATTTTGTTCATTTTTTTTTTTTTGTTTAGAACTAGCTCTTGGGTCACTAATGCCCATTTGCACAAGAGTTAAGTTTAAAAATTTTAAACTGTTATTTTCAAAACTAAACATCTTTAAAATTCAGTTGGCTTAACGGGTAAAACGGGGACGAAACAAGTGCTATGGAAGTCTCTTTTTACAAAACATAACTGAACAAAACCTGAACAAAAGTGTGTTTTATCTGAAGAAAAATCTAAATATGGTTATTTGCTTTGGGTTGTCGATTTTTTTTTTAACAAACAAAATATGAGTAAAATTATACATTTTATTTGATATTTTGTAAACATTTTTGCTTTATTTCAAATTTACTACAAAAGCATTTGTCGTCTCATTTGCGTTTTAGAACTGTAATGATCAAACTAAAGGTTATAGATAGCATTTAAATTGCTTTTGTGTCAATGCGTGATTGAAAAAAATACAGAGAGAATATAAATTATCCACAACAATTAGGAAAATTCGAAATCAACCCGCGTAAACAATCAAATGGTTGCCTAGCAATTGTGGGTCAGTGAAAAAGCTTGCTTGAAAAAGTTCGTCATCACTGGCCTACAATCTCTAAGAAGAAAGTAAGTCTAAACACCACTAAAAAAGAACTTGAGAAACCATAGCTGGCAATGGAGAAAAAAACACTATTCAGGTCAGAATTAAAATGAAGCACAATGTGATTGATGTTTAAAATCTCAAAAAACATTCAGCCACGGCTCTCCTGATATCATTTAAAACAAATTTTTGCCTAAGAAATCTTTGTTTTTTTGTACATAAATAAAAATGATAACCTTACTAGAGGTTACATCACATGTTTGAAAGAAATTTGTAGTTTTTTGACAAAATTTCCGGCAAATGTTAAAAATTCAGGTATCACTTTTGGTTTTATATGTTGACGGAAATTTACCTCACCATTCTAATGATTAATACTGATAACTGAACCGGAAATAAAACTTCGAATTTTTCTTGGATTCCTTTGTTTTTAACAAATTTTTTGCCACAAATACCTTACAACACAGTCTCTCTCTCTGTCGCGCACACAATCCTGTTGGAGAGAGGGAGACAGAAAGGAAGGGGTAATGGGAGAATGTTGTATCCTGTAGAAAACTTAACTAAGTAGAACGTAGAATATTTACTAAAGCCTGATTCACAAGAATGCAATAAACTATTGTATTATTGGAAATAAAAGAACATCTTTAAACAAGTTGACAAAATAGGTTTTATTTTAACTTTTAACTTCTTGGCAAACGTACGTAAATTACAATTGAACTACAAGTAATCATATGAGATTAGCCTCGTACTCCCTCCCCAGCGAGGACGTCAGGATATTTGCGAGGAGTAAAATTACCTAACGACCTGTGGCGTGTGTAGTGTCAGTGATTAGGTCACAAAGGAGTTTGCGTGTTGTACGTTAAGTGCTCATCCATCCATTATTTTTGCAGATGAGACTGGCTGAAACTGGTTATGTAGGGCTTGACCCGATCAGCTGATACCCCTTTTTTTACGGTTCTTCAACTTCGACCTTGTACAAGATGGTAATTATGACAAAAACAAAACAAAAAGGTCAATTTTACATAACTTGAAGGGAATGCAGACAACAAGTTTGACAAGATTTTTCTCTGAAGAAAGATGTTTCTTCTTGTACAAGGCGAAGAGCATTAACCTAATGACTGAGTCGAAAGATGAGATTAGGAAGTTCTTGTTGTGTTGTGGTTTCTACGTGAAATTTTTATAGAGGTTATAACTGGGCTATCATAGAGAATATATTCGCTGGACTGGAGTTTATGTTCAGAATAATGTTGGATAGAGTCCCGAAGGAGTTACAGGTAATTTCAGAGCCACTTAACTGTCAGTTATTTTTTTTTTTTAAACAATCTTTAATCCTCGTTACCAACGTTCAATACACCCATTTCCTAATGGATGGTATGCTGTCATCATTTTAATGTACTGCATCCCTTAAGGTGTATTAGTAAGGGCTTGGAAGAGACGGACTCGAATTCGCCGCCTGTCTGTACCGTACCTTGCAATCCAGATAGCTGTGATGGTTGCAACCGGTTTATGCCTTAGGTCAATGTGGTACTATACCTATTCTTCCGATAAAATATCAAAATCATTGAGATGGTGGTAGGAGACCCAATAATATTTACAATCTACGGCTCCACAGCATTATAGATTCCAATCGCACTAATCGTAATGCTTTTAATTTTTAAAAAACTTTGACAAGAAATGCACGTTTTTGGTTCAAAGATTCATTCTTATATTAAGAAATGACCAAAAGAAATGTTGGTCTTTATTTAATTTTTATTCCCGAGTGAACCATGGAAGACACTAAAAACTACTCTGCGAAAAGTCTAGGGTATTGAAAGGATCGAGTGGACTTAATTATCCAATAGACAATTCCTAATCGATAGTTTCGATATAGTTTTATATCAACAAATCGAACAGCGGTAGAGATCTTGAACCCAAAGAATTCATAGGGTGAGAACAGATTAGGTCCCTCACCAACAACCGCCCTAAAGTGGTAATTTATTGAGAGTATGTTATAAGATAAGATGGAAAAGTCTTTTGATTGATTCAATGCAGACTTTTTCTAGAAGCATCGGATTTCCATTTTTTTTCTTATTCAAAATTAATCAAAAGACACCTCTAAATATTGAGTTAGTACATTAAAATTTATTTCTGTATCACTAATCAAAGAATAACAATTTTTTGCGCGAAGCCAAATGTGTAAATAGCATAACAGCCCTTGATGAGACAAGCGAATAATAGGACTATCGATTTCTATTACGGAAAATTGATTACCACATCTCGATAAATTTTATCACTAATCTAGCTCTATGTGTAACCAAGGCGATAAACCAAATCATTACTTTACCTCAATGTTTTTTACTGTTGCATTTTAAGTTCATATAAACTAATCTGAACAGTTTAAGACGAAAGAAAAAGATGTGGATTTTTTTTTTAGTGTGCTAAATAAGATAAGAAGGAATATAAAAGTTTTAACTCGAAATTACAAAACCATCCGATAACCCCTAAATTATTCATAATCGATAAGATATGAAGTGATCAGCTGATACAGAGAATGTCAAACATTTGTTTTTTTTTAATTGCATCTCAATTTTCGTTTTCTTTAATTAAGATAACGGTAAAATTATTTGTTTAATACTTGAGGCCGCGATCGATTTAGACTGTGATTACATTGTAGACGAAGAACTTATAAAAATGTAAATATTTTCACAAGTCAATTCAGTATTTTCATTAGTTGGTTACTTTTCTTTTTCTTTTTTTTTTGTACAAGATGATCTACAAATCTGGGAATTCTTTGAGGAAGTCATCGTAAGTAAAAATGGAAAAAAAATTGTTAAACGAAAGTAAGTCTTATTTAGATCAGAATTTTTTTTAGTAGACATTTATATCTATTTACTTTCATATCATTTCAGTATTGGTGACTCTCAAAAAATGTGCTCTTTGATATCGTATGCTAGCTTGAATCCTGCAAATCGTAGATTTATAATAAACATGTGCCATCACATTATTGCGAATTTTGATTGGCAGCGTCCATTTCTCTATCGACAAACAGTGAGCTGGGAAATCATGGTGCTGGTACCGTACGGTTGTTGCTGCTTCTGGAGTGAAGTGCTTTTCATTTATAAAAGTCTTACATCCTTCAGAATTTTGTCTAAAAGTGGAGAACTTCTAACTCAGGTAACTTTACTATTAAAAATACTAGCCCATGCGTAAACACTAGGGCGATGTTGAAATTGCGAAGGTATCGCGGTTTTGTGAATTCGAAAGATGATCATATGAGACGAAAGATCACTCTATAAATTTAGCCCCTCATCAGTCCAAATTATTCTGGCCAACCTTTCTGCATCCAGATGCAAAAACCCCTATACGTTGGCCATAATCTTTTAGGAGTAAATCTTGGCCATAAAAGGGATGCAGTTATTTATTTTTTTTTTCGGTTCAGTGTTCACAATAATAAGTTCGGTAAAAGGCTGCACTACTGCAGATTTGTTTGTTTTCCAATGATAATTGCTAAAACTTTGATCTGTAATTAATTGTTTGGTAAATCTTTAGAATAGCACCCCAGAGGCGTGGCCTAATTCGAAGTGATTCTGATTCGCTGTTACTATAGAACCCGCCATATTCAAATATAAATATAAAACTATTTCTTTATTTTATATTTACACTTAAATCTAGCGGATTATATGGTAACAGCGAATCAGAATCACTTCGAATTATTTCTTTATTTCTTAATGGGGGGCTTCGCCCCCACACCCCCTGATTTTTTCTTATTGGGGGGCTTTGCCCCCCATACCCCCTCCTAACCTACCTATTCACCCTCAATTTTTTTATTTGTGTCACAAGATTCATTACAATAATTACACAGAACAACACAAAAGAAACTTACCTTATTCTGTGGAGTCCTTTTCCTGAGGAGGGTATACCTATCGAACTCCCTCCAGATAATCTCTCATAAGTTTTAAAAAAAAAACTGCAAATTTAAAACGCTCATACTCATAAAGTTACAAAAAAACGGCACCTCAGGTCACATACAGAGCACTCGCGGGAACTATTAAATACATTAAACAGGAAGCAGTTGCTAGGCAGTAAGTGTACTGCGCATGCGTGCGAAACATAAGCGTTACGAAATTCGCACAATCCGAAACAGTTCATTGGCGGGAAGTAGTTTACATTTTCACCGGTAGGTGCGCTGTACTTCCCACCCCCTAAAAATAAACAGGCCACGCCCCCGGGGCGCTATTCTATAGATTAGCCAATAGTTTTGTAATTGATCGAAAAAGGACCAACATGTTTTACTTAAAATAACCATTGATAAAAGCTAAAACTTTGATCTGTTTTAGTTCTGTAATTGATCGAAAAAGGACCAACATGTTTTACTTAAAATAACCATTGATAAAAGCTAAAACTTTGATCTGTTTTAGTTCTGTAATTGATCGAAAAAGGACCAACATGTTTTACTTAAAATAACCATTGATAAAAGCTAAAACTTTGATCTGTTTTAGTTCTGTAATTGATCGAAAAAGGACCAACATGTTTTACTTTAAAAGACTTTTACAAGTTTTTTTTACATTCGTAGTAGATCATTCTTTTAAAAGTACACAATATATTACAATGAAATAACTTATTCAAGTGCATTAAGAAGTTTTTAAGAAAGTTTCCTATAGCTTTGGAAGACGAACAATAGTTCAACATAAAAATATAACGGGTTTATTCTCTTATTATTTACAAAATCAAAAGATAATAATAAAAAAAGAAGAAGAAAAACATGTAAAGTCTTAAGCCTTTGTGTTTCCAGATATTTGTAAGTATAAAAAGAGTTAAGAAGATCAGTTGAATAATACAGTTTTACTTAACAAAGAGAGGTCTGTATTGTGACAGACATAGTGCAAGTATGCAATAATTGAAGGAGGTAAGATGTTTTACGGTCGGATGGCACTGAACTTGAGTGAAAGGACACAGCCCAGAGCCCAAGCCGCTTGTCTCACTTATTGCGCAGATGCTAACAATTGTATGTAACCACTGTTTTTTTTTGCTACGTATGTATACTTTGCAGTGTACTTAATCATTTTGAAGTGAGTATTTTGAGACTTCTAAACTATCAGCTTGTATTATTACCATGTTTTACATTGGCAAAATTAAATTATACCTTCTTTCATTTTTAATTTTTTTACCTTCATTGAAATATTTACAACTGCACAGAAATAAATGCAACAAGGAAAAACAGAAGACCTGTAAACAGTCCATAAATGAGTGCGCTGATAGGGCTAAACAGGCTCAAACATGACATGATTGTCGCGAACCGGCGGGCCATCCAACGATAGCAGGTTTCTCTTCCTCAGGTTTCCTCAGCCAGGTAATCCTTTTGCTCCCTTTCAAAACTACACGAGCCACTTCTTGCCTTAAAACCCTCGAAAGGTTGCTCAGGTTTCAACTGTTAGGCGAGTAAAAAATCAATAAATATCTTCTTGGACTTATTCACTGGTTTCTAAAAGGAGTTCTTCTACAATTAGGCTAGCTCTCAAGGTGTTGTTATTCATAAAATCGCCAAGTTCATGTCTTATTTTATTCTTCTTCTTCTAAAAAGAGCCGCATTCCATTTTAAGAAAACACATTACGGTGCAGAAAACAATCCCATTGTATACCATCATTACGCGACGGATGCTACGTCACTGTTTTAGAACGCGCTTTTATTTAAAAATTACCTGTTCTCTTACAAATTCCTGGCAAATAAAACATCAAACATTTCTTCACGTATTTAATATTTCTACATATTATTTTGATTTTTCAGCTATATATGATTTTAAAAACTTATTTTTTCAGGCATTTCAAAAAAACCAAAATCATTGGCTTCTGAATCCTTCTTTGTGCATTGCCATGATTCGGATAATAGACTCGAGTTACAGGCAGCGTAGTACTTCAGCGTCACAGTCAAGATGAAGAGCAAATAAAGCCAGCTGATTCGATGACGTAACCTTAAAGTTAGCGAAATATTACGACATAAATGGTACTTTTTTAACTTTAGGCTAGAAGATGTACTGACAGCAAGTTTTACTCAGCACGTGTCCAATTCTAGGATCTTAACAGTAATTTGGATAGCAATACCACAGGGAAATTTACAGAAATTGCCAAGTAAGAAATGTATTTTGTATTTTTACCTATGTAGTAGGATACAAAACATACAAAAGTTTGGATTCCATTTGGAAACTTAAACGAGTAGGTAAAAAAAATTATTATTTCATGATAGATTTTTATTTTTTAAACCAAATTTTTGTACAAATAAATAAAAATCTTGAATTAATATAAAATAGATTTGCATGCTTCCATCAATTTTATGAATCAGACCAAGTTTAAAACCATAGATTTTAGTTTTCCGTTTTGATTTAAGGCGCAACAACATTATTAGTTTTCATTAAAAGGAAAATTTACTGTCACAATGAAATTAGATACAATTTATTACTGTCTTGAGAAAGTTTTGAAACTTTCAATGCTAATTATCACTCACATATTTCATTTCTGAGAGAGTAAATACTCATAAGATTATATCACAACAGTAGAAAACAAGACACAGAGTCTTTTAGGGAAAGCGAAGAAAATCGGTCGATAATGGCGGTAAAGAAGGCGAAGGTGCACTATAAATAGTAGACAAGATACTAGGCAATCAAGTATACATATAGTATCTCACAGATCTAGTTCATGAAAATACATTTTATAGTTTGATATTCTATTTGGTTTTTCATAATTTCAAAGCATTAAATCATTTTTTAGTAGAATAATTCGTTACTCTAAAGTCGATACGTTGTAGCACTCTCACAAAATGTTACCAAAATTCTTGTTTAACCAGTAATAATGATGTATTGATGAGTTTTTCAATAAATTTATTTTACAGTTTATTATTAATATTATTTCCTTAAGATAATGTCCCCAAGAATGAGCCTTGAGAGAATCAGATGGGCACGAATGTCTCATTAGTGTCAAACAGAAAATGTATGATAGAAATGTACTTAGAATAAGTATGGAACTTGGATATCACAAGATCTTTCGTAGCTTCTGAGGGAGGGTCTTATGCTAGGAACTGGTTCCTACGCAGAAAGTCATATTAGGTTGCTTTTGTAAGCGTGGAAACGGCTTGCCAATAGAAGGAAACAACCATGTTAGGGCAGGCGACTAGTTAGGGTAGCCCAAAACAGGGAAGATCTCTGGAATTGTTTGTGAAGACATTTGGAACATTCATCCAAAGAGATGAGTGTTTAGATTGCAGTTATGTAGAGAAGAGTAGGATTTGGGGAGGAAAAAATGTAAAAAGGAAAACTTGGAAGTTCTTGGCTCAGTTTTTTTTAGAAGAGGAAGGAGTAAGAAATTGAGGAACTGCTGAAGAGAAACCAACAGGCGTAGGAGACAGTTCGTAAGGTCTTCCATTGGAAATGAAAGTTCTTCCATTTCACCGGGATTCTAGTTAATAGTGTCTAATCCAGAAGGAATGCTGCCAATGTCTGTCATTATTTTTTTTAAATTTTTGAACAACCTTTCAACCTTGGGACTAGGTCATCTTCTGTTATGTGGAATATATTTTACAGAAGAGTTTATAATGTACATTGATTTAATATAAAAATTAGTTTACAAAAATTATTTACCTGATGCTATTGACAATATTGTTATATACGAGGTCTGTAAATTAAATAATGAGTCTGATTTTTTAAAAAAAATTTATTCAAAAAGAATTACAATTCTATATTGTCACCTTCAAAATAACTTCCTCCTGAAGCCACACAGCGCTGGAGACGTTTCTTCCACTCCTCATAGCAGTGCTGGAACTCCGATACTGGAATATCCTTCAGCTGGTCGGTTACAGCCGTTTAAATGTTTTCGACTGTCCCAAAATGAGTTTCCTTGAGATGATTTTTCAACTTCGGGAAGAGAAAAAAAAGTCACAAGGACTCAAGTCAGGCGAATAAGGAGGCTGGAGGAGCCACAGGAATTTTTTTACTGGCCAAAAACTTCAACCTCTCCAAGGCCCAAAAAAAGCAAGGATGCTGGAAAAAGCGAAGTCGAAGATCAAATGCATGCTGATTTGTTTTTTCGATATCCACGGAATCGTCCACAAAGAGTTTCTATCTCAAAGTCAAACGGTCAATCAACGCTTTTACCGAGAGGTTCTTGAAAAACTTCTCTAAAAGAGTCATTCGTGTGAGACCAAACATCAAGAACAAGTGGGTGTTGCATCACGATACTAATGCTCCTTGTCACACACAGCAATTTCAATAAACCAGAGTTTTTGGCCAGTAAAAACATTCCTGTGGCTCCTCCAGCCTCCTTATTCGCCTGACTTGAGTCCTGGTGACTTTTTTCTCTTCCCTAAGTTGAAAAATCACCTCAAGGGAACTCATTTTGGGACAGTCGAAAACATTCAAACGGCTGTAACCGACCAGCTATTCCAGTATCGGAGTTCAAGCACTGCTATGAAGAGTGGAAGGAACGTCTCCAGCGCTGTGTGGCTTCAGAAGGAAGTTATTTTAAAGGTGACAATATAGAATTGTAATTCTTTTTGAATAAAAAAATTTAAAAAAATCAGTCTCATTTCTTCATTTACAGACCTCGTAGCTTAGGTTGGTGCCTTCTGTACTGAATGCTTAAGACCAGAGTGCAATCGGTTTCACATGGTTGGTATGCGAACAAGTCTGTTGATAATTGTTAAAACATAATAACGTTATGCGTTTTGTAGTAAGATAGCATACATGTTGCTTAGATTGTTCGTATAAGTTTTGAAATTTAAACTAGATTCAGAAATATATAATACATTTCTAGCACTTCACTTTTTTTGAGTGTTTGTTTCTGATTTCAGTATCTTTGTGTTCAAGGGGAAATCGAACGTGTGATGTGTTTTCTGTGCTATGTAAGGAAAGCTTCAACTATCGCTTAGTAAAAATACTAATTTCTTACAAGAAAATATGTAAAGCTCCAATAAAGACCTGGAGTGATGATAACAGACTTATTATTCACAATCTCCGTGACAATTTACTCTGATATTAACCATGAATAACCAAGTCTTAAATTATTGATAAAACACAATTATCATTTAGAGTCTTACAGAAATTTGTTCGCCTACATTTGTAGACACATGATTTTCATTGATCAAATGTAAACACTGTCAAAATATGACGATAAATTAAAACAAAAATGTGTACTGGGATTTCCCAGAACATGTTCGGGAGGCTGCACAAAGTTATCTTACTTGATTAGCCAGTAATTTTAAAATTTATTAATAGCCGCGACATTCATTTCAATTTTAAATTAGTAATCTGGTTTGTTGGCAATAGTAGGATCTTTGATTACGTAAAAAGTGTATAATTTTGGTTTAAGTTAGTTGTGGTGGTTGTGTAGTTAATATTGAGGCTGTATTTTTGACAATGAATTCAGCGTAAAAAAAGGCTAAGACAGTATTTCTCTGTTTATTATTCATGCCTCTCTCTGGTGATCTTTCATTCCAAATATTCTGTCGTCTGCCCTGTTTACTAAGTTTATAAGTTAATCATTAAAAATAAGTTAGTCTGTTGGGTGAAGTCCCTCCCTTGATTTTCACGTAAATTGCCTTTCTTAGGTTATTGTAGTACTGTTGTAAGCCCTGTATGATTTGTTAAACGCTTCGGCAATGTCTGTTTTTATTTTATTAGAATTCGATGTGCATATTTAATGGAAAAATCGGCAAAGTCCCTTAGAAGTCAGTTTAGTAGTCTTAAGTTGTAAGAGGAGATTAAATTCAATAATATGGAAACACGCAGCTTGGTACACATAAAAGATATCATGAAACAAACCATAAATCACATAAAAGCACATGCCAAAACACATCTACGGGACAGTAAGCTGTAAAAGAGGTCCAGAGAAGAGAAAGTCTTAACAGTACGAGGGTCGTTTGAAAAGTCCGTGCAAAGTCAGAGAGATAGCACTACTGGCGCGTATCGAGGTTAGGTTTAGTTAGTAGCATCTCTTGGAAGAACACACACCAAGTTTCAGCCAGATCGGTCTATTTCTTTGTGTTTGGCATTCGTTTGAATCGAGGAAGTCGAGTGAGTTTCAAAAAATGGACGAAAAAGAATTTCGTGTGTTGATTAAACACTACTTTATGAAAGGCAAAACGCCTCAGGAGACTAAAGAGAAGCTTGATAAACATTATGGTGACTCTGCACCTTCGATTAGAACAGTTTATAAGTGGTTTCAAAATTTTCGGAGTGGCCATATGGGCACAAGTGACGCTGAACGTTCTGGATGCCCTGTTGAGGATACTACTCCAGAAATCATTGATAAAATCCATGATATGGTGATGGATGACAGAAGAGTGAAGGTGCATGAGATTGCTAGTGCTGTGGGCATCTCGAATGAACGGGTACATAATATTTTGCATCAACATTTGGACATGACAAAGCTATCCGCAAGATGGGTGCCGCGATTGCTCACGCTTGACCAAAAACGAAATCGTGTGAAGTGTTGCAAGGACGGTTTGCAGCTGTTCCAGAAGAATCCGCAGGACTTTAAGCGTCGTTTCGTCACTGTGGATGAAACATGGATACATCACTACACTCCTGAGACCAAAGAACAATCTAAACAATGGGTTACCAAGGGGGAATCTGCGCCAAAAAAGGCGAAGACCGTTCCTTCGGCCGGAAAGATTATGGCGACTGTCTTTTGGGATTCGCAAGGAATAATCCTCATCGACTATCTGGAAAAGGGTAAAACTATTACAGGTGCATATTATTCATCGTTATTGGACCGTTTGAAAACCGAGCTGCAAGAAAAACGCCCACGATTGGCCCACAAAAAAGTCCTTTTCCATCACGACAACGCACCAGCTCACACCTCAGCAGTTGTGGTCGCAAAATTAATGGAAATAGGGTTCCAACTCGTTTCACATCCCCCCTATTCTCCAGACTTGGCTCCCTCGGACTACTATTTGTTCCCCAATATGAAGAAATGGCTGGCGGGAAAAAGATTTTATTCAAACGAGGAGGTGATTGCAGAAACGAATGGCTATTTTTCAGACTTGGACAAATCCTATTATTCGGAAGGGATCAACAAACTAGAGCAGCGTTTGACGAAGTGTATAAGCCTAAAAGGAGACTATGTTGAAAAATAAAAAAGGTTTACCCCAAAAAATTAAGTAGTTTTTATTTTTGCACGGACTTTTCAAACGACCCTCGTAAACAACTGGCCTCGAAACTGAGATAATCACTGGGCTAATCTTTTACCCTGCCCAATTATTATTAAGACGCATCATCATCCGTGGGCGACTGGATCGTATTCAGTGAGTGCTAGTCTCTGGACTGAATACTCTTCAGACCAGAAAAAAAAAAAAAAAAAAAAAAACACCGCCCGGAAGTCCTTGCTCTTATGAGCCTTGGAGTTATCATTAAAAACGGATAAGAAGTTGCCCTTGAACACGATAATGCTCGACCTCATGTTACGAAACCGACAGGGAAAACGTTCTGAACTTAAAAAAAAAAAATTTGTTCATCGTTTTTTGAACAGCACTGTGTGTAAATATATAAAATAATCTTCATGGACTTACTACTGGCGATTTAAGGACTTGTATTTCCAATAAGAAACCATTTCTTCGTAGTAATAACCTGAACTTGTAATTGCAACAGAAAACTTCATAGGAACATCATGTGACAAAAATTATACAACAGAAATAATTATAAGAATATTTCAGTCTATGAGAAGTAAAATTTAAGTTTTTAAAAGTAATTCAAGGGAATAAATTTTAGAAGTTTCTCACTAAGTAAATGGAAGATAATAAGAAAACAGTTATATAACCTCAAGTATCAAACCTATCGCATCAATCAAAAGTCACGTGACCAAAGCAATTTGTAATCAGTTCTTGAAAAGAGTATCTGTAGAAAGCAATCAATAATTCACTAGACATTTAATGGTTGCTTTGAAAAGATCTTTCATCAAAGTTGGTAAAGGAATATAGAAGAAGACAATAAATTGGGAAAGTAGTTAACCTTTTCTGGGTAACTGGGATAGAATTGTTGTTAATAAAGAGTAAGGAAGTTAGTGAATTTGGGTTCCTGGTTAACCCTTTCTAGATCCGCAGCTTGTGATACCCATCTGTAAACACCATTGGGCGTCCAGAATCAAAGGGTTGGGATTAAAAGTACTAAAACATAAGATGGTGCCCTCGTTGAAGGAATTTATAAGCAGCTGAACATGTAATTAGGCCCACAATGTAGGATAATATCTTTGATTTTTGACCACCTTCTATGTATTACTCTATTAATCTAGACTGATTATTCTAACTCATCATCAGATGGATGAAACCGGTCAGGAAGAAGGTTAAGAACCTAAGAACTTCTTAAGGAGCAGAAATGGTCTAAGATAAACCTAGGGTCGCTGATTACCTGCTACTTTCTCACTTGATAGACACGAAAGTAATTCGGTCGAAACGGGGTCAACAGTGTAAAATTGTGAATTCTTTAATCTGCGGCACTATACCCACGCAGATTAAGGTTATTTGGAGTGGAGTTAATCCAGAGGGATAATTTTAGAAACCTATCTCTCTCTGATGAATTGTAAAAAAGGTACATGAGACCGATCAGGTTTAAAGGATGAGAATTGAATGAGGATTTAAGGTTTACAAACGCCTAGGAAAGGAGCCCTTTTATGGCCTAGGTCCAATGCTATAAGTGCACTCGCCTTGAAAATATTGAATCAGGCCGGTTGAATGAATGAATGAGTCAATGAATTTTAAAATATAATAGGTATTTAATTCTTATTAAACAATACCAAGATCGTAAAGTTGAACATTAAACCAAAATGAAAATCTCTTCAAGAAGGAAGAAATATAGCAACAGACCCTTTGAAGTCTGAAGCAGAAACGACGAAATTTATGGTGAAAAAGAATATTTCATAATCTGTACAAAAGAGCCGCACAATTTACTTATTAAAAAAAGTTTATCTGTAAGATCAGCTGTAACCAAATTTAAAAAAATGTAGCATTTGAAAGAATAACGAATTGAATTAAAAAAAAAAAAAGAAATACGTTGAATTTTAAAACCGCAAAAAACTCATGTGAATGTAGACTAAACATAATTACAATATCAAACAAATAAAAATTGCCTGTCCAATGACGTCACTATAGTTATTGCTAACCTGTATTGCAACTTTTAAACATTATTTTTTTTTATAACCTCACTTTTTTTATATTTTGTTTGTTTACAATTAAGTCGCGTCATAGAATCTGTAGTCCTTGACGTTGAGAACTTTTCAATTGTACTTTGTTTATATTTTTGACAAATAAAATAGTTCTGAATAATTTTTAAAAAGTAATAGATCATATTTTAAAACAACTACTTTATTGTTAGTTTTGCATACATATACTGACGTAAACATTGGAACCGGAAACAGATGTTAACAATTAGAATGCAGTGGATTATTCACGTTCCATTGTGTTGATTTCAATGTTTGTTTTTTTTAATTGCAACTTTGGTGTAAAAACTCCTTTATTTTGGTATTGCATTACTAATAATCATTCATGCTGCTTGATATTTTATAAATTACCACATAAAATGTAGAGCTTTTAGAGTTTATGAGATAGCAGGCGTTAATTTTGATGAACTGTTTGAACGATACAAATGAAGAAATTACTTTTGAGTAGTCGTTGGGCTTCTAGCAAAAGGGCGAGGATGTACACTCGGTCCGATAGCCGAAAAACCTGGCAGTTGTACCAAGAGTACTTGCAGCGCTTACTGCTTTTTAGCCGAAGAGAAGTTATTGATGCCCACCTAGCGTCATACAATTTCATTCCGATAGCCTTAGCGGGCCAAGGCAAATAATCACTTCCTAGCGGATTCGCCGGTATTGACTCGGACTAAACCCAGTAGTGCTCACGCTCTCTTGTCAGGCACGATAGGTTTAGAAAAAAACTTGGTTATGTTCAGAAGGAGAAGAATGTGCTCTAAAACCCTGGACAGAGGCCTTTGGCTGGCCATACTTGGACACCGAAGGAGGTAATCTACATAAAACGACTGGGAGAAACCATTAGTACCATAAGAAGTCTTTATTTCATGAGCTCTGCTAAGTCTGTTGCTCTATGCAGACTCTTGAGTTTTTTTTTTTTTTCGCAGACACAAGAAGACGGATTAAAAGATTTACTCTTTATTAATTAGGAGTTAAAGGCATGCATTTCCACTGAAAACTGGCTTTAGCCCAGTCCCTCGTTTGCTCAGGAAGTGCCTCAGAATGGTTCCGGAAATATGTTTCAAATAAGTCTTGAAACTGCAATAAGTAATAAGTTACCTTTCAGGCATCCCTGCCTGTAAGGCCCTTTCCCAGATATTCCAAAATTACCCCCAAATTACATGGTCACGGGGTATTCTCAGAAGAATGTAACACCCCTTTTCTTAACCCTAATAACTTTCCAGGATCTCTAGCGAAATCTCAGGGATCGTGGAGGGGGAAAAATCTATAATTTTTGATTTTATGAAAATTTCCTTATGAAAAACACATTTTGAGGCAATTCTGTATGGATTTTTTGGAGTCCGTTATTGTAGCCTCCTCTGATGGTGCCTAAGCAAAATAACTTATTTGAACATTCTGTAATTTTTCATTTTATAAAAATCACTTTTTTCCCCTCAAAATGGAACATTTCTAATGAAAACGCAAAAATATAAAATCTGCACGAATAATATACACACATTCTCATAGTACAGTAAGTAAAAAATAATAACTCAACTTTGTTTACATGAATGCCACTTGCAACTTGGGGGGGGGGGGGGGGGAAATCCCAATTTCCCCATAAGATTAAAGCTGAATTTATAAGCCTACATTTAATTATAATTTTAGATTTATTTGTTTTTCTTTTAATTTTGAAAATTCATTGGAAAATTTTGTTTTTAGACCTAACATAAGTTGTGTTGATAGTAGTGGTTAGTTTAATGTTTAACCTAATGTATGACTGCATGTTTTACAGCAGCGCCATCTGTCAGTCCAGTTCCCTAAGTTTGAGTTCGGAAACTTGAACAACCTGCATGTCTAGATGATGGACTTTGATCGAAACTATCGTGTGCGTTGTTTTAATGTTATCCAATCAGGATATAAAGTTTGGAATTATATTGTTATTGTTGTTGTTGTTATTGGTTACGGAAGTATTTTCAACACAAACAATGCGAGCACGACTCTCGCTATTAAACCATTAAACACTTTATTCGTTCCTAGCCAATTAAGAAATGTTCTTAAATTTTTTTTTTTTTTCTGTCTTTTATTTGAAATTTACACCTGCACTCGTGCAGTACAATAAGTAAATATGCTGTGCGTACAATAAAAATGGCGTGGCAATCATGAATGATGATCATCCATTTCTATTTCACTATTACCTATCTTCTAACTTATATTCAAGAATTTCCCGAACATAATTAATTCTCACTAATATTGTGCTGGTGGTAAAAGAATACAATTCACCGAAATGACTCATTAGAGATCCTAAAAGGGGAAAAAAGAGATTTAAATAAAAATTAGAGCTTTTTACAACCATAGTAATTTTAATAAAATTACAAAAATTAGCTAGCGTGTTTTTTTTTTTTTTATAAAAATCCCATTTTTTTTAAAAATCTCGAAATTTCAGGAACATAATATTGGTTGGATAGGTAAGAGTTTACATTATACAGAAAAGGCACATTAGAGTGAAGCTTAATCACATATTCTCCCCTCCCCCTAGAGAACTGCCTCAAAATGATTGATTTTTCCTAAGAAAGAAAATTTTCACAACTAAAAAAATGATAGATTTTCCTCCTTCTACAGCATTTTACTAAAGATTCTGGACAATTACCGCGAATGGACGTGAGCATATCCACCTTAGAACTCTCAAAATTATTTAATTTAGGGCTAATTTGGAAATAGCTGGGGTAGGTTTTGCAGGAAGAAGTGCATGGTTCAACCAAGGAGATTAGTTTTTCGTCGATTTCCAGGATTCCTCTGGAGACCCTTGGAAGGGTTCCTGGAGAGTTGGTATGGTTTATATCCTTCTTAGAGCACTCATGATCATTTAATTTTTTGGGAAGCCAACCTTTACAACAACTGGGGGCAAGTATTGGGAGTAAGGCTGGGCTTGAGAGAGTCCACGCTTTCCGGTGAGCCTCAATTAAAGTTTTATAATATTAGCTGAAGGGGCTTTATCGAAAGAAGTCCTAGGAAAAGCTGTTACTGGAACGTCGCAGATTCTGTAGATGGGTAGTAGATGAAGAAAACCTCTTCCAAACTGACTGTGATGCCATTATCTAAAGAAGATTTAGACACCTGGGAAGTTACCCAATATTTCAGAGAAGGTTACTCTCTCCCAAGATCTCCGGGCTGAAGTGGCTTAGTACATCTTCGAGTAAGGAAACATAATAAATCTTGTTTTTTGAGTGCAAAGAGTTGAACACTTAGTCTCCACTTTAAGGAAGAAAGAGAACAAAAGGAAGTCGAGGGCAGGAAATCCGGCAGCTAAAGATAATTCTGGAGCCAGCTCCCCCTCATCCTCTAGCATTAGTTTCCCAAGACGAAGCAAACACCTAGAATATTTCTATATTTAAATTAAACTTAAGAATGTAACTTTCGATTTCCGTACTTTATCAGTCATTCTTTATTTACCTTTTTATTAGTGACAGATGGAATTCATAATTATAGATTTAAGTATAAGAGAAAAGGTCAAACAACATAAGGCATTGTAATAATCACATTTTATTTATTTTTTAGTTAGTGTTAAACATTCGACCTGTTTTAAGTGTTTACGAATGAATTATAATTTAGATAAAGGTAAACAATTGCCCACTTCTTAAAAATAAACCTGTTATGATTCAACCAAAATCGATTGTTAACACTCACTCGACGTCCTTTTATCGTAGTTTACGTAATTACCTTTTTTTAAACTTAGTACTAAAGAGGCTGCAATATTTTTGAAAGAAGCTCCCCTACCCACTCGCTTAAATAGAATGTTTCCGTGGAAAAATGTTCTACATGAACATTTTTTACTACTACTAGAGCGTGATAATTATACTAAGTTTAAATAAAATCATGGAAATCGTTTGAGTAAAGTTGCAATTCCAGTCGACTGATTTTATTTTTTTAAAAAAACAATGGTGGTAGCCCTGAAACCGGGGATTAAAACTAACCGGTAAAACAGCTGTATAAGGGTTGATCGTCAAAAAAACTGCAAGAAAAAGTTGAAAACTTTGAAAACACACTGATAATTGCTTTTCTATTTTTCTAAAATAAGATAAAATTCCCAAATTTTCTTTATAATTATCAAATCTTTGATCAGATGAATCCCACAGACTGCCAAAACAGATTTTAAAACTCTAACGTATACACACAAAGCGAGACTAAATTTATTAAAACCCACTTATTGCACTTATGACTCCCATAAAAAGGACGTTTTTCAGTGAAAAATTCGATATATGATCAATTCGATTCGATTGCAATACTCTCCATTGAAAGAAGAGGTTAAATAGATCACATTAACTGTCCTTAAATAAGTATAAATTCTTACTCTGTGATACAAAATGAAAATTTTGTTTTAAATGGAACTCTTTTAAACTTGTTTTCATAAATATAAAAATATTTTTAAGAGAAATTGCTTACCTCAGATTAGTCCTTTACTTGTAAAATGCTCAAATCAGTTCAAATAAATATTTGCAAAATTCGAAAATTAAATACAAAACAAGCGTTAATTAATTATGTTTTTTTGTTTTATTTTTATGTCACCGAACTTACCACGTCAACTATAGGGTATGTCTGTCAGTAAGCCGGGTCGGACGGTTATAAGAAGCGGTGAAGAACGGGGATGCCCTGATGAGGAGACACGGCGACGACCAATTGGATAAAGGTGCAGTTGGTGCGCAGTCGGCCTTGCGCATCTCGTGATCGTGGTCTGGCCCTCTCGCTGGCCAACACATAAAGCCCCGGCCCGAGAGGCAGTTGAGTGTGAATTGTGAAAAATTGCAAAAGTTTATAATACTTGTAAAAAAATTTGTTAAAAAACAAACAAATAATTCTAACCTCTTTAGTCATTTTACAAACATTTCCTGTAATACGCATTACTCATTTATATTTAGTTCGTATGTTTTTAAATCAATAATTCTAAGTGAAGAGTTAAATGTACACACATATAAAATGTGATGTCCCAATTTTAAATTTATAAAAGGAACACTTCTTCTAATTTAATAATAAAAATATTCAAAATTCATAGAATCTCTAATAAACAAAAATCTTTTTAAAATATAAAAAGATAACCTCAAAATTTGTTGTTTTTTTCCAAAAATTTTCTAATTAACCATTCGTTTAATCGCTGCCATTGCAATGCTTTTTAACATTAATAATTCAATTAAAAACTTGAGCATACAAACCTGGTTTTCATTTTAAATAGAATTTTCATAAAATAAAGATCCTTATCGTACGTATTTTAGAACGGTGCTCAACATTAGAATTTTTGCTACACTAAAGTGACTGAAGTTGTTTGTTAGGATAAAACGTAAAAATCTTCGAGTACAAAATGAGCTACAAAAAAAGGAAGATGCAAAGTAATCTCAATTAAAGGTTATTATTTCGTCAGCAATTACAGATTAATTTCCGGACAGTAAGAATATAAGAACAGATAATCATAATTTTACTGGATGACGAAATTGTTTTACAGATTATCATTCTCAAATTTTTGTGTGAAACTGATTTAATTTTATAAACAACAACAAATTATTGATGAATCTGTTTCTCCATCTGAGTTAAGAAACTTTCTTTTAATTCTTGACTAAAAGATTGAAGAAAAGGAAATAGGTTCAGTAATACCATCAGGCACACTGTCCGGAGGCCGGAAGTACACTGATGAAAAAGAAAAACTCCGGGCGCCAATGACCTCAGATGTTGACGCGTCTCTAAATTAAAAGAATAAAATTATACCATCCATTACTGTTTCTTAAAGTATGGGTTTTCAACTTGTACCCCTAGAGGGGAATCATCTAGAATGCTCAATTCTTTCTTAAAGATGTAATCAGGTGAAAGATGAAGACGCTAATGTACCGTTTAAACAAAACAAAACAAGGACTGCCATAAAAAAGAGTATTATGAGTCCCATTTTTTTGATTGTAGATGACGTAATATAAGAAATCCAAGGCAAACTGGAGTCCACCACTATTCGGTGACTAATAATGGACAAAAACACTTTGGAGGCATGTTCAACAGTGTTAGTTTCAAAACTATTGCATCAATTAGAACCAATCAGAACGAAAAGTCAATGAACCTAGGAAGAACAGAGATTCAGAGTTGTCCATTTCCACTGAGTAAGTAATATTAAGATCTGTAGATCTTTTTTTGACACATATTGCCATCCCAGGTTATATAGTTCAACGTAACCTTGGAGTCTGCCTTGGTATCAAACTGCACTAGGCGAAACATGCAAGAGCATTTTTTGCCTAAAAAAAGAGAAAGAAGTTTCATAAATAGGCTTGCAAGAACTAGGCAAGGTGCCTTTGAGGAATTCTCAAAGGTCAGAGAACATCTCCTGACATCAGACCTGCAATAGAGAGAATGCCAGGAACTAACTGATAACAACAGCCTCTGAGCTACACTTTAAAAAACTTTAATTAGAACCGAAACCAATTACTAAAAATGCTCAATTAAACGGGCTCCTCGTACAACCCTGATGGCAGCAATATTTTATTCAAAATAGCAGGATTATATCGGTCAGCTGATCGTTTAATACACATCCGCAACCACTGCACACCAAATTCTTCATTGCATTTTGTCTGAAACATCAAAAACGTTTTGAGTACTCCTATAAGTTTCCCTAAGAAAGTACTAGGATCAGCGACGGCAGGCAGGATCAGACTGTGACAATAAGAGCTTACGATCAAATGCCCTTGAAGATATTCTGAAGAAGATTCCACTAAATTGAAGAATCTGGAAGGATGCTAGATTAGATATGCAGCGCTCTAATACCAGGTAACTCCCCGCCAAGAAGAAGGAAGAAGTCGTCAGTTGGAGGGAAACCTCTTCCTGAGCTAATATATATATCTTCTTCTCAGATGTTCTGAGAATGACTGCATCAGCTGATGGGTAACAGTGAAGTTTTTAGGAGTCAGCAGTCAGAGATCACCTACGAACACTTTTCCTCCATTGCCTACTAAGATATTTTGAAGAATGCATTCCCAATCTGGAATAATACTATTTCAAATCTAGATTCTCTTCCAGAGGATGCCTAGAGGAAGCCGGAAGGGGATTAACGACACCCTAAAACAAACCCCAGATAAATTATAATCTCCAACAACTGTTATGTAGTTCGTCAGGTAGTCAAGGAAACCATGAAATTCATGCCGAAGTTTTCTGTTTTCCATACCAAGGAAATGAAAACTTTTTTTTCCCCTGTTTAATAAATTACCCATTTCAAAAATTCAAAGCACATTTTAGCTAAAAACTGACCGAACAAAGTGCAGTGGTACTCTCTAGTTGCGGAAGGAACTCTGGTTAATTGAATGAAAACCAATGACAAAGGCATTGTAAAAAAATAAATAAAATAAAAAAAGGAAATAGTTTTAGTTTATTTATTTTACCTGTAGTTAGTTACTATATTTTGTAGAATTTAAAAAAAAAAATCTGGAAATACTTTTTATGGATGTTTAGTGCGCAAAAATATCAAGGTTATTAGATGTACAAAAAAAATATATATTATGTTTGTCAAATTACAAAGGTGAAATAAAAAAAGTGTACATAAAAACTTTTTTATTTAAAAAAAACTGTTAATATTATTCACTGTTTATGTAATAAAGGTTTGAACGAGAATTATATTTTAATAAATACTTTTTTTGCTGGAATATTTAGCTGCAGAAGTACTTCTTAACTGAGTGTTTAATTTATGAAATATTTTCTCTCAGAAATGTCACTGTTTTAAAGTTAGTAATTGAGAATTTAAATATTGTAAAGCGAAATTTTGTTATACTTCGTAGGATTAAAAGATAAAACTATTTACTCATTTCACACAACGCTTAGTATATTTTTTTAATATAACCTTTCTAGTCGTGTTATAAATGGGCCATAAATTTTTTTAATACTTTAAAAAAAAATCGATTTAAATTTATTTTCATTTACCAAACTTTCAATTTCATTAATTTTGAGACAAATAGTTCAGTATTTTTTTGGTTATATTTTGTAATGAATAACATTCTCCTGAGTTATTAGTGCTTAAATGCTATTTAAAGGATACTTGAAACTCATTGAATTTGTTATTTCAGATTTTTCCATGTTTCTATTTTAAAAATCTACAAATTTTCTTTTAAAAATCGGATCGACTTTTCTTAAATAACTTTCCTTTATTTTTTTAACTTAAGTTGCGACAACACCTGAGGTTGGCGCCACTGGGTAGCCGAGCGGGTAGAAAACGAGTCTCGATAATATACACGCTATTTTATATCATTGTTAATGATAAGAATTTTTAGTAAAATATGTTTGCTGTCTGCCACCATCCAGAATACCTGTTCTGTAGTTGGATGTAAATTAGGCAAATTAGTGTTGCCTCGTTAAACAGACAACACTGTCCATTACCAGACCTGTAACTAGCTGCCCCCTCGGAAGGAGAAAATCTAAGGGCCAGTGCAGCAGAAGCCAAACCCGTGACCTCCGCGTTTGTAATCCAGTACAGGGTAATCACACAGCTAATCTCTTCTTAGCTTATTTTTATTAATTGTAATGGAATCAGTGTTCAGATAAATATTAATATTAAAATGTATTTGCAATGAATTGGTGCCGTCCAGACCATTTTATTTACCTTTACCCGCTAACATTGACCCTATCTCCTCTAGATTAATATCGCCTGATCCATGCTCCATTGTGTATCAATTTGCCAATTGACATCATAGTTCACTTACAGTACTATGTTGTTTTTCTTTTTCTTTTTTAAATTGATATAGAACCGAAACTGAAATTTGAATAGAAATGGCGGAATGACAGATTAGATTAAATTTGGGTGGCCTCAGGGCCTACGCCACTGCGACCCCTTGGGGTCTATTGTGGCTCCCCTAACTTTAAAGCTCACCCTCCAGACCTGTCCTTTTAATTAGACTCTTAATGCTGGAGAGCGACTCTTGGGTAAAGCTCACAGGCCTTGGTTTTTCCTCCCCGAGAAGTAACATCCTTAGCCAAACAAGCCCCTCACAATGGCACAACACGTGCAGTGCTGTTTCCTCCTCTTCCTGACAGAACCTACAAAGGCTATCATCTGCCAGGCCCATGCGATGCATGTGTTTTCTGAGTCTGCAGTGGCCAGTTAATAGACCTACAATCATCCTGATAGCCCCACGTCCTTGGCGGATTAATTCTGCAGTCAGCCTCGGCGAATAGCCTTTAATAAACTCCTTCGCCTGTCTCTGTCCAGTGGTGGCAGACCACCACTCCTGAGACCTACTCTGCACCCATAAGTTAATGGTCGCAGTCTTAATACACTTCGGAACCCCAAAACAGGGCTCCGGGCCAACGAAGTATCTCGCAGAGCCTTCCCGGGCCAATAAATCTGCCGCTTCGTTACCCTTATGTCCTGAATGACCAGGTACCCAGACCAGAAAGACCTTATTTTGGTCACTAATTTCCTTCAGGGCACCCAGACAGTCCCAAACCAGTTTTATATTATGGCGGAATGACAGAAAGTTACTATAACGAATATCATTGGAATTCTGACCTTGATTAGGTTAAAAAAAAAATTAAATAAAATCATGTTATTCTGCTGTGATAATAAAACGAAATTGCATGCGAAGATAAAAACCATACATACAAAAAACATAATATTTCTTACAGATATATTTTTCCTTTTTTGATAACACTTGTTCACCTTATGAGATTACACTTATCAAATAAGGTTTAATGAAATACTTATAAAAGTAATGCTATGGGGTCAACATTTAAAAAAACTATTTCTTTTAAACTTTATATTTTGAGCTAGTTTAACCACGATATCGGACTGCAACTTAGCGATCAACATACCACATCTAACTGAATGAACTGTACATTTTCTTTTATATATTTTATCGAATGAAATATCGATTTCATTTTAACATTTTTTACATAATTTTTTTATCGAGTTTTTCAAGAAATATTTCTACAAGTTTTACTCGAAACGTTTTCCAGGACAATTTGATTAAGCTATGCTATTTAAAATTTATTTGAAATAATATTTTGCTTTTAAACTATGTTTTCATTGTATTGTTTTTGTAATTGTTTATTTTCACACGAGAAATTACGTTATAATTATCAAATTAAAACACGAACAACCACGAACATCCATCAGTGTTCTTGATGTAAGCAGATGTATAATTCGAAATCCAAATTTTCCCAGCTAATAAAATGAATGTAAATACAACAAAACAAAATAATTTTTAGTAATAACACAACCATATAAAAACAAGATGGCAATTAAGGAATATTACTAAAAGTAATTGAAATACGAAGAAACATAACACAAATTCAAAAAACTAGAAACGAATTTCACGTTGTGAATTTTATTTTATTTATTTATTTTATTAAATTATCGTATTCTTCAGTATTTACCAATTTATCTATCGATCTTATTCTGTGAAAAATATTATTAAGGTTAATTTGTTCTGATTTTTTATTTTATTTTTTCTTCATCGACAACTTCTCTCAGGCACACAAGTTTTCTCTTAGTTCATCAACTCAATTGACGAAAGGAGTATGGTAACCTTGATTTTACCACCCCAATTGAATATTCCAGCGCACCCCTTGAATTTTTTTTAACCAAATAATTTTAAATATTTATTCAAGTGTATTGTTCAATGCTTAGTTTATTAATAGATTATTGATATGTGCATTTTTTATGGATTACTTAGCATTATACATATAATATCTCAATCATATTGCAGTTTCGATTAATTTAAAAAAAAAAGTGCTTTAAAAAATATTCCTTTATCTCAATCTTCTAGATTCCTAAAAATTATTGTAGCAATACAGAACTCTAATAAATAATCCTCAAAATAATCTGTCCTAAAGACAGAATCTTGGTAAACTCTCGCTATTTACATTTACTACTATTTACAAGTTCATGAAATTAAGCACAATTAACCTAAAAATTACAAACACGAATAATTACATTCTGTACACTCACACTGAAGAAAAGAGTACTTAATTTTTCTCTACTTTCTGTTTGAAATCCATTTCTTCTGATATTAATAATTGTGAATATCTGATATTTTTCGCATGTTATGTAACTTGATTTGAAACACATCCAGAATTTTGTTATGGTGGGAATAATCAATGCAATTAATTTTCATTTGAATCCGGTATTATTTATTGCAAACCTGCATTTTGAAAGGAATTCTCCAGGTAACTGACGATGTTTTATTATTTATTTATTTCCAAAGTTTCCTGCCCTTCGTCACAATACGGTTGGTATGCCTTCGTCTTCATCTTCTTATGAAGCATTGTTTTACATTGCTTTTTTAATTCCAAATTACATCTTATCTTTACTTTTGTCTTTAAATAATGAAGCCAACAAAGAATTAGCGAAATTCCCAAGTTGATGAAAACTTTGTACTTAGAACGACAGAAAGAAGAGGTAATGAGTTTTTTCGTAATATTCGTGTGTGTTAATTCAAGTGACAAAATTAAATGAATAGCATACTGTACTAAAGTAAATATAGTTAATCTTTAAAACCAATTATTTAAATATTTGCTACGTCTAGCTGGATTAGACGTACTAATCTTAAATCATTCTTTAACCGAGTGTTTCTACATCCATATTGATTCAGCAAACACATGGTCTAATTTTTTTTTACAATATTAAATAATATTAAAACAAATATTAAAAATTATTTATTACTTTAATAATTTTATTAAAATTATTATTTACAAATATTAAAACAAAAACAAGGCTAGAATCAGTAAAATTCCCTAACAAATATTAATACAACTATCACGTGATGAATTCTATGCCTTCCCAAATGGAATAATACTGGATTATTTAAAAAGAAATAGAACAAAAACCATCCAAATACTATTAGTTTATAAAAAGATGTGACCTTGATGTAACGGGTGCAAATTTAGTTGTAGATAGATTAATTTGCTTTAATTTCTCACGAGAAATTAAAGGCTCTTAAATCTTTAGTTAATTATTTTAAAAACAGCTGCCTGGCTTGCAATTATCAAATGAAAATATTACTGTGGTGAATATAGTGTTTTTTTTTTCCCGAGATATATTTCGCAAAATCCAATTATTATGGAAATTAAAAATCAATTATTCAAGGTTTGTGGCATAAATAGGGTAATTTCCAGAAAATGCAGACATTCCACGGAGATATAGGCTTAATTGGTGAAACCAGTAAAGGCCCTGCCACTGGCAACACTGTTGGGCAGTATACCTGTGAGTTATCATTGCAAAAACACCTTTTTGTTTTATTTTTCTACTAACAGATTTCACAGATTAGAAGCTAGTACTGGAATCTTAAGCCCTATAACTCGGTCAGTTTGTGCCTAAATAACATCGTAAAAATTCATAAATAGCACAAATTACCTGTTACGAGTTATTTAATCGTAAGCATCTCTTAAACCGAGGCCTCTAAAAGGAAATGAGTTAACTATTAAAAATCAAACTAAAGAATTTTTTTTTTTTCAAAAAATAATACACTTTATTTTTTTTACAATGTAATTCTACAAAATAATATTAATTTGATGAATACTTGTCAGCTAATTTGTTGGACTACATTAGCTAACTGCCACACTACATCAACAGCTGTACAGTACTACTTTAGTCAATTGACTTGTATTATTGTTATCTTATTAGTGTCTTTATAATATCTGCAACTTTCTTACAACTAGTTCCTGTAAGAATCTCACTGTGTGACACATTCATGTTGTGTATGTTTACCACTTGATCAGAGAACTGTAAGAAAACAAAAAAAAAGGTACTTAAATTTTCAAGTATTTTTCAAATTTTGGAAAAACAAAATCTGTCAGGGTTGATTTGTTCAAGGAATTTTGGAGACCCAGAATAACACGTAACACTTAACCTGTTCTCTCAGAAGTTGGTCAATTTCAACTCTTTTTGTTCTTTAATAGAATCAATTTAGTTAATTGGATTCACTCAGACCATTTTTTTTGGAGGGGTACAGAAAAGCTCAAAACGTATATTTCCAGGGAACTCGAAATAGAAAATTTTGTGGTGATTGCAATAAAACAATACAAAAAATTACCTTACCTAGTAAAGCAGCGATCCCAACCTGTGGTGCGCGAAAAATAATCAATAATGGTGGAGATAAAATTAAAAACAAAATTAAATCATAAAAATATCATAGAAACGTTTTTTTTTTTCCTATAATTCATAAAAATTATTTTAATTAATAATATTATACAGTAAAGTTGTTAACACGTACAGTAAATAAGGTTAGTCTGTCTCAAGATATACGAGAAAATATAATAGAATATTTAGCAGGATTAAAATTATCTTTCACGAAGTATTTTCCCAAAACCCGAAAACACAAATGATAATTGGATTTTAAACCCCCATTCTATAAAGAAAATTTAGGAAAAGCTACATCATTATCGGATAAAAGATAAAGAAAATTTAATAGAATTATCATGTGACAGAACTTAAATGATAACTATGTAAAAATCTGCTTAAAGAGAGACTGGATTGTAATGAGTAAGCTCTATCCAAGCAACATTAAATTTAATTGGTACTTACAGTTAGTTGAATGCTTAAAAGAAATTAATTTAGAAGATTTGGGCGCACAAATATAATAATCCTAAAGAAGAACTTTGTAAATTAATTAATAATTTTGAAGAGAAAAATATGTACACAATTTTGAATTATTTAAAAAAAAGTTTTAAAACTAAGATCTTATAGTTTACAAAGTTTAATAAAGTGATCATGAACTTGAACTCCTTTGTAACAGATACATTGGTATCTCTATACAAAAAAAGATAATAATAATAGTAAAATACAATCATTTTTACGAAGTGGTACAATTTAGTACGATGTATCGTACTACCAAGTGGTCTAAGCGAGCCCAAAAAAAAAGGTTGGGAAACGCTGTAGTAAAGGAAAGAGGAAATTGAGTTTATAGTTTACGTGTTTTTTATAACTACTAAATAATAAGTTATGTTGAACTCTTATTATCCAAATCTGATTCTTATTATAAACAACAAACCTTGTTTAAACCGTAATCTTTATTCTGTTGAATAATATCATTATCAGCTTTGATTAGGGTTATTCTTGATTTTAATAAACAAGTTGGATTATACTTTAGCGCAGACTTCAGTCTTTTATAGAAACATTTTATTCTTTCTTCTACATCTTTTCGATTTAAATTAGTCTTTTCACAAACTTTTTTGGAAGCTATCAAATATTGTAATTCTTCATCATTCTCGAATGCTAGCTCTTCCAGAATCTAAAAAATATTAAAAAGAAAACATTAAAACCTGAATTTAAAACTGAATTAAATCTTACAATAAAATGTATAAATACCTCTTTATAAAGTAATGGACCACCTAGAAGGCTACTGAAATAAGCAACTGCTGTGCGAAATCTTTCCGTTTCAGTCTTACAATCACCAGTAAATTCTTTAGAAATTTGTTTTATAAAATCTGGCGAACCATCAATCATAACTAATTCGCAAATTTCTTTTTGTTCTTCTAATTGTTTAACTATTTCTAGTGCCACAGGCGTCCCATAAGAATAACCACAAATGTAGTAAGGACCAGTTTTCTGAAGTTTGGTTAAAAACTGAAATTTTAAAAGAGAGTTTCAGTGCCAAAATTTTTGTATAAATGCCTTTAATAGTGGCTTATCAGTGAGAATTTGTTCCGAACACTACTTGTTGCTGAAGCATGTAAGAAAAGTTTATTAAAAGAATTCAGTTAATACAGAACAATGAGTAAGGTTAGACGACAGAGAGTGAACACTTAATTAGCAGTCCTAATGTTACCTATTTATCTTAGAACAACATGCAATAGTATAAAATGATTTCCATAGCAAGATATCCCATCAATTAATTTTGTCTTCTCCCTTTATTGTTTAAATAGAATAAGGAATTTTATTCGTAAGTTTGGACAAAATCTGTTGCAAACGTTCTCATGTCTTTGGAGAAAAACTAAACACCCACCTACGTCTTCCAGAAACGTCTTAATTTTTTTTCCCCCCCCGGAAAATCTTTCAAATAAAATTTATAGATAGATCTACACATGCAATGAGCATAAGACGTTAAAAGAAAAATTGTTCTGGAGGAAATTCCATAATTGAAAAAAATTGATTCAGCACTTCCAGCTTACGTGGATTTGTCCACAATCTTAATGCCAGATTTTCACGGTATCCACGAGACAAATTATGGAATTTTGAACTTTCCGTGATCTTCCTGAGTGAGTACGCTTACAACCGCACACACATCCGTCCAGAATTCCTGAAGGATTCTTCAAGGCGGAAATTCACGTTCATTTAACTTGAAACAGGTGATATGGGAATTAAAAAGAAATATTACCGTTTCCGATTAGGTTTTCATTAAATAATTAAGCTGGTTATATATATCTAGCATGGGAATGGCTTGGAAATGGCCAAAGTACCATATTTTGGGTGTCGTGGCAGTAAATGAAAGGGCCAACGCCTTGGCAAGGGTTGGATATATGTGCTTTTATAGAGCCTGGAATCTTTTATGGGATTGACGACGGTTCTCTCCAGAAGGAGCAGATTTGCAAGCACCATGCTTTGTGGACCACCAATCTTCCAGGTCGAAGACACGCTGAGATTTGTTTGCCGGATTTGAGCAAAAAAAAAAAAAAAAAGAAGTTTTGCCAACCTATATTAGGTACTTGGTTGATTCTCTCAAGAAGCACTCTCAACCTCAGAGGGCCTACAACGTAAAAAAGCACGTGCAGATTCTGTGGCAAGATTATGGGGAAAACAACAATACATCACACTAATTTTGCTGCGATGCAGAATATTTACAGAAGATTTAGAAGACTGCGACGATGATTGGAAGCGGATAGACACTCTCGAAATCCTCTAAGATTCTGAAATTTCTTTCGCTATCTTACGAGTATTGTTGAGTTTCAGCTAGCACCAGTAAAAGGCGCTGATGAGTATACTATTATATTTTAAAAGATCGCAGAGCGAAACAAAAAATGGCATAACGAGCAATGACATAACGTTTATAGCAAAGATTAAAACAAAAAATAAAAGTTAATATTTTAATTATTAATTGAAATTTACGCAAAATTATTTTAAAAAACATTTTCCATTTTTTTTTAAGCTTACCTTTATATAATAACTAGCCAAGGATTCAATAGAATCAAGTTGGACTTCATTCGTACACTGAAGGCCCCAAACATTACATTCTAAATGAGTGGCCAGCTCTTCAAAAGAAAAAACATCACCTTCAATTGTAGGAATAACAAAAAGTATTTTATTTTCATTACTTTTTTTAATTTGAATAAGTGTTTTTTTAGAAAAATCTGCTGATTTTTTATCCTAAAATAGAAAAAAGGTTTTATGTGTTTTGCAACATTATTTTTGCTTTAAAAAAAATATATTGTAATTTCATTTTTATGCATTTACATTTTTAGAATCTCCATTTAATATAACCTCCTTTTTGGACAATTTTTCAACTTCTTTACCAGCTGATGATGATGACGTAGATTCTCTTTTATCCATTTCAACTAATTTAGCAAATGTTAATGATCTTATTTCTGCTGAACTTAATGTTAGACCATAATTTCTTGACAGAGTCTGTTTGATTTCAGTTCCCATCAAAGAATCCAAACCGAAATCAGATAATGTTTGATCATAATTTATTGATTTTATATCCTTTATACCTGAAAATTATAAAAATGGTAGTTAAATGCAGATAAGCTAGTTCCTAGACTACAAGATAGAGTGCACCACAAACTGCGTAGGCTAACGCGCACGGTCGGCGCGCAGCTTACAATTATTTTGTATTTTAGTCCTTTACCTAATATAATTCCAACCTCTTCCTGTAGACTAGATTTTGTAGTTGCTGCTGTGGTATTAGTCTTTTTAGACACGATCATGCTGCTCACAATAGTGCTATTTTGTTTCATTAAGATGTCCATTACTGATAAACATGAATCAATTGGTTGTGGCAGAGAACCACCCAGCTCGGTGTCGTTATCTATTTGTAAAGTTTCTGCCACAAAACCAACATCTCCTATGGCTCCCCACTGAATCGCCAGCTGATAAAAATAAAGATTAAAAACTGCAATTCTTTTTAATGCTTTAAGAAAAATACAATATTTGATAGAAATAACATCAAATGAATCCTTTTTACTTGAAAAAAAAAATAGTTATTTATTTAACAAGTGTGGAAAGTAGTACTTTTCCTCACACGAGGCAGGGTTTGCACGCATGAGCGAGGGAAGCGAGGCGAGTGCAAGTGCAAATTGCCGAGTGTGAGGAAAATACTTTACACTCGAGTTAAATATTATATTTTTTCTGCAACCATTAGGGTTATTAACTAAAAAAAAAAACTAAACAGGAATCACTAGAATCCATTTTAAATTTCTATAAGGTAACACTATAACCTTTTTAACTGTTATAATTAAAAATATCTAATTATTTATTAAAATATTATTTTTATTTCTATATTCCTTTCAATTTTTATTTTATTTTTTTAATATTAGTTTTTTAATTATTTAGATAAAATAAATTTAAATAAGCTTATTAAAGTTTTACAGAAAATATTTAATAACAAAACTTCTTATATCAAGGAAGCACAATAAAGTTTTTCCTTTCACTAGTGACGAAAGTGACACTAATGGGAATTTTTCCCCACTAGTGAGGTAAAGTTGGGCATTACACAGCTGATTTTAATTGAGTAATGAGAACATTCCTACATGGTTGCAGAAAATAATAATTTACAGGAAATTTTGATCAGAAAAAATTATAATTAACAAAATTAGGTGTAAATTAGATCAGACTGGAAATAAACCCTGCCAACAATATAGCAAGCCAACCAACAATTTTTCTGAATAAAACGTTAACTACAATATATACATCCGTTTGCAAATTTTTAAAAATTTGCAAACAAATAACTTGGTATTTATTACTGAGAACGTTTTTTAATTCTCTTTTTCAACCAAAAAATTTGGTAATTTAAATGAAACTTTTTTGAAATGAAGTGTGGCCATTAAATAACGAGACTGATGCAGCTACCAGAAAAACTATGCATTTGCCAAATCCCTAACGACCGACAGCTGTGCAGCGTAAAGCCTTCTATTTCGATTGTGCAGAGTCTCACATGTTTTGTAGAGAAATCTGTGTCTGACCGGGAACCGTCGTCGTTTGTGTAAGAGGTGTTAGTTTCGTTTTGCCGTGAAAACATGATACTAAACATGTAGTAGAGCAACGAATTGTGAAATTTCACATCGAAACTTGGGTAAAACCGCTACTGTACCTTATCTTTTATTAAAAGATGTTTATGGCGATGAATGTTGTATCACGTGCGCAAGTTTTTTGAGTGGTTCAAGCGTTTCCAAGATAGCCGGAGAAGACGTCGGAGATGATGACCGACCGCCTGGGTAGCCCTTCCCGCGTCCAAAACGGATGAAAATATCGATTATAATTAATCAACATTACTACCACGTGAGGTGCTTCAACTCCGTTGAAAGAGTAAGGAAAAAAAACGCCCCCGATTTGTGAAAGAACAAGTCATGGGGGTTCTCCATCAAGACAACGCTTCCGGCTCACATTGCATGTAGGTCATTAGTTTTAGGCCATCCGCCTTATTCGCCTAACTTGGCCGCCCCATGTGACTTTAGATCTGTTCCCGTAAAGTCAAATCTGCATTAAAAGGAACACGATTTTTCGGCCCGTTGAAGCTGTGAAAGAAAAAGCGGCACGCGTCATGCAGGAGCTCACAGAAAAAGACTTCCAGCACTGTTTCTGAACAATGGTAAATCCGCATGGAGCGTTTTAGGGATAGGGGAGTGGTGTATATTGAAGGTGATAATAACTAAATATGTATAAATTAGAAAATAAAATGTTTTACAGCAATAGTCTCGTTAATTAATAGCCACACCTCGTAAGTTCTGTTCAACGACAAACGCATATAAAGTGAAGAAGTTTTCACATGAATTTCTGATAGTTTCATTTAAATAAAACGTTTTGGTTTTTATAAAAATTAACAAAAACTTTTTTAAAGTTTCTATCTTATCTATAAGATAGAAATTAGAAATTAAAGATGGAAAATGAGAATAAAATTAAATGATGATGAAATGATGAGGACACTTACAGCTGGTAGACCGTCTGTCTTTCTTCTCTCACAGAATCTTTCCATAATGGAATTCGCCATACCATAATTAGTTTGGCCAAAATTTCCACGTCCACAAGATAATGAAGAAAAGACTACGAAATAATCTAAATATGGACACTGTAATCTAGAGGCTGTATCTAATGATCTTGTGGTATTAGCTTTTGAGTTGCAAACCAGTTGGAAATTTTCTATTGTTTGATTCGCAAATATTTTATCTTTTAATACCTGCAGGAAAAAAAGAAAAACAATATTCATTCTAGGTTTCGAAAAGAAGCTCATGAATGTGTGAACAGAAAAAATATAATTCATAAAATGCACAAAATAAATTATTAGAAGATATTAAAAAATTAAATAAATAAATAATAAGTCTTCATCTTGCCAATTTCGAAGTAAGTTTTAAAGCAATTGTTAAAGGCATCAGATGGTTAAAAAGAAATACGACCCAACAGTTACTTTTTTGAGTGGTGGCTCGCCAGAGACAGGCGAAGGAGTTCATCAGAAGCTGTTCGCCGATGCTGACTGCAGAATTAATCCGTCAAGGCCGCATGGGGCTATAAGGATGATTGTAGGCCTATTAACTGGGCCACTGCAGGCTGCAGAAAACACATGCATCGCATGAGCCCCTGGCAGATGGCTAGCCTTGGCAGGTTCTGTGTCAGGAAGAAGAGGAAACTGCACTCTGCACGTGTTGTGTCAGTGTGAGGGGCTTGTCTGGGCTAAGGATGTTAATTCTCGGGGAGAGGAAAAACCAAGGCCCGAGAGCTTTACCCAGGGAGTCACTCTCCAGAATTAAGAGTCCGGTCTGGAGGGCGAGCTCTAAAGACGGGGAGCCACAATAGATCCAAAAAGGGTCGCAGTGGCGTAAGCCTTGATTTAATCTGTACTAACAGTTAATTTTAAAATAGTATTTTTATTCTAAAGATAAACAACTTTATAAAGAAACAACTCACAAGGGCTAAATTGAATATTCCACCAACAGGTGCAAGTTCATTTGCTTCCGTTAACAATCTGGTAGCACCTTCCAAGGTTGCAGCATCAGTTTTCGAAACTCTTACATTGAATCCATGGTCTTTCCATCTTCGTAAACAATAGCTTTGATAACCAGAAGTTACACCTGATCTTGATGTTAGTATTAAGGATTTTGCTCCACGGAACAGCATCCAATCTGCTAATTCCAAGCCCATACCACCAAGACCACCTTGAAGTAGAAATTTTTTTATATTTCAGCTATAATTATCTCATTATCTTTGTATAATCTTGATGTATACTTATTCTCTCAACAACATTTACTACATTATTTTGCAAAAATATTTTTGAATGATAATATTTTTTTACAAGTACTTACCTATTAATACATAGGATTTGTTTGGATCGAAGTAGACCTTTTGCGTTCCAGAAAATAGATTATGATGAGATCTCACTACCGATTTATTAGTTTCTTCATCTCTAATCTTAATTAATACCTTCCCAATATGTTTACCTTTAGTCATATATCTAGAAAAGAAGTTATTTTTAAAGAAGTCATTATTTAATAATATTTCGTTCAATGTTTACACGTTACTGGAAATTATAAATTGGTAGTTCTCGATTATAACCTTGACGCAGAATTTGTTTGCTTGTAGTGGATGGACGGCACACTAAACTCTGATTAAAACTTGGCTTTCACCAATAAAAAGCTGATGATGTAAATGATCTTTTCCCTAAACCAGGTATCGTCTACCATACAAAGAAATTGCTGTTCAATAGAGTGTTATTTCTAAAAGCCATACTAATAAATACAAATTATACTGTTGAGGTTCTTTGTCAGTTTATAGTAACCGCTTGAAAATTTTGGAAATCACACAGAGATTTGTGAAGTAAATGTTTGTAAAATTCATGGTAAGTGAATCGGTTTGAGCGTTTTCGATGCCATAAATTATAAATAAAAATTTACACTGTTCGATTAATTTTCTAAGAACTCAGTTATATGATCATAATACTTCTATTCAAAACATAATGCTAAAAATTATGATTTCGAAAAAAATCTGTCGAGTAGGAAACGAGATATTCAGTGTTAAATTTTGGTTTCGTTAGAAACAGTGAAACCTTTAACTTCAAATATCTCGAAAACTACTCGATAGATATTGTTTATATTTTACCTGTATATGGAGACAACTATTATCTATAATTGTATAAAAAGTCGTAAAAATCTGTCGAGTAGGAAACGAGATATTCAGTGCCAAAGTTTAGTTTCGTTTGAAACAGTAAAATTTTTACCATCAAATATCGTGAAACCTACCCGATAGATTTTGTTTATATTTTATCTATGTAAGGAGACAACTATTATCTACAATTGTATAAAAAGTCGTAAAAATCTGTCGAGTAGGAAACGAGATATTCAGTGTTAAAGTTTTGTTTTGTTTAAAACAGTCAAATCATTAACATCAAATATCTCGAAACCTACACGATAGATTTTGTTTATATTTTATCTATGTAAGGAGACAACTATTGTCTATAATTGTATAAAATGTAAAAATCTGTCGAGTAGGAAACGAGATATTCAGTGTTAAAGTTTGGTTTTGTTTAAAACAGTCAACTCTTTAACATCAAATATCTCGAAACCTACTCGATAGATTTTGTATATATTTTATCTATGTAAGGAGACAACTATTGTCTATAATTGTATAAAATGTCGTAAAAATCTGTCGAGTAGGAAACGAGATATTCAGTGTTAAAGTTTGGTTTTGTTTAAAACCGTCAAATCTTTAAGATCAAATATGTCGAAAACTACTTGATAGATTTTGTTTATATTTTACCAGTATATGGAGACAACTTTTGTCTATAATTGTATGAAATTTAGTAAAACTCTGTCGACTAGGAAACGAGATATTCAGTGCCAAAATTTAGTTTCTTTTGAAACAGTAAAATCTTTAACTTTAAATATCTGGATTCTGGAAAACTACTCGATAGATTTTGTTTAAATTTTACCTGTATATGGAGACAACTATTATCTATAATTGTATAAATAGTCGTAAAAATCTGTCGAGTAGGAAACGAGATATTCAGCGCCAAAGTTTGGTTTCTTTTGAAACAGTAAAATTTTTACCATCAAATATCGTGAAACCTACCCGATAGATTTTGTTTATATTTTATCTATGTAAGGAGACAACTATTATCTACAATTGTATAAATAGTCGTAAAAATCTGTCGAGTAGGAAACGAGATATTCAGCGCCAAAGTTTGGTTTCTTTTGAAACAGTAAAATTTTTAACATCAAATATCTCGAAAACTACTCGATAGATTTTGTTTAAATTTTACCTGTATATGGAGACAACTATTGTCTATAATTGTATAAAATGTCGTAAAAACCTGTCGAGTAGGAAACGAGATATGCAGTGTTAAAGTTTGGTTTTGTTTAAAACAGTCAAATCTTTAACATCAAATATGTCGAAAACTACTTGATAGATTTTGTTTATATTTTATCTATGTAAGGAGACAACTATTGTCTATAATTGTATAAAATGTCGTAAAAATCTGTCGAGTACGAAACGAGATATTCAGCGCCAAAGTTTGGTTTCTTTTGAAACAGTAAAATCTTTAATATCAAATATCTGGAAAACTACTCGATAGATTTTGTTTAAATTTTACCTGTATATGGAGACAACTATTGTCTATAATTGTATAAAATGTCGTAAAAACCTGTCGAGTAGGAAACGAGATATGCAGTGTTAAAGTTTGGTTTTGTTTTAAACAGTCAAATCTTTAATATCAAATATCTCGAAAACTACTCGATAGATTTTGTTTATATTTTATCTATGTAAGGAGACAACTATTGTCTATAATTGTATAAAATGTCGTAAAAATCTGTCGAGTTGGAAACGAGATATGAAGTGTTAAAGTTTGGTTTTGTTTAAAACAGTCAAATCTTTAACATCAAATATCTCGAAAACTACTCGATAGATTTTGTTTATATTTTACCTGTATATGGAGACAACTATTGTCTATAATTGTATAAAATGTCGTAAAAATCTGTCGAGTACGAAACGAGATATTCAGTGTTAAAGTTTGGTTTTGTTTAAAAAAGTCAAATCTTCAACATCAAATATCTCGAAACCTACTCGATAGATTTTGTTTATATTTTATCTATGTAAGGAGACCACTATTGTCTATAATAGTATAAAGTGTCGTAAAAATCTGTCGAGTAGGAAACGAGATATTCAGTGTTAAAGTTTGGTTTTGTTTAAAACAGTCAAATCTTTAACATCAAATATCCCGAAAACTACTCGATAGATTTTGTTTATATTTTACCAGTATATGGAGACAACATTTGTCTATAATTGTATGAAATTTAGTAAAACTCTGTCGAGTAGGAAACGAGATATTCAGTGCCAAAGTTTAGTTTCTTATGAAACAGTAAAATCTTTAACTTTAAATATCTGGAAAACTACTCGATAGATTTTGTTTAAATTTTACCTGTATATGGAGACAACTATTATCTATAATTGTATAAAAAGTCGTAAAAATTAGTCGAGTAGGAAACGAGATATACAGTGCCAAAGTTTGGTTTTGTTTAAAACAGTCAAATCTTTAACATCAAATATGTCGAAAACTACTTGATAGATTTTGTTTATATTTTATCTATGTAAGGAGACAACTATTGTCTATAATTGTATAAAATGTCGTAAAAATCTGTCGAGTACGAAACGAGATATTCAGCGCCAAAGTTTGGTTTCTTTTGAAACAGTAAAATCTTTAATATCAAATATCTCGAAAACTACTCGATAGATTTTGTTTAAATTTTACCTGTATATGGAGACAACTATTGTCTATAATTGTATAAAATGTCGTAAAAACCTGTCGAGTAGGAAACGAGATATGCAGTGTTAAAGTTTGGTTTTGTTTTAAACAGTCAAATCTTTAATATCAAATATCTCGAAAACTACTCGATAGATTTTGTTTATATTTTATCTATGTAAGGAGACAACTATTGTCTATAATTGTATAAAATGTCGTAAAAATCTGTCGAGTTGGAAACGAGATATGAAGTGTTAAAGTTTGGTTTTGTTTAAAACAGTCAAATCTTTAACATCAAATATCTCGAAAACTACTCGATAGATTTTGTTTATATTTTACCTGTATATGGAGACAACTATTGTCTATAATTGTATAAAATGTCGTAAAAACCTGTTGAGTAGGAAACGAGATATGCAGTGTTAAAGTTTGGTTTTGTTTAAAAAAGTCAAATCTTCAACATCAAATATCTCGAAACCTACTCGATAGATTTTGTTTATATTTTATCTATGTAAGGAGACCACTATTGTCTATAATAGTATAAAGTGTCGTAAAAATCTGTCGAGTAGGAAACGAGATATTCAGTGTTAAAGTTTGGTTTTGTTTAAAACAGTCAAATCTTTAACATCAAATATCCCGAAAACTACTCGATAGATTTTGTTTATATTTTACCAGTATATGGAGACAACATTTGTCTATAATTGTATGAAATTTAGTAAAACTCTGTCGAGTAGGAAACGAGATATTCAGTGCCAAAGTTTAGTTTCTTATGAAACAGTAAAATCTTTAACTTTAAATATCTGGAAAACTACTCGATAGATTTTGTTTAAATTTTACCTGTATATGGAGACAACTATTATCTATAATTGTATAAAAAGTCGTAAAAATCAGTCGAGTAGGAAACGAGATATTCAGTGCCAAAGTTTAGTTTCTTATGAAACAGTAAAATCTTTAACTTTAAATATCTGGAAAACTACTCGATAGATTTTGTTTAAATTTTACCTGTATATGGAGACAACTATTGTCTATAATTGTATAAAAAGTCGTAAAAATCAGTCGAGTAGGAAACGAGATATACAGTGCCAAAGTTTGGTTTCTTTTGAAACAGTAAAATCTTTAACATCATATATCTCGAAAACTACTCGATAGATTTTGTTTAAATTTTACCTGTATATGGAGACAACTATTGTCTATAATTGTATAAAATGTCGTAAAAACCTGTCGAGTAGGAAACGAGATATGCAGTGTTAAAGTTTGGTTTTGTTTAAAACAGTCAAATCTTTAACATCAAATATGTCGAAAACTACTTGATAGATTTTGTTTATATTTTATCTATGTAAGGAGACAACTATTGTCTATAATTGTATAAAATGTCGTAAAAATCTGTCGAGTACGAAACGGGATATTCAGTGTTAAAATTTGGTTTTGTTTAAAAAAGTCAAATCTTCAACATCAAATATCTCGAAACCTACTCGATAGATTTTGTTTATATTTTATCTATGTAAGGAGTCAACTATTGTCTATAATTGTATAAAATGTCGAAATAATCTGTCGAGTAGGAAACGAGATATGCAGTGTAAAAGTTTGGTTTTGTTTAAAACAGTCAAATCTTTAACTTTAAATATCTGGAAAACTACTTGATAGATTTTGTTTATATTTTATCTATGTAAGGAGACAACTATTGTCTATAATTGTATAAAATGTCGTAAAAATCTGTCGAGTGGGAAAGGAGATATTTAGAGTTAAAGTTTTGTTTTGTTTAAAACAGTCAAATCTTTAACATTAAATATCTCGAAAACTACTCGATAGATTTTATTTAAATTTTACCTGTATATGGAGACAACTATTATCTATAATTGTATAAAAAGTCGTAAAAATCTGTCGAGTAGGAAACGAGATATTCAGTGCCAAAGATTGGTTTCTTTTGAAACAGTAAAATCTTTAACATCATATATCTCGAAAACTACTCGATAGATTTTGTTTAAATTTTACCTGTATATGGAGACAACTATTGTCTATAATTGTATAAAATGTCGTAAAAACCTGTCGAGTAGGAAACGAGATATTCAGTGTTAAAGTTTGGTTTTGTTTAAAACAGTCAAATCTTTAACATCAAATATGTCGAAAACTACTTGATAGACTTTGTTTATATTTTATCTATGTAAGGAGACAACTATTGTCTACAATTGTATAAAATGTCGTATAAATCTGTCGAGTACGAAACGAGATATTCAGTGTTAAAGTTTGGTTTTGTTTAAAAAAGTCAAATCTTTAACATCAAATATCTCGAAACCTACTCGATAGATTTTGTTTATATTTTACGTATGTAAGGAGACAACTATTCTCTATAATTGTATAAAATGTTGTAAAAATCTGTCGAGTAGGAAACGAGATATTCAGTGTTAAAGTTTGGTTTTGTTTAAAACAGTCAAATATTTAACACCAAATATCCCGAAAACTACTTGATAGATTTTGTTTATATTTTACCAGTATATAGAGACAACATTTGTCTATAATTGTATGAAATTTAGTAAAACTCTGTCGAGTAGCAAACGAGATATTCAGTGCCAAAGTTTAGTTTCTTTTGAAACTGTAAAATCTTTAACTTTAAATATCTGGAAAACTACTCAATAGATTTTGTTTAAACTTTACCTGTATATGGAAACAACTATTGTCTATAATTGTATAAAATGTCGTAAAAACCTGTTGAGTAGGAAACGAGATATGCAGTGTTAAAGTTTGGTTTTGTTTAAAACAGTCAAATCTTTAACATCAAATATCTCGAAAACTACTCGATAGATTTTGTATATATTTTATCTATGTAAGGAGACAACTATTGTCTATAATTGTATTAAATGTTGTAAAAATCTGTCGAGTAGGAAACGAGATATTTAATGTTAAAGTTTGGTTTTGTTTAAAAAAGTCAAATCTTCAACATCAAATATCTCGAAACCTACTCGATAGATTTTGTTTATATTTTATCTATGTAAGGAGACAACTATTGTCTATAATTGTATAAAATGTCGTAAAAATCTGTCGAGTAGGAAACGAGATATGCAGTGTTAAAGTTTGGTTTTGTTTAAAACAGTCTAATCTTTAACATCAAATATGTCGAAAACTACTTGATAGATTTTGTTTATATTTTATCTATGTAAGGAGACAACTATTGTCTATAATTGTATAAAAAGTCGTAAAAATCTGTCGAGTAGGAAACGAGATATTCAGTACCAAAGTTTGGTTTCTTTTGAAACAGTAAAATCTTTAACACCAAATATCCCGAAAACTACTCGATAGATTTTGTTTATAGTTTACCAGTATATGGAGACAACTTTTGTCTATAATTGTATGAAATTTAGTAAAACTCTGTCGAGTAGGAAATGAGATATTCAGTGCCAAAATTTAGTTTCTTTTGAAATAGTAAAATCTTTAACATCAAATATGTCGAAAACTACTCGATAGATTTTGTTTATATTTTATCTATGTATGGAGACAACTATTATCTATAATTGTATAAATAGTCGTAAAAATCTGTCGAGTAGGAAACGAGATATTTAGCGCCAATGTTTGGTTTCTTTTGAAACAGTAAAATCTTTAACATCAAATATCTCGAGAACTACTCGATAGATTTTGTTTAAATTTTACCTGTATATGGAGACAACTATTGTCTATAATTGTATAAAATGTCGTAAAAACCTGTCGAGTAGGAAACGAGATATGCAGTGTTAAAGTTTGGTTTTGTTTAAAACAGTCAAATCTTTAACATCAAATATGTCGAAAACTACTCGATAGATTTTGTTTATATTTTATCTATGTAAGGAGACAACTATTGTCTATAATTGTATAAAATGTCGTAAAAATCTGTCGAGTACGAAACGGGATATTCAGTGTTAAAGTTTGGTTTTGTTTAAAAAAGTCAAATCTTCAACATCAAATATCTCGAAACCTACTCGATAGATTTTGTTTATATTTTATCTATGTAAAAGGACAACTATTGTCTATAATTGTATAAAATGTCGTAAAAATCTGTCGAGTGGGAAAGGAGATATTTAGAGTTAAAGTTTTGTTTTGTTTAAAACAGTCAAATCTTTAACATTAAATATCTCGAAAACTACTCGATAGATTTTATTTAAATTTTACCTGTATATGGAGACAACTATTATCTATAATTGTATAAAAAGTCGTAAAAATCTGTCGAGTAGGAAACGAGATATTCAGTGTTAAAGTTTGGTTTTGTTTAAAAAAGTCAAATCTTTAACATCAAATATCTCGAAACCTACTCGATAGATTTTGTTTATATTTTACGTATGTAAGGAGACAACTATTCTCTATATTTGCATGAAATTTAGTAAAAATCTGTCGAGCAGGAAACGAGATATTTAGAGTTAAAGTTTCGTTTCGTTTAAAACCGTGATATCTTTAACTTCAATTATCTCGAAAACTGCTCGATAGATTTTGTTTATATTTCACCTGTATATGGAGACAACATTTGTCTATAATTGTATGAAATTTAGTAAAACTCTGTCGAGTAGGAAACGAGATATTCAGTGCCAAAGATTGGTTTCTTTTGAAACAGTAAAATCTTTAACATCATATATCTCGAAAACTACTCGATAGATTTTGTTTAAATTTTACCTGTATATGGAGACAACTATTGTCTATAATTGTATAAAATGTCGTAAAAACCTGACGAGTAGGAAACGAGATATTCAGTGTTAAAGTTTGGTTTTGTTTAAAACAGTCAAATCTTTAACATCAAATATGTCGAAAACTACTTGATAGACTTTGTTTATATTTTATCTATGTAAGGAGACAACTATTGTCTACAATTGTATAAAATGTCGTATAAATCTGTCGAGTACGAAACGAGATATTCAGTGTTAAAGTTTGGTTTTGTTTAAAAAAGTCAAATCTTTAACATCAAATATGTCGAAAACTACTAGATAGATTTTGTTTATATTTTATCTATGTAGGGAGACAACTATTGTCTATAATTGTATAAAATGTCGTAAAAATCTGTCGAGTACGAAACGAGATATTCAGTGTAAGTTTGGTTTTGTTTAAAACAGTCAAATATTTAACACCAAATATCCCGAAAACTACTCGATAGATTTTGTTTATATTTTACCAGTATATAGAGACAACATTTGTCTATAATTGTATGAAATTTAGTAAAACTCTGTCGAGTAGCAAACGAGATATTCAGTGCCAAAGTTTAGTTTCTTTTGAAACTGTAAAATCTTTAACTTTAAATATCTGGAAAACTTCTCAACAGATTTTGTTTAAACTTTACCTGTATATGGAGACAACTATTGTCTATAATTGTATAAAATGTCGTAAAAACCTGTTGAGTAGGAAACGAGATATGCAGTGTTAAAGTTTGGTTTTGTTTAAAACAGTCAAATCTTTAATATCAAATATCTCGAAAACTACTCGATAGATTTTGTTTATATTTTATCTATGTAAGGAGACAACTATTGTCTATAATTGTATAAAATGTTGTAAAAATCTGTCGAGTAGGAAACGAGATATTCAGTGTTAAATTTTGGTTTTGTTTAAAACAATCAAATCTTTAACATCAAATATCCCGAAAACTACTCGATAGATTTTGTTTATATTTTACAAGTATATGGAGACAACATTTGTCTATAATTGTATGAAATTTAGTAAAACTCTGTCGAGTAGGAAACGAGATATTCAGTGCCAAAGTTTAGTTTCTTTTGAAACAGTAAAATCTTTAACTTTAAATATCTGGAAAACTACTCGATAGATTTTGTTTAAATTTTACCTGTTATGGAGACAACTATTATCTATAATTGTATAAAATGTCGTAAAAACCTGTCGAGTAGGAAACGAGATATGCAGTGTTAAAGTTTGGTTTTGTTTAAAACAGTCAAATCTTTAACATCAAATATCTCGAAAACTACTCGATAGATTTTGTATATATTTTATCTATGTAAGGAGACAACTATTGTCTATAATTGTATAAAATGTTGTAAAAATCTGTCGAGTAGGAAACGAGATATTTAATGTTAAAGTTTGGTTTTGTTTAAAAAAGTCAAATCTTCAACATCAAATATCTCGAAACCTACTCGATAGATTTTGTTTATATTTTATCTATGTAAGGAGACAACTATTGTCTATAATTGTATAAAATGTCGTAAAAATCTGTCGAGTAGGAAACGAGATATGCAGTGTTAAAGTTTGGTTTTGTTTAAAACAGTCTAATCTTTAACATCAAATATGTCGAAAACTACTTGATAGATTTTGTTTATATTTTATCTATGTAAGGAGACAACTATTGTCTATAATTGTATAAAAAGTCGTAAAAATCTGTCGAGTAGGAAACGAGATATTCAGTACCAAAGTTTGGTTTCTTTTGAAACAGTAAAATCTTTAACACCAAATATCCCGAAAACTACTCGATAGATTTTGTTTATAGTTTACCAGTGTATGGAGACAACTTTTGTCTATAATTGTATGAAATTTAGTAAAACTCTGTCGAGTAGGAAATGAGATATTCAGTGCCAAAATTTAGTTTCTTTTGAAATAGTAAAATCTTTAACATCAAATATGTCGAAAACTACTCGATAGATTTTGTTTATATTTTATCTATGTATGGAGACAACTATTATCTATAATTGTATAAATAGTCGTAAAAATCTGTCGAGTAGGAAACGAGATATTTAGCGCCAATGTTTGGTTTCTTTTGAAACAGTAAAATCTTTAACATCAAATATCTCGAGAACTACTCGATAGATTTTGTTTAAATTTTACCTGTATATGGAGACAACTATTGTCTATAATTGTATAAAATGTCGTAAAAACCTGTCGAGTAGGAAACGAGATATGCAGTGTTAAAGTTTGGTTTTGTTTAAAACAGTCAAATCTTTAACATCAAATATGTCGAAAACTACTCGATAGATTTTGTTTATATTTTATCTATGTAAGGAGACAACTATTGTCTATAATTGTATAAAATGTCGTAAAAATCTGTCGAGTACGAAACGGGATATTCAGTGTTAAAGTTTGGTTTTGTTTAAAAAAGTCAAATCTTCAACATCAAATATCTCGAAACCTACTCGATAGATTTTGTTTATATTTTATCTATGTAAGGAGTCAACTATTGTCTATAATTGTATAAAATGTCGTAAAAACCTGTCGAGTAGGAAACGAGATATGCAGTGTTAAAGTTTGGTTTTGTTTAAAACAGTCAAATCTTTAACATCAAATATGTCGAAAACTACTTGATAGATTTTGTTTATATTTTATCTATGTAAGGAGACAACTATTGTCTATAATTGTATAAAATGTCGTAAAAATCTGTCGAGTACGAAACGGGATATTCAGTGTTAAAATTTGGTTTTGTTTAAAAAAGTCAAATCTTCAACATCAAATATCTCGAAACCTACTCGATAGATTTTGTTTATATTTTATCTATGTAAGGAGTCAACTATTGTCTATAATTGTATAAAATGTCGTAAAAATCTGTCGAGTAGGAAACGAGATATGCAGTGTAAAAGTTTGGTTTTGTTTAAAACAGTCAAATCTTTAACTTTAAATATCTGGAAAACTACTTGATAGATTTTGTTTATATTTTATCTATGTAAGGACACAACTATTGTCTATAATTGTATAAAATGTCGTAAAAATCTGTCGAGTACGAAACAAGATATTCAGTGTTAAAGTTTGGTTTTGTTTAAAAAAGTCAAATCTTCAACATCAAATATCTCGAAACCTACTCGATAGATTTTGTTTATATTTTATCTATGTAAGGAGACAACTATTGTCTATAATTGTATAAAATGTCGTAAAAATCTGTCGAGTGGGAAAGGAGATATTTAGAGTTAAAGTTTTGTTTTGTTTAAAACAGTCAAATCTTTAACATTAAATATCTCGAAAACTACTCGATAGATTTTATTTAAATTTTACCTGTATATGGAGACAACTATTATCTATAATTGTATAAAAAGTCGTAAAAATCTGTCGAGTAGGAAACGAGATATTCAGTGCCAAAGATTGGTTTCTTTTGAAACAGTAAAATCTTTAACATCATATATCTCGAAAACTACTCGATAGATTTTGTTTAAATTTTACCTGTATATGGAGACAACTATTGTCTATAATTGTATAAAATGTCCTAAAAACCTGTCGAGTAGGAAACGAGATATTCAGTGTTAAAGTTTGGTTTTGTTTAAAACAGTCAAATCTTTAACATCAAATATGTCGAAAACTACTTGATAGACTTTGTTTATATTTTATCTATGTAAGGAGACAACTATTGTCTACAATTGTATAAAATGTCGTATAAATCTGTCGAGTACGAAACGAGATATTCAGTGTTAAAGTTTGGTTTTGTTTAAAAAAGTCAAATCTTTAACATCAAATATCTCGAAACCTACTCGATAGATTTTGTTTATATTTTACGTATGTAAGGAGACAACTATTCTCTATAATTGTATAAAATGTTGTAAAAATCTGTCGAGTAGGAAACGAGATATTCAGTGTTAAAGTTTGGTTTTGTTTAAAACAGTCAAATCTTTAACATCAAATATCCCGAAAACTACTCGATAGATTTTGTTTATATTTTACCAGTATATGGAGACAACATTTGTCTATAATTGTATGAAATTTAGTAAAACTCTGTCGAGTAGGAAACGAGATATTCAGTGCCAAAGTTTAGTTTCTTTTGAAACAGTAAAATCTTTAACTTTAAATATCTGGAAAACTACTCGATAGACTTTGTTTATATTTTATCTATGTAAGGAGACAACTATTGTCTACAATTGTATAAAATGTCGTATAAATCTGTCGAGTACGAAACGAGATATTCAGTGTTAAAGTTTGGTTTTGTTTAAAAAAGTCAAATCTTTAACATCAAATATCTCGAAACCTACTCGATAGATTTTGTTTATATTTTACGTATGTAAGGAGACAACTATTCTCTATAATTGTATAAAATGTTGTAAAAATCTGTCGAGTAGGAAACGAGATATTCAGTGTTAAAGTTTGGTTTTGTTTAAAACAGTCAAATCTTTAACATCAAATATCCCGAGACTACTCGATAGATTTTGTTTATATTTTACCAGTATATGGAGACAACATTTGTCTATAATTGTATGAAATTTAGTAAAACTCTGTCGAGTAGGAAACGAGATATTCAGTGCCAAAGTTTAGTTTCTTTTGAAACAGTAAAATCTTTAACTTTAAATATCTGGAAAACTACTCGATAGATTTTGTTTAAATTTTACCTGTATATGGAGACAACTATTGTCTATAATTGTATAAAAAGTCGTAAAAACCTGTCGAGTAGGAAACGAGATATTCAGTGCCAAAGTTTAGTTTCTTTTGAAACAGTAAAATCTTTAACTTTAAATATCTGGAAAACTACTCGATAGATTTTGTTTAAATTTTACCTGTATATGGAGACAATTATTATCTATAATTGTATAAAAAGTCGTAAAAACCTGTCGAGTAGGAAACGAGATATTCAGTGCCAAAGTTTAGTTTCTTTTGAAACAGTAAAATCTTTAACTTTAAATATCTGGAAAACTACTCGATAGATTTTGTTTAAATTTTACCTGTATATGGAGACAACTATTATCTATAATTGTATAAAAAGTCGTAAAAACCTGTCGAGTAGGAAACGAGATATTCAGTGCCAAAGTTTAGTTTCTTTTAAAACAGTAAAATCTTTAACTTTAAATATCTGGAAAACTACTCGATAGATATTGTTTAAATTTTACCTGTATATGGAGACAACTATTGTCTATAATTGTATAAAAAGTCGTAAAAACCTGTCGAGTAGGAAACGAGATATTCAGTGCCAAAGTTTAGTTTCTTTTGAAACAGTAAAATCTTTAACATTAAATATCTGGAAAACTACTCGACAGATTTTGTTTAAATTTTACCTGTATATGGAGACAACTATTATCTATAATTGTATAAAAAGTCGTAAAAATCTGTCGAGTAGGAAACGAGATATTCAGTGCCAAAGTTTGGTTTCTTTTGAAACAGTAAAATCTTTAACATCATATATCTCGAAAACTACTCCATAGATTTTGTTTAAATTTTACCTGTATATGGAGACAACTATTGTCTATAATTGTATAAAATGTCGTAAAAACCTGACGAGTAGGAAACGAGATATGCAGTGTTAAAGTTTGGTTTTCTTTAAAACAGTCAAATCTTTAACATCATATATGTCGAAAACTACTAGATAGATTTTGTTTATATTTTATCTATGTAGGGAGACAACTATTGTCTATAATTGTATAAAATGTCGTAAAAATCTGTCGAGTACGAAACGAGATATTCAGTGTAAGTTTGGTTTTGTTTAAAACAGTCAAATCTTTAACTTTAAATATCTGGAAAACTACTTCATAGATTTTGTTTATATTTTATCTATGTAAGGAGACAACTATTGTCTATAATTGTATAAAATGTCGTAAAACTCTGTCGAGTAGGAAACGAGATATTCAGTGCCAAAGTTTAGTTTCTTTTGAAACTGTAAAATCTTTAACTTTAAATATCTGGAAAACTACTCAATAGATTTTGTTTAAACTTTACCTGTATATGGAGACAACTATTGTCTATAATTGTATAAAATGTCGTAAAAACCTGTTGAGTAGGAAACGAGATATGCAGTGTTAAAGTTTGGTTTTGTTTAAAACAGTCAAATCTTTAATATCAAATATCTCGAAAACTACTCGATAGATTTTGTTTATATTTTATCTATGTAAGGAGACAACTATTGTCTATAATTGTATAAAATGTTGTAAAAATCTGTCGAGTAGGAAACGAGATATTCAGTGTTAAATTTTGGTTTTGTTTAAAACAATCAAATCTTTAACATCAAATATCCCGAAAACTACTCGATAGATTTTGTTTATATTTTACAAGTATATGGAGACAACATTTGTCTATAATTGTATGAAATTTAGTAAAACTCTGTCGAGTAGGAAACGAGATATTCAGTGCCAAAGTTTAGTTTCTTTTGAAACAGTAAAATCTTTAACTTTAAATATCTGGAAAACTACTCGATAGATTTTGTTTAAATTTTACCTGTTATGGAGACAACTATTATCTATAATTGTATAAAATGTCGTAAAAACCTGTCGAGTAGGAAACGAGATATGCAGTGTTAAAGTTTGGTTTTGTTTAAAACAGTCAAATCTTTAACATCAAATATCTCGAAAACTACTCGATAGATTTTGTATATATTTTATCTATGTAAGGAGACAACTATTGTCTATAATTGTATAAAATGTTGTAAAAATCTGTCGAGTAGGAAACGAGATATTTAATGTTAAAGTTTGGTTTTGTTTAAAAAAGTCAAATCTTCAACATCAAATATCTCGAAACCTACTCGATAGATTTTGTTTATATTTTATCTATGTAAGGAGACAACTATTGTCTATAATTGTATAAAATGTCGTAAAAATCTGTCGAGTAGGAAACGAGATATGCAGTGTTAAAGTTTGGTTTTGTTTAAAACAGTCTAATCTTTAACATCAAATATGTCGAAAACTACTTGATAGATTTTGTTTATATTTTATCTATGTAAGGAGACAACTATTGTCTATAATTGTATAAAATGTCGTAAAAATCTGTCGAGTAGGAAACGAGATATTCAGCGCCAAAGTTTGGTTTCTTTTGAAACAGTAAAATCTTTAACATCAAATATCTCGAGAACTACTCGATAGATTTTGTTTAAATTTTACCTGTATATGGAGACAACTATTGTCTGTAATTGTATAAAATGTCGTAAAAACCTGTTGAGTAGGAAACGAGATATGCAGTGTTAAAGTTTGGTTTTGTTTAAAACAGTCAAATCTTTAATATCAAATATCTCGAAAACTACTCGATAGATTTTGTTTATATTTTATCTATGTAAGGAGACAACTATTGTCTATAATTGTATAAAATGTTGTAAAAATCTGTCGAGTAGGAAACGAGATATTCAGTGTTAAATTTTGGTTTTGTTTAAAACAGTCAAATATTTAACACCAAATATCCCGAAAACTACTCGATAGATTTTGTTTATATTTTACCAGTATATGGAGACAACATTTGTCTATAATTGTATGAAATTTAGTAAAACTCTGTCGAGTAGGAAACGAGATATTCAGTGCCAAAGTTTAGTTTCTTTTGAAACTGTAAAATCTTTAACTTTAAATATCTGGAAAACTACTCAATAGATTTTGTTTAAACTTTACCTGTATATGGAGACAACTATTGTCTATAATACAATAGTTGTCTCCATATATTGGAGTAAAAATGTCGTAAAAACCTGTTGAGTAGGAAACGAGATATGCAGTGTTAAAGTTTGGTTTTGTTTAAAACAGTCAAATCTTTAATATCAAATATCTCGAAAACTACTCGATAGATTTTGTTTATATTTTATCTATGTAAGGAGACAACTATTGTCTATAATTGTATAAAATGTTGTAAAAATCTGTCGAGTAGGAAACGAGATATTCAGTGTTAAATTTTGGTTTTGTTTAAAACAATCAAATCTTTAACATCAAATATCCCGAAAACTACTCGATAGATTTTGTTTATATTTTACAAGTATATGGAGACAACATTTGTCTATAATTGTATGAAATTTAGTAAAACTCTGTCGAGTAGGAAACGAGATATTCAGTGCCAAAGTTTAGTTTCTTTTGAAACAGTAAAATCTTTAACTTTAAATATCTGGAAAACTACTCGATAGATTTTGTTTATATTTTATCTATGTAAGGAGACAACTATTGTCTATAATTGTATAAAATGTCGTAAAAATCTGTCGTGTAGGAAACGAGATATGCAGTGTTAAAGTTTGGTTTTGTTTAAAACAGTCTAATCTTTAACATCAAATATGTCGAAAACTACTTGATAGATTTTGTTTATATTTTATCTATGTAAGAAGACAACTATTGTCTATAATTGTATAAAAAGTCGTAAAAATCTGTCGAGTAGGAAACGAGATATTCAGTACCAAAGTTTGGTTTCTTTTGAAACAGTAAAATCTTCAACATCAAATATCTCGAAACCTACTCGATAGATTTTGTTTATAGTTACCAGTATATGGAGACAACTTTTGTCTATAATTGTATGAAATTTAGTAAAACTCTGTCGAGTAGGAAATGAGATATTCAGTGCCAAAGTTTAGTTTCTTTTGAAATAGTAAAATCTTTAACATCAAATATGTCGAAAACTACTCGATAGATTTTGTTTATATTTTATCTATGTATGGAGACAACTATTATCTATAATTGTATAAATAGTCGTAAAAATCTGTCGAGTAGGAAACGAGATATTTAGCGCCAATGTTTGGTTTCTTTTGAAACAGTAAAATCTTTAACATCAAATATCTCGAGAACTACTCGATAGATTTTGTTTAAATTTTACCTGTATATGGAGACAACTATTGTCTATAATTGTATAAAATGTCGTAAAAACCTGTCGAGTAGGAAACGAGATATGCAGTGTTAAAGTTTGGTTTTGTTTAAAACAGTCAAATCTTTAATATCAAATATCTCGAAAACTACTCGATAGATTTTGTTTATATTTTATCTATGTAAGGAGACAACTATTGTCTATAATTGTATAAAATGTCGTAAAAACCTGTCGAGTAGGAAACGAGATATGCAGTGCCAAAATTTAGTTTCTTTTGAAACAGTAAAATCTTTAACTTTAAATATCTGGATTCTGGAAAACTACTCGATAGATTTTGTTTAAATTTTACCTGTATATGGAGACAACTATTATCTATAATTGTATAAAATGTCGTAAAAACCTGTCGAGTAGGAAACGAGATATGCAGTGCCAAAATTTAGTTTCTTTTGAAACAGTAAAATCTTTAACTTTAAATATCTGGATTCTGGAAAACTACTCGATAGATTTTGTTTAAATTTTACCTGTATATGGAGACAACTATTATCTATAATTGTATAAAATGTCGTAAAAACCTGTCGAGTAGGAAACGAGATATGCAGTGTTAAAGTTTGGTTTTGTTTAAAACAGTCAAATCTTTAATATCAAATATCTCGAAAACTACTCGATAGATTTTGTTTATATTTTATCTATGTAAGGAGACAACTATTGTCTATAATTGTATAAAATGTCGTAAAAACCTGTCGAGTAGGAAACGAGATATGCAGTGTTAAAGTTTGGTTTTGTTTAAAACAGTCAAATCTTTAATATCAAATATCTCGAAAACTACTCGATAGATTTTGTTTATATTTTATCTATGTAAGGAGACAACTATTGTCTATAATTGTATAAAATGTCGTAAAAATCTGTCGAGTTGGAAACGAGATATGCAGTGTTAAAGTTTGGTTTTGTTTAAAACAGTCTAATCTTTAACATCAAATATGTCGAAAAATACTTGATAGATTTTGTTTATATTTTATCTATGTAAGGAGACAACTATTGTCTATAATTGTATAAAAAGTCGTAAAAATCTGTCGAGTAGGAAACGAGATATTCAGTACCAAAGTTTGGTTTCTTTTGAAACAGTAAAATCTTCAACATCAAATATCTCGAAACCTACTCGATAGATTTTGTTTATATTTTATCTATGTAAGGAGACAACTATTGTCTATAATTGTATAAAATGTCGTAAAAATCTGTCGAGTAGGAAACGAGATATGCAGTGTTAAAGTTTGGTTTTGTTTAAAACAGTCTAATCTTTAACATCAAATATGTCGAAAACTACTTGATAGATTTTGTTTATATTTTATCTATGTAAGGAGACAACTATTGTCTATAATTGTATAAAAAGTCGTAAAAATCTGTCGAGTAGGAAACGAGATATTCAGTACCAAAGTTTGGTTTCTTTTGAAACAGTAAAATCTTTAACACGAAATATCCCGAAAACTACTCGATAGATTTTGTTTATAGTTACCAGTATATGGAGACAACTTTTGTCTATAATTGTATGAAATTTAGTAAAACTCTGTCGAGTAGGAAATGAGATATTCAGTGCCAAAGTTTAGTTTCTTTTGAAATAGTAAAATCTTTAACATCAAATATGTCGAAAACTACTCGATAGATTTTGTTTATATTTTATCTATGTATGGAGACAACTATTATCTATAATTGTATAAATAGTCGTAAAAATCTGTCGAGTAGGAAACGAGATATTTAGCGCCAATGTTTGGTTTCTTTTGAAACAGTAAAATCTTTAACATCAAATATCTCGAGAACTACTCGATAGATTTTGTTTAAATTTTACCTGTATATGGAGACAACTATTGTCTATAATTGTATAAAATGTCGTAAAAACCTGTCGAGTAGGAAACGAGATATGCAGTGTTAAAGTTTGGTTTTGTTTAAAACAGTCAAATCTTTAATATCAAATATCTCGAAAACTACTCGATAGATTTTGTTTATATTTTATCTATGTAAGGAGACAACTATTGTCTATAATTGTATAAAATGTCGTAAAAACCTGTCGAGTAGGAAACGAGATATGCAGTGCCAAAATTTAGTTTCTTTTGAAACAGTAAAATCTTTAACTTTAAATATCTGGATTCTGGAAAACTACTCGATAGATTTTGTTTAAATTTTACCTGTATATGGAGACAACTATTATCTATAATTGTATAAAATGTCGTAAAAACCTGTCGAGTAGGAAACGAGATATGCAGTGTTAAAGTTTGGTTTTGTTTAAAACAGTCAAATCTTTAATATCAAATATCTCGAAAACTACTCGATAGATTTTGTTTATATTTTATCTATGTAAGGAGACAACTATTGTCTATAATTGTATAAAATGTCGTAAAAACCTGTCGAGTAGGAAACGAGATATGCAGTGTTAAAGTTTGGTTTTGTTTAAAACAGTCAAATCTTTAATATCAAATATCTCGAAAACTACTCGATAGATTTTGTTTATATTTTATCTATGTAAGGAGACAACTATTGTCTATAATTGTATAAAATGTCGTAAAAATCTGTCGAGTTGGAAACGAGATATGAAGTGTTAAAGTTTGGTTTTGTTTAAAACAGTCAAATCTTTAGCATTAAATATCTCGAAAACTACTCGATAGATTTTGTTTATATTTTATCTATGTATGGAGACTACTTTTGTCTATAATTGTATAAAATTTCGTAAAAATCTGTCGAGTAGTTATCGAGATATTTAGAGTTAAATTTTCGTTTCGTTTGAAATAATGAAATATTTAACTTCGAATATCTCGAAAACTACTCGATGGATTTTGTTTATATTTTATCTATTTATGGAGACAACTTTTGTCTATAATTGTATAAAATTATAATTTTATTACCTAAATGCTTGCTCTGTCTGTGAAAAATCAAATACAGTCGTTGGTAGAGGTTTAACTGCTCCAGTCAAGATACCATTTTGTATTAAATCCACCACTTCTTGTTTATCTTCTCGTGGGAGATCAGCTATCATAAATGTGTCAAAGTGTATTCCATGAATTTCAACATTTTTTAGTAATACTGACATTCCTAGAATAAATAAATATATATATAAATAAAAATAAAATATTTTGGAAAACCTGCAACTTATTATTCGTTGCAGTCTGTGAATTACTTGGCAAGCGTAAGTTAATAATGATTTTGGTTCAGAAGTATAGCCTAGAGCAATAAGGTTTAACAGATGTCCATCTGCAAATTATGTCGTCTCAGAGTTGCAGGCTTTCTAATTTAATTTAAAGGTGAAATCTAGATTAGTCTCGAGTTGAATGTAAGAGTAAATACAATATTTTTAATGTCTATACTACTTTTAAGCAACAAAAGAATTTCTGCAAACAAATAAAAAACTAAAATACCTAGAGGGGCATTCTTCAATAAATCGACCTTGCCAATCTCTAAGAATCGTCCATGATAAGCTAGACATCTTATCGAAGCTTGAAGTTTCTCACCAATCAAGGAATTTAACACAAGATCAACCCCTCGTCCGTTTGTCTGCTCCATGATCATTTTCTCAAAACTGGTATCTCGTGAATTACCAATATGGCTGTCTTGGAGCTGAAATTATTTTTACAATTTTTTTTTGGAAAAATTATACACACAGAATTAATTTACTCTCAAAAATTAAATGAATCAAGATTAAAAATTACCTCTGGAAAATGTTGCTTCAGAAAGTTCCGCTTTTCTTGTGTTCCAACTGTTGTGAAAACTTTACAGCCCATGTGTAAAGCTATTGAGATTGCGGCCAATCCTACACCTCCACATCCTGAATGGATCAAGATGCTTTCACCTTTCCTCATTTTGCCTCTCATCAGAAGAGCGTAATAGCACTAGGATAAGAACAAATACTTAATGTAATGTATTTTTTTTTAAAAACTCTACCATTAACTCCATTTTTTAATACATTTAAGCTTTTCCAACAAAATTAATAAATTAATTCCAATCACATTAATTGTCCGAAGTTAATTTGACAAAATGTGAAAAATTATAATAAATCATGGGACAAAAAAACAAATAATTAGTATGAATGAGCAGTGCATCTTAAAGCGGCAAGCAAGAAATGGTTCAAATTTAGTGAACATCACATCATTTCGATACTAAGGTTTCAGCTTTAATCATAAGTGCAACTTTAATGAATAAAAATAAAATAATCGCCCATTTTATAATATATATGTATAAAATAAATAAATATATATAATATGTATATTATATATAGTAAACTGTAATATCAACTGGCTGAAGGTAAACTAAACTTTAAATGAAATGTTTGGATCGATCAAAACAATCGATAAAATGAAATAGTTGAATTAGGAAATAATTGAATGGCAATGAAATAACACAAAAAAACCTTCTTCTTTTTTGTTGACATGTACTATTTCATATTTTGATTTTTTTTTTTTTAATACCCACTGTAGCATAGACGGTTGGTACAGAAGCTGCTTGCTCCATAGTCCAGTGATCAGGTATTGGTATAGTAAAAATATCATCAGTTTCAACTAATGTTGACAGACCTTTAACAGGAGTCATGCCCATAATGCGATTACCTTTCGAATCATAGCCTACATACTCTAAACCTAGGATATTAATCTACAAAAAAACAAAAAATGTAATGAAATTTAATGAACACAATTAAAAAGGTAATTGAAATAAGGATAAAATTTGTCTTAAATTCTAGATACTGTGAACTTAACTAACAGCCTTGTTTGAATATTGAGGCAGAATTTTAGGCGCAATTTCTCCTAATGCTAAGACTACGTCATGAAAATTGAGTGATGCATAATGAACAGTACATATTTCTTTATTTTTTGATCTGTAAATAAGAATTGTACAGAATAATAAAGAAAAAAACTTTTTTTTTTATAAAGATTTATCTTATAAGATAATTTTAAAATGAAAATCAGGTTCTTAAATATCAAATTTAAGTAAATTTATTTATTTTTTAACACAAAGAAGAATCAAAGTAATGTGACCTAAAATTTGTCAAAGGTCCTTGGATCCATCTTAGACTTGATAGTTCACCAAACTTTTGTACAGTAAGCAGTAAATGTTCTTCAGTGCTAGCTAATTTACTCTCACTGCTAAGTTTTAAATGTCTATAACTACCCCATATACCATTCTTGAAAACATTCATCACTAAATCCTTTGATAATTGTTCTTTGTAAGTATCCAGTGAGAAAGTTGTAGCTGGACTTTGATCGATGAATACACATCTGTTAGATAAACAATTGTTATTTCAGTAACTGAAAACTTTCAAAAAATTTGGAATACATATGCTTTCAACGGGAATTTTAAAGGCACTGACCTGAAATGACTACCTCCTGGTTCTCTCTTCAGGCAATTAAACATTCCAATTATGCCACAAGACGGCTCATGTTCTGATAGGAGAATATATTTTTGATTATTTTTTTCAGCATCTTTTATAGCTACTTTTGCTGTATCGAGCCAATTAAAATTCTCTTGGGTAATTCTTATTATTCTGGGTTCATTCCAGTGATCAGTCTTAAAAGTGAATAATGGAATATCAGTATAATTAGAATAAACATAAAACTGTGCTAGTTGATCAATATATCTGTAAATTACTATTCCTCTACAAAGTGGTATATATGACAAAAGTTTAAACTATTTCTGAAGTAGAGGTTATTAAAGAATAAATTAAATCATTTGGACTTGTTAATTGCACTCCTTTAAAGACCACTGTTGGAGATTTAATCTGTATGGTTCGTAGAACTTGAACTATACTTGAACCAAGATGCAATCTTGAGCTGGTGTACAAATTATTATTGGGTCTATAAGTTTATAGTTCCGATAATTTGAACACAACTGTCAACTATCAAAAATATACATAGAATTGGTGAATTTTTAATGATGTGTACACGTTATCTTTATTTTTAAGACAACAAGTACTTGAAATGGCATTGAAATTTTGTAATCTACAAAACGCTCATCCTCAACGATAGATAACTAGGAATTCAAATCCTGAAGTCCCAGGGTCAGTGTTTTAGGATTTTCTCCGCCTTAATCAATAAAAGCACACTACCTTGAAATAGTCAATGTTGGACTTTATCAAGAAAGCACTGACCGAAGCACTGAATCATTTCACTGAGAAACCTTACAAGCGCTTATAACTTCAGAGGTTAAGTCGATGTTAACTCCTCCGGCTAAAGCACACTACCTTGAACTGGACAATGTTGGAGACTTTATTTATCAAGAGAACACTGGCCGAAAGGAGATCATTTCACTGAGAAGCTTTAAAGCTCCATATAACTTCAGATGATAAAATCGATGTTAAATCTCGATTTAAAACAAACAAATACCTTTCTATAAAGTAAATAGGCCTTTCCATTCACTGGAATTTTGGAAATAAGTTTTAGATTTGTTTTCTTATTTAGTATGAAATCATTTCCATCTTCAATTAGAATGAATCCATTTTTCTTAACTGCATCTATTACTCGATCAACTTGATCTTTAATTTGAACTATAGAATTAACGATAATTATGTGAAAACTTTCAGGTACACATTCCTCAATTAGGTTTTGTGTTTTCTTGGCACCTATTTGTTCAATGGCATCAGAGACATCTGGTCTGTTTGGTGCCATAACTGTCATATCCACCTAAAATGAATAAATATGATTGAATCAATTAATATTATATGAAATTTTAATTAATATCATAAAAATTAAACATTGCTTTTAAAACAGTGCCTTGAAAATATGAAATGTTAAGCGATGGCAAGAGATAAGTCTATATTTTGCTGTTTATAAGGGTAACAAAAAGTTCATAACATAACTTACAGTGATTTGCAGTTCCAAATTAAATATATTAATAACAGTTCCTGCAATTAGATTTTCCACCTTTACACCATTGAATATTTCAAACATTCTCAGCTGCGTTGAATTTGAATTTTCTAAAACTATTTGCATTAGCACAGTGAGCGCATCCTCCATAACCATTTCCTGCACAAAATATGCATGCAAAATTAATTAATAATGTTTTACTGAGAAGTTATACTTGAAAATTTAAAAAAAAAAAAACTGTGTACAAGTTTGGGTCATATTTTGGCCGATAAAACATTAAAATTTACTTTGAACAGATTATTTTTCTATTTTTATTAGAACTTCAGGAAAATTATATTTAAATAATCTATCTAATTAGAAATTTTGTAGGAAAAAAACTGAATATTTACTTCATTGCAATTATAAGGTATGAACTGGTATTGTTCTAAAACAGGAGTGTGGGAATTTTGAAGTCTCTTGGGCGCAACTGTAGTTTGAATTCCTTGTATTTCCACACCTCCTGATTTCATTATCCCTAAATCTTTGTACATTTCCACTGTCACACCTGCAAATCAAAAAAATTAAATATGAATGCTGTTGCAGCAATCTTACTATCTTTATTTTCGTTTATTCTTCAAAGGAATACAAAATGCTGACCTTGAAACTTACCTTGACCATCGTTAACTAAGGCAGAATGTCTAATCGGATCTACAACTAAACGTTGTATTCTAGTTGGTAGAAACAAATCTCTTATATTACTGCTGATCAGCATAAATTGTAACATGCTGTCTAGAAATGTAACCCAATTGTTGGACCATTCTAATTCACCCACAGTACCTAAATTCAAAAAAAACTTATGTTAGTAAAATAAAAGATAGTTTATTATACGTCTACACCGCAAGGTAGATGAGGTTGGGATTTCGAGTTGTGGCTATTAAATAACGAGACTGATGCTGCTACAGAAGAACTATGCATGCGCCAAATCTTAACGACCGACAGCTGTGCAGCGTAAAGACTTCTTTTTCGATTGCAGCGTCTCACGTGTTTTTGTAAAGAAATCTGTGTCTGACCGGAACCGTCGTTTGTGTAAGAGGTGTTAGTTTCGTTTTGCCTAAAACATGATACTACACATGGAATAGATCAACGAATTGTCGTGAAATTTCACATCAAAACTTGGGTAAAATCGCTACTGAAATTTATCTTTTATTTAAAGAAGTTTATGGCGATGAATGTTTATCACGTGCGCAAGTTTTCTGAGTGGTTCAAGCGTTTCCAAGATGGCCGGAGAAGACGTCGGAGATTATGACCGCCCGGGCTCGCCCTTCCACTACCACTGAAGCTCAACTCCGTGAAAGAGTAAGGAAAAAAAACGACCCGATTTGTGGAAGAACAAGTCATGGGTTCTCCATCAAGACCACCGGCGCCGGCTCACACTGCATTGTCTGTCAAGACGACGTTTCTAGCCAAGTACAACATCCAAGTTTATAAGGCCATCCGTCTTATTCGCCTGACCTGGTCGTCCCATGTGTCTTTTATCTGATAACCCAAAGTCAAATATGCAATAAAAGGAACACGATTTCTCGGTCTGTTGAAGCTGTGAAAGAAAAAGCGGCACTCGTCATGCAGTGGAGCTCACAGAAAAATACTTCCAGCACTGTTTCGAACAATGGTAAATTCACATGGAGCGTTGTAGGGATAGGGGAGTGGTGTATATTGCAGGTGATAATAACTAAATATGTATAAATTTGAAAATAAAATGTTTTATAGCAATAGTCTCGTTATTTAATAGCCACACCTCGTAAGTAAGTAGAATAAAAGATGTTTAAGGTTCGAACTTATAGGATAGATACGTTTTGTGCAGCCCGAATTTAATGAAACTACGCCATTTTGTGATGGATTGTTGCGTCCGGTAATTTAAACGAACTCACAGGTCTCCGAGAGAGGAGGTTTCTTTAAAAGGTCAGTACTGTTAATTGTACTGACTTGCCACCTGGATAACATTATAAGAATGAAATGGGAAATGAAATATTAATTTCTAAACTCAATGAAAATTGGTTTATCGGAAGCGTCACTTATAGAATTTTCCGTATTTTATGGATTTTTCTCCCAAGAGGTTCCTGTTAAAAGTTATAGTGATTATTTTAGCTGGAAAACTTTTTTTCCCCGAAATTTGATTAAGGACTTCTGCAAGGGAGTGAGTAGGTTCCTTCTAAGAGGAAAATAAGAATTAAGTATGACTCAAACTTAGGAGTTAGAAGAAAATTCGTGAGTTTGAACCTTGATGACGTAATAGTAAGAGAAAGTCGTGTGATTGGTCACGCCAGACTTTCCAAGTTATCGATACTTTTTATCGATAAATAGCTTACATTTACGTATATATTGTTTGTTTATAATTTAATTTATGTTCAATTTGGAGGATATCGTTCTGTAATAAGTACCCACGTTTCTGTTTATGTATATGTATATTTTGTAAATATACGACATTCATTCATAAAAAATATTGTTTAACTAACTCACCATTAATGTCCGATTTCATTACGCCCAAAAATTTACCGCTATATTCATAACCTCTCAATTTAATTTCTTTATAAAAATCGCCTCTATTCATCAACAGGCCTTGCAATTTTCTTGCAGGCCTACTAAATGTAACACTATCTTTGGAAATTCCTTCTGATTTCCTTATTTTTCCACGGACAACTGTAGCGTCATGTTCACTGATTTCAAATTCTCCAGTAGCATTAAATATATTAATAACAAAGTCTACAGCGCCTTTAATAAACAAAAAATAAATAAATAATAATTACCTAAATTCAATATTTTCTGAGAAGTAAATGACTAGAATAGTTTGTTTACTTACCAGTTTTGGGCATTATTGTTGCTCTTAAAAGATGTACATCTTCAAAGATAACTGGTAGGTTTGAAATTGTTGTTTGATTTTTTCTAGCAAATGTTTCCCATACAAGAAGCTGGAAGAAATCAAATAATATTTTAAATTAAGATTTACAATACGAGTAGAAATTTTTTTTTTTATTTCATTGTGACTTACTAGATATCCAGTGGCTGGAAATAGAATTCTTCCGTCTACTTTGTGGCCGACAAGGTATGAGTATGAACTATTTGAGAGATCCACGGAAATAACAGACTCACCACATTGAGTAGAAACCTGATTTAAAAGTTAATAATTTTAAATTTATTAACTATTAGTTCAATAATTTTTTTTTAATCTTGTATTGGAATTTACAACTGCAACGGTTGTTGCAACAAGCAAATATGGATCCTGATCAAAAAAATAAAAATAAAAGAAAATCACGAGTGGAGAAGGCAGCCAGTGGTGTCACTACAGTAACGTGCTTTGCTCGTACTGATCTCACGATAAGAGTAGATCACGAGAGGCCATCTTCTCTTCAATCTTCTTAGAGGATTACCTGGTAATGTGGAGGAAGATAGGTGTGTTCAATGAGAGGGTTTGGATGAGCTGCTGTAGAGTGGAATAAAATTTTAAGAAAACGAGTGTTAGCAAGATCTGTAATGAAAGGGATTTTGAGGTCATTATGAATAGTGTGAGGTTAGATACATAGAACGGAGCGTTAAGAAGTTTTCAAAGTATTTTTGGACTGTAATGTCTGGAAGCGTAGTGAGTTGGAACGCTTTGTCGATCTCCATACTTCGATGCCGTATGACCAAATAGGTCGCAGTAACAGTAGATATAAGAGTCTTTTGCAATGTAGGTTAAGTTTCGAACGTTTGTCAAGTAGTCTGGCGAGAAGTTTTGTAATGTTGGTTAGTTTCTTGTCTTTTAGTTAAACAATTAAAAAAAAAAATATCACGTACTATTTGGGAGTAAAAATTCTCTTACATCTAAAAATTTTCACAAAGTGCTAAAGCATGACTTGTTCGAGAGCAAAGCTTGTGAGAGATTGCAGTATATAAGAGAATTTATATTAGGCAATTGATATCCTACCTCTCTTTTATGGAGCTTAAATTTTGGAGATTGATAATATACACTAAATCTAACAATGACGTGCCTAGATTCAATGACGTGTCATCTAACTAAATCTAACAATGACGTGTCATACATTGTCATACGTGACAATAGCTTGCGCCCCCAAAAGCACATAAAAAAAATTTGGAATCCAGAGTGAGCTTGAAGGTCCAAAATATTCTTAACATCTCTGATCCATTAAACTTTTTAAAAAAAATACCTCCTGTGCTGAATAAATACAATTTTTTTTTTTTTAAATAAAGATCTAGAAAAATTAGTTAATTTTAGTGTGTAGCTAATTGTAGTATTACTCTTATTTTTATGACAGCAGTTCGACCCCACAACAGTACCTTCTTGCCCAGTTATCTTCAGAATACAATAGAGGTCTTTTTGCCCAAGAATAACCAACAAATAAACCTTTTCTTTGACTCTGAAAAGAATTATCTATAAAACAGACTCGAATAGTACTTGAGACTTAAGTTGTGATACTCTAAAAAGTAGACTTCCTACATATATTTATTGCATCTTAAATTTATTGTCTATCGTAGTATCAGATAAAGTTTTATCCGCCAAAAGAATTACCTAACCCAACCTAACCTATCTATATTCGATAAAGGATGGAGAGTTGCGCATGCTCAATAAACACCAATAATAATTATTGTTGTTGCTACTCAGCATTCTTACATTTTTGTAGTAACTTGTATCACTCCAGACAATCGAATGATCGAATGAAATCATAGGACTGATCATTGGCGTGCCTCGACCAACAGGATAGCTCGGTGGTGGTTGTATTTCTTCCAAATTTAAATTAATTCCAGCATTGTACAGTCTGGAAAAAAAAAGAAAACTATCAAATCAGGGCACGGATAAAATTATGAAATTAAGGCACATATATCAACACGTTTCGGTCGGAGATCGTTGCTCGCCGCGACAGACCGCTTTCTGTGGGCCGAAGGCCTAAGACAATATTGATTTTCAATTCGATGTGTAATATTAATCAGTTTATTCTTAAACTTACAGAAATTGAATTGTTTTTTTGACTTTTAAATTTAAAAAACTGCATCCATAATCAAAAAACTGCGTTAAGCTCGAACTTGGTAAAACGTTTGGATACTATCATCACGCCCTTCATTAAAATTGCAATAAAACTCGAAAAGTAAGATTTTTTAATTGACATTTTTATGAATTTCTCGAAAATTAGTGCTGTTAATTTTTTTTTTTTTTTTTTGTAATGAAATATCTTCCGCTTCGGATCAATTCTGTTCGATATCCGGATTTTCTTTTTTAGTTACAGTTTGATTCGTCAAAATCCTTGTAAAACATCAAAATAAAAATCTTCTGTATCCAATCTTTTTAAACATTTTATAGTGAAGAGTATTTTTTTCTGGTTTTATTCGTTGCAGCGCGCTCCATTTATTGTATCCTTGACAGGTTTTATGATTGACAAAATCAAAGATGGAGGACTTAACCACATTTTGAGGAGTATTTTTTTTTACATAGCTTAGTGTGGGTCCCCAATGATTATGTCTGAAAATTCTAAAAAAGAAACGTAAGTTCTAGAAGTTAATACAATTTTCCGTTCATTATTCTTCGTTAATTTGATTCATTTGAAATATTTACATATTTATTCCTATAGGAAGACATTACACAAATTCACTAGATCCAAAAACAGGCACCAACTTACTTTCCCAAATTTCCCAAAAAATAGGACATCTCATCTGAAACTCCTTTTTTGAGAATGCCAATATTAAGACAGCTTTTGGGTAAGCTTCTCTTCAGTATGGATTGAAGCAAGGAATGTGGGCCCAACTGTAATTAGAAAGATTTAATTATTTATAAACTTTTTTTAAAAGGTAAATACTTATAAAAATTTAAATTAATTCTTGTAATTGAGAAAAAGAAAACACCTCAATGACAATGGAATCTTCAGGGATGTGGTGCATCGCATCATAGAAAAGGACGGGTGAAAGGTAATTATTCATGAAATAATCAGCTGAACATTCTTGACCCAGCTTTGTGGACCAATTTGATTCTGGAACGGAACTGCTAATCCATTTTTTAGATCTTAATTTTGGCGCTGATAGAATCTGTTTCAGAAAAATTTTAAACAAAATAAATGAAAATGTATAAAATTTTGCTAACGGTAAAATTGAGCGCTTAAATTTTTAAGATTTAAAAAAAATAAATCATTTTTAACCTTCTCTATTCGTTCTTTTACCAGCTGGCCGGCCCCACCTACATAAGGGGAATGAAAAGCAATTCCACAACTTTCAACCATCTTTGCAAATATTCCTTCATTTTGCAGCTGACTTATAAAGTGTTCCACATCCTTGACTGGCCCTGATAATGTTATTGAATCGGCACTGTTATGGCAAGCAACTACACAAGATTTTGGCATGCGACGTTTTGTTTCTTCTATAGATAGACCTGCATTGACAAAAATAACTTGAAACTGCAAAATCAATTTTATAAAATGGTATTCTTATGTTGGTGAATGATGACAATACGGGAAGGTTTAGCTAAGAGGTAAATGAAAGAGACTTCAACGCAGAGATTTCGGGTTTGAATCCAGTCGCCTGCCCTTAGATTTTACTCTTTTTAGAAGCATCTTACAGCTCAATGTCCGAGTAATGGACAGAGTTATATTAACCGAAGAACATTTTACTGAGTTTAAGTGAAAAACGCCTCATATACCAAAAGGAAAGTAAATAGACAAACATTTAACTTCCAAAAAGCGTTCATTAAAACTGTCCGGTAGGACAGTTGTATAAGGGTTGACCATCAAAAACTGCACGAAAAAGTGTAACGTTGAAAAACACCCAACTTTGACAATTTTTTTCTATTTTTCTATAAAAGATAAAATTCCCAAATTTTCTTTAAATCTTACTCCAAACCATCCTTTATAACTGTAATTTTTTTGCAACCACCCAGATCTAATAGGTTTCGAGAAAAAAGTTGCCGAAAATGAGCAAAAACGGCTTTTTCAAAAAATGTTCTTGGTCTTGTTGTTGTTCTTGTTGTTGTTGTTGTTGTTGTTCTTGTTCTTGTTACCTTTTTTGTAAACAACGTACAGCCTAAACGCGTGAACCGATTTTCATGAATGAGGTGTCATTCGATTCGGAATTTTATGTAGATGTGCCTTTTGGGGGTCTCGGCCCTGTACATCGAATGGGAGAGGAGTTAGCCCCCTTTATGTAAGGCCCCCTCCAAAATTATTATTACTAATTATTCTGTAAATCTTGGCCCGATTTTGATAAAATTTGGTAGGATGATAGGGTTAGGGCTCCCCTACCTAACAATAAAGCGACGAACTGCTCTTACACTTGTTAAGGGGAAGTATAGCAATCGTTTCAAATTATCGACACGTGAACCGATTTTCATGAATGAAGTGTCATTCGAATCGAAATTTTGTACAGATTTGCACTTTAAAAGTCTCGACGCTATGCCTCATAAGGAGGGAAGTTTGCCCCACCCAAATAAGGCCCTTTCTAAAACTATTATTACCAATATTTCTACAAAGCTTAGTCCGATTTTGATAAAATTTAGCACGAAGAAGTGATTAAAGCTCCTCTACGTGGCTGTGAAGTGCCATCATGCTCTTACACCTACTAAGAGGAAGTACTGCAATCGTTAAAATTATCAATGAGTGAACCGATTTACATCAATGAATTGTCGTTCGATTCAAAATCTTTGCCTTTTAGCGAGAAGTACTGTAATCGCAGTTTATTTTTCTTGCTCCTCTTAAAAGGAAGTACTGAAATCGCAGTTTAATTTTGCTATTTACGTACAAATACCTTCCTATTTTATTCAAAACGCTTTCTCAAAAAAATGGTTATTGAGGATGGTTTGGGGACCGCAACTATAACCATTCTTTAAAAAGATCTCTCCAGTGGTAGTTACGGTTCCGATTTAACACCTTATCAGGTTATAATGATAGAATAGCTTATTCCAAATTTTAAAAAAATCTGTAAAGCAGACGTAACTTTGCAAATAGACAAAAAGGAAAATCTATCCAAAAGGTACAAAAATCTCCTTAACAAAAACTTACAGTTTAAAAAGTTAAGTATAAGGGTTGATTAAACGCCAAAAGGTACACAAATCAGCAAGTACCCAACATTTCATTAATACTTCATTGATATTATTTAAGTAATTTTACCGCATTAATTTTCATTAATATTTTTTAAGAATTTATTAGATGTCACATACCCTTATGCTGGCCAGTTCATTCATAATAGTTATAATTGCGATAAAATGTATATTATATCTTCGTATAAATAGGTACTTTATTTTAACTCTATTCCAAATTATTCTTCTGATTTCTCTTTAATGTGCCCTTTATTCTGAAGATGTCACATATACATGCATGTTAAATTAGAAAAAGACAAATTTAGAGTCGGCTACTGTTTAAATTTGAATCACGGAGGATTTAAAACAATATTTCAGTCTTGAATTCGTCTTACCGAAATATTCGTGAGGACAAATAACACACAGTTAATAACAAGTAGATTATTCAACATTATTTATTCATTTCTCAATTATAATTTAATTTAGTTCCCCTAATTTTACTAATGGTAAAATACTGGAATAATTAGCTGTCCTAAAAATATGCATATCTTATTTACTTTATATTACATATATACAACATTGTGGGAAGAACACCTAGATGGAGAATGTAATTGAAGAAAACTATATTATTTGCGATAAAGCCAGATTATTTATTACCTATTATTATAAACGTTTGACTACTACATAAAATAACAATTACTTTGATCGAAGAATGAACTTAAACCGACGATTTGTATTTAAAAATAAAAATAAATAAATAAAATCATTGATGTAAGTTGGTGTAAGCAATTTTTAAAAAACGTTTATGAATTTTTTAGCCTTTTATTTTTTTATTTTTTATAACGTTTTCTTTTTCACCTGTGATTAATAGTTTGATTATTATAGATAAATAGATATTACAGTCAATCTAAGTTAAATGGTGTGCTACTTGAACAAATATTTTGTAGATGAAAATGGCCAGCATAAGGGTATGTGACATCTAATAAATTCTTAAAAAATATTAATGAAAATTAATGCGGTAAAATTACTTAAATAATATCAATGAAGTATTAATGAAATGTTGGGTACTTGCTGATTTGTGTACCTTTTGGCGTTTAATCAACCCTTATACTTAACTTTTTAAACTGTAAGTTTTTGTTAAGGAGTTGTGATTCAAGATTCATATTATTGGTGGCCCAGTTTTTTAGCTATTTCTCGTGGTCAGACGTCAGTGGAATAAAACTTTACGGGATTCTCTCAAAACTTATTCTATTGAGCGGTTAAGTAGTAACTTAACTTAAACAAGAATCTAGTTCAATCAATCGAGTAGAAAACAGCACTTTATTCATGCTTATTGCCAAAAAAAAACCCTTCATTGGCTAGCACAATACGAACCTACGAGCCAAATTTCAACCTTATCGGATTTCAAGATTTTATTATTATAGATTATTTTGATAATCTAAATTGTAATGAAAATATTTAAGATACAGAAAATAAATTAAATCTAACCGATTGCTGCCATTGCTCCAGGAATGATCTCGGTTTCTAAAGAACATTTCGCTCTCCAGTATGCCGAGAGTACTGCCTGTTCTGCTGTCAAACCTCCATCAGCATAACCACAAGCGACTTCTCCAGCCGAATGTCCAATTAAACCGTCTGGAACCACTCCCAAAGCTAACAGAGTGTCTGTTAGAGCGATCTTGAAAAGTTAAAAAAAAAATACTTTCACTTTAATACGCAATTATATTTTCAAACATGTTGATCTCAAATTTGTATTCAAGAACTAGTAAAAAATTAAAAGAAGTTATAAAATTAAAAAAAAAATGTGCAGATATGTTCATAACAGAATTTTTCAAACAAAATTAAGAATGTTTTTCATTTCATTCGATAACATTGGATAGCAAACTCTCACTGAGAACCCTTGTGATCAGCCATGAGAAGCTGCGAAGGGTAATAGTCGGTCTTTTGTAAAGGTGAAAATTGCAAGCCGAGCTTTAAAAGCTACAAATATTAACCCTTTCTAGCCATTATGTGCTGATCAGTTTGGAATACATGACGAACACAATAGGATGAGTTTAGCACTGTTCAGTCCAAAACCAAATACAGACACCAGGGGATAGATTGAGTAAGTCTAAAGCTTGGAAGTCAAAATTTATTTGTAATAAGATAAGAATAAAGAAAAATGAAAATTTAAGATCTCTTTAAAGCCTTGAAATTTGTAGGAGTGAATGATTTAAATGATTCTTGCAGCAAAGATTTTTAATGGAATTAGAAAACAATAATTCCTCTTGTAATGTAACTTATTTTTTCGAAGTAAAAATATTATTATTATTAAAGTGATAATCTTCTAAGTTTCTGGAATCTTTAATGAATCTGCTTCAAAGATATCAGGTAGTTCATTTAATATCATAAAAAGCGCAGCTAATGGCATACAAAAATAAGAACAACTTCATTTTATTGATCAAAAACATTTACCTGAATAGCAGTTATACCAATAAAAGCATTCATTAGATTCTTGAACGTATCCTCATTTCCATTATTGATGACATCGATTAAATCTAAACCATATGGTTTAAGTGCAGCTGCACATTTATGGATGGCCTTAGAGAATGGTTTTAAGCACATAAAAGCACGGCCCATTCCAGCCCATTGAGAGCCCATGCCAGAATAAATAAACCATACTTTTGCATTATTATTCTGCTTCTGGAATAGAAGAAAACATTAAATTAGGTTTTTTTAGAATTCTGTTTCACTACATTTGGAACATTAAGTGGGAAAAAATAACATTAATATTTAAAATTGTAACTTATTTAATGCATTCCATACAGGAAGGGATTAACTCTAAGGTGAACACACTGAATTTACACCCGGAAATCCCAGGTTCGAACCCAGCTGTCAACCCTAAGATGTCCTCTGTAATGACAGAACACTATACCACGGCCAGTGGATTGAACCGGAAATTCCAGGCGCAAATTAGATGTTGAGGCGCCTTTACACAAAATAAATAAATTTCATACTAACAGATATTTCTTTGGTACTTGAAGACGTTCCTAGTATACAATATCCTCTGTATGGATGGCCAGGAATATTCCTTTTGTGCACATTATTTATTAAACTAACGAATTCGTAATCTAGAGGAAGAACTTGAATCTGCAATAGGAGGTAAATAATACAAAGAGGTATTATTTGTAATTACAATTTCTTTTGTATTCAAATCTAAATATTATTATTGTTAACAACCTTCAATTTAATCAGAAAAAAATAAAAATCAAATCTCAACACAAAACAATACAAGAAATCCATTTCCAAGAAAAACATTTAAAAAAAACCTTTTTAAGAAAAAAATCCACACATTCTTCAGTTCTTCCGGAAACTTGAACTAATACAGGTTTGTTGTCAGTGTATCTTATAGATTTTGGTTTAGGATTCGATCTCAATATCAGATTAACATTTGATCCTCCAAATCCAAAAGAATTGATCACCACCAATCCTCCATTCCATTTCGTGTTTTTGTCCACAACCTTGATAAAAATAATCAAAAATTGTTAGAAATGCTATAGAAATAATGCTACTCAGAAATTAGAAATGAAAAATTACTTAATTGGCTTTGTTCAATTTAAAAAATTGAATATGTTCTCTCCAAAGGTAATAGAAAGGTCAACTATTTTATAGATTCTTGAATATAAATATAAAATAACAATCCCATAAACATGAGTAAATTGGTTGCGACTCAGTACAGAATCATTTTTATTTTTAAATAAAACACTTTATACATAGAAATATAATCACCTTTAATTTTCCATTACTGAGAGCAGGTATATTTTTATTAGGATTATGATAATGTAAATTTCCAGGTATAATCCCAGTTTCCATAGCAATAACTACTTTGGCTATACCACAAAGTCCAGAAGCGGGTTCACCATGTCCCATATTGGATTTCACTGAGCCTATTAATAATGGTCCCGAAGTACGGCCACTACAGTAGATATCTGCTATGGCATTAATTTCTTGTACATCTCCAGCCTGGACAAGGTTGAAAAATGAGTTACAGAATTTAACCAAATTTTGGAAAAATAATAATAATTACAAGGGAAGGGATTAGCTATGTGGTTAGCGTAATGTCAACAGACTTGAGCTGATCTAAGCACGCTTGCAAGAAGTTTGCCTGTTAAATTCACTGTTAATAATTGTAAATTAATTAATTACAAACCTTCGTTCCAGTACAATGAGCTTCAACGTAAGCTACATCCAGTGGGTTGATTTTACTTTTTTCAATAACTTTAGTCATAAGTGCACTTTGCATTATCCTGGAAGGATACGTGGGACCATCTTCTTTATATCCATCTGTGTTTATCTCAATGTTAACTACTGTCGCATATACTCTTTTGGCTGCACTGACCTTCTGGAGGAAAATGACTACGGCAGCTTCTGAACGAACATACCCATTGCCTGGAAAAAAAAAATTGTACGATAAACTAGAATCAATAAGTTTCCCCATTTTAGATTTAATAAATTTTAATGTAGAATACAATTTTAAATTATTTAATTTTAATTGAAGTTGTAAATAACTAAAGAGCCAGAGAGGTATGTAGAATCATTAAGTTTAAAACTTGTCATTCTTTTTTTTTTTTTTGCAATTAATCCAAAGAGAATCAATTAATTTTTACACTTACAGGAATCATCAAAAGATTTACAAATTCCATCAACGCTAAGCATGTTCAGCTTGAAAAACATTCTGGAATATTGGGGATTCAGTAGAAGATTAGTACCTCCAACAATGGCCGCATCACAATCACCTTTTTTTAGCGCTTCCACGGCTAAATAAAGTGCATTGAAGGAACTTGAGCAAGCAGTTTCTATAGTCATACTTGGACCTAAATTACGCAAAAAAAAAAATTGAAATTTAATGTAAAGAATATACTTTACTTGCTTTCTGGTAAAAAAAAAAAAAAAAAATTAAGTTCAAAAGTATGAATTAAAAAGCTACGTATTAAAAATAACAATCAATGTTACCTCTCAAGTCAAAGCAGTACGATATTCTGTTGGAGCACATAGATTTGTGGCAGCCTGTCATAGCATAACCAATAGGTTCGCTGTTTAATGAGTGGTATTCTAATGGGTCATTGCAAGTTACAGCTATGAATACCCCAGTGTTGCTACCTCTCAAATCCATTGGGTTTGTGCCTGCAGTGAAGTCATTAAAATATAAAAACTAATAACTTCAGTAAAACTTCATTCTATTACTAACTAGAATGGAATTGGTTTGTAGCTTACCACTATCTACAATAGCTTCGTGCGTAAGTTCAAGCAGAAATGCTATACTTGGGTCGAAAGTCTCCGCCTGTTTTCCACTAATACCAAAGAAGTTGGCATCGAAATTAGATATATTTTTTAATTTCCCAGTTCTGGTTGGAAGACCATAAATTCCTAATAAAGTAATAACTAATAAGTAAAGGCATATCCTGACTAGGAAAAATTGCCAATAGTATTTGACATTTTCTTAGCACACTATAGAAACTTTTAACCTGGTGTCCATCTTCTATCATCGTCGGTAACCATATCTCGCCCTTCCATCAAGTTCTGTTGAAATTCATCCATATTATCCGATTCTGGAAATCGACCAGAAATACCTGATATTGCAATTTCTTCATTGAATTGATTGGTCTCCTCATTAAGTGAAGGCAATAATCCGTTTTTCATCCTTTAAACAGAAATCATAATTAATATTTTCATTTATTTATTTTTATGCTTCAAAATGCTTTACACAATTAAATAAACTTAAGTAAATATTTCAAGTTTAGAAATACATACATCAAAGCAAACCGCCTTTATGCAAAAGTAAAGATAGTTATAATTATGATTCGTTATATTATTTGCCTAAATATTTTGAATGTTGAAGATTGATTTCTTGAATGATTAAAGCAAGTAATCTGAACTATTCAATCAACATACATGAAGCAATAAGTGTTCAGGAATTGAATGATTTACTTCAATGCGATTACTAAATAAAAATAGGCGATTCTACTCTGTACCGCCTTTTAGGCCACGAATAATGTTTAGATCAGTAATAAATCGAAAAGTTTCGTTCGATATATTCAGCTAAGGGAGTTAATTAGTTTCTTTCCCATCATACTTAAAATTTCCAGTTCAAACACTTCCAAATAATATTCTCCAGGGAGAAATAATGATATCTCTGATGCAATGCAAGAGAAAGAAAGGAAATGTTCGATACTTTATTCAAGGCGCCATTTCGGTACGAGGACTTTTCCTTCTCTAGCAACATTTATATCTGTACCTCGGAGGGAAAAGGCACCATGTCACAAAAAGTAAATTTTACAGGGGGGCCAAATGAAGATATTTTTCCAAATTCATTTTAGTTCTACTTTTCCGGTTATACTCTTTCCTGTACTTCTTCACCATAATTATTATAGTAGGTATGGCCACTTAACCTCCCATATTTTAAAATATTTTACTTTCATCTCCATTGTGAAAAAATTTATGCCCATGTAGTGCCTTTTACCCTTAAGTAATGAAGTATCATAGCGCTTTTTAAAAATACATAAATCGCTTAATAGTAAACATAGGCCATAGTGCTTTACACCTGTAGAAAGAGCAACAAAAAATTTGTAAAATGATGTCAAAATCTGAAAATCGAAAAAAATGGACATGGTGCCTTTTCTCTCCGAGGTACAGATATACAACAATTCATAGCGGACTTTGATCCGAATGCTCTTTGTTCGGTGTTACAGGAAGGGACTATAAGTGATCATGAAGGCAAGAATTTTAAGTTCTGCCACCGTGAGGTTATACATGGAGAGTACTTCCTGTGTGGAAGTAAACAGTAGATACTTGGACGTAGGTAGAGGATGTGTTAGTAGTTTAGATTACACTGTTCATATTCATGAGTTGCCTTAGTAACCGAGTGGTTAGAGGCGAGGTTCACAAAACTAAGATGTATTGGTATTGGGTTCGATTCCCGGTCTAGGTCTTGGAATTTATTTTATGGTTAATATGAGAGAATTTACAGTAAAGTATGTTTGCTAATCGCCTCCGTTCACGATACCTAATTTTTGTAGTTACTTTTTGTTTTTAAAAATAACTCTCAAAATTGTTCCAATTAAAAAAGAAATATTTACGATTGCAATATATACAAAAGAAGTTTTGGCGAAGCGTGTGGTTGGCTATTACGGTTCAACTTTCTGAAGGACGAGAGATCTGTGGCTTGGAAGAAGAAGAAGATGATGATTTGTGGATGATGATCTCTTAATTAACACTACTTCCTTAAAGAATCTTTCTCACTTATTCAGTTTTTCAACTGATTGTGAGTTCATCAAAACACCGTAGTGGAAGGAATACAGGGAAGAAGATTTGATAAAGAGTACGACCCGCCAAAATGCTAATAGATCATCCTACTGGAAACTGGGCGCAGAATTGTCACATTTGCTGCTACCGAAAAAAAATTAAAAGTGCTGATATATTTTGTTACAAACCTGTCGTATGGATACACACAGCACAAATAATTTTTTTGTCTTGTTGAAACACTCTCTTTCACAAAATCTCTTAATTTTGAATTAACACTGAAAATAAGGCCACTTTTTTTAAAAAATTCAGCTAACACTTAACTGTACTGTATTTACCAAAACAAAAATTATGTATGGTATCTGAAAGTACGTAATGAAGTCTTTATATATTTGACTAGCCCAAGGCCAATATTCTGATAGATTAGATCTGCGAAAAATTCTGAATTTTGTTAAAACAATGAAATTCTCTGATGAAATAATTGAAAACACATTAATATTCATTAGGTTAATTAAACAATTTACAAAGAAAGTAAATACATTAATAAATCTAGTTATAAACTTTCAAGTTTCAAAATTCCAAAAATTATAAATCCGCGAATTCCATGCAGTGTACACAAAATGTAAACAATACGGAGGTACCTGATGTACAGAAGTGTAGATCAACCCATAATTTTCTTTTACATGTTAGGAACAAAGTTTTTCATTAATAAAATTTAGTTCTTTCATTCCACTGATAGAAAAATATTTACTAAACGATATTTTTAAAGAAAAGAATTCAGCTTTTCCGAATGTGATGGGCTACGTGTGTAGAGAAGACTTGGGTAACTATCTTGGAGGTTTTGTTAAAGTTTTCCCCTCCCTTAGAGCCTCAAAGCTCACTGTCACGTGATGAACAGAGCTAGGAGTCTAATATTGTGCTTGAAAAAACACTCCGGGTACCAAATGACTACAGATGTTGACGCCCACGTAATTTGAAAGTAACAAAAAAGGTAAGAGAAAGCTTTCAGAGAATATTACTAAATATTTTAATGCAATTTTGTTGCTCACTTTTGGCCTTTTTTTACTTTTAAGAACAGCTCCAACTATTTGTTTTACAACTTTTATTTAAAAGCTTTTTTTATCCAGAAAAAGTAGATTAGGAGCTTTTCTGGAAAGGGGGGTCTTATTTTAAAGTGTCACTACGGTTTATTGAACTATCTGACCATCCAATACGAACTATAAGGATCAAATATGAGACTTAAATGTGAGTCGAAAGAGGGCAACTTTACTATTTCAGTATTTTGACGTTTTCTCGAAAACGACTGCCTACAATTTTCTTTAAACTTACAGTAATAATTATAGATTTGTAAATCTACAACATTAATTTGTAACATTTTTCCAGTCAATTTCAATTAAGAGTACTTTTTGAAAAAGAAGGTGATAGATTCCCACTGTCATTTTTCTCCGATGTTCCTATTTCTTATGTGCTATTAAGCGGGGGTTAAATGTATTGCTAAAAAGAAGTTTGAAAAACATTCTTCAATCGTAAGTTCCTATTCAATTAATTGATTTATACTATCTCGAAAATTGCTTCTAGAGCCCTTTTTGATCCTGTATACAATCTATACGCTACATTTATAACTTACCTCAATAAATATTAACTGGTATACACAGTCAAAAGGAGGGTGCCCATTTTTTTTACTGGTTGGGGTGTATTTTTCCTAACATTTACCAAACTTATACTACCAACTTAAGACCAAAATAGAGGTATTTAATGTATTATTAGAATTAGAGGACATTTTGTAAAAATTATTTTTTGCATAAAATTTATAGAGAATTAATAGTCGTTCTATGTGCAATGAGGATAACTTAACGCCCTATAAAAATCCATTTTATTTTATTTTTTTTACGAACTAGCCTCCAGCGTTCTACACGGCCCTAGCAAGAGAAAATCTTAAGTGCCAGCTGCTAGGATACGAACCGGGGATTTTCACGTTGGGATCTCTTCCTTTTACTGCACTTATTTTAAATTGTGCCTAATTTCACCAAAATCAGATCAACGGTATCGAAGTGTGCTTTGGAATATACATATATTCACACGCATTTTTAACTAAAAATTGATGAAATCTTAGTATAATATATATTTTTTTAAAAATACCAAATTTTGTGTGTTCTATTTCAGTTTTAGTAAGTCGTTTTTTTTTGTTTTTTTTCAATCAGGTAACAGTAAAACAACAAAATTGTAATAAGAAAATAATATTTTTACGTATACAAATTTTAAACAATTATTCATTATTTAGAAAACAATACAACAGAAAATATAATTACTCATATAAATTTAATTGACTGTGTAACTATATGCAAATAATGAATATTGGGAAAATTATTGAGAAAAGTGATAGTAACATATGCAAAAAAGACATAAAAAAACATTTTATTGTATTTATTTAACGATATAGCAGTCTCAGCTGTAAAGGAACCTTCCTCCATCGAATTTAATATAATTGTAACTAAATGGTCACCTGCTAAAAAATTTGTGTTAAATGATATTAAGAGCATTAATGCGATTATATTTCCCTTAAAAAATGTTTAGTTATTCATTATTTTATTGTTTTCTGATTGGGTGAACTGAGCACAAAAAAAATGATTAATTGGTCAAATCTTTGAATCACTAAAACACTTAACGTCATTTAATTTATTTGGGAACTAGGTTTAGAATGAGTAGTCGTATATAGTAGATAGATATGGAAGGTGTGTTAGAATTTAAATGGTACTGTTCATAAATGTAAATAAGAATATTTCTATTATGCTGAAAAGGTAAATATGTGTAAGTAGAATAATCGCCTATTTTTACAGGCGTGGCTTAACATCCAACTACCAATTAGGTTTCGTGGACGGGGACAGAAGCTCATATTTTACTATAAACAATTTTTTCTAAAAACTCAAAAGTAGTCATTCGCAGAATTCGAATTGGGGATCACCCACTTACAAAGCCAACTTCTTGATGGGCTTATAACTACATATTTCTAAATAGAATACATAGGGTGTTTTCTTTATTAATCGAGATAATTAAACAGCCCCTATACACTAACTTATCCAAGATTTCACAATTTTATGAACACAAGTGATTTTGGACGTATCATGTTGGTAGCCATGAGTTAACCAAGATTTGGCAGTTCTTTGTAGCCTTGTTATTTGGTAGGTATTAGTGATGGGCAGAACGAGTCCGTCTTTGGACTCGTTGGATTTGAATCAGTTCCAGGGTTGGAATCGATTCCAACAACTCGTTCACCGATTCCGGTCTCTGTACTTACCCTATGCATTAGTAAAAATGTCACGCAATTCATTAAAAAATATCATTAAATGTTAGCTTTCCCAGTTAATAACAAAACTATATTTCTTTAACACACATTGAGTACTATCCCTAATTTCCAATTGCACTGATAAATATAAAATTAACAACGTAACGCAAAAATTAACATAAAAATAGACTAGTCAATTATAAAAATTAAAGCAATGATGTTTAGTCATTATCTAGCTTGACCACTGGAAGACTGGAGTTAACGTGCTTCAAGAGGATCCAAGGTAGAGAAACGGAAATGGGTAGGAAATTATTCCCATAAAAAAAATTCTAACCCTTCAAGCAAAATGATAATTACTCATAAATAAAGAAATATTTATTTACTAGGACTTGTATATCAAGCTTTAAAAATATTATCTTATTATCTTACGAAAAGAAAAAGCTGTGTGCTTAATCTTTAACATAGCGCTGGACACTCTTATTCTTATCTTCATTGGGTAAGTTTAACCGTGTACATGACCGTGAGACAGTCAAAGTAACACTGAGCCAAAATTTAGTATTACCTAATTGGTTTACTTACTGCAGTATCCCTCCCACTCTATCACCAATTTCACAAACATTCATCGATTGGAAATAATTTTTAGTTAAATATTCGTTTTATTTGAATACAAAAAACATTATAACGCTTTCTTAAGATGATTTTAATTTTTAAAATTTGTTTTTGTCCATTACTCTTATATAATACGAAGAATTTCAAATAAAATATAATATACAAACACAATGATCTAGTATGCAGGTGGAGTCAGTCCTCGTTACCATAGCAATGGAACCGTTAAACAACTCCGGTTCCAGCTCCAGCAATTTCTATTGGCTAGATTCAGTGAACGAAAAAATGGAACGAGTCCGGTTTCAAAAGGATTTAAATCACTCCGGATTCGACTCCACCAACTCCAGTGGATTTAACCAATGAAAATGCTAGAGCTGGGCCGGAGTCGTTTAACGGTTCCGTTGTCATGGTAACTACGACTGACTCCACCTGCACACTAGATCATTCTGTGTTTGTATATTATATTTTATTTGAAATTCTTCGTATTTTATAAGAGTAATGGACAAAAACAAATTTTAAAAATTCAAATCATCTTAAGAAAGCGTTATAATGTTTTTTGTATTCCAATGAAACGAATATTTAACTAAAAAATATTTTCAATCGATGAATGTTTGTGAAATAGGTGATAGAGTGGGAGGGATACTACACTAAGTAAACCAGTTAGGTAATACTAAATTTTGGCCCAGTTTTACTTTGACCGTCTAGCTGACATGTACACGTTCAAGCTTACGCCAATGAAGATGAGAGTAAGAGTGTCCAGCGCTAAGTTTAAGATTAAGCACACAGCTTTTTCTTTTTGTAAAACAATAAGATAATATTTTAAAAGCTTGATATTCAATTCTTAGTTAATAAATATTATGAGTAATTATAATTTTGAAGGGTTAGAATTTTTATGGAATAATTTCCTACCCATTTCCGTTTCTCTACCTTGAATACTCTTGAAGTAAGTTAACTCCAGTCTTCTAGTGGTCAAGCTAGATAATGACAAAACTGCATTGCTTTAATTTATATTTGACTAGCCTATTTTTGTGTTAATATTTGTATTACGTTGTTAATTTTATATTTATCAGAGCAATTGGAAATTAGGGATAGTACTCAATGTGTGTTAAAGAAATATAGTTTTGTTATTAACTGGGAAAGCTAACATTTAATGATATAATAATATAATAAATTGCGTGACATTTGTTCTTATGTTTAATCGTTCCAAACCTTCTGCTGCCTCATTTTCATTTTTATTTGCCTAAATTTTTTGGGGCGGGGCGGAATCACTTTTTTTAAAAATAGGGATTTGAATCAACTCGTTCCACCATCGGACTCGTTCCAATGGAACGAGTCCGCTCAAATAGCCCATCACTAGTAGGTATGCCATTATAATTTAGCCAGTCAAAATCTGATTTCTATAGCAACATTGGAAAACTTCAGTTTTAATAGTATTCAAGAATGCGATACCATTTTTGTGCATCTTGTTTTTTAGGTTACTTTAATTGTTACTTAAATGTTTTAAATGGTTCACTTATTAATAAAAATAAGTAATAAAAATTAATAAATCACTTATATTACGATAGTACACATTATGTATTAGATATTGGACTTACTCGAAAACGTAAGAATGTCTTTCATACTCATTCATGGCAATTTTCACTTTAAAAAATAATCCTTTTATACAAAATAAAAGCTCAAAAGTATTTATATGTTTGTTTGCCATTAAATAATAAAATTCCATTGAAGTTGGACAGTCAGCCTAACCTAACCCATGCCCTCTTTAGATTCCATCGTGAACGTTTAACAACGTTTTGTGAAAGCTGTTCAATGAATTTATGAATGCCTTTTTGTCAATTGTGAATGAGTGGGTGTCGTATAAGGGAAAATAAGAGACTGTTAGATGCTGTAACAAAGTAATCTACTACGGTCATTTTCCATCGTTAAAAGAATCTTCAAGTACAACAGGACCCTTTGGTTCACGATAACTTTCTTCTTGTCAAGGTGGAATATCACGGAATTAACACTATTTTTTTAAAAAATTATTATTATGTTACACAAACATTCATAACCATTAAAAAAAAGTATCAGTGAATTAAGTTTTTTTTTTATATTTGAGATTTTCTTGTACACTAAAATCGAAACTGAACTACTTCTAAATCAGTGTACAGCCTGAATATTGTTACAGAATTAAGTATCTTTAGTTAGTATCTTCTTTTAGTAAAACATGTTCCTTTGAGAGCTAATTTCAGCGCCTTCTGAACTCTAGGAGGCCACTCCTTTCGCCCCACTATTCGCACTACCCTGCCTTCCTATTTCCCACGGTCTCGTACGTAACTTCTCATATAAATAATAAGAAAAGTGGAAACAGTTTCTTTTTTCAGCCTTTTCTCATGTTTTTCAAACATATGAAGTTCCATTTTTATTGTTCACAATTTAGTTTTCATGCTTACACCATCGTTTAATTTATTTTCAATAAACATTTTATTTTCCCTCAATTTATAAAATCGTAATCAGAACAATGAATATTTAAATGCTAAAATTCATCAATAATAAAACAATTTGGTAATAATGGACTCCCTAAAATTAATTAGTTACCAATTATTAATAATAATTATAATAAACTTTCACTAAGAATATAATAAGTAATTATTCTTTATTTTCTGAGATTCTGTTTTTTTTTGTTTTTTTTTCACAGACAAAACAATAATAATTTAAATACAGATAATACATTAATAAATTAATTTTCTAATTAATATTATTGTCAATGAGCCTACATGTCCGCCTTATTCTTTGTAAAGGAATACATATTACTGAGAACTTTAGATAAGATTACGTTTGTGAAAATGCATAATATATTGAGTCATACAGGTGCTAAAGTTCAATCACTTAATTACTTTCTCATAGGCAATCACTGAGAATCGAAGGCTAAACCAACTAATTCTGAGCCTATTTGTACTGTACAAGTGAAATGTAAATTAAACTATGCTATTTAGATAGAGAAAACATTTTTGAGATATTTTTCTTGTTTTCACTTTATGAAGTAAGAGAATATATTATAATTGAGCAAATTTTTTTAAATTTTCAAATTTCATCGGAAATATTCCTGTGATTAGAAATAGTGGTTTTATAAATTAGACTGTGTGGAGAGGGGTATCCACCGTAAAAATTGCGGAAGGTTCAAATTAGGTTAACTTACTACAGAGAATACCGAAAAAAGGCATACATGGATTTTTTCTTTAGTTAATTAAGTTCTATAGTTTCTAAAATGTAGTTATTTTAAGCGGGGCACATTGTTAAAAAAATTAAAGTTTAATCTTTAATCTGGTAGCACTGAGTGAAAAAAATATAATTTAAAATTCCGCCATTTCCCAGGTTTCATTTAAAGCTGACGACTACGTTGATCAAGTTGCAAAAAAAAAAAAAAAATCCTTACAGTTATGTTACGATTACAAGTTCGCTTAATTAATGTGAATTCATTTTTCCATGTTTTCAAGTGCATTTTCCAGCGTACTTCTTTCTTTTTTTGGACAATCATACTGACAAGGTAAAAATACTTATCATGATTCAAAACAAAATTAATTAAAATGTAAATTTATTAAAAAATTATTCTCACATAAAAAAAAAAGAAATTGAATAAATAACCCAAAAGGAAGAAAGAATATTGCCGAGTTCAGTCACAGTTTGTTTTTTCTATTTTTTGCCAAGGTTTCGATCAAAGGTCTAAACAGTATTAATTTTTATGTACTGGTATAACATAAAACAGACAGGATAGAAGACATATCAACCTTAGATGTAACAATGAAAGAAATATAGAATAATTGTGAATAGCCTAGGCCCTGAAGATGGCCTTAGTTCCTTGGTCGAAAGCTTGGCAAAAATAAAGAATAATGACTGAAATTGGCAATACTCTTTCTTCTTTTAGGATTAATTGTATCAGTCGCCAAAACGACAAACAATACTCTAAATTCTATCGTACAAAAACATACTATTAAGGGTCAATATAATGAAAATTTCACATTACTGATTTGAAAAAAAAAAAAATTGTAAAATTAAAGCTTATACGTAAATATTTATAATTAGGAACTCTTTAAACGTAGTATAAAAATTGAAAGATACATAATGTTATCACTTACTTTCCTATTTATAAAACAGCCCATAGCAACCATTTCTCCAACGTTACTCTATAAGTACAGGGTTTGCGCAATAACTACGTCATCTCTTGCATGTTTTCTATTATTATTATAATTATTCAATTAGTTCACACTTTTCAGAGAATATATATTATATTTAATTCAAGGCGATTCAACATCAAAATTCATTGCCACCCAGATTTTTTTTTTTTCAGTGCACTGCCGGACTCTTATTACTGGCAACACTGTTCATCACCGAGCAGTCAGCTTCTTAATTTCTTTAAGATTAATTATAAATAAATTTGCGTTTAAAATACAATTAGCTTACGTATTTTCTGTCTTAATTTAATCTCTCCTTAATAATATTATTTTATTTAAAGGCACTTCTGACGCATCTGAGATTAATGGCGGCCGGAACTTAACTATTCGAAAGATGTACTCATAGTTATGGGTGACGTACAAAACAGAACAATCAGCTGTCGAGGTTCGCAAGAAGAAAAAATAATAATCTAAATACATTCCTTGATTAGAAAAATCCAAATCCTTTAACGAACTGTGTATTTGTTTGTTTTTTAATTTAAAATTTGAAGAACTGCAAAACAATAAATGAAGCGCATGAAACAAAAAAATCTTAGCTTTTTTCATTAAAAGAATGTGGTGACAACAAATAAAATTCTGTATAAAAATGTTGAACTAATATTTTTTTTCATGTACAAATCATGTTTGTTTACACTGTAATCTTAATTAATTTATTACAAAAAATAATGTAATAACTAATTGGTTGATTGGCTGTTCTTGATACAAAAAATTTACAAAGGAACTTATTGTTTTTAATAATAATAAACATTAAAATATTACTCTGAAAAAAATGCTATCTGATAAATTTGATTAAAACTTGCAGCCCATATTATAGGTTTTCCAGATGTTTCCTTAAGCGCTATAGAAACGATGGCTTCATTTCCAAATTCAAACTTTGCAAACGGTTTGCTTAATTTCAAACTTAGAAGATCGTAAAAATGTTTAGCCTTGTACACATATAGAGTTCCTAGAAAGATATGAAAATACTTAGATACAAGACCTTTTATTTATAATATTTAAATCAAATATAAGTTTAATTAGACAAGCTGCATTAAAAAGTGGGGGGAAGATGCCAGTTGGGGGAAGATGCGAGTATCGTCAGATTTTGCATATCTACAACTGGATGACAGCAATTCCTACGTTAAAGTGTGTTGTAAACAACTGTGAATACCGTGCTTGTGAGTATTTCTATTTATATCTAGTTTAATCGTCGTTAAACTGAAAATTCAACTCTTTGAACTTGGTGAGTACCCACGTTATAATATTTCGTTGTCGATACTTAAGGTTTGGTGATGAATTGACTAGATTAAACGTAATAATTCCGTGATATTTGTGTCGTGTACAGCTTGGTGAGTACGTGTTAGCTTGAAACAACATGACTGAAGCCTTAGTACAAAAATAAACCTATGTGGCGTCTTCCTCCAGTGCTTGGGGTAAGATGCCACCTATTGAACTGTTTTAATTTCATATTTATTCTCATTCATTATTACATTATAATGATATATTTTATAATATAAAATCAATATAAACCAATTACTGACACACGAAATATAGTTTTTGTATAATACATTAATATTATTAACCCTTGAGCCGTCGCCTTATGTGAAGTGCCATAAGCCGTCACCTCGGGTCATATTGATCCAGCATTAAAAACTATTAAATAAAAAGGAAAACTAACTAATATCATGTTATAGGGAATAGAAATTAAAGACAAAACTTTTTGGCAGCAGGCCCTTAACAACCCGGACGCAGAATCACCAGACTTCAATTTGGGTCTTTGCTGAGCGCCGCGTGGAATAGGGCAGTCACTGTTGGAAATGGCAGCGTGGAATTTTCTGCATGCGAAATTTATCCATATGATCCGCAAAAAATTCCAGAACATGCTTATACCATTTCTGACAATATGAAAGAAAATTTGAATGCCACACAAGAAGTTAACACACCTCTGGCAATAGCTTCAACAAGCAGCAGCGGTGCCATCACTTCTTTTGAAGAAATTAGTCCTATCCCCAGATTTCAGAAACCCAAGCAAACTCGAAGAAAGAAACAAACTGCTGAAGTCCTTACGACGGTGGAGAAACGGGAGGCATTGAGAAGAAAGGCTGCTCTGCCGACAAAAAAAAAGGGGGAAAAGTACAGCAGAAAAAGAAAAGGAAGGACAGTTCATCTTCAGCATCCTCCGCTCCCGATAATTTGGTAATGACCAGTGGTGAGAATGACGTTGAAGAGGAGGACGATGATTTTTGTATTGAGTGTAAAGGATATTTTTATGATAGGAAGGGCTTAAAATGCGATTGGCTTCAATGCATAACATGCAAGAGATGGCTACATGAAATTTGCAGCAAAGACAATTTGCATTGCAAAAAATGTTAAAAATTAAACAAAAAATGTCTTCTGTTCGGTGTTCCTTCCCCTCAGTGTTTAATGAGAATATTTTGCTGTTTACCTAACATTAAATTTGTAATTTTTTCTTTCTCAATTTATATCTTAAGATATTGTTGCATCTTCCCCCGCATCAACTGGCATCTTCCACACATGATGGGGGAAGATGCCAGTTTTGACAAATTTCATTCAAATGCATTTATAATGGTTTTGCAATTAATCTAATATACTAATATATCTATATGTAATTAAAGAATATATATCAACCTAGACGTTGATACATTTGGTGTTTTTTTTTCGATAACCCAGTTTCCTACAAAACGGAAATAAGTGTCAAGTGTGGCATCTTCCCCCCACTTACCTTATGTATTACCTACAGTTACTAAAAAGAATGTTAATTGTTACTAAGTTTTATTCTAACAGAACCTCTGAAAGGTTAGTCCAGAGCATGCGAAATTCCTCGTACTAGGAAAGCAAATAAATGCGATTATAACAAATTGAGTTATCAAAATCGATTAGAAATATCGATTTTGTGGTACACAATTCTTTGATTTTTGTATCCGATTAAAACTCAGCGATCAATGTTCGACGTAGCTGGAAGACTAAATTTAACTAATATATTAAATTAATTTTTCACTTCTCGGGAAATAGCACCAATGATATTCTTTAAAAATCGATGGTCTACAAATTTTATTTGTAACATTTTCCAGGAAAATTCTATTAAAAGCACTCATGGAGAGAGAGAGAGAGGTTATATTTAATTATATATAAATAAAAGGATAACAGTGTTGCCAAAATTTGGAGTAACGATCAAGTACCACTTTAGAATACATTTTTTTGTTTACTTTTCAGATAGTTTTTTCGAAATTACCTCCCAATGAGTGTCTCTAACTTACGTAACATACTGCATAAATTCAGATTAATAATTTTGATTCGATAATTCTTTGAACGAATGAGGTTATTGTTGTTACCCCTAAAGTGCTATTGCTATGCAAAGTGCGTTGTTAAAGATCTAGATTAGATAATATTAGTAAGTTCACATATTAGTGAAAAATTTTTTTTATTACTGCATATACTCCGTTCAAATCAGAATTTCTGTTGAAATAAACCTATTATACAACAATTATATATTTAATTTTTGAGGATTACTACTAACCAATATCAGTGCCTGCAAATAACATCATACCATGATAAACAATAGACGTGAAATGTACTGAAATATCATCGAATGGCCGATACTTCTTTACTTTGCCCAGTACTTGGATAATCATCTCATGCTCTATGAATAAAAAAAAACAGCACTTATTAAATGATTAAGATACGAGACTTGATCATTTAAGGTTAATTGCTTTAAACAAAAACAAAAAAAATATCTAGCAGAAGTATTCTACAGCAACTTTAAAAGACAAAATACAGTGTTTTTACAAGCAATCTATGTTCAATGTTGATGGAAGTAAAATAAACTTTTGTAAAATTGAAATATACCCATTATGCGCTCGAAATTATTATTATTTTTTTTTTTTTGTATAGTGTGCAATAAATGAACTTAAATATGGTAAAGTAAAACTGCTTAATTAAATTTTACTGAATTTCTTGTTACCTTTTTAAAAATTCACTCAGCTTACATACATATTCCTTTCATAGTTGTTTTTTATTTTGCTCTAATCCCACAACATCGCATTAAATCGATTAAAAATTAAATGATTAAAAATCGATTAAAATTAAATGATTAAAATCGATTAAAAAAAATTAAATTCGGATTGAAAAATGTAAAAAATAAGTAAAAAATGTAAATATAAAAGAAAAGCCATTTTGCTAGCAAAAGTATAATTTTGGTTTAAAAATATTACTGAAATAATACGAATATTACTGAAAAATAATGGAAATTTCTGATTTTATTTTCTGTTATTACCAGCAGGAAAAGTTATTACGATAGTGCCGATTTTCTTTCTATTTTCATTTTTCACCGAAAAATCCATTTTGTCCAGTTTTTCTGGGTCTGAAAAGTGGTTTTCCACAAATTTTTTCTAGTGTGTTTATAGTTAAAAGTAACATAACTCAAAATCAGAAGGTAAGGTTATGGGGGTGAAGAGTGCTTTTAAACACATTTTTTTTTTTTTTTAGCCTTGCTGGTTGCTCTTAAAAAAATTTCTACATCTAAGAAGAGACTCAAGACTGTAAATGATCCGATAATGACAGAATGCAGAGACCATTGTTTGTAGATCGGCTGAACGCTAAAAACGTTTTTGGGCGCCATTGATATCAGGTGACATGCATTAACTTAAAATAAAAACTATTAAATAATAATAGCTCTAATTAAAGCATTCAATTTTTTTACTGATTAGAAAGAAAAGTCAAGACGGGTTCCTAAGAGCGATCACTTTTCAACTTATTTTAAGATTTTTCAGAATCTCACAAGGGTTCATTTTATTTCAAGCCCGATTTTCATAATAATTTATGTATTTACATGCTACTTTAATGTTGAGAAAGTTTTTAAAAAAAAAACGCTGGCAAAAATCTAATACTTCAGCAAGTAAACTCATTATTGAAGTTATACTTACCAATGAACTGTTCCATATTAACTGATATAATCACACTATCCCCAGAATAACATTTAATCGATTTTCGCCAAGCGTGTAACATTGGTAGATATGAAAACGGATGGTTATCTACGGGTCTTAGTTTATCATCGAACACTTCATAATATATTCTTCGGCAGGAAAATAGATTCTAGAAGATAAAAGAAACAAAAGAATTTTGAAAATAATGTTCAAAAAACAAGGTTTTTTCACATTTTTTAAAAAATCCAACTTACTCTGTTAGTCCAACAATGTTCAATTGACCAATAATTGAATAAGGTTATTTTACGCACTTTTCCTGGATTTTTTGTCAGTGTTATGTAACTATGGTCCTCTCTGGTATCAATTTTTATCACTTTTGTTCCAAAATAACTGCAATAAATTTATCTTCTAGAGCACTTGTTTACATTTATTCAAACTTCTCAAATTTCGAAAGTTATCTTATTTTATAAGAAAGAATTCTTTAAAGAACAAAAATTACATTATACTTTCTAGAAATTATACAACAAAAAATCTTAAATATAGATTGAGCCTTAAATTCCTACATATTGTGGTTGATAAATAAATTGAACAATTTAGTAATAGAAAAGTTAGTAATAAAAATGGCCTCGTCGAAACAACGAAGGATATGAATTAAGAAGCGACAAGGCGAACGAAGACAAATGCTATTGACAAGGCATTATTAGCAGCTGAAAATAAGTTATTATTATTTTTTTCAAATATTTATTTTCCAAACTTACAAAACTTGATTATCACCAGTTAGCTCTTCATCATAATCTATTTTTAATGTGTGCATATTCAAATCACCTCTTAAAGAATTTTCAAATATTAGTCTCACCCTGTCGTGAGAAAAATCTGATAAACTCGGTTTGTCTGTAACAACGAAATATACATAAAGTTTCAAAAAATATATTATAGAAGCATCAGACATCTACAGTGCTGGATAAAATTTAATATATATATAGTTTGCTATCTGTAGCATGGTTGGAGGACTGAGATTTCAATTCCGTAGCAAATATCTTCAAATTACAAAGGAAAAACTGTTATTTTATTTATTTTTTTTAGATTATGGTAATAGGAGTTGAAAAATTGATTTCTCATAATCTACAGACAGTCCAAAGGTTTTATAGATTCGATAATGTTTCACATAAATAAGAACTCATACTTTAATTTTGAAAAGAACAGGTTATGTTATTTTGTAAATACTTTTATTATACTCACTTTTATTCACTTACCCTTAGTGAAAACATATGGTCGCAGACTGATGATGTTTCCTCCCTTATATAGAAGTTCGAAATTCTCATTTTGAAAATTAATTGCAAATAAAGATCCAGGATTCCTTGTGCTGACAAGTAACCAAACTCCTGAAAAAAACAAAAAAAGTAATAAAATACTCATTATTATTAAAGTTAAATTCAAATCCAAGAACCAGGTCGAAACTGCATTCGACAAATTCCTTGTTACTATAGAACCTATTTATTTATTTATTTAGCAGGGATGGGATAGTCTTTGTTCTCTGGTTGACGAAGATCAATTAAATTGAACGAGTAATTGTTGAGAGTTACAATTTTTTAAAGCATACCCTCTGGAATCCGCAAAACTTTCCTTCAAATCAATAATATGCAATTATTTACTGTCAGTGATATTACAAATGTTATCTTTTATTTTCACTTTCTAGCCTAGTAATTATCTACTACCTCATTCCCCTCAGTAATTATCAACTATTTTCCATCTTTTACTTATTTCAAAAAGGCAAATATGAAGTAAATAGGCTTAAAACCAATTGCGAATTGTAATACATTGCAAAAGTATTGTAAAACGTCATAACATTTAAAAGATAGTAATACCTAGTCTTGATTAACCTCAATCCTAAACTGTTACTTGTACTTTTCAAGCAAATTTCGCTCACTAAATGCCTTTAGCAACATTCAAAATCAATCATTAACAAAAAAATCATATGGCTCAGATGATGAATAATTTCTGAAGAACACTAGAAATGATTATTTACTGATAACCTGAATTTACAACGCTGGTAATTTCACAGTTGGAGAGTTTATGCAGAACCTTCTGCGTGAATGACCATTTAGGCAAACATAACCATTGATGCCAATTACTGTAGGCAGTTTTCCAGATATCTAATTTATGATGGATATAAAACTTAGGGTCCAAATTTTCTAATATTTTCCTTAGAGAACAGAACTCAATTTCGGCGAGGCAAACTTCTTTCCACTTCTGTAAATTGAAAAAACACATTGATTTCCTTATTGTTAACCACATTCTCAAAGACATGAAAATCAAATATAGCGTATTATTAATTAATTTCATGGAATTTAGAGATGAAGACATTTTGCAAAAAAAAAAAAGCAAAATATTTATTGTTATATAAACTTATTAATAAATCAAACAAACTTTTTTAAGTGGTAAGGGCGGATCGTCTAAAATCTGCTTCCATTCTTTGGAGACACACCTCATTCTAAGCAAAGAAGTGCCATCAACCTTGGTCAAGATGTGTTCCTTCATTTCGACAGGTAGATCTGACAATTGTTTCTTGGTAACAGACATATTGGAATTCTTCAGTAGTTTGAGAATTCCTAATGACAATGATTAAGATTTTTTTTATTATTATTAATTAAATTTAGCAACGCACAAATACACTTAGTAACTACTACTCACCTACTTTTTAACTTGGAATGAATGTCATCCATGAATTCCTCACAATTCAACTCAACATACTTCACAATATATCTAAACTTCAAACGGAATAAAAGATGGAAACGCAAACATCTAACGAGAATACTTCAGTTCCTGCTGATTAAAATGAACCACTTCGTGCTCTACGTCCTTTCACTTCCATAATTATTAATTATTACCTAGTATAACAAACAAAATGATTTTATTTTAACAGACTATCACATTTTCAAATATATGTACAAAACTTTTTCAACTAGTGGTAGAAGAGGGTTTAACTTAGTACATTTTGAACGTACAACGTAAATTATGCAAGTTGTCTTTATTTCTAATTAGTTAAGAATTTTCATTCGTATTCAGTGATTTTATCTGCACAGTTTAGACTGTGATTTTATTTTAAACGTCTAACAAGCCTATGTTTAAACCATTTGAATAGAGTTAAGGTTAAATAGCTTTGTTGTTATTCTTGTGACAGCATGTAAACAAATAATTTCACACTAATGGATTTTTAACTACTACTTGACTAGATTTATGATGAATTTTCAAAAAAGATTTCTTTTTAACTTGTTCAAACAGAGCTATTCAACTTTAATTTAATATAAGCAAATATAAAAGTTATAAAAAAAGAAAATTATTTGAAAATGCTTACCCTCCGTTATGCTGGTGTCTCTGCGCTTGCTTGAGAGTTTTAATAACCTTCTCTTCTCGAGCTATAACCTTGTTAGATTGCCAGGATTAAATCCAATTTAGAAATCATTGATTGTAAAGCAGATAAGAATAATTGTTAATATAGCTGGGGTGTTGTCAAGTGCGGTTAGTACATCTAATCATTTAGATTATTTGCTAAAGTCATTTTTTTTAAAACGAAAGAATTGTTTTTATTGTGAGTATATCTTTTTTCTCTATTTTTTTTTTTTTTACAAGTACTTCTAATTACCCACTAATTGCTGCAGTTCTAAGCTTATACACATTTATTTTTATAGGCATTATATCCCGAACTGATTCTAGCATTATGAGTTTCTTAAAACATTGCTCTAGGATAGGATTAAGATCTTCGATAAGGAGTTTTTCAGCTGGAAGTGATGCATTGGTGGATGTTAAAACTGATAATAAAGGTATGTATATAGTGATAATTCATAGATTTATTTTGAATTGAATTAGTCTTAATATTGTCACTAGAGAGCAGTATACAAATGCTGCTGCTGGTGATTATCTAATAATAGCATATTCATAAAAGATGAGTACTATTAATCTTTAATGATTCATTTTCCCTTCTATTAATAAAATAATGGATTTCTTTAATTGCTAGTTTAAGAATCAGGAATTTCAAAGTGCTTAGCTATGAAACTTATACACATAAAACGAAATTATATCAAGTTATAAAACCTGATTCTGGCATGTTTCCCATTCAAGAAGATTACGAAAAAGTGTAGATAGTTGATTTCTTTTACGATGATTTTTTGGCTAATTAGTACATAGAAATTGCAGCCAGTGTAAACGATAAGTTGGTTGACTGACTCAGCCCTATCTCACTAATGAACTTATTTTTTTATTTTTAATCCAAAAATGAGGAGTTTCTTTTGTTAGGACTGTATAATCAAGGACGTTAGAACCTTTTTTTCTTTACATTCCTCATGATGTGGAAGTAATAATTGTAAAAGAGGTGTTAAGATGGATTTTTTTTTTTTCGTTGCGTATGTAAAGCTATTAAGATTTCAAGATGAATGTTCCAGCATCAACAATTTATAAACCTGTTGATTCAAAAAATAATTAAATAAAATGGAAGAATATAGGAAGTATTCATTTCTTTTTCTGTGACTGTTTACGCCCAACCAAGGTCTTTTAACAAACCAGCATTTTTAACAAGGCATTAAGCCAATGGTTCACTAAAAATATCTTAACAGATACTTTTAAAAAAAAACATTTGCAGGTATAGCAACGGTAACTATGAATCGGCCTCCTGTTAATTCATTAAACTTCCATCATTTGGAAGCGCTTCATCAAACATTTCTTTCTCTTGAAAGGGATAGATGTCGTGGAATGATCCTTACTTCTGTAAGTTATTATTATTATTTTTTTGCACATTTTTTAGGGGTTAATGTTGATAAGTAGTCAGAGCATGATATAAAAGTGTGCGTGCTTATATCTGAAGTTAATAGATCTTGCAATAATTTTTTTTTTTTTTAATAACTTCTAAACGTTTCAGAAAATTCTTCTATGGATCACTTATGATATTTCTTTTCTTATAGTCTTCTCCAACAGTATTCTCTGCAGGACTTGATATTCTAGAAATGTACCAACCAACGATAGATAAAGCACGACAATTTTGGAGAATGCTACAAGATACTTGGATTAAACTGTATTCTTCTCCCTATCCTACAGTTGCAGTTATTAATGTAAGTACTGTTAGCAAATAGAGGTTTATTAAAATAATTATAATTATAATAATAAAGTAAAACATTAACAATTTATGAACACAGGGCCATAGCCCAGCAGGGGGCTGTCTTTTAGCTTTAAGTTGCGAATACAGAGTCATTGTCCCTAAAGTTACAATAGGATTGAATGAAACTCAGCTAGGAATTGTCGCTCCTCAGTGGTTAGTGTTAAAAATGTGTATAAACAACTACTATTCTGTATATTATATAAAGAATAATTTTTTTTATTTATTTATTGTATTTTTCAAGGTTTCAGGATTGTTTGAAAAATGTTATCGGTGTTAGAAAGGCTGAAGTAGCTCTAACGTCTGGTCACATGTTCACATCAGATGAAGCATTAAATGTTGGACTTGTGGATGAAATTGTTAATGATAAAGAGGCTGGATTAGTAGCTGCTGGGAAATTTCTTGCAGTCCATTCCAAAATTCCAGGTAAGGAACCTAACCTAAAAAGATATTTTTACAATCCACTTGGAGTCTAGTTTTTCTCATACTTTTCTCTTCTCTTACAGTTTTGGCACGAACCTCAGTGAAACTGGGCTTTCGAAAAGATACTTTATCTCGTCTGGTAAATGGACGCGAAGTAGATACAAAGTTATTTATAGAATTCATAACACATCCTAAAGTGCAAGAAGGACTTGGCAAATATCTGGAAAGTCTTAAGAAAAAATAGAGTTGCTATTTTATTTTATTTTATTTTTTTAAACATCTCTCTTTTGCTATTGATATTATAAAAAAATTAAATGAAAAATATTTTTTTACATATTGCTTTTTATGAGTGTACAGATAATTTAATAAAATTTTACTAAATTTACTCGAAAAGTTGTTTTGTGCGTGTGTGTGTGTGTGTGTGCTAGTATTGAATTTTGTGGATTTTTCGTTTTTGGTAGATACCAAAGGGTCCAAATATTTGGACCGATTCCTCGCTAATTTGAATCCTTAATATAATATTTTTTCGGCAAAATACGGTATGAATATAAATTCATATTTAATTGGACTATTAAATTTTATATTTTATTTTTTGATAATTGCAGTGAGACAAAGTAGAGTGAGTTTTTATTACATTTCTTCTTTTTTAAATTTTAAATTATTAATTAAATCAATACGTGAACTATAGAACATGTGTTTAAATTATTTTTGAAATTAGTGTGAGAAGGTTATTAGTCTAGCAAAGGGTGAACGGTTCTACTTCTTAATAAATAATTTAAAATTTTTTATTGATTTATTATTTTTATTTACTGACAAAAAACATAATGTTCAGAACTGCAAGTTTACAATTCCAAGATAAATGGTCATATAGATAAAAGAAAAAGTAATGACTATTTGTAATAATCGCCGTAAAGGTTATAAGTCTCTGCCAAAGAGTAGTGAATATTCCCAAAGTAAACAACATACGTCTTTTTCCACAAAATTGTTGTACTTGAATGAGTATTTAGAATTCTTAGATTCAACAGCTAGAGTTATTCAAATCCATAGATTCCATTAACTATCACTTTACAGGAAAGCTTGATGATCCATTTTTCCTAGAAATGCCCTTAATCGAATTTTAAGTGCAGCAGTAACATTTATTCATAAAAGAAAATTCACAGGAAGTTGTAATCTAATAATTCCCCTATATACTATCCAGAATGCAGAAAATTACAAAGCCAAAGAACAAATATATAAGACATCTGGTAATACTGTAATTATGTAAACAAAGTATACATTTTGAACATCCTGCGATTTATATAAATATATTTGAATGTACACTATGAACGCTCTAGCTCAAAAACTGAAAAAAAAGTTGAAGTTAATTTAAAAATGTTTTCTGTGCTTAACCCTAGAGGACGTGACCATAACACACAAACTTATATGTACGAATTTACGTTTTGTATCCAACACGCGTTACTTTCAAAGCGTCAGAATGAATTATTTACTTAATACCATGATTATCTTATGATTTACTGCCATTTAAGAATGCGCCATTGTTTTTTTTTTTACATATACGAGGTGTGTTCAAAAAGTAACGGGAATTTTTAAATTTCGCGGGTTTGGAGAGTCTGATTGTAAATTTTTTTTTTTTATTATGTTGGTACACATGCCCCTGAAGTACGATAAAATTTTCAGTAATATTCATTGTTTACTTCTTAAGTGGCAGCCGTTAAGGTTAGACGTGTTTTTCGAGCTTGGCGATTTTTGTTTGTTAAAAAAAATGGATCAAAGAATTTGTATTAAATTTTGCGTAAAAAATGAAATAAAGTGTGTGAAATGTTAATAAAGGCATATGGTGAGTCTGCTATGAGTAAAACAAGGATTTACGAGTGGTATAAGCGTTTCCAAGATGGCCGCGAAAACGTTGAAGATGACGAACGACCTGGACGTCCAAGCACATCAACAACCGATGAAAACGTGAAAAAAGTGAAAGAAATGGTTATGAACGATCGCCGAATCACAATCAGAGAAGTCGCTGATGATGTTGCCATATCAATTGGCTCATGCCATGAAATTTTTTCGGATGTTTTGGGTATGAAACGTGTGGCAGCAAAATTTGTTCCAAAATTGTTGAATTTCGAACAAAAACAGCGGAGAATGGAAGTTGCTCAAGAGTCACTCAATGAAGTCGACAACGATGCGGATCTACTGAAACGTGTTATACCAGGTGACGAAACATGGGTTTACGGATATGATGTCGAAACTAAGGCTCAATCGTCCCAGTGGAGGCATTCTGGATCGCCAAGACCGAAAAAGGCTCGACAAGTGCGGTCGAATGTGAAGGTTATGCTCACTGTGTTCTTCGATTTTAATGGCATAGTGCATCATGAATTCTTGCCACAAGGTCAAACAATCAATAAGGAGTACTACCTACAAGTTCAACGCCGTTTGCGTGAAGCAATCCGAAAAAAACGCCCGGATTTGTGGCAAAACAATTCATGGATTTTGCACCACGATAATGCACCTGCTCACACTTCATTGCTTGTTCGTGAATTTTTGGCCAAAAACAAAACTTTAACGATGCCCCAGCCTCCATATTCGCCAGACATGGCTCCATGTGACTTTTTTCTATTTCCAAACATAAAGAGAACATTAAAAGGCCGTCGTTTTACAAGCATAGATGACATTAAAAGCGAATCGCTGAAAGAGCTGAAAGCTATCACAAAGATCGAGTTTCAGAAGTGTTTCGAGGATTGGAAAAAGCGCTGGCACAAGTGTATTGTATGCGAAGGGGACTACTTTGAAGGCGACAATATTAATGTAGATGAATAAATAAATATTTTTTTCAAAAAACGAAAATTCCCGTTACTTTTTGAACACACCTCGTATTTCATAGTAAAAGAAAAATCTTGTACAATATTTGAGTTTGGTACAGAAAAACAAGAAAAGAACACCAAAAATGTAAATAAAAAAAAAGCACACATCGATATAAAGTAAACAATCTGCGTACTAAGTAGGGTTGCCAACTCTATAAAGTTCCAAAAAAGGACACCCTAAAATAATTAGGTAAATTCAGGGCCGTAAAAAAATAAAATTTTTGGGGCCCAGGAATATATATCATTCGTATTCCTTCTTTTTCTTTTAGGCGTACATGCAGAGACTCCGGCTCCGGGAAAAGTCCCCTCTCCCCTGTCTGTAATCTGGCCTGGGTACAATTATATCTTACATGTTTATTCATGCAAAGTTCATCGTTACATCAATAACCTGTTGACCTATTCAGTTCAGTTTGAACAGACAAAACAACACGCCAAATGAAGAAGTCTCGGAAGTCAGAACTTAAATCAAAAATACAATAAAATAAATTAGATTTGTGTGAACAATATCTGCAAAAAAAAAGGACAAAAGGCGTCCTTTCCTAATTTAAGAAAGGACAAGTACAACCAGGTGTTTAAAAAAGGGCAGTTGGCAACCCTAGCGAAAGGTAACCCATGAAAAACTGCTGCGATGATCATGGTACTGCTGGAGTTAACGATATATCCTGTAGCTCATCAGAAAATTGGGTGGCTCAAAATCTTAACGATCGGAGAAAAGTTTTTTCTTTTTTTGGAAGTTTTGATCTTCCTCGTACTCTTTCTTTTTTCCCCATATTCATGGTGAGCGAACAAAAAACTTAACAATCTTTCAATTAAAGAGTTAATTTATTTTCCACCAGTCTTTCTTATTATTATAAGTAATATTATCATCATTTTGAAAATTTGCAAAGCTAATAGAGCACAATATTAAATAAAAAAATATCAAATGGCCATTACAGATGGTAATATAAATTTAAATTAATCATTTCAATTGCAGTTGATTAACTGCACTCAGTATCTTATTTTGAACTTTATCCACATATCCGTCTGACAATATCTTCTGACATTGTTTTAATAATGGTTTAGTCATCTCATCGAAATAATTTATCTGATGATCAAGAAAAACATTTAATCTGTATACAGCATCTCGATTGCGTTCATTTTCTTTTCTGCAAAAAAAAAAATGCAAGTAAATAAAAATTTTAAAGTAACTCAGCAACTTGTAAAACATAATTTCAGAGAAAAATTAATTATTACTTAGCCAAATGACCAATTTTTTGTTCTTGCCATTCTAGAAGTAGTTGCATTAATTTATCTTCTAAACACTCTAATAGGTATAAATGTTGTTCATATGAAACTTTTATGAAATTATGCAATGATTCTGGTTCTGCGAATATCTGAAATATATTTTTTGTATTTTCTTTAGTAGTTTTCAAAAATTAAATACGTAATTACAAGAAAATGAAGGTGAAAGGGATCAGCTGATTAGTTAAAGAGTTTAACTGGTTTCCCTCCGCGGAGTGTCCAGGTTCGAATCTAGCTGCTGGCTCTTAATTTTTTTTTTTTTTAATTAAGTACTAACCCATTTTAATTCTTGCGGCAGATTTCCTAAGTGTTGACGACGTGCATGAAAATCTGTTACTATTCTATTCATAACCTCGTATATGGCTTGCTTAAATTGTTTTTCTGTATCTCTAATGTCAGTAAAGACATTTTGAAATGCTTCAACCTGTTTGTTGATTATTTCTTTTAATTCTAATTCAAAATTAGTGTTGGTTTCCTGCAAAAAAAAAAAAATGACGAAATATAAATGTTCTAAATTTTATTACAGAAAAAGAGGTTTACCTGATTTTTTTTTTTTTTTTAATTTGAATTGTTCATAAATTAAAATTTTTTGAATGAATCTCTTACTAAGACTTTTAGAATTATCATTGATCACAAACTGCCATATTGGCAATAAATTTAGAAATCCTATTGTTTAAATGTATAATGACTACGCTACACAAATGTGGCCCTTTCGAGAGCAATCTCCTTAAAGAAATATTGTTGGAATCATATTCAATTTTTATGATCATTATTAATAGACTTAAATAAGCCTCACTTTCAATCTCAAAACTTCTTTTTTTTTTTAAATTTCTAAATAAGACGTTTTAAACCAACCAGAACCTACCTTCAATTATAGTAAGTTGGAGTTTTGTATAAATGTATTACGAGTATAACTACGTTATACAAATGTGGCTCTTTCGAGCGATCTCTTTAAGAAATATTGTTGGAATCATATTCAATTTTTATGAACATTAATGATAAATTAAAAACGCCACACCAATAAATTCAAAACTTTCTTTAAAAAATGTCTAAAAAGACGTTTGAACCAACTAGAAAACCATCTTCAATTTATATTAAGTTGAGGTTATCCATCATTTTTTTTTTTTTTACTTTTTGCAAAAGTTTGTAGTAAAAAACATTACGCTTAATTGCCGACTTTATCAAAATTTTGAAAAAAGCATTTTTGTTTGCCATCTGTTTCTAAAACCATTTGCTCTAACGTTATCGAAAAAAAAAAACGAGAGATTAGACTACAAATTTGTTGGATTTGGTTGCTATCCTTTGGGAGGTTAAAGCAGTGTGGCTTATTTTACATAATAATTTAGAAGTATTAGTGTTTAATATCGTTTCATGTAGTTTATTTATTGTGATTGGTCGACTGAAAATGATACCCCTTCAATTAAATTGGGGGAAGCTGAAAGTTAAAGAAAGAAACATTGTCGAAACGTTTTTACGTCGACTTAGATTTTATTTTATTTTCTAAATAAGGAATTATTTCCTTATTAAAACATACCTTGGCATACTCAAAACGTCTCATTTCAAGATCCATTAGTTTAAACCAACTTTGCTTTATTAGATCGCTGAAAAGGAATTTCACTTCTTGAGAACGTTGTAAACTATCGACCAAAGCTTCCACCGGCTCTTCTGATTTAATTGAAAACAAATCTTGCAATTCTCTTTTCCATTCCCTCCTTTTCATTCGAAGTTCACACAGAATCCTGTCAGTTTAGCATCATCGAGAAAAATATAGTAAGGTTTTGTTTGTTTTTTTAAATTTAACTATTATTAATTTAATGTTTGTCAACATTTGAGGCTAAAACAGCCAGTTAGTTCAATGCTAGATTCTGAAGAAGTTTTTTTAACAGACAACAATGTCTGAAGAATTTGCTAAAGAGGTTCGTGGAAGGTAATAAACCTAAAGGTTACTAGCTGTTTTCAGACCCAGGAATTCCTGTCTCCCGAGTTCAGTTCATTAATAATTATATTGTTTTATTCCAAAAAACATTACCAAAAAGAAAGTACAGTGGATAATCAAGAGCATGAAAAACCGTCTGACGGAGGTTGATGGGAAATTGAAAAAACAAGTGACCAAGTTTAATGAAAGTACAGAAATACTTTTATTTTAATACCTTAAAAATATTTATTAAGGTATTTTAAGTAGGCGCCACGGTAGCCGAGTGGTTAGAGGCGCGACCTGCGAAGCTAATATGTATTGTGGTAGTGGGTTCGATTCCCGGGTCTTAGGCCTTGGAGTTTATTTAATGTTTAATAAAAGAAATTTATAGCAAAGTATGTTTGCTAGTCGACACCTAATTTGGTAGCTAGGACGTAAAGCACGCCTGAAAAAATAGGCAATTACTTTACTTTTTACATTACCTTAAAAATTCAACCTAAGTAGATAAAAAAGAGGCATAATATATCCTCTAAGTGAGCTACTTTGATAAGTTGTTCTCAAGGTTAAACAATGGAACTTTTTATTTTGAATTAAAACATTCTGCTACAATTTTAGAATTGCATCAAATTAATAATAAAATAAATCAGTACATTCTTAATGATTGTTGGTCATAATTAACCATCAAAACAAATAGATAACTCTGGGCACGACCAACAACTAGGAGATACGTATCTTCTGATAAGATTAAGTTGACTAGCCTTGAAATTATAGACATTGTCCTATTGCAAAGTTGATTATTTATTATAGGCGGAACATATAGTTTCAACATGAAAGACCAAAAGAAGGTAATAATTCACCTCTAAGATTAAGATTAAGATTAGATTATCGGAGGTGGGTCCTACGTCCCATGGCACCGCATCCAAAAGAGGCTTATCCCATTTGGATCTAGTAGATAAAAATCTCCCCTACTAAAGAGATGGAGGACTTTCCTACTAGTTCTTTTTGCGCTACTATCTCCTTTGGTCGCCAAAGATCCAAAGGTTTTATAGCGCAATCACACAGCCAATGAAAGGCCGTTTCATCCTGACCACAATCTGCACAACAGTTCCGATTAGCTAATAAGACCCCACCTTGTACAGGATGACTATGCCCTAATGTATACTGTGTAAAAATGGATTGGGGGTGTTACGGTGTATGCTGTTAGACTGGGATACCCGCAGGATCGCAAGGTACCCTGAAGAAGTGGCTAGTCCACTTCCCCCATAGGAGGAATTCATCCTTATGCTGCTGACACAAAGATAGAACTGTAGAGTCATCAATGACCCAATGAAAACGGAGGAAATTCACTGCTTGAACTCCAAAATAGAAAAATCGAAACGGAAAATGGCCCAGCACCTAGCTCCATATATTCCTCCCGATTTTCTTTTTTTTTTTATTTGTTTATCTTAATTAAAAGATGAGAAAAAACACAGCTTCCAAGTACCAATATTGGGCAATGAAGACTGAATGTCCCAAGAATGACTCAAAGCTAATGAATTCCAATAATTGACCCACAGAGTTCACATGGACTAAATCCCTTCCCTTTATTGGTGATTATTATTAATTATTTCAGTTGATTTATTTTTTTAACACTGAAATTTGTTGAATTTTTAGTATTTAGCTTTTGTGGCGCCATGATAGCCAAGCAATTGCTTGGCATGGCACGTAAAGTTAAAATGTATTGTGTTCAGATTACCGGTTTAGGCCTTAACGTTTAATATGGAGAACTGTTTAAAGAAACTTAGAGAAGTCTCTGTCCACAACCATAATTAGGTGGTTGGATGTAAAGCACTTCTAAAAAATTATTTATTAGACCAATCACTTACTGATCAACCATATCGCTGCATATTTTTTCACGTTCATTTGAACCTTTCTCAAAATTTTCTACTTCTTCTTCTCTTAAGACGAGATATTCTTCTCCTATTGAACATATTTTTTTAGAGAAGTTTGATAGTTTTTCTTGATAACTAAAAATGGGTACAATATTATTAGTTTTTCTCCTTAAAATAATAATATTTACTTCAAAAATGTTGTATTTCAAAAAATAAATAAATAAATTTCTGCATACTCATTAAAAATGAAAACAGCCTCCTCGCCCACAGTTCTTATAGCATTATAATTCGCGTCATCTGCCATTAGAAATTCAAAAAATTCATTGTCATCAAATCCTTCTATCATAGCTCTTCGTTGATATTCTTTCCTTTTTTCTTTTTCCTCGAAAGCATCTTTGAGCTCTTTCTCGATAAGCTCTTTTTCCTCTATTTCTTGTACCATTTTTCTACGAACAATGAAAAGAAAAAAAAAAAGAAAAAAAGATCCATTTTCACGGCAAAACTTGTAATTTACCATTTTGTAAACAATATGTTTTGATCGATATTAATTGCAATTGATTTTAGTCAAATGAGGGTTGCGATTGTTATCATATACAAATTGAAGTTAGCATATGAACCCAGAAAGATTCTAGATAGCTGTTTCAAATAAAATGAATGTAATCAAATGAACTGTAGCCATTTGATTAAAAAAAATTTTTTTTTTTAAATCACTTTTTTGAACTCTAGGTCCTAAAAGCGATTAATTACACCAGAGAATCGAATAGCATGATATCGATAATTCATACGAAAGAAATACATAATTTTGGTTATAGTTCAGTTAGCCCCACATAGTTGTTTTGTTACAGCCACTTAATAATTATTTCAACATTTTTGTTATATTAATAATATGTTTTTGTAACAATAATGTTTTTGGAGTCGCCAATAATTTAATTTTTTCAGTTTTTTTTTTTTTTTTAAATGTTTAATTCTTAATCTGAAAATGTAATAATAGAAAATAATTTTACAAATTTAATGATCTTCCAATACATCTGTCTGCTTCACTGATAAAACTATAATCATAGTAGACCAATTGTGGTAAAAGTGCACTAACAATTTCCTTGCAAAATTCGTTATCATTTTCCAATTGTGTCTCGGATAGACACAGTGATTTTAAAGATTTTAAATTTCTCAGATATTTGATCTAAAAATCACAAAAAAAGAAAACCAAATAAATATCAACATTTCTAAGTGTTATACGTTAGTAGTATAAAATTAAACGCACTAATGTACAAGTTTCATGAATCAATAAACAAGAAAACTCTTAGCAGGTCTTCGCCCTCCTTTAAGGAAATCAATATTACAATTAATAAATTCTGAACTTTTGTTGGATGAGGGGATTTGAAATTGCTACACGTTTTGGCACGAATCGTTGCCGTGCTGTGGTTCCGTTTCCAACTAGTATTAAATTAAATAAAATTAGTCATTTAAATTACGAAATTAATTTTTAACATTAAAAAAGAAAAGGGTTTACTTTAGTTATTTACTTCATGGGCTCTCCCATTTTATTTATTTATTTTTATTTTTTGTAAATGATTATTTGGTTTTCTTTGCATTGTATTGTAGAATACAGTTTCTCAATCTTTTTTATCTCAAACATTAGATCTGCGACCCAATAGTTTATTTTATAATTTTTTATTGTAAAATAAGAAAATCTGGTTTTGCTAAACACATGATTTTTCTCTTGCTAATATATTCTCATTATTCTTACGATTGATCGATTTTGACAAAACTTTAACATAATTCCTACATGGTAAATATCGAATCAAAACTTCTGCGATGTCACTTTTATTAATTACGATACTATGCATGCATACATAACACGAATATTTCTGATGAAAAAGCAAAATCGAAAATCTGCGCGATTACAACTTTTTCTTGGAGTTTCGAGAGGAACTTATCATATCAGGTCTTACTGAATACACTCAAATCAGCTTGATTGTACATGTAAATGATAAATAATCATATCTTAAGTAAAAATTTAAGTTAAACTACATATTTTTAATTAAAAAAAAAAAATTATAACCCTTACTATAAATTACAGATCAAGGCTTGTTCAAGTAAAACAATCTCTCGATTAATTCAATTTTTTTTTATAATAATCTAAAGAAAAGTTAGATTTTTGTCGTTAAATAATAGTAGAACATCATTTTCATCAATTAACATAAAATACGGAACAATTCATGCAGAATTTCTGGTAACAGATTTTTATATTATATTATTATTCCTTTAACGTTTTCACGCGATCCATTATAAATTTAACGTGACCCAATATGGATCGCGTACAAAGGTTGAGATTTTATCAAGCAAAATACTTACGCATTCTAAGTTGTTAATGTTGTTACCTCCAACGCTCAATAATGTTAATTTAGTCAGTTCATCTAAGTTCTCGATTTTTGAAATTCCATTTCCATATAAGTTAAGTACTTCTAAATTTACTAACTTCTAATGAAGACAATAAAATGAAAAAAAAATAATAATTAGCACATTTTAAAAGAAAACAATGTTAGCAAAGTTAAAAAAACACACAATGTTAAAGGTATACTTACATTTAAATTCTCAATTTTTTCAATTTTATTAAAGGAGAGATTAAGTTCAACTAAATTAACTAATGTGTCCAATCTTTCTATTTTCTCAATTAAATTATTTGCCAAAGATAACACTTTTAAGTTTGGCATAACCCAGAGGAAATCAATTCTTAGTATATCTGAAATAGGAGTAGAAACTGATATTAAAACTTAGAAGATAACTTTTGTTCCTAGTTATACAAAAATATATTATTAACATTTTTTTAATATAATGTTTCAAATTTTTAACGATCCGCTGTCCAAAGAATGCCGTTTTAATTCGTCTTTTGATTTGTAGACAAGGAACACTTTTGCAAGTTTAACGTTGTTTAGAGATGCTAAGTTTTTTCAAATTCTTCTCTTCTTTTCATTCAACATGAAACAAGTGCGATAGACATAATATGCTGTCGTTAACTATTCAAATGATATATGTACATGAAGATAGATCACTTATAATTTCAAGTTTTTCACGTAATAACGTTTACCGAAACAAACTTTGAAAGCCACTACACTAAAGGTCTTGGTGGTTCAAATTATTAATTTCTTTAGCATTGTTTTTATTTTAAATGCAAAAAAATACGACAAAACAATAAATCAAAGTCACTTACTGAAGTATTCAATCGCTATATTGGCACAATTTTCAAAATCACTTTCATTTGCTACTGCTTTACTTATCTTTCCTTCGGGACAATGCTGTAGAAGAGCCTTTCTAAGAAGATCAAAATTTATGACGCCAGGAACGGATTCATAATCTACCAGCACTTTCTTTTTCATTTCTTCTTCGGCCAATTCTATCTCTGAATGAAACTCCATATTTAATGTATTTCATTAAATAATTTGAAAGATTGGTATTCTTCTAGTTTATTTCAAATCTCCAAGGTGACTTTTTCTTGGTGGGGAATAAAGTACAATGCATTATGGGTACTGTGCCTAGTTCCCCCAACTCCTCGTCTATAAATTGCGAGTCTAACATATGATTAGATTTAGATTCTTGTGGAATTGTTGAAGTTACAGATTAAGACAGGTAGTGTTCTAAAGAGATAAAAAAAAATATGACTTCTTTTTTCGGGGTTGGCGGTAATCCTTTCTCCACTCCTGTAGGACAAAAGATTGGTAAGTCAAATAATATTAAACTCAGTAAAATAAAATGGAAGTTACATGATTTTTATACTGCTTACCAGACCTAAAAAAAAAAAAAAAATAGATTATATAATATGAACATTTCTTGAAAAGCGTCCTTTTTAAGAAGTAAACATTACATGTTAGGCTTTCTTCTTTAACATTTTTTCTTTTATAATATCAGTTTATTGCTTTTCCTAATTATGAGCGAGAAAATGGATTCCCTAACTTATAAATCAAACCGACTATTTTAACGAATTATTTTAGCTAAGAAACATTTAAATTGTTATTATAATAAATAAAACAATCTAATTTGCAAAAATAATATCGGCATTATACTAAATGATTATTGACGGAATTAATAAATTAATTACTGAAAAGGTATTTGAACTGTTATCACAAGTTCTTTAATGGATAATAGTCTTTAATAGTTTGTTTGACCCTGCTCTAAAAATGATACAGTTTTAGGAATTAAAATCTTAACTGCATTGTTGGGCTCTATCCAATAACTTATTACGTTTATCAGTGTTTCGTTAACTTGATCAGTTTCTACAAAATATAAATTCAGATTGATATCCCAGTGACAACGTTACTCTCTTATTAAGAAAAAGAAAAGGTTCTAGTAATGTAATTGTGAACTCATTAGGATTTTTTGAAAAATTACATAAAATGTAAGTTATGGTAACCTCATAATTCTGTCATTTTGTTATCAAACCAGTTAATTAAAAAAATATGAGAAGTGGAAGGACAACTGTGAGGAATAAAGTGAACTATACACCTTACTCTGTGTCCTTTTAAGAGACTAAAATAATTTTTTTACCATTTCTGCACCTTTATTTATGTATCGCCATTTGTTGTAATACGTGTTTTAAATTCTTTTTCAGTGTTTTATTTGAATTCTTGTTTTTACGTATTTCGTTGAGTGATCTTTAGAAGTGCCTGCGTTTAATACTTGTTAAATGTTATGATGATTATAATTGAATTTACTATTTTCAGATAATGTATTTGTACGAAACCATCCTTCTAGTTACTATAGAATGGTCCGTCAATTTCTTAGCGATATACAAGCGCCGATTGTAAAGTGCTTTTTTCTTTCTTTTAGAACAAGCCACCGATGGATCACTTGCTTCTGAAAATTGGGCCCTCAATATGGAAATATGTGATCTTATTAATGAAACTGAGGAAGGGCCTAAAGACGCAATAAAAGCAATTAGGAGGCGGTTGCAGCAGTCTGTTGGGAAAAATTACACCATAGTTATGTTTACATTAACGGTAAGGTTAATCTTAATTGTAACTAAAGTTATTCTGTTGGCAATAAACTTACAATTTCTCAACGGTAGTACGCTGCGCTTTGAGAAGTTGAAAGACCTAATATATCTTGGATAATATTACATTTCAAACAATATTTTATTTAGCCACAGTGGTGATTGGAAGCATATTGATTTATTCATCAGTCAATTAATTACCTAATAATAAATGCATAGATATTTGTATTAGAGCTTACCAGTGTTTTAACTTTTCTAAGAAGCCATTTGAAGAATAATAAATATTTTGTTCTGTGAAGATAAGGATGAAATCAACAGAGGGGTGAAATAATCCACTAGACAGTTTTTTTGTGTGAATGCAAGTTGCCTTCGATTTTTTGTTTTTTTGGTAAAGAACTGTGTAAATGTGTGGGGATTTGCTAATGAAGATCACCTAATCAAACGATGGACTATCGATTTTTTTTGTAATCTTCATTAATCATGTCATCCTCTTCAGATTACTTTAGATTATCTTATTACTCTACTAGATTATCTTTTTCAGGTACTCGAAACTTGCGTTAAGAACTGTGGCAAGCGATTTCACATTCTTGTTTGTAACAAAGAGTTTATATCTGAATTAGTGAAATTAATTGGTTAGTAAGTTTATTACATTTTTGTCTCCTAACAAAAAAATTAATGCTAGCAGTACCTCTTAATTTCAAATTTCTATGTTAACTTTATTAATTTAGTAAAAGACTTGAAAAACAGTTATCAGTTTACTAAGATTTTGATTTCTGTACATCCATAAATTTTCAGGTCCCAAAAATGGTCCTCCAACAGCTGTGCAAGAGAAAGTTCTTAGCTTGATACAAAGTTGGGTAGATGCATTTCATCAACATCAAGATTTAAACGGAGTCGTTCAGGTGTACCAAGAACTCAGAATTAAGGGCATTGAGTTTCCAATGACAGATCTGGATTCTATGGCTCCAATTCACACTCCAAAGAAGGTTTGTGAACTGTAAGAAATGTGTGTTTGCGAACTGTACAGTACACTTTTCAGTGTACTTGTATGATAAGTATAGAATATATTTTCTTAGAAATATCATTTAATTTAGCACGAAGTAGAATTTTTACTCTTGGTAAAAATACAATGTTATACTTTATTTATTTTTTTTATAGATTGAATACGAAACTTGGTCTTAATATATTACGTAGCTGATATGTACACACAATAAAGACGAATAATAAGTTTTAAAATCTTTATCAAAGAAAAAATCTAAATGTATTTCTTTGCAGTCTGTAAAATCTGAACCTGAAAGAGTAAAAACTCCTCCACAAGCCACAGATCAATCAGGAATGGACAACGTTGACAATGTAGTGCCTACTGGGACTGCTGTTGGCATAGCCCTTACTCCTGAACAATTGTCAAAATTGAAGGCTGATTTAGACATAGTACAGGCAAATATGACCGTTTTTGGTGAGATGTTGAATGAATTATCTTCGCCTGGTCCTCAGCCACCTGCAGATATGGAACTGTTTCAGGTAATTTGTGCATTTAAAAATGAGATAGGCATTGACTAAAGTGTCATTAATCGAATTGTACCCTTCCTAAATAGCTTTCATGTTATCTTTTCTTAAAAGATGTGATTTTAAAGTGACCTAACGAGGTGTTTGGGAAACCGTGCAAGATTATAAAATTGGGACTATAATAAAGGGAGCTGCTAGAGACTAAAAAATAATATTGGGTTCGAGCACTAAATTTTTGGGAAATCTTATTTTATTACTTGTTCGCTTCTTTTTATTTTGATCATCATGGTCGAGTGTTACAACCAATTTTTAAATATTTACTTTCAATTACATTAAAAAATTATCAAAAAAAAAAGGAAAACTACATTATTAAATTCTTAATGTCTTTGATTTTATCAGTCAAAATGTCGGCAGTCATAGCAGTGTTGTTTTCGTCCGATTTGTCAGCGAGTGTAGTACGAGATGGATACATGTGAAGTTGAAATCTCTACACCAAACTAAATTTAACTCTGATGATGGTCCCAAAACGTTCAGGGATACAATAAACGTTCGAGTTACGGACGGATATATGTAGTTCAAGGACCAACAATGCGGACCTAACCACATTTTAAAATGCATACCTTAAATTTGTAAAATTTTACTATTTTTGCGATGTACAGTGGTCAAAAAAAGTATTCATACACTCAAGTTTTCTTACTTTATCTACTGAACTTTTGTTTCTAGGATGACTATTTCTTCAGCACTGAAATCGAAGATAGTAACAATGAATTTAATGCTCTCATTTTCTTTTATAATCATAAAGAATTGATTAAAAAGCAGAAAAATAATTTATTGTATGTAAAATAAATATTCATACACTCAGTCTGAATGTTATAATTAACACAAAACTAAAGACCTAATATTTTGTAAGCAATCCCTTTGCATTTGTTATTGCCTGAAGCCTCCTTGGCGTAGATTCCACCAGGTTTAGTGTCTCTTGAGATGTGATTTCTGCCCATGATTTCTTTAAATTGGTAATGAGCTCTTTTCTGGAAGAACATTTCAATTTTCGAATTTTTTCGCTCCAAACAAGACGCATGAATTTTCAATAGGGTTTTATTTTTCTGCTTTTTAATCAATTCTTTATGTTTATAAAAGAAAACGAGAGCATTAAATTCATTGTTACTATCTTCGATTTCAGTGCTGAAGAAATAGTCATCCTAGAAACAAAAGTTCAGTAGATAAAGTAAGAAAACTTAGTGTATGAATACTTTTTTTGACCCACTGTAAATTCCGTCAGAAATTGGGTAAGGGCAGGAGGTAATACAACGACTGCAGAAGTAACTTTTACTTAAAAGATCAGTTCTCTCTGAAAATAATTGAGCTACCTAGTCTTGAGGATTTCAGGTTGTAAACCAATTTGATCCAAACATTTTGAGATATAAAATTATCATATTGGGATTGGGTTGTTTGATCTTGATTTCATGTTCTGTACTTACTGATAAAATTCATGTTTAAGGAGCTTCATACTACTTTGGTTGCAATGCAAGAGAGACTTGTTGAATTGATCTCGAAATTGTCCAGTGATGAAATTACTGCAGAATTGTTGCGTATAAATGATCACCTAAATAATCTGTTTTTAAGGTTAGAATCCATTGATTACTAAGAATAATTCACAGAAATAAATTCTTATACTCTAGATTTTTGTAGTGTCTAACGCAACTAAACGATTATTAGACCATTTATCCATAATATGTGAATAACTTCTTAAAAACAATTGTGAAACAAGTTTTTCATTGACATAAAAATTATTCTATCCTTCTATAGGTATACAAGGTTTGAGAAAAATCGTAATGCTAAAGAAGGTAATCAAGGTCTTGATGAAGCTGGTTTACAGTCAGATTCTTTGATAGATTTAGGAGACGAAGCTACTGGCCCCATACCAGCTATAACAAAACAGATGGGCAGTTTAGGTATTTATTTAACCTTCCAATTTGGTGAAGGTTATTTAACGTCACCCATCCATTTTTTTTTTGTAACATTTGTGTCTCATATACACACTTAGTAAGTGTTGAACTATTGCTTGAGCAAGTGTTGGAGATTTTTGTTATTTGTTTTATTTATTACAGCCGTAGGACCAATTCCTGCCGCCACATCACCTGTAAAATCACAAGTTCGACTAGATGCTGCTGATTCTGACTTTGATATGTTTGCACAGTCAAGAAATGTAACTTATGAAAATTCCAAAGCAGGGTAAGTTTCAATTGTTTTGTTAACAGTAGTAATTTTGCTTATTGTAAAACGGATTAACACTGATCGCGAACGATTAAAACTTTAAATAAATGACCCCCTTAAGAATTTATGAAGAGAGGGAATATTTTGCGATTAGAAAATTAAATTTTGTGATTCTTTTTGAATTTGGATTTTTTTCGACTTAAGTCCACAAAAAGATTGAAATTTAAAAAATAAGAAGAGAGCATGAAGTGAAATTAGCATAGCCGTTCGTATATCGTAATAATTGTAATAAAATAAAGTGTTAGATTCATTTAACAAAAACTGCTCTCAAGATAGGTACATCAAACCGTTTTATGTAATCATTCGCTCAGTTGAACGAACTAAGTTTTTTTTTTGTGCAACTTAATTTTACTGCTGTAGGGGGTACTTAGGCAGAATTTTCTTGAAGGAAATTGATTGACTTCGCTAAGTCACTTTCCGGTTTCAGCAGGGACACTGAAGCGACTGGATTTCCCTGTGATTTTTTTTATTTTCTCAACTTGAATGGTTTACTCACATGCACTACGCGCACAGTGCATTTTCTAAATCACATTTTCGGATTCAGGAAACGTTAAAATGGATATTTTCGGTTAAAATAAGGGGAAAAAACGATATGAACGCGTCCTACAGTAAGGAGAGAACGTCAATGGTTAGCTGAAACACATCTACAACATCCTGAACGAATTAAATGCAGGAAACAAGAACCTGTTGCACTAAAGGTTAGACGTTTATATTTCGGGGAACCAAAAAAAAAAAATCAATTTCTATGCAAATGAATGAGAGTATTGCAATGTTATACAAATGTGCACCGTTCCAGAGCCAATGCTGCTGCTTGCAACTTTTTTCTTTCCATGTAGTTTACTATTCAATACTTAATTCAAGTTTTCATATGTGTTAAGAGTTCAATAAGAAAAATATCAATTTAGATTAGATTAGAGTGGATAATAGATGGGACGGGACCTACGCCCCACGGCACCGCAGCCACAGAAGATTTATTGTGCCTTTTCCCTTTGGATCTAGTAGACGAAACCTCCCCTCCAAAAGAGGTGGAGGACTTTCCCTACTAGTTCTTTTTGCGCTACTATCTCCTTTGGTCTCAATGAGCCAAAGGTTTCACAATGCAATCGCTCAAACAACAGGTGAGAGGCCGTTTCCTCCTCTTCCTGTCCACAATCTGCAAAACGGTTCCGAGATGATAAGCCCCCATCTTGCGCAGATGCTTCCTGAACCTACCGTGCCCCGTGAATAGGCCTGTAATCAGGAGTAATGTAATATCAATTTAAGTGTTCTACAATTTGAAAAATATTGAAAATCGTTAGCATAGAGAATTAGTATTTTAGAGATTAGAGTAGACTTCAGTCTATCTCAGAACGAATAAGTGATTCTTAATATTATCACTTTATTCTTTTTTCTACCTTTCTTTAGGTTCTTTCAACAGTCTTCTGTTAAAAATTTTTGGAACAGGCAATCAGTAGGTTTTTGTTCCAGATGGTGTAAATAGGTAAAGTTGCTGCCAAGAAAGTAATCACATAACCTTTGTATGCCAACTACGAAAGTACATTTCTGTAGTACCATTACTTGTCCCAGTGAAGAGCTGCTATCGAGATATTCCTTGTTTTTTCGACCTATATAGATATATTATGCAATTTGTTCTCAGTATCTTTGTTATGAATTTTTTTTTTAATGTTTAGGTTAAGAATTTTATGAAGATGTACTTATAATGTTAAGCTTATTCACTAAATATAATTGGCATACATATATTTTTATAAATGATTAAGTTTTAAGTATTGTAAACATCTGATTGTATACTATTTAATAATATATTATGCAATTTCCAGAGGAAGCACATACGAGTCAAACAGTAAACCAGATCAAGTGAGCGGGAATTTAGCAGCTGCAGCTGAAGCCAGAGCACAAGGTAGTCCTCAGAATGCAGCAGCTGCGGTCAGTTCATTTTATTTTACAGTCAGTTTTTTTTAATGTTTCAAATTTTAAGATTTACTTAAAGAAACCTCTCCATTTGGAAATAAGTAAATATTAGTACATATGTTAAATTAGTTATTCCACTTTGTATCCTAAATTTTTGATAGAGTTTCTGGCTTGTAATAAATTTCTGTCTTAGAAAGTTGGTGATCCTTAGTCATCGTAAGGGTAACTAAAAGAGCTTTCTTTTGATCATTTCAATTATTTTTTAAATCTTAGAGTACTGTTCATTTCTTTTTTATGTTTTTTGGTGACAAGATACATTAATTCAAAAGGAAGAAAGATTATTGTCAATTTCAATTGATAATTTTTGGTTATTTCTATTTATGCCCAGCATTCAACCTAGGCACTAGGTCCATCTACAGGGCTTTTTCTTGACCAAATCTTTGGTTAATGTTTTACGTTATGCGTGTATCCCTTAAAAAAAAAAAACTGGTGTGTCTTCTGTCCTGACTGTTGACGTACCTCTACAAATCAAGGAATGGAAACTTTCACAGACTTCTAATCCCCCTGTTGGTGTAGTCAGTCTTAAACAACAATATATGTATTTGAATGGGGCGCCACGATAGCCGAGCGGTTAGAGGCGAGACCTGCGGGTTCGATTCCCGGTCTTTTTAGGCCTTGGATTTTATTTAATGGTTTATAAAAGAAATTTACAGCAAAGTATGTTTGCTAGTCGTCTCCGTCTAAGACATCTAATTGGTAGTTGGACGTTAAGCCTCGCCTGAAAAAAATAGGCGATTACTTTACTACTATATATTGGAATAAAAGAGTTTATTTTTATTTTTTAACTTTCGAGTTTTCGATAGGCTGAAACCATTTCAGAGAATTTCTTAATTTTCGTAAGCAAATACTTTCGTTACTTAATGCTACTTAAGCATTTGTATTGAACTTCTCGTTTTGACATTAAAATTAAAGAAAAGAGACTTAAGTTTCATTTCTAAATGCCAGCCCGTACTAAAAAAACCGAGGGCAAGAAAGTCGACGTACATCCTGAGTGTTTCGTAAAATTGGAACTGCATTGAGAATAAGATATTTTGAAAATTCAGTTTAAAGACATTTTCTTTTAATTATACGTACGCCTTTTTAAGAATATTGTATCTTAAACGTTGTAATACAAGCATCCTTTTATCGTATTGTCTTTAGAATACGATATTTTTTTTTTTATTTTATTTCTATTATTTTACAACAACTTACGAAATGGAATTTTGGTAAATTGAAAGTTTTAACTTATAATGAATTGTTATTTATTTAACTTTAGATGCAAATCTATTTTATTATTAGTATATTTTCTAAACTGCATTTATTTATTTATTTATTTTTGAGTATTGACACTACATATATTTTGTCATTTTGGGTACTGTGTCGGTGTGAATGTCTGTCTACAGGAGTCTGTAATAATGGTAAGAAAAGATTTAGAAAAATGAAAAAGAATCTTGCAAATGCTTTGCATGCATTCATTAGGACCGCCCGCCAATTATAGAAATAATTTTTAATTTTTAATAATCATAAATAGCTAATCAACCTATTCATTACAATTTAATTATTAAAGATATAATTTTACTAATTTAATAGAAAAAAAGAATACAGTTGTTATGTTCAAGGTTTATCTTACATAATTGTAACTCATTGACTTCTTCATATCAATCTGTATTTTTTAGAATACTGAAATTTATAGTTATCCAAACTTAAATTGATTTAAATGTAATTTTTCTAAAAGATTTTCTTAAATGTGCTATTTTCTGATTCTTTCGTTTTTTAGATTGCTTTGTTTAAATAAGAATTGCTAGAATAAAACAAAATTATATTTTGCATTTTGGATAGTGATTCATAAATATTTTTCGTTCTGTTCGTTTGCACGAGCTAGTCAAAGCATTTGTCTAAAACCTCCTTTTTCTTGTTATCCTTTTGAACAATAATTCGTCAATACAGATGTAAGATAGTAGCACTTCTTGATCAGACCTTGATGAGATATTATTTTTGAGGAATATTAAGTTTTTGTCGAGTATAAATTTAAAAAAAAAAAAATCTTGACGTCTTACTTTTTTTCAGGATAATTTAAGTTTTTGATATTGATAGATATGTTGGCCGTCATTTGAATTTAAGTTGGCAAGATTTGGCTCCTAAGAGTATACGTATAGCTGGACGAATGTCAACAAACATTCTTTGATTGAGCTCTCTAAATGTTCGTAATTTTTTAAAATTTCCATCGATTTCTTAACGACTCACGTATTGTGGTTAAATCATTTTTAAAAATGTCTTTTACCGGTTTTGAGAAGTGCGGATTTTTTTTTTTTTTTAAATACAGTTTTCAGTTGAACATGATAACACGAATTTCGTATTTCTTCTAAAATGGGTCACTGAAGATTCTTAGCGATTGTTTTATCTTTAAAAAATAAATAAATAAATAAATAATTTGTGACATCAATTTATTTGAAGGCACATTATCTTTCAAGTTAGTATTTTTTAAAAACTTTTTCTGAATACTAAACATAACCTGTACACTAAGTCTCTCAAAAAACAAGTGTCCATAATTTTGAATTTGCTCTTTTCAAAACTGAAAACCCAAGAATATGTTTACAGTTTCTACTTATTTAATAATTATTGTATAGTATTTTAAAGTTCTTAACGTCCATTTCTTTCACATTTTAGCTCATTAATCAACCATTTTCATGCAAACATGCTTTTGTTTTTTTAATCTTTATTAACAGTTTCTCAAAATCCTGAATAATCAAATCGATTTCGTAGTTTACATGATGAAGTTCTTGTTTCAATAGTATAAAATTTATCTAATCAATACTTTAAAAAAAAATAATAATCCATTATATCAGATTTTTTCCGTTTTAAAGTAAAATGTGGAGCCACAAATACTACATTTTTATCCAGTTCTGTTGGTTATTATTTGTATTTTTACTTTAAGACGTTAACATCTGCGGTCATTGGGGCCCGGTGTTCTTTTCAGTGCACTACCAGTATCCGGTTAGTGTTCTCTCAGTAATGTTTCTATTATTACTTCAGTAAAGATTAAGAATTTAGAAATTAACATGTTTAACAATTTTATTAATCTTTTAACACTGAAAATAGCATAATGGAACTATTACTATTTGAGTTTCTTGGAAATAATATTTAAAAAAAATGAACTTTAAATAAATGTTAAAGCCCAAAATGATGTTTTTATCTCCAGGATACCCAAATTCTTTCAGGTATTTTATTGTTTATAGAAATTTTAAGGTTTTTGCAAACTTGCACTGTTATAATTAAGATCAGTGAAAACTAAAAGATCGTATTTTTTTTTTACCTGCGAACATCCTGAATACATTATCTTTAAATTATGTATGAATCCTACATTTAAACCTAATTTTTATTTTATATATGTATGTATATCATTGAATTTTTCTTTGTTACGATCGTATTACGTATTTTGCAGAATTTAATTGCATTACGACAAGAATGAATTATGAATTCGTAGTGAATGTTTAAAGAAAAAAAAAAATGAACATTTATTTAATTATTTTTACTTTTTCTTAAAATTAAAACATTTTAGTTGAGAGAATTGTGAATAGCCTTGTGTTTGATTGTATTGAATACCATGTCAAATAGGTTAGCCTTGTTTTGCATGGTTAGACCTGCATTATTGACTGTTTAAAAAAAATTTGCATTTTGTTGAACCTGCTTGTAAGTTTTATCAATTCAGATGTAAATTTTTTTTTTTAATCTAGAGGGAGGGGGATATAAAAATTTTGTTGTTTTATTTAAAAATAAAAATCATTAAATTAAAACAGTTCTTGAAGTTTTAAAGTTAACAAAATTAGATAAAAATAAATTTGTTAAATTTTTAATAAATATTAAGGTATAAAGAATTTTCTTGTAATGGAAGAATATTTATTACAGATGCATAAAGAGAGTGATTTTGATGAAATGGCTGCTTGGCTTGCCGAAGGTGTAAGTTCTGTTTAATACTAACCTTAACTGTGATTAACTGTTATAACAGCTGTTCAGTTTATGTTTTAGTTTTAATACGTAACCTCAGTTGCAAACTTGATAAAAAAGGGCCAACCCTAAAGTGTCTTTTCACTTGATATACAGGGTGAACCAGTAAGTATTGTCCATAGGCCTTACTGTGTGTAGTACATCTAAAGTGGAGTTCAATGACGTATTAGCCAACTTCATAATTTTCACTGTTCTTGAGTGACGTCACTTTAAATTTTTTTTTCCTAAAATCATTACCTTTTTTTTCCCAATAAAAATGTAATTACTCAGAAAGTTTTAGTCCGAATTCGATTCTTGAAGACACGGTTAGAAAGACAGAGATAAATTTTCAAAGAATTGATACCATTTCGAAGCATAAGTTATTCTCCTAAAACAGCCTCAATCTTCCTCCTGGATACTGCGTAAAATAAAAGAAATCGAAATTTCATTAAGAAAATTCATTAGGCCCTTATGGGGATCATTATCCGACCTAGGTGCTGGCCACTTTTTATGTAAAAGTTTCATTGTCTAATGTGGGCTTTCAAACGTGGTATATCATTTTCCAGGATACCTTTTCGTCTTCGTAAAAGAGAAATTACGTTTGTTTTTGGCGAGAAAACGTATTCAAAAGCACTCAACAGTGTTAGTTTATCAAGTTGTTTAATTCATTGAAAACTCTTTTTAGATGGACCAGTAGTCAATTTTTAAAGTAGGCTGTCTTAAAATAAGGAAGTCAAAGATTACAAATTGCACTAAAAAAAAAAAAAAAATTCTAAACTCTCTGAAATATTTGAGAAAATATTTTAAACAAGTACTATTCAAGAAGAAATATGTATATTTAATTTATCTCAATTTCTAAGGGTGGTGCTGGAGGTGGAGAAGAATCGTTGACAAGTTCTGAGTTTGAAAGATTTCTGGCTGAAAGAGCTGCAGCAGCTGAAGCACTTCCTACAACTGGTAATCCTGCAGCTGCTACGGTGGCTAGCCCAAGGCGGACAGGCAAACATGCTGAAACTGAATCCTCACTTTTTGCCCTTTAGGTATGTGTGTTTTATTTCTGTTTTTGAGCATAAGAAATGCAAAAGATTTTTTGTAGCTACCATCTTATTAAAAAAAATATAATTAGAAAAAAAAACCTTTTCGAAACTTTGTTTGGACTTGTTGAATCTTGCTCTGGTATTTTACTACAGGCCTTTTGGGACTGAACAGTATTAAAATCGATCTATTCAATCGATCGTTATTCTGCGAGACTTTTATATTTCTGCTATGGAAATTGTTGTTTCATTTAAATGTATACATATATTTTTTTGTTTCAGAAACTACTAAACTCTCCTGAACAATAAAATTTCCAACATATTCTTCTGTACTTATAATTTTTTTTAAAAAAAAAAAAACTTTCATTCCTATTTGTAACGTAACTAAGAAAGGCAGGACCTTAACATGTTAATAAGTCTATGAATACACGTTACTAATGTTAAAATGATTTTATTTATTATTTATAAATATGCCTACAAATGAAAAGTAGGCATAAAATTTATATTAAAAAAAGAAGATATATAAAAAAAATAATAAAAGTGATATAAGTTATATATATTTATATATATATATGTGAATTCCATTTATTAAGATACATTATATTTAGAACAGATTATAAAATATTTACATAGTATACATTATAACATATGAAATATACGTATGTATGTATATAATAATATAAAAACATTTATGTGTGTATGACCAAAGCTTATGTGCATAAAAAGGTGGATAGAATTTTATGCTTTTTATCTTAAATAAATTTATTATTTTATTTTATTACCACCTCTGGCAATGTATGGTTGTTAAATTTATGATAATTGTTAAAAATATAAAAGTATGATTGTTGTGAATATATTTTGTATAAATTATTTTATCTAACCAAAAGTAACATAAACAATCAATAAGCTACATTTAAAGAATTTAAACGTTAAATGGTAATGTAAAGTTAAAGTAAGTTATTGAGATATTGAAGGTAAAATTTAGTACGTTTTGCAACTACTTCAAATTTCAAACCTCTATATCTCCCTTCCTATTGATTAGATTTTAATCAAACCTTAACCGAATTGTAGGGAAAACTTTTCTCTATAACAGTATTGAATTGCAATGTTCTAGTAATAATAGTTATTGAGATATTGACGTGTAAGTTCCCTTAAAGTGTTATTCTGCTGTTACACCTTATGTGGAGTAATGCAATCGTTGAAATAATTGCCCAGTCGATTAACCAGTTAATCGATTTGCATGAAATAATTGTCATTTGATTCGATATTTTTGTTGACGTGAATACGTCTTTAAATTTGAATCATATGGTGGCAATCCAAAAAATCTAATGATAACAAAATCAGAGGATACAGTTTGGCATTATAGTTTTGAATCTATCGTCTACATCCAAAATTAAATTAGACCACTGGATAGCTAAAGGATCAAAGAATTCATTATGATAAGCGAGCACTGTGACGCATCGCGCGCGGTGGAGATAATTTTGCTGCGTATCGAGATTTGCAATTAGTATAACTTTTGACTCGAGAAGCTACGATGAACGTTTAAGTTTTAAACGTTAGCTGTCGTCACAATCTATCGATTGTGTATAAAACTTTAGTGTAACATAGTGGCAGTAAATATAATAAGGTGTTAGAATAAAAAAATATCAAAAATATATAATGTCGGCCTATACGCGTCGAAAAGCAGAGATCGTATACGGTTGGAAAGTGCTCAAGAACAATCGAATGGTAAAAGTCGCAAAGCCGGTGGTGTCGCCATATATCGCAACATCAATAGCTTCACTGGTTGTAATAGAGTTAACATTGACATTTCGGAAATTTATTTGGAAATGAAAGACACAAAAGCTGGTGATGTCTGTCTAGTAAACGTGAAGGCCAATGTCATCTTCAAATTCGTACTCGGGTGTGTGTGTACATCCATCCGGGCACAGCGTTAGCAGAAATTAAACTCTTTATGTTACGATCGTTGATAAAATATTCCAAAACCATCTCTAAAATTATACCCGATTACAAGCCTGATCTTACTACACCAATTATGATAGTTGGTGCCTTTAATGTTGATGTCTCACAAAACCGCTCATTGCCCGACTTCATGCTCAGCGAGTTCAATTTGTCTAATATTGAAACTTCTCCAACAACGTTAGGTAATACCTATATTGATTTAACGTTTACCAGAAATCTCCATGTATCTTGTACGCCATTTGTGTCGTACTTTCCGTATCACTGACCTATAATTAATAAAGCTATATTGTAACACAGTAATTATTTGTTTCCTTGATTTCATCCTAAATACATAAATAAAAATATTTTATATAAAAAATATAACCCGTTACGTAAACGTATACACGTACAACACACGGCCGTGTCCATGACACAGCCACAATAGAGCTTTTTTAATATAGCTTTGGTTGATCTTTATGTCTACAATCTACATAACTTAGCCTTACTTTAAGAGTAGTAAGGCCACTAATTAACTATTATCTATAATCTTTGCCAGATTATGATTAAATTTGGCAGGATCAAGTGGGTCGTGATTTACTAAGTGACATCCTGTTCTAATAGCTATTAAAGGCAAGTGTTACAATCTTCTGTTTTTGAAGTTTAATTTCTATTTGCCTTTTTAGTAAAGGAATACTATAATCGCAGTTTAATTTTACTATTCATTTAAAAATACCTTTCAATTTTTCTTTTGGGACTGCAACTATAAGCATTCTTTAGAAACATCTCTCAAGTAGTACTTACGGTTCCAACTTAATGCTATAACAGGATATAATAATCACGATCAAGATATATTGTAATTTCTGAAATTTTATTTTAAAAGTTACACTTAAGATTGTATCTATGGAAACTGTTGATTTATTGGCAGATGTTATTGTATATCAACTATATTGCATTCTAGCTACAATCTAGATTTCACTTGAAACTATTACACTTTATTAAAAAGTATTGTAAATGGCATCAGCTAATGTTAACAAAGAATCAGTTTCACTCAATGATAAAGATACGGAAAAGTGTGTTAAAGAAATGGTAATCGATTCAACAGAAATTTCCAATTCCAAAGAATGCGTACAAGATGTAAAAGAAATAGAAGAAGAAAGAGTGACCAAAAATGGAAAGAAAGTTCATGAAATAATAAGAAATGTAAAAATGACTTTACAACACCTTGACGAATGTTTAAAGGGTACCCACAAGACGGAAATCAATTTATTTCAAGAAGAGCTGAAATTAGTAGCGGATAATCAGCAATTATTATTTCAATTAGATAGGGAAAAGTTTAAAAATGCTCAACTAAAAAGTAATATTTTATATTACACATATCACATAATTTGTAGCCTTCGTTAGAGAAAATATTGCAATCGGATAGATTATCGAATCTGAGTTTTTATTGGAGGTTCTATTTTTGAGATGATAGGTTCCTAAAATTCAGGTTATTAAAAATTGGGCTCTGTGCCTGTATCTGACCTTTCCAATAACTGGAAAACTGATAGTTCAAATTTGATATTTCATCTAGGTTTCTTCCATGGTACATGGTAGTAATTTGAAGAAAATTATTCCAAGTGAAACATTTCCCAGTTCGTACAATAGTGGCTTACAAGAATCTCTATTTCACGTATTTAAACATTTTTTAAAGCACTTCTTTAGTGTAATATACATACTTAAAACTTTTAAAATGTCGAATTCAAACTAAAAGACGTGGCAGCAGTTCTTTTGTTCTCTCAGTTTTTCTCATAAAATCTTTCGGTTTGATCTATTTTTTAAATATTTACAAAGAAATACGCATATTATTTTTACTTACTTAAATTTCGATTCATTACCCTCTCCTCAAACAGCTTGAAAGAAATTGAAAAGTGTAAACATTAGTTTTAAGATAAATTGGATGAAATATTATTGTTTTTTTGTATTCCTTTCACTCCCCAGGATTTGCTAGTTCTGGCAGTTTATATTTTCAATCAAGACCACAAAAAATTACCCATGACATGACAAATGAATTGAAATCTTTGAACGATAGATGCAATATATTGACGGATGTACTAAGAAAAAGAGACTGTCAATTACGCAAAGCAAAACAAGAAATTGAAATTTTACAAACACATAATAATAGTTTACAAAAAGTAATAAAATTTAAGGAAAGAAAATATATGAGGCTACTAAATAAATTTGCTGAATTAAACTACAAAAGAAAACCTGTGGTATTTATAATTTTTTATTTAATAAATTCTACTTTGGTATTTGTTATAATAATAATTTGCAAATAAGGCGTTAATATAAATATTTTAATATATAATGCACAACTTATTTTGCTTTTATTCATTTTGATGCTATTAATTAGGATGATAATAATTCTGAACAAATAAAACGAGAAATAGTTAATTTAAAAACACAATTGAAAAACCGAGAAAAGCAGAACCAAACTCTTACATATATTAATAATCGATTGAAGATAGCGCTGACTAGAAACAAATCGATGTATGATCTTTCAACGCAAGTAACTGAAAATGATTTAAATTTTCTTCACAAATGCCTAATAACTGGTTAATGTTAAAAAAATATTAAAAATAAATTTTGAAAGTATACTGAAATATGACAAAAATAATTTTAATTATGTTAGCATATAATTTAATTTATTTATTAGTATAGTACTTGTTGTAATATCTATCATTCATTGGTTCAGAACTCTTTTTAGTCATAGATCAGTCATATTTACTCTACATTGCAATAAATTACATAGGTTTGAAATGAATTTTTCCTCCTCCTCTAACGCAAATACTTAGTTCAGGCTAAAAATAATTGTAATATTATATTGTATAATGAATATACGTTGAATTAATAAAAGATAATGAAGAAAATATTACGGGAAGAAAAAATTGTTGACAGTTTCAGTGATTATATTTTTTTTGTATTGCCATGCTGGGGACTTCTTTTTAAGGGCAATGAAACATATTTTACAGATACAGATTAACAATTAACACTGATTTGATAATATTTGAGAATTTTAAAGTATGCACATTTAATTCTCATATTAAAGCTTTCATTTTATCAATGTAAGGGTTTTCATTTTATTTATTAATATGATGTAAAGAAGAAAAGCAGTCACCGCTTACCTCAAACGGAAAGCTGAAAATACGCGGCATCCTGAAACAAAGCGGAAACTTTATATAATATATAAAATTCAAGATGTTTAAAATGTTAATTGAGATGCCAGGGTTAAAAACGCAAGAAAAAAGTCCATATTTAAAACAGTGTTTCTGAAAGTAAGTTTTCTGGGGCTTCTAGTAAGAAAAATTCCTGCTGGATAGATTTGGAACCCTTCATCTTTATGTGAAAGTCCATGCATTAATAAACACTTAGCTAAACTCAATTTCAGTTCTTATGTGCAAACATCTTTCAAGTTCATTTAATAAAGAGCTTATAAATAATGGAAGCTTTCATTACCTGGACATTTAGAAAAGAATTTACTAAATTCTTCCTTAACATTTTGTACCAAATTTTGTAATACTCACCAATAAGGTGCCATAGTTTCTCTCTTCAAACACAGAAAGTAAAAACATAGCATACAATCAATCCTCCTAGAAAAGGAATTTATCGTACAGTACCCAGAAAAAAAAATTATTGCACTGCCCGGGAATCGAACCCGGGTCGCAAGAATGGGAATCTTGCATGATACCACTACACCAGCAGTGCCTCACTCGGCGATTCAATCTTAGTTTGTAAAGAAGTATACAGAATGAACTTCTTCTTTTTTTTCATACCATAAATCTTATAAATTATATTTTTTCCTTTTAACCCGGTTGAAATTATTATTAAAAAAAAAATAATGTGTGTAAAATAGAACAAAATTATTTTAGTGAAGATTCTTGTACAGTAATGTTGGCTAAGCTAATATACAGGACACCACCGTCAGCAGTCAGCACACTATCATTATCATATGATCCTAACCTCTAGGTTTTGCGTTACCTACTGCCCACCTTTGAAGGTATTTTTTTTTTTTTTTTAACCAATTTGTAGTGATAGCCAAAAAAAAAAACATTGTGCAGCTTAACAGAAATATGTACACAGTCTCTAAGGGTCCTAGCAAGATTGTAGCCAAAACACGAAGAGGTATGTACAATATGTTATTTTATGTGGCTATTTTCTTACAGTATTTTTCCATTATCATTTATTCCCAGTATTTCTAAACAATATTTTCTAGGCATAACGCAAAACTTGGAAAGGTTGGAAAATCTTAGAGATTCTAAAAAACCTCCAGAAGAAAATGTTTCCACAAATAGGTACATTGCAACCATTTATATATTTTAAGAAAATTTTGACTGTTTTGACATTGTCTGTTTGATTTTTTATTTTTTTTAGACTGATAAACTTATTTTAATATTTCAGTGTACCCAAACCTTATTTCCAACCTGTGAATGGCAAGAAATCACATACTTTGAGGTCCCCTCAAGAAGCAATCACTCCACAACATGAGGAAGTTATAAAATTTATTTATGACTGTAAGTTATGTATTTTAGTATTCAGTAAATTTATGAAGGAAGATAAATAGTTCACGTAGGAAAATTTATGTTTAGCGTGGACATCTGTGTGCAAGGAAGGAGAAGAAGACAGTTCTGTGGAAACAGATTTGCAAGGTAAAGAGATTCAAAATACGTTAACATTATGGGATGCTATAGAATCTACTGATACATAACTTTATTTACAAACCCATAAATTTTTTTAAAATCTGGAACCAAGCCTTTAGACTCAGATTATGTAATTCTCAATTTCGAAACAATAGTGTCAAATAAAGTAGTTTAGTGTTTCGCACGGTTAAGCACATACGTACATCATTTCCGCTATTTAGGTTCATTACATAATGTAAACTTCCGTAAGATCATTTATCCATTTGCGTGTGGTAAACTAAAAAGAAATTGGAATTATTACCTTTGATTTTTTTTATCAGGCTGCAAATATTGAATTTCTTGTTATGAGATGTAAAATTTAAGCACTCTTTTGAATATACTTAAATTTTTTAGTTAAAGATGTTACGTTTATGGTTTTAACTCTCATTGTATGTTTTTCGCAATACAATACAGATTTTAATAATTTTTATAGAGAGTTAGGACAATACATAATTTTCACTTTTTCTCATAAAGTGTTGTGAAAAAGGCAAATTTTTAAGTTTTAACCAAAAAATATTCATTTTTAAATTCCACGGAGTCTAAAAAAGTAGTTTATAGAAAAATGGTTTCTATTTGTATATTTTGTACACAAAATATTTTAAAAAACGTAAAGTCACAGGAAGATGAAACTTGATATTTCATTTAAGTCCCTCCAGAGACTAGAACCGTGCGATCAACTAAAATTCCAGTTTACTAAATGAAAATTCCTATTTGTTTTAAGGTTTTTCTCGAAAATGACCCAATTATTGTATTTTAAATCACATTAGGCGCCACGGTAGCCTAGCGGGTTAAGAGGCGAGACCTGCAAAAGCTAATATGCATTGTGGTAGTGGGTTCGATTCCCCGGTCTTAGGCCTTGTATTTTATTTAATGGTTAAATGAGAAATAGTAAAGTACGTTTGCTATTCGTCTCCGTCCACGACACCTAGTAAATGGTGGACGTTAAGCCCCTCCTGAAAAAATAGGCGATTACTTTACTTTTACTTTTTTTTTACTATATTTTAAATCATTAGGCGCGATAGAATTTGATGAAATTGATTCCCGGAGCTTTTTTTTTCGGTGCACTGCCTCAAGCCTTCGGACCGTATTATTTTTTTTCTTATAGATGCCATTGTCCATCAACTCACCGGACAGTTAGCTTTAAGAAGCTCGTAAGAAAAGGAAAAATCTAAGGGGCCAACATCTGGATTACATTCTTGAGCATCAAAAATATTACACGATAGAAATGATAAAATTGGGAAATTTTTTTTGGATTGCTGTTTTTTTTAAAGTGTTGTTAAAAAATTCTTGCTTTTATAAAGTTCTAATTTACATACTTGTTCCGTTATAATTTACAGGATCACCTAGAATAGTTTATTACGAAGGAAGTGAGCCTAGTCTGGTTTTACAAGGTCAGTTAATTAACTATTTAATTTTAGGCAATAACAAAAATTGGTATTCTAAGGTTCATACTTGTCTAGCTTCCATAAAACTATATTTTTATAGAAAATTAATTTATTTCTTGATTTTTCATTAAAAATGACACCGTTTATGGTAAAAACTAAATTAAAAACATTTGATATTTAAATTTTGTTACAGATTTCAAACCTTTTGATCTTGAATCTTGGTGGGGAAAACGTCTATTCAACACCATAACCAAGTCGATACCATGAACATCAGACAGATTGTACTGGCCCTTAAGTACCAAGGAGGGCTTAACATTTCAAACTCCTTCCTCACCACTCTGGGATCCATTTCGTTTCCTTTTTATTCTCTCAAGATGCTGACTTCAGGAAAAAAAAAAAAGAAAGTTTTTCTTTTTTTTCTGATAATGATAAATTAATATCTTTTTTTTTTATTCCCCATAATCTGAACATAAAGCTACCAGAGAAAAGAAGTGCAAACAACCAGAGTGTAAAAGAAAAGTCTGTTACCGGCCTTTTAATTAGAAGGAGTTAACCAAGACAATATTTAGGATTAGTTATTGATGTATGTATATGTTTTATACATATGGTATATCTTAATATATACAAATTCACCGACAGAGACTCCTAGAACTTCAAAATGGTACTCTTGGCCATATTGCTTAGAGAGTATCCATTTTATTTAGAGTGTCCATCGGTATAGTCCAATCGTGTAAAGTAGTCGCCATTAGAGTTGCATGTTTTATTAGTTGTTGATCTTTTTGTTGTTTTTTTTTTACAACTTTGTTGGATAAAAAAAAGTCCGGTGCCCTTTTAAACTACCTTATAAGGCAACTCATTCCAATTTTTATAATGAAAAAGTTATTTTTCTAAAAAAATAAAATAAAAGTTGCATGTGATTTAAGATGGTTTAGTTTTTTTAGGGTACTGTATATAAGTAATGTTGTTCTCAGAACACTTTCTAGAGAAAGTAAAGCGAGGTAAATGTAGTTTTTTACCACGCTAGCAATGTGATAAAACGTTTTTACTGTGCGTTATAATATATAAAGTTGTTAATTGTTCCTCCATTCTGCTGTCAGAACAGCAAATATCAAAAGAGGCAGTCAGAATTGAATAAATGTTGCTTTATAAATTTCTCGCATTTAATTCTAAATACCCCACTTTCTATTTAAATAAATAAATGTAGTATTTTTATTGTTAATTTTTTTAAACATGGTTTTCAATTTTTTTCTGTCTAATATTCGGTAAGCCATACTGCTACTGATCATTGAAAATATAATATCAAATGGTTATAATTGTAGAGTATAGGTTATCTTTTATTAGGTGACATTCAAAAGTAAAAAAGATTATTGCCAATTTCAGTCCAACCAGTTTAGATTGAAGTGGACGATGATCTTTCTTCCCTTTGAAATAATTTTACGTAGTTAAACTATTAAAAGCATTCAATTTTTGTTAATAAGAAAATTAAAGAAGTGCTTTTTATTTATTAAAATAGTAGAGCAGTTTTAGATGTGCTTGTAGTCATATAAATAAGGAAAAGGTTAGAGGTAATGATTATAGTAAAAAAATCGTACGTTTTTTTTTGTTTGGTGAACTGTTAAATGAAAATTTGTGTAACACTGGTTGAGAAAAGTTTACAAAAAAGGTAACAAGAAAAGAAGAACAACAACAATTTCTGAACATGCCGTTTTTGCTCATTTTCGGCAACTTTTTTTTCCCCGAAATCTATCAAATCTGGGTTGTTGCAAAAAAAAAAATTACAGTTACAAAGGGAGGGTTTTCCCTATATTTTAAAGAAATTTGGGAATTTTCATCTTTTACAGAAAAAGAGAAGAAAAATTTCACGCTTTTTCTAGCAGTTTTTGATGATGAACCCTTCATAAAACTGTCCTACCGGACTATTTTAATAATTGAATAAGATTATTTGCTATTTTGATGCAGACTTATTGTAAATTAAGAGAAAGCACTTAAATGAGCACTCAATTTGGGAAATGAAATTTTACTACTGAAACATCACTAAATAAATAAATATATCTACTAGTATCCCAGCAGAATATGATTATCTCAGGAAGTGAAAAAGAGTTGTTTCTTTAACAATTAAAACAAAAAATTATAATTAAAATAATTACAAAACTAAGGACTAAGTTTTTTAAAAATTACATCGCTGACGAGAAGCTCACAAAACCTTTTCTTGGCAACTTTTGTTCAGCCCTCAGATACAAGGACTGTTCCAAGTGTAGATGTATACCGAGAAAATCTGCTTAGCAGAGTTAGTTAACATGTACATTGACCTTTAAAAAGTAGTTCACTACCGAGGGTATTTCATGAAGCGATTTCCCTCGTCAATGTATATTGATCGACCTTCAGTCTTTCAAATCTAACTGGAACCAACCATCCCAATTGAGATAATTTTCAGATACTAAACCAAATGGATAATGTTAACTAAACCTTTTAGATGGAATGGACTTACCTTAAATGACCTACTTAAACTGATTTTCTTCTAATAGTACTTGGTTTCACTACTATAAACAATTAAAACTTGAGTGAAACAGTCGCCCCAGGAAGGCCCCCAAGAAATCAATTTTATTGCAAGTATTTCAATCAAAAGCAATAAGTGTTTAGCTTATAGATCGGTTCATATATAAGTCGTTCATGAGATTCAGATTTGCGACAAGACGATTTCCTTCAAACACGGAATTTTGTCATTTAATTCACATTTTACCATTTACAATTTTTTAAACAGAGGAGTCAAAAATTCAAAATGAGTTCCATAAATCTTGTATGATGTTTCTAGGAAAATGTATTGCAGATATAGTCATTCATTAAGCTAAAATCGAATAAGATTTAATAGCATAATTTAATATATCTTTACGATAATACATTCAAATGAAAGAAAATTTAAGGCGGATGCCTTAACTTTTGATGACAATTTTTTAAGGAATTAAAAAAGATATATTTGTTCACAAATAGAATTTATTTAAATATTATTACATAAGATCGTAAAACGTACGGACCCTCCCACTTGTCAGACGCATGCGATTTGCATTTGCACAATTGACACCGATTTATGAAGGACAGTGAGTGACAGGTTACAAAAGGGTGTTACAAATTTTATGTATCTCTTTACATGTAAGATAGCTAATTTCATTTGATTGTGCAATTTTGTGATCAGATCAGTAATTGTTTCATTTGAGTACTAGTGATTAGTGTATTATCTTTACAGAATTGTTTTTAACTGGAGAAGGTTATGTTTTTTTAGAGTACTTAGTCAATTCATTTTTTTTTTGTGTGTGTGAAATAAAAGTCTATTGTGGCAATGTTGAGCGCTTAAAAATGAGGCATTATTTAGTGAAGACATTGTTAACTTGTGGATTTTTAATATTTTACTTCAGTACAGTGGTACGAGGAGATGTTTCGACCAGTACTCCAGAACATAATAATGTAACACTTCCTGATGTTAAGAGTAAAATTGTTTTAGGAAATCAAAGCTTATCAACAAATTTTTCAGTAACTTCTCCAAAAACGGTTAACAATTCATCGAAACCATTGTTAAATAAGAATATAACACGAGTGCAGGTTATCGATTCAAATAGCAACAGCCAATTTAATATAACATATTTTTCCAACAATAAAGAAAAACCAGAAGTAAAAGTTGAGAAAATCGAGAAAGGAACTGGAGAAACGAAAGAGATTATCCCGTCAGTTGCTCCTATTTCTACAACTGCGAAGAGTAATGTTTCCACCACAGCTACAACAACTATTAGCACTACAACACCAAAACCAATAAATACAACCACAGCAGCTCCTAATGAACCGGTTTTGCCTGAAAAAGGTTCAGCTGAAGCTGAGCATAACAGTTCTATGGCTATTTTCTTTGTACTCTGTGTGTTGGCGCTTGGAATAATTTTAATACATTTCATGCTAATGACAAACTTCTCATACTTGCCAGAGAGTGTAGCAATAGTCTTTTTAGGGGCACTAATAGGATTAGTTATAAATTTGATGTCTGACCAAAATATTGGCAATTGGAGAAAAGAAGAAGCATTTTCACCCACAGCTTTTTTTCTTGTACTTCTCCCACCAATTATATTTGAATCTGGTTATAATTTACACAAGGGAAACTTCTTTCAAAATATTGGTTCTATTTTAGTTTTTGCCATAGCTGGTACAACAATTTCAGCATTGATAATTGGTGGAGGAATCTATCTTTTGGGACTTGCTCAGGTAGCTTATAAGTTAAGCTTTATGGAAAGTTTTGCATTTGGTTCATTAATTTCTGCTGTAGATCCTGTAGCCACAGTAGCTATTTTCCATGCTTTGGATGTTGATCCAGTTTTGAATATGTTAGTTTTTGGAGAAAGTATACTTAACGATGCTATCGCTATAGTGTTAACTACTTCTGTTTTTGAGTCAAGCAATCCAAAAATGTCATCATCAGAAGCTGTACTAACAGGAATCAATAAATTTTGTCTTATGTTCTTTGCATCGGCCGGCATTGGTGTTGTGTTTGCTTTAATGAGTGCTTTATTGCTTAAACATGTTGATTTAAGAAAAAATCCATCTTTAGAATTTGGAATGATGTTAGTTTTTACGTATGCTCCTTACGCACTTGCTGAAGGAATACATTTATCAGGTAATTCTGTTTTTTTATTCAATGTTGTTTTCAAATATGATTTTTGGTAATTAACTAGTTTATTTATTTTTTTAAAGGGATAATGGCGATACTTTTTTGTGGTATCGTAATGTCTCATTACACTCACTACAATCTGTCAACTGTAACCCAAATTACGATGCAACAAACCATGAGAACGCTTTCCTTTATTGCTGAGACCTGTGTTTTTGCATATTTGGGTTTGGCCATATTTTCATTCAGACACAGAGTGGAACTGGCTTTGGTTGTATGGAGTTTAGTACTTTGTCTGATTGGAAGAGCATGTAACATATTTCCTTTAGCACTTCTAGTGAACAGATTTCGGGAGCATAAGATCACGAAGAAAATGATGTTCATCATGTGGTTTAGTGGTTAGTTAATTTAAATATAATATTTTATACCTTAAATTAGGACGCATTAAGTCTTACAATAATTAATTTATTTTATAAAAGGTAATTTTCAAATCAGAAAGTCTAGAAAATATAATGCCTACTTAAATGAATTTAAAGTTCTCTTTTTGTATTTTAGGCTTGAGAGGTGCAATTTCATATGCTTTGTCACTTCATTTAGAATTTAGTGACGAAACTAGGCATGTTATTATAACCACCACCCTTATAATAGTTCTTGTCACTACACTCATTTTTGGAGGTGCTACAATGCCCTTGATGAAGGTTAGTTAAATTGATTAAATTTTCACATAATACTTCTTCACTCCAGCAGTGTTGTTAAGTACTAGATTGGAAGGAAAGATTTGCTGCTTTAAGGTGGTATACTTTGAAGTTGCATAATACAAATAATACCCACTATTTGATTAATCGAAATAAGCACTATTTAGCATGTGAGCATTCTTTGCCATCAAGTTTATTTTTCCCCTAAAACTGTAAAAATAGGGTTCTCAGGATTCAGGGAATACGATGAATACCGTTTATGCTTAGTACTTAATGATGAAGGACCTACCAATATATCTAGTTGCTTATAAAGATTATAATTCGTTGGCGTACGTTGTGAAACTCTTACTTGTACAGTACGATCGGTGTCCAAAGCCGAAGCGTTTCCAGTAAATTTCGACGATTTCTTGATGATAAGGGTCTGCCTTGATTGCTTTACCTATTATAGTAAAATTTATAGGAAAGATATATTGTGTATACTTTCGTGTGGGAACCAATTTTCATAATGAGGCATGATTTGTAATAATAATAATTGGTTGACGGTCCGAAAGTGTCCGTGTGTTATGTTTTAGTGAATAATCATCTAAACATTCTGAATACCCCAAAAAAAAAAAATTATAATGGATCTTTTTATTGCTTAAAACAAGTAAGTAAAACAAACCTCAGATGTAGAAATAGTTGCCGATTATTCAAGTGGTACGCACTTATCTCGTGTTTATTGTTTATTTTTAGAATTCACTTCAAACTTTTGACATCAATGCTATGGCTAACAATTGGTAGCTTCGCGATTACTTGAATTGTTTGAGGCGTTCTTGTCCTTTAGTTGCCACAATTAACGTGAGGGTTATCTTCCAAGATCAAAAATCTACTGACAGTAATATTTGGGTTTAACGTTGCACAATGACTACTGTCGCCGTAAACAGCATAAGTAAGGGATATCCAATGGGGATATCATCCGATTATCTATAGCAGTATAATAAAATGTTTGCGAGATTATAAAATACATATTTACTGCCATGATTCCAAATTGTTTAGTACATGTTTCAGGGAGGGATACTTGAATTCCAATGAATAGTTTAAAGCTTTTCAGAAAAAAAAACAAATCATTTTAATACTTTGCAAGGTCTAAAGACCCCTTTTAATATTAGGATCTAAAAATCTTATTCCAAAAAAGTTGTGCCTTACATTTGTGAAAAAATAATAACAAATGAAGAAATGCAGAATTTTTGGTTTTCAAAAGTTGTTTTGGTTTTTTCAGCTGTTGCAAGGAAGTAAGAAACCAACCGGAAATCAAAGAAGAAGGAAGAGAAAAGAAAAAGCTTTATCACTCAGCAAAACAAAAGAATGGGTAATTGATTTTTTTTTTTTATAATGAAATTAGCTAATCAAGTGATGTTACCTACCTTTTAGGGACAAAAACACAAGATAACTCAAAAGTTAAATTTACGAACACATCTCTTTATTTCACAATTGTTTGATGGTTTGATTACATGAAATACATAACAGATAACACAATTATTAAGTTCAGGCACACAGTTGTTTTAAATAAGCACACAACTAATAAAAGAAACATAGGGTTCACATAGAACATACACTGGGCCAAAAAAGTCTGTGAACACTAACCTAAATTTTATTACTTTTATTATTATCTTATTAGAAACTTCTTTTATTTTCAAATGAAATATACTATTCGATAGAGAGAAACCAGAGTTTTTCATTTTATATTCAATCTTTTATTTTTGTTCAGCAGGAATATCACAATTAAATGTTTAACAAAACAACACCCCAAACGAATGCAAAAAAAGTCTGTGAACACTTTGCAGATAATAAATCATTCTTACACATTGTACGTGAATTATAAATTTTAAAAACTTGTAGGACCTCCTATGTTCCTAATCACTTCCAACAAACGAGCTTTCATCGATCCTAATAATTTTGTGGTCGTCAATGTTGGCATTTTATCCCACTCTTCTAAAATAGCGTTTTTTAGTTGTTCACGGTTTCTTATTCCTCGTTTATTTATTTCGCGGCTGATTTCATCCCACAAATGTTCTATTGGGTTAAGGTCTGGCATTTGTGGAGGGGTGTTTAGGCGCCAGAGTGTATTATTTAAAAGCCATTCCCGAGTTTTTGGTGCGGTATGTTTCGGGTCATTGTCTTGTTGGAAGACAAACGTTCCCTCCAACCCTAATTTTTTTGAATTTTCTTTTAAATTGCGTCTTAATATATCCACATACACATATTGGTCCATCATACCATTAATTAGATCTAACTTGCCCACTCCTTTAGCACTCATGCACCCCACACCAGAATGTTGCCTCCCCCATGCTTAAAAGTAGGCTTCATATTTTTCATTTTCATAGCTTCATTTCTTTTTTGCCACACTTTTTGTCGTCAATCAGACCCACATACATTGAATTTCGACTCATCTGAAAAGATTACGGTTTCTCAGAAACTAGAAGGCTTAGAAACATATTCTTTCGCGAAATCCAATCGGCGGTTACTATTTATTTTATTGATTAAAGGTTTTTTCCTCGGGACTCGACCGCAATAATCGTATTCATGTAATTTATTTCTAATTGTATGTGGTGTTACGCTTACACATAACCACTTGATAATTCTTGACTGATTTTTTGAGCGCTTGTCCTGGGTTCTTCTCGAACAGACTTCAGAATTTGCCGTTTATGAAAGGAATTAAGTTTTGGTGGCCGTCCACTGCGTGGCCTACTAATCACATTTCCGTACTTTTTAATTATATTATGCACCGTTGAAGGGTTTTTTTGAACTATCTTCCCTATTTCTCGAATACTTTTTCTTTCATTTCGCAACGTCACAATAAGTTCTCGAATTGGTCTGGGAACTTCCATATTAGTGGTTAAATATGTACTAATTAGATTATTTATTCACAAAACTGACTGTAGTGGTTTCTACAATACAATAGAGAACTTTGAATTGAAACTTTATTCAATCGTTTTTCTGTTTGTTATCTTAATGTTTTTACATATTTATACAGCTGTTCACAGACTTTTTTTGCATTCGTTTGGGGTGTTGTTTTGTTAAACATTTAATTGTGATATTCCTGCTGAACAAAAATAAAAGATTGAATATAAAATGAAAAACTCTGGTTTCTCTCTATCGAATAGTATATTTCATTTGAAAATAAAAGAAGTTTCTAATAAGATAATAATAAAAGTAATAAAATTTAGGTTAGTGTTCACAGACTTTTTTGGCCCAGTGTACATATTTCAACAATCGCCAGTGCAAAAATATACAATATGAAAAACCATTAACCATAACCATACAACTACCTTTTTCCCACGTCAAAACTCGTACATTCTATATAAGCAGTGTTGCCACACATTTTTTTTCTTTTTTTTGTTATTTATTGTAAAATTCGGCATTTTATTACCAGGGCCAAGCAATAGATTCAGAACATCTTTCAGAGTATACAGAAGAAGAAAATTTAGAAGTAAATTTCCTGCAAACCAGGATAAGAGGGTTCGCCAAATGGGATTATAAATATTTTATACCTTTTTTCACTAGAAGATTCACTCAACAGGTGCGCTTAATTAATTTTTTTTAAGACAAAAATGTGTCCTATGAAGGTTATAAATTACTAGGCTATCCAAAAATTGTTTGTTTCTTTGTTACAGGAGTTAAAGGATTGTAAATCCCAAATGACTGATTTGACAAACCAATGGTACCAAGCAATCAGGGTTTCACCTAATGAATCTGATGACGAAAGAACAGCCAGCTGACAGTTAGATAATCCGTTTGCTCCGCCCAGGATTTAAGGTTTTTTTTTGTTTTTGTTTTTTCAATCACACCAAGTCTTTGGGGGATCAATGTGTTAGTGATATAATTTATTGAAGTAAAAGTAAGTGAACTAATCGCCTATTATTTATTTATTTATTTATTTTTAAAGACAACGTTTAACGTCTACCAAATTAAGTGTCATGGAGGGCGAGTAAAAAAAGCTCTTTATTTTCCATTCAAAATTTTTCCAACAAATGAAAGTATAGGTGCATTCAGGACTTGCCCAACTGGGACTTCCCCTTACTAGATTGGTCTCACAACCATTACATCCTGATATATATATACAGGGTGGGGCAAAAGGTATGGACCGGTTTTAAAGGGATGTAAAACAAACACAATTCAATTTACAGTAATTATGTTTATATTGTTTAATTCAGTACAGAATCTAGTTTTTTACATTAAGTTTGAAAGATGATATCACGTAGGTGGCGGCCGTCAGCCGCGATGCACTCTTGAAGGCGAATTCTGAAGTTTGCGATGCACATTTCGATGGGTATTGCCGTAACTTTCTCTCTGATTCTGTCCTTAAGTTCTTCCTGGGACGATGTTTAAAAACTTTTTCCTTAATGTACCCCCAAGGGAAAAAAAAAAAAAAATGCTCAAACCTGGTGAGCGCGCAGGCCACTCCACGTCACCCCTCAAAGAGAACACTTGCCTCAATCTCGCCATTGAAATCCTAGCAGTGTGGGATATAGCCCCGTCCTGTTGGAACCAGATGTCTCCCAGATTAGTTGCTTCACTCGAATTCTTCCAGCTCAGGTTCAAAAAAACTCTTCCAACATTGTCACATAGCGCTCAGCGGTGACAGTGACGGTTCGCTCATTATCCTCGAAAAAGTAAGGACCAATAATCCCAAATTGGGATACAGTCACTTCAGTATCCCAGGAAGAACTTAAGGATAGAATCAGAGAGGAAGTTACGGCAATACCCATCGAAATGTGCAGAAGAGCGGTTGAAAACTTCAGAATTCGCCTTCAAGAGTGGATCGCGGCTGACGGCCGCCACCTACGTGATATCATATTTCAAACTTAATGTAAAAAAAACTAGATTCTGTACTGAATTAAACAATATAAACATAATTTCTGTAAGTTGAATTGTTTTTGTTTTACATCCCTTTAAAACCGGTTCATACCTTTTGCCCCACCCTGTATTATTTAAATAGAAAAGTTCTCCAATTTTTCCAGTAAAACCAGTAAATACGGAGGAATAAAACAGCTGTCTGGATCTAAATATTAACCCACTCAGCTGTCAGCTGTTCTCTAGCTTGTCTGGTGATACCCATTCATTTCATGTATTAATATCTACAGAACCAATTTATTGTATAATTGCTATATTATTTGCAGATAAACCATGGCTTATGTTTACTAATAATGGGGCTAATTCAAATATATGTTAGTATCTAAAAAAATTAAAATGCTGATATAAAATAAGAAATTACAAAATAAAATTACAACACTATATCGCTGCATTACTAAATTACATTACTAACTACATTTCCTATAAGTTTGATTATTATTTATAAGGTTATTTTAATTTATGTAAAACTTATAATTTCCTATCTTTTTCTCTTTTTTTTCGGAAAAGTGGGTTAACTATGTGGAAAATTAGAGACAGAAAATTGAATTCAAAAGTGACTAGAAAATGGTTTAAGAATTAAAATCTTTTCTCGGTATTTTTATAGTGCGCCACTCTAATAATTGGGGTTGAAGAAAAAAAAAATTACTTGGATATATTTTACTTTAATAAATATTTCACTTTTCTCCAAATTCATGTCTAAGAACAATTGAAAACATGAAAATCATGGTTTCTGTTTGTTAGTATGTTATCGCTGCGAGGTGTCAAGTCGCATTTTACAAACATATGTTCTTTTATAAGTGGTACAACATGATTATATTCCCAACATATTTCTTCTTTTTTGTTTTTTCTAGCATTCAGCAATTTATTCTAGGATCATAGAAAACTCACGGTGAGCGTTCCGCACCCGTTTTTTTTTTTTTTTTTTGGATGAAACAATAAGCGATTACTTTACCTACTTTTGCTTTACATATTATTTAAAAACTTAACTTCAAAGTTACTTTTAAAGCAAACTTCTTCGAAGCAGTAAAAACGACAAAACCTTAATACTACTTACTAGAGCTGTATCTTTTAATAACTTTGTAAAGTTCAATCCTGAAATTACCTTTGAAAAAGAAGAAGAAGAAGAAGAAAAGTATTTGTTTTGCTTGATCGTCGTCGCATAATCGTTTAAACGATTAATGTTTCGTAATAATTCGTAACGTAAAATTAGGTCATCAGCTTTATTTGTGAATACTAAAGTGTCCTGTAAATGTTGCTGATTTTGCTGCATTATACCACCATTTTTTCTCATTTTGACTGCCTCAATTTACTTTGAAACTAGAGAAGTATTGTTTACTTTCTTAGAATAGCCTTAGTAGACGATTTTTAGCCTATTATTTTCCTCCATGCTACTAAATCCTAGTACGAAAAAAAACTAGGCCCCCCTTACATGTTTACTTGAAGAAAAAAAAAAAATTGTAGGATCAGCACGGTCTCGGTTCCTTCAATTTCATTTTTTTAAAAAGTTTTTAATTTAATTTAATTTTTTACTGCGCTTTCAAGTCTTTGTCCGTTACTTTTTCCTAAAAGTGTCCATTACTCATAAGGCTCAATGAAAATCGAAATCAGCTGTTCTGGTTACATGTCTGGGTATAAGAAGAATCAGCTGTTCTATCACAGCTGGTATAAGAAACAAAACATTCTAATATTTAAATGGCAATCCTATAAAATTGTGTGTTCAACCTTGTGAAGCTTTTTTTTTTTTATTGGTGTAAGATTTTTATTAAGCAAAATTAAAAATTGTGTTGATTTTTAAAAATTTAGCCACTTTATTGGTTACTTGAAAGTTTAGAGGTAGTGATAAAATTATTACTTAAAAAAAAAAGTTAGGTGTAATTCTAGATTGATTTTAATTACAAAAAAAGGTAAGATGATAAATTTAAACAAAAAAAAATAAAAGAAAACAGTATTAAATTATATTTAAATTTAATTGTTTCTATATATTATAAATAATCTTAACCTAGTCAAAAAAACATTTCTAGACTCATTAAAAGTCATACACTTTTATTTCTCCAGAGGAACCTTCTAATTGTATGAATAGTTTACTTTAGTTACTATTTATTGTTGTTGTGGTTATAAATATCTGTTGAGGGATTATGACAGTGTCTTTCGGTGTTAGAATTTTCAACTTATAATAAATTAGTAAAAAATTAAAATCGCTTTATTAACATTAATGCCCCTTTTTCGATCTTCATTAAAATGAAGTATCATAATTTAGATTTCATTACAAATTTTAATTAATTTTTTTTTTCCCTGTACGAAATGTTCGTAAATGAGTATTTATGACGATTTATATGAACAAAAAATATTATTGTAAAAAAAATACTGCAAAAATATAGTGCAGTTTGTGATAATATTAGCTAAAAAAAAAAAAAATCATTTTAAACATTGTGACCAATTTTTATTTGATCAACTTACGATTGAATTTTAAATGCTTAAAATGCTACACATTTACATGTACACGATTTAATTCGATATTTGGCCAATATTTAATCGATATTCTATTTAATTAATTAATTTTTGCGAACAAAATTTTTACGAATAATGTAAAATTTATAAGAATGTGTTTGTTGGCTGTGAAATGTTGTCAAATTGTTAATAAACTTGCTTCAGATTTAAAAAAATATTTGTACATAAAAAAAAAAAAATTGTAAAGCTTATTAGTTTTTCAGTTATTTATGCATAGAATTCTTGTCCATGTAAATGTTATTGCATTAAATTGTTTTAATTTTTTTCAATTAACACTATAAAAAATTTATTCTTCAATTTTTCCTTGTTTTCTCTTCAATTCTTCAAAAATTTGATGTGAACAATTAAAAAAAAGTAAAAAAGTTTTCTAAAAAATCTTTAAAAAAATCTATTACCTGGTATTTTATAATTTTCATTAACTATTAATGAAAAATACTGTTTTTTCACGCTCTTTTCATAGTCATTAGAAATTATTTAAAAATACATTTTTTTTGTTTTTTGGATTTAGGTATTTATTTTATTTAGATTTGTTTGAACTTTTAATCAGGTAACCTAAAGTAACCTCAAACATGTTTTAAAAACATTTTCAGATTATAATTTATTTGATTGTTTGTTTTAATTTATTAAAAATAAATAAATAAATGTAACTTTCTATACAATGATAATATATTGTCATATTTTTTAAATGGTTTTAAACTGTCACATTTAATGAGGCATTTACTGTCCAAACTATTTATCAGCAGAGCTTTTTGTAAAAATAAATGAAAATTCTATGGTAATAACTATTTTATTGTTTATTAAGTCTTTATTTCAAATTCCAGAGTATTTCAAATGAAGTTTAGATAATATTTCACATTGACAAAATATACGTATTTGAAATGAGACGAGTCTTATCAGGCAGAGGGAATGGTTTTATAAGGATTATTAGCGTCAGAACGACCTCAACTTATTCTCTAAACTCCAAACAGGTGATAGATTACACTCGGCTTACTAAATAGTGAAATAGGATCAGTGTTCCAAATACGCCAATTTTGGTTAGCAGAACTCAAGGAATGTTTCGCCATTTTTAAGTTGTCTAAAAATCACGCTCACATTTCTTTCCATGAATACAAAATTTAGAAATTAAATGAACATTTAAAAATAAAATAAATGTAATTGGTATTTTTAATAAAATCAAAAGCACATGTCAACTGATGGTGAAGCAGTAATTGAAATGGTTAGATCCACAGTGATAGATAATATACAATGCGTTCCAAAAGTCCCATTACCCCCCATCTAACTGTGTGCTATAGGATGTTTTGTGATCCAGGTGATATTGGGTCGTGAAAAGAATGTCTGACGAATCAAATTATACCCTAGAGGAACGAATCGTCATGAGTACCTGGGCTCATGAACGACCTCATACTGGAAAAACATTGAGAGAGAGAGATCCAAAATGATTTAAACGTTAGATTTAATAAGGCAGTATCTCCGAAACCAACAATTTTACGTTGGGAGAAGAAGCTATTTGTAACTGGTTCCTTTAAGGATAGACCGCGTTCTGGAAGACCATCAACTATTCCGAAGACCCTGAGACTCGTCAGACCATAAGTCAGTGAATCAGCACACTTATCTCGCCATGCTACGCGACTGGTTTGTACCGCAATTGGAACGTTTGGGGCTTAGTAATCGAATCTGGTTACCACAAGATGGGGCGCTAGCTCATTTCGCAATACGTTTGAGGGAATATCTAAACGAAGTGTTCAGAGACTAATGGATAGGAAGAGGATCGCCAGCATTACCGGCACCTCTGAAATGGCCACCACGAACTCCTGGATCTGACATCCTGTGATAACACATTATGGGAATACATCAAACAAAAAGTCGCCCAGAATCGTTATCAGTCAGCTGAAGACCTCAAAGACGCTGTTCGGAATGTATTTGCTTCCATCACTCCAGCAATGCTGCGGCGCATTTCTCATCGCTCCTGGAGGAGAATAATATTGTGCCATTAAAATGACGGTGTGCACACTCAACGCCTGGAGTAAATGATGGTTACTTGTTGTAATTTGTTTATGCTACTTAAAAGCTTCTCTCAACATATAAATGCTGTTAAAAGAACACTTTGCACGGATGTTTGTAGGGGGCAATGAGACTTTTGGAACACACTGTAGATGATTTTATCCTTCTTAGCAAGTGTTTCATTATTATTTAAGCGAATCGAAATATAAGTTAGCTGAAGTGGAAGATCTAGACTAAATAAGGGAACATGTACATAGCTGTTCATGTTTTACCATGAAGTGTAGAAGAAATTGCTGTCAAGCTAACTTTAAAGATCGTAGTTTGTAATTCATTAAGTCGAAAAAAGATTGAACATTTAAAAAAAAAGTCCATTTATTTTGTTGAGTCTATTTATCGCAATATTATAATACACTATTTACAACTGTACAAAGTAAAAAAAAAAATTGTTTTAAACATGCGGTTCACAAATATTTATTCGAGTCTGAAAAATGATTTATTATCCTAACAAAGAGTTACAACAAAAAAAAACAGTTCCTGACTTACTAAATTTACTCTTGCAAAGCATTCGAAACATACGAATAATTATCGTGATTACTTCAAGAAGTTTTCTCTAGTCAAGGTTTAAAAGACCTGAAATGTTTTAGAAGATAATACTAGAATTAGATGAATAGTTGCAATGATTATTCTACACATGAAGAATTAGACATAGTTGGTGAACTAACCTTCGACATCTTGAAATTATTTCAAAAAATTTCATCTATCATTAAATAGTCGTTTTATAGACACTATCCTATTGTTTGGTATATATTTCCTTGGTATGTTTTCGTTAACATTGGTAGGCCGACTAACAAGATTTATGAACGATTTCTGATCTTCTACTGTGGTCTCTAAATTCCAAGCTGCATCTCTTAAAGCTATTCTCAGTCTTTCAACTTCTTCTAGGCTTACATTTTTACTTACATTAGCACTTTTTTCTAAAGGATTCACTACATATCTGTAACAAATCATTCGGTTGAAAAAATAATTCATTTTGTGAAGGTTATATGTATGTGTATAACCTCTTCAAATGTCCCACACAAAAAAAAAAAGTGTACTTGATCAAAAATATAAATATAATATATAAAAGAACAATTAATATATAACCTACAGAGGAGAGAAATCTGGTTTTGGTACACATTTTCCAACATTTAGTGAAATTCCTGCTGATGTAAAATCAAATGTTGTATAATAATTAAAAAATCCTTTTAATAGATCCGATAGGTCTTGTTCTCTAGGCTTGAAAGATTGCCATTTAAGACGGCTTAAATCTCTAACAAAAGTGCAATCGATTTCTTCTGTTACACGCTTATCTTCAGTTCCTGCAAATAAAAGAGATTTCATTTTTTTTTTTGTTGGGGGGGCAACCAAAATCTTTTAGAAATCAGTAAGTGATGTTGAAATTGAGGCAAACACATTTCTGTTTGTTATGTTTCAACTTCTTAATCAAATATTACATAAATTTATCATTTTCAATGATTAGGAGGTAAACTTATTTTCTCTTCTATTTCTGTCGAATTGTTAAGGTTAGTTTGTAGTTATTTTGAGGTTTGTTTTTTGAATTTTCTGGGAATTATGACTGTACGTGAAAATCAATATAATTTTAAGCTAAAATTTTTTGGGAGCTCTGTATTACATTTTTCAAAAACATAACTTGTAGAAAGGCTATCATAAAGGATTCTTTAAAAACAAATATAAATGTTGCTTTGGTAAAATAAACATAATAAAGTAAAAAAGAATAATAATAATAATAATATAACCTGCTGCAATTCTGAGTAGTTCTACGGGCGGAAGTCTTTTAACCACTTGAAGATAAAAAAGTGTAAGCAGTGTTAGAGTAAAATTAGTTACCCATCGCCCTGGCGTTGGATTCGTAAGTCCTACAGCCCAAGCCCATTGTTTAACTGTGAATACAAGAGGTCTGGTCAATGGATCCAAACTGCCAAGCAGGTACAACAGTTCGGACATGTACACGCCTGTCCTGTAAAATAATAAATCGAGTTGAAATGTTGGAGATAAATTTTAGGAAATAAATGAATGATAGTTGCAGATGTCTTTAGAATTTTAGTAGCATGAAAGAACCTTTAATTACCGGACACACTTCAAGGTTAACTAGCACTTCTGAATCAAATAGAACACTATGCTCATGAACATTTGGTATATAAAATCCTTCTTTATATTTCCATTTTACCCTGTTTTTCTACAATCTAAAGGTTTACTTTAGCAACTAAAGCAATCTCTTACAGTAAATATTGAGGAACTCTGATGTTGAACTTCAATACGACTTTTAAATAAGTTTTTAGTAGCGCTAAAATGTTCGTAACTGAGGAGACGTTAAAAAAAGAAGGCTTTAAGCTACAGTTTATTTATTTATTTTTTTAAAGCAAAGGGAGGGCTCTAGGAAGCTCCTTCGGGACCTTTACCCTCAAACTTGGCAATCCCTAACTGGCCCCAGTGTCCCATCGGCTGTTCCTGAAGTTACACCTGACGCCTTAGAGCTTTTAAGCTCTAAAACTCTCCGGTAATTGGCTAGAGGTATTTTCCTCCTAGTGCTAAAGATAAAAATACTAAACGTGAATATTTTCTTGTAAGATTTCTACAATTAAAAAAAAAAAAAAAAAACTACGCAAAGAAAGCTCACATGTTAGTCATAGAAAGATCACAGTCTACTCCAGTCACTTCATGCGAATATTTAACTATAGGCACCCTAGCCTGTAATATTCTCTTAACTGAGACACAACCAGGTAAATATAATTGAATAAAGTCTGCCAGAACTTCCATTTGTCTTTGAACATGCTGTCTTGAACTGCCTGAATTCCCTACGCTCTTATTATGCTGGATCAAACGTGAGGAAGAACTATCTTTAGATTGGGCCTGTAAAAATACATTAACTCAATCAATCAATTAATGCTAGTGAACAATAAGGTTAAAAATTATTAATTTTTTATAACCTTAAGTTGGTAGTCATGTTGAACTACTAGATCTAAATCACAACCCGCTTTGCCAAGGCCATTTACTGTTGAACCAAATGGTAAAACCGCAATATTAGGGAAAATCCCTTCTAGTGCCATTTCAATCTGTCTTGCCGTTAGTAATCTCAGACGAAGGCCAAGTTCATCCAAACGACTACTTTCATAAAGTACTTTCATGCAATCAGATATCTGCAAATGATGAATGAATTTTATTGCCATGATTTAATTTTGACTTTTAACACGCTTATCTATTAAAAGAATAGATTTTTCAATAATAATTCAAATACAGAGTCAGGTCCTGACACCGCAACATTACAAAATAAATTTCTCTAAACACTACATGGTACTAACCGTACTTGATTGTTCTAACCATTCGTTAATTTCATGTTGGGTAGGTATCACTGAATACTTTAATGGTATCTCGGTTTCCTCTTTGTTCTTAAACTTTAACTTTCCACCATGCTTAGACGCTTTGAACCATAAAAAAGGCGATTTGGCTGGAATGATGCCCGCACCTTTACCAGATGTACACTTTTGAAGTACTTCATTACAATCTTCAGAGAATTCAACCAGAAAATAATGCTAAAATGTACAAGTTTAAAAAGTACTTAATCACTGCTAAAATTTTTCTTTAAATAAAATCAATAGATGGAAAACTATATTACTGGACATCGCACTTTTACGCACTTACTTACATTATTTTGCACTTTGTAATGGTACATTGACTGGACAGGTGCTAATCCTTTACAATAATGATACAATTCTTTTCCTGATTCTTCAGATTGTACCTGCACTCCTATACTCCTTTTAGCTTCATTTCTTCTAAATTGAATCATGTTCTCAAATTGTATAATATTAGTATTTATTGGTTCCTTAACTAATGATTCATTTGGTCCTATGATATAAATATCAAGATGAAAATGTTAAAAAGTGTAACTTAAAAAGATAATATTCTCCTCTTCTAATTTGTTAAGATAAAGGTTTTCTTAATTTTATTTACCTGAAGCATTTGATTTTCTTAGTTGACAACATACATACAATTTACGATATTTTAAATTACATTTTGAGTGCTTGAAATTTAGAAATAAATAATTCGAATGACCTAAAGAAAAACTTCCATTAATACGATTAAACACTGACATTCTAAATTTAATGAAAACTTTTTTGTATTGTCCGGTATAAACTATTTTAACAGACTTATAACCTGAATTACCTCTCACCTTTCAAGAACCTGCCACTTTTGCTAACCTTGCTATTAACGAAATCTACTAGCTGTCTGAAGAATTACAAAATAATGGTACCTACTATCAAAATTTGGAATAATAGTAACATTTATGAATTTGAATTACTTGCAGAACAGCAAAATGGAGTGGAAATTGTTTTCACTCTTTTGAAAAAAAAATTAATGACCTAAAATCAATTTAATTTAAATATAACTAATATTGAGAAAAATGGAATATACTTTCAATGAAAATTTTTTTGCTTCGCCCCAAATTAGAATTAAGATGTCTTTACAGTTAAATAAAAATATTTTAGGGGCTCCTTAAATAAACCCATAAACTCTCATAATTACAGGGCAAGTTGTTAAAGACTTTATTAACTATAACACACTGCTTTTTATTGATAATTTCTGCAACTACGCTACTTTCTTGCCATATGATGTACACCAATCTAATCGAAATATAGTATTAAGCTGTAGCAGCTTATGTTTCCAATTCTCACGTGACATTCCTAAAGTATTTTATCCACATAATACAAAAAAATAGGAAGGAAAGAGTCTAGATGAAATCTGAAGAAGGAAAACTGAGGAAACAAAAAAGAAAAACAGTATAACTGCATAAATCACAATATGAAACGCATTATAGAATTGATAATCAATTCTTCCACGGTAAAATTAAAAAGTTTTCGAACCACGAACTAAAGCTCCTTAAAAGTACAAATGGATTGTTCAAGAACTTTCACAGAACGAACTCCTAGTTAAAAAAAAGAAGCTAGAAACGTTTCTTTGAAAATTTTCGTTCTGCGCTAAATCCTAGCTGAATCTTAAGTTCATCTTTTACCTGGTGTTTACTCTTCATTTGATGAATAAGGCTGAAAATGGGTTGTGGCTAGCAAATTCACGTAGAACTTGATCTAAAAAAACAAAGGAATGCTCAGAGTAAAGCTTGTAGTCTCCGCAGGCATTTCCTTGAAGTAAATTCGTTCTACGAGCGTTACTTGGAGTTTTCTATCTTTTCTCCATTTTTCATAGTTAAAATATGAAAAATTAAGTAGTAAAAATAATAACGAAGAAGCTAGAAAGAAAAGGAAGAAAAAATAAAGAAATGAATAAAAATATAGATGTGCAAAATAAATACGAGTAACAAATTAAAAGAAACAGATTTAAAAATGGGATGATGATTTGAATTAAAAGAGAAATAGGAAAAGTGAAAAGGAAAAAATAGAAGTTTATTAAGCACACTGAATACAAACGATGTTTATGTTGTATATTTATCAACCACAAACTAGAATTTAGTATTCAATGTTTAAATCAATTAATCGATTAATTACTCCTGATTTTATGCGTACTAATACAAAGTAATCCACACTGAATGACATGTATATTGTGGGAAAATTAGAAGCTAAAAAACAAGATTAAAAATATTTTTTATTTAATTCTTACAAGAGGAGTTAATAATTTCTTAAATTACATCAAATTAATACGTTCTTATGTCTTTCATTGCACTAAATCGATTTATCTTTTGTATTTTTTTTAATGCTCAACTCCTTAATCATGGTTTTTGTCATTGCTTACACTTACTCATCCAATAAATTTCCTTCAGTAAATGACGATCTGTCTCTCATTATCTGCTACAAAATCTTCTCCTGAGTCGCAAGTTGTGGCGACAACAACCCACTTTTCGTACAATATTTCTCGATCTTTACTTAAGTTTCTGGATCTTACCTCTCTCTAAGTCTTTCATCCAACTCTACTTCATACTGTGCTTTGTTCTTTTTTTTTTTTTTTGTGACGCTAAAAATCATTTGTACAAGTAAAGGATGGTAGAAAGTTGAATTTGTGACCCAAGAAGTTTTTTTTTGTTTTTGTTTTACTGAGGGGGTCCTCCTTTCAGACAGTTTTAACATATTTTTTGTAACCTTCCATGCGGCTATCTAGTCCCTCAGTTGCGCCGTTTAAAACAATCGATTGTTTTTTTTTTTTTATTCTTAAGGGTTCTACGTTTGATAATAAACTTATGCTTTCATTTATTCTGACCTTCATCTTAAAGTGGTCATCAAAACACAAACTGAAACCCTTAAATTTTTTTTTTTTTTTTTTAATCAACTACACCGCAATTTCAAAATAAAGAACAAAAAAATAATCAGTGATGCAAATTTCCATTTCACCCTGAGTCTGCCCCACACATGTACAATAATGGTTAACGGTGGTGTGTTGTACACAAATACATCGGCTCTTTCTGGGTAGCCCCAGACCGTGATACCACCTGCACGCTGTGTTCGGACTAGAAGGCTGGGTTCATCCCTCCCCCCCCCCACCGTAAGCGCCTTGCTAACACACAGAGAGATTCAGGTTGGGGGACAATCGACCTGCTCCATTCACCATAGCAACCGGACACTACCGTTCCAGCTTTCAGAGCCGAATGGTTTCAGTCGCCTGACAGTCGGTCGTGGAGTAAGTTGCACGCCCGAGACTTCATTAAGCAGTAAGTAACCAATAGATTTAAAATTTATTTTAATTCTTTATGTAAAATAACATTTTTTTTGACGCCTTATCAGTTAATTGAACTGATTATTGTAATTTTCTGGTAAAATATTATAATAAACTTTATCTATTTTAATCATATCTTTAAATCCTAACATATAATACCACCAGTTGCTTTCAGCTGATGATTTATTTAGCTGATTTACATATTTATTTTGACTGATTCACGAAAACTTAAGTTTTCATTCTATTTCCAAAAAATCTAATGTTTGATTAGTCCTTTATCCTACTTTAATAAACATAGAAAGTATTGTATTTGAAAATTCATTCAATCTACAAATATTTACTTAAATAAAAGAACATATCAATTACGCTTAAGTTTATCTAATTAATAAATTGGTTGAAATTATAAATTTATTGCAACATGGATTAACTTAATTAAGTTATTTCGTTTAAGAGAGTAATATTTTTACAATGTTACATATAATTTTTATTAAAAAATTATCAATAAATATTCATACAAATGATTAGAGTTACTTAAATATTATAAACGTATATTAAGGCGCATCCAACATCTGAGGTTACAGGCGCCTAAAGTTTTTTATTTTCAGTGTACTAACGATCTTCGGACAGTATTCTTTCTTAACAGCAACACTGTTCATCACCGGCTAGTGAGCTGTAAGAAGCTTCTAGGAAGAAAAAAAAAATGAAATGGCCATTAGCTGAACCAGGGATCTTCGCGTTAGGATCCAGTTATACACTAAAAACTGAGCAAAATTCTGTTCCCTATTTAAGAATGATTATTTTACTTTCTTTTACTAAGTAAGGAAAGTATTGTGATAATCTCATATTTCGTTTGAGGTACCAAGGGGTTTGAAAAAGTAATTTGTAAACAAAAAAAAAAAAGAAAAAGTAGCTTAAAGATTGGTTTTTGATTGCGTCTCAACAGATGATTCCAATTTACAAAATCCCTCATCTGATAATCAAATCGATTTATTGAATCGATTTTTCCACTTTCTTGCGATTTTCTCAAAAGTTATCTTTTTTTTCCTTTAAAATACTCATTTTACTCATAGTGTTATATAGCCTTAATTTTATTAAGGTCACTTTTAAGAAAAGGGTAATCCCTAAAGTAACATTTAAGTAAAATATCTATAGGGTTTGTTCATTTCCCCCCCTCCTAAGAAAATGGGTGGCTTTAACAGATTTCTTTCATCTTTTTATATGTTTGATATACTCATGTTATTCAACAATTTTTATTTAAAATAATTTTTAAGGCCATATGATTAAGCGTATTTCTTATAGTTGGCGTTTTTTAAGCTTTCTACCTGGTGGACGATTACAATATAATGTACGGCTCTGTGGCTTACATTTTTTTGAAGAAAGAATATACATATGTGTTGGGCCGAAATGACCATTTTTGTGAATGATTTTTTTTACTTCATGGGTTTTGTTCTATTTTTCGTAAATACATTTCACTTTTAATGTCGAACTTATTTACATTACTTACTCGATGATCAATAATTTTTATTTGAACAATTTTTGTTACGTCACCCTGAGGACAGCTGGAGATAACCTCCCCTATCATTATAATTTTAGTAAATGACAAACAGTAAGTAAGGTGTGCAGTGTTATAATCTAAATAACATACTTTCTTTTTTAAAGGTGCTCAACATCTAAGGTCCTTCTCATTGGACAATATTTATTAAACATGTTTTTTGAGGTGAAAAAAATGTAACAAGTCCGAACTCAGGTAATTTAATAAGTGTAAATTGTCCATGAGTACTACTAGATTTTTTTTGTTTAAACTAGATATCCATAAAAATATATTGAACCACATAGTTCATTACTAAGAATAAAAATAAAGTAAATCAATACTAATAAAAGAATCATGTAATATTTGTGTAAATAACGGGTGAACTCATTATGTCAACATTAGCAAACTCACTGGAAACCCATTTAGTTAATTATATACTCACTTCCAGAGTTACAGTTGAGTTGTCTCGAGTTCTGTAACTAGTAACGACAGTTACAATATTCTTGTTATTAACTTATTATTTTAATATGATTGAAGTTTCTCTTAATTTAAATATTATATTATTTAAACAATAAATATTAATAAATGCTATTATCGTTTATTTTATTTTTTTAAATTGATGAGTTAAATCTGTTTGATTATACTCCTCAGTTAAGTACACTGAACTCCATCTTTTCTTAGAATGCTCTAAAGTGCGCAAGTTATTGATCTATAAGTAAAGTGATCGCCTAATTTTTTTTTCCAGGCAGGACTTAACGTCTAGCTACCAAATTAGGTGACGTAAACGGATGTGGAAGCATATACCCTACTACTAAAATTTCTTCTTACAAACAAAAAGAAGCTACACATGATATTCGAACTGGATTCCTTCCATTTCATATCCCATGCATCAGTAAACCACTACACCAAACCTGTGACTTAAATAAATTTAGAAGGGTTAAATGTGCGTGGGGTTATATCTAGACTCCCTTAATTCCAAGAAATTCCCTGAAGAGGTTTTCCCACTTGATTAGGGGGCAGCCATACCATTATGTTAGAGGCGTGGCGTGACTGGAAAACTTGATAGTTACCAATATTACAAGAGAACATTCCCTACCTAGAGAATCCTCTTCTAGGATATTTTTCTTCAGAATAATTAATGAAGAAAAAGAGAAATAGTGGCAGGGTTGAGTTTCCCAGGTAGTAATTATCTGTCATTGCCAGCTTCCATGTCTTCTTCTTGAACTTTCCTTGAATGCCTAGATAAGTTATTTCATCATTTTAGGGCTCTATTAGGGACTCACCTGGTAATAGTGAGATCACAATAGATCTAATAAAGGTCACAGTGAAGTTTAATTAAGTACAGAAAAATGAACGCACATTTCAAACTAAATAAATTGAATATAACTCCTTTATTGTCCTTAATTCGCTGACTATTAAGCTAGGATCACTTGTACGACGTTCCTAACATATGGTCTGGCCAATTGAAAAAAGAACTGCTGTTCTACCTCATTCAGTAGCTGGTTGAACTCATACGTTCATAATACTTAAGTGCTACGTCAAGAGTAGATTTTTTTATGGCTTCAACTCTTTATACATTCTTTAAGATAGAAGAAAAGCTAAGGCTAGTGGTATGTACTAGTTTGGCGTATGCTGGTCCCAAAGTTAATTGCTTCCCAAATCCTAAGAGGGCCAAAGTAGGATCACGGGACTGCTTCCAGGACCTTCGCAACAGGACCTAGTTCAAGTTATTATCGCCTAATATTGTATTATTTACCTTTCCAAGCAAACCGCTCACATCAATTCAAAACTGAAATCGCATCTCGCTCGAAATTCTAAAGCTGTCCATGCTTCGTGATATCGTCAAAAAAAAAAAGAAAAGACATTTAATAAAAGGAGAAACTTCAGCAATCTAAGATACGTAGCAGCTATAGCCCCGTCATTATTAAGATACAGCTGTTCTTATTTCAAATTATAAATAACAGCTGTGAACAAAGAATTTTAAAGTAGTGTAGCTTTATGTGAAATGTGATTGGTGATAAGCACTTTGAAATAGAATGCCACCTGATTTGAAAATCTGACGTCACCTAGTGCCATCTTGATTTTGTCTCTTGTTTTTCTCTCTATTTGTGGCACAATTCAACAGATTATTACTGGTAATCAGTCTTGGGTTATTCTACACCCTTTTATCTCAAATAATCACTCCAATACAGTACTTTTTTTGCCCTTTTGTGAACTTTAAATTCACTATTTCATTTTTAAAAGTGCTTTTATAACATATATTTAAAAAAAAAAGCCAAATTATAGAGTTTATTTTATATTTTATTCTATAGAGATAATTTCTTTAACTATTCTTTGATCTTTTTCTTCTGAAGTTTAAAATATAATGAGGCTTTTGAAAGTTAAAAAAAAAGTTTAAAAAACCAAAATGAATAGAGAAAAGTTTCCATTAGCTTTAACAACTTTTTTATCTTGACGTCAGAAATGAGATCTTGGGCATAGAACCAATATCAAATTGGTCCCCATAGAAACATGGTCAGTGACTGTGCAGGTGTACACTTCGTCTCTGTAATTTTCTTGTTTTTTCTATGGTTTATGGTGAGTGACATTTGTGAAAATTAGCAGAAATTGAGATTATTGTGTGGGTAATAGTTTTGTGAATTTTCAGAACAATTTACCGAGTAATTTTCTAATTATTTTAGTGTAAAATAACTTAGAATATAGAGAAAGAGTGCTTTATTTCAAATTAATCAGATTGTTGAACTTTTGTCTGTTTGTATATTTATCAAGATGCCGAATACAAACGAAAACATAGAGTCAGGTGGGAGTAGCTCCAGTGTGCCTAAAATAAGTAGTGGGGATTACAATGATAATCTTCTAACTAGCATGTTTGATATGATGCAAAATATTACTGCTGAAATTAAAACAATGAGAAAAGATTTGGAAGCACTAAGAGAAGATAACAAACGTATTTCTCTTTCTATTTCGTCTCAGGAAAAGTACTTTAAGAAAAATTGTAGAGAACTGAAAAATGAAATATTTAATTTGAGGCAAGAAATGATTAATGATAAAAATGAAATTTTGGCCCTAAAGCAGGCAACCAAACAAAATTTAATAAAAATTTCAAATTTTCCTGTTAGTGTAAATGAAGATCCTTTTACTATTTTTGAGAAAATTTGTAAATACACCAAGTTTAGCGTAAATGGAGAGTTCATAGAAGATTGTTACAGACTGAGTTCTAAGAATAGTGTGTACACCCCTTTAATTATAGTGAAATTCCTTAGAAATAAAGATAAAATGTCTTTTCTAAAGATTCTAAGAGAGAATAAAGTAAGGTTAACTTCTCAAATGATTGAAGAAACTTTACCGAACACACAAATCTACATATCGGAATATTTAATACCGGAAATGGCAGCTATTTTCAGAGAGGCTCGAAACATGAAGAAGAGCAATCTGCTAAAATTTGTTTGGGTAAGGAATGGCAAAATATTTGTTAAAATATCTGAATCATCTCGCCCATTGCTGATAACAAGTAAAGAGGATTTAAGTAATATTACCAAGCCTAAAACAGACGTACGAGGATTATTAGGGGATGAAGCAGAGTTAGATGAATCCGATGCGACTGATATCTCCGAAAGCAGTACACAAAGTAAGAGGAAGAGGACTCAGAAGATTCCAAGAACTTCAAAAATTGGCGAATTTTTTCGCCCCCACAAAAAAGCAGAGAAGTAGCTCTATTCTTAATCAAAATCTTTCTTATTGTGAAATTAATACTAACAATAGTGTCCACAATTTAGATATTGGCTCCAATTATAAAAAATTAAATGTCGTTTTTCAGAATGTTCGCGGTTTTTCTTCATTATTTGATTTAGATAAAAATTCACAAGCTTGTATTTCTCAAATAGATATCCTCTGTTTAACTGAAACTTGGCTCATATCTAGTAAATTCAAATTGCCCAGTTTTCTGGAAAATTTTGAATGCTATCTCTCAGAGGCAGTGAAAGAAAAGGCATTAGGGCGCCCTAGTGGCGGACTAATGATTCTGATTAATAAACATTGCAGTTATGTTACGAGCTTAATATATAAAGATAACACTATTATTGTTCTTAGTATTAAAACTCCAGATTGTAGCATTATATTAGGGTTGATTTATTGGAGGCCTTCTAATCAGTTTGACTGTTATCACTCTACTCTGTTGGAAATTATTGAAGACTTAATAGTCAGATTTTCTGAACTGCCAATTATATTGGGGGGTGATTACAACTCCAGAATTGGGACATTAAATAACCTAGATGCTGATATTTTTCAAAACGTACCTCTGTTGCCAACCCGTGATTCCTTGGACTCAACTGTGAATAATCGAGGAAAATTGTTGGTGGAGTTAATGGAGGAAAATGGAATGTTTGTCCTGAATGGGCGTCTGCCGACAGATTTTCCTGCACAATTCACTTTTCTCTCTAAACAGGGTTCAAGTATCATCGACTTGATATGGTGCAATCTTAATTCAGTTAATATTATCTCAAGCTTTGAAGTAAAAAATTTAAACCTTTTAAGCGATCATCTCGCATGTTCACTGAAATTAAATGTACTTCACAAACTAAGTCCTCAAACAAGCTGTACTCCATTAGTGTATCAAACAAAATTCATTTGGAATGACAATTTAAAAGAGGAATTCACTAATACAATTGTAAGCTCCACTCATTTGTATTTTAATAGTAATAACTGTGAAGAACTATATCAGAACCTGAACTCTGCTATTGTGGAAACTGCCTTATCTTTAAAAATGATTAGATTTCAAAAAACTAATAAAACTATAAATGTTAATTATAAAGAAAATAAATGGTTTGACGGTGAATGCTATGAAGCTAAACGCGCTTCCAATTATTATTATAGGGCATGGCGCAAAAATAAAACTAACAGGAATGCTCTAGAGTTATTCCTTGTCCAAAGAAATGTGTACAGAAATTTAATTAAAAATAAGAAAAGGCAGTTCAAGAAGTCATATATAGATAGTCTGACGGCAGCGCGAAACTCAAAAGAGTTTTGGTCAATTATTAAATGTTTAGCACCTTTCAGGAACGCAACTCCGGTCCTACAACTTGAAAAATGGCATGAATTTTATTCTGATTTTTATCGGCCAAGAGAAATCTCGGGAAACTTAGAGTTATGTTGCAGTAACAGTGAACTAGAGCAGGAGATAACTTTGGGTGAACTTCAACGGGTTCTGTCCCGCTGTAAGGCTAACAAAGCTCCCGGCAGGGACTTGATTTCTTACAAATTTTATGGCAATCTCCCTCCTGCTTGGCAACATTATGTTCTAAATATGTTCAATTTGATAATAAGAACTCAGAAAATACCAGAGAGTTGGGCTCAAATTGATTTGAAAATGTTGTACAAGAAGGGCGACGCCTCTGATCCTCGCAATTATAGGGGGATAGCATTATTGAACAGTCTTCCAAAGTTGTTTACCTCAATATTGCAAAACAGATTGAATACCTGGATTGAATACAACTCAATATTAGGCGAGGAACAGAATGGTTTCCGACCAAATAGAGGTTGCATCGACAATTTGTTTGTTCTCACTTCAATTACTTCTCTCAGACTAATAAATAATAAACCGTTTTTTGCAATATTTGTAGATTTCCGGAAGGCTTTTGACCTAATATCTCATAAAACCTTATGGCTTAAATTAATAAAATTGGGAATTGGTTCAAATACAACTAAAATTATTAAGAGTTTATACGATAATGCTAAACTTTGCGTAGCCACCAATCTTGGAAGTACGGCTGATTTTGATGTAACTTCTGGTGTCCTTCAGGGAGAACCACTATCACCGTTATTATTCAATTTATTCATTAGTGATATTGTCCAGTTTTTTGAATCTCATGATGCCTCTTTTTTCCCAATTAATAAAAATAATCGCTTGCTCCTTCTGTCTTATGCGGACGATATCGTGTTATTCGCGAGTGCCTTACCAGATGTAATTGAAAAACTCTCAATTCTAGAAAAATATTGTAATGAAAATTCCCTTTATGTTAATTCTTCTAAAACTAAAATTGTCTATTTCTCTAAAAGTACCCGCCCGAAGAAGTTTCGGGGAGTGTTTCTCGCTGGTGAACCGATAGAGATAGTAAATTCAGTGAATTACTTGGGATTGCCATTAAGTGCAACGGGTAAGTTTTTTCAAGCTTGTAAGTATTTCACCGCAAAAGGTAACTTGGCAATAACCCGTGTACACAAACTTTTGATAAAATCCCGTACCCCAGACACAAAAGTTAGAGATAAATTATTGCACGCTTTAATTAGGTCTACTTTGTTATATGCCGGAGAATTGTGGGCATTTAACTACTTTGATGAAATTGAGAAAGTACAGCTGAAATTTATTAAACAAATTTATAATGTCAGTAAATTTACGCCAAATAGTATTGTGCGTCTGGAATATGGACTTGTGCCTTTAAAAGTTAGAATATTTAAAAGTATGGTTACCCTTGCAGTAAATATACTTGGGATGCCCCCAACACGATTGCCTCGTATCTGCTTTGACGCTCTTCTCGCTAGGGAAACTCTTCCGTTTAATAAAATTCAATACAACTGGGTCACCCAGTTTAAATCAATTTTAAGTTCCATAGGGGCTTTAGATTTCATGCAGGGAGATCCCGTTATTCTTAAATCTCAAATTAAAAATTTAGAAAAACAACTTTGGAATGACTGTTTAAGTAGAGATATCGCCTATGTAATTGACCGGTGTAAGTATAATATTTTGTACCGTCACATAAGTAGTCTGGGCAGCAATGAACTGCATCTATCTTGGCTTATTTCCATCAAAAAAATTCGCTTATTATCCCAGCTTAGATTAGCTAACCTCAATAAAACAAAAATCTATTTCAACTCTTGTACTTATGTCTTTGATAGCTCCAATATATGCACTCTATGTAAAAATAACGTTTCAGACACCTTGCTCCACTTCCTTTTCTCCTGCCAGGTCTTTCAGTCTTTCCGAACACATAAATTAAATAACTATATTGCAACAGCTTTACCTGAACCAGAAAACTATGTAAACCTATTTTCCATTAACTCTGTAAATCAAATCAATGCTATATGTGATTACGTTAAATTATCTTTACAAATAAGAAGCTTTTTACTTAATGAGTGGTAACTTCTTAAAAAGCTAAGAAAGCTATTGAAAGTTAAGGTCTGACGTAAGACAGAAAGAAAAAGAAAAGCTCTTGGGATGTTCATATAATTTTGTTTTTACGAATTTAAATTTATTTTTTTGCGTATTTATATCTACCATTTATGTATCATTATATCAATTTATTGTATTTATGTATCAATGTCAAACTCCATGCTAAGGGGATAAGCCCCAAAAGCAGTATGAAATAAATAAAATAAAATAAATAAATAAATAAGTTAGCAGACATATTGTTTAGAAATGGATACAGTTATTACACTGCAACCAATAGAATGAAATATAGAATTTTATAATATACAGGGGTGATCCATTTAAAACGCACCAATCGCTAATAATGTTTTAGGAAAGCGGAATTTCGAAAAAACCCACGAAGTAAACTATATGCTTTTTTTTTCGGTCTAGTTTTCAAATTTTCCACCCCCGATCAGTATCTTTATTTTTGGCGGAGTTACGGCTAAAAACCTTATTGGGGTTACATAAGTACCACTGGTTTTGACAATGATTATGAAAACTACATAAAAAACTATGAAAAATGACGTTAATCACGTTTTGATATCCCTAATACGAGTATTAGTCAAGATATTTAAGATTAAAGATACAATTTTACCTATTCGTGAACGGTTTTCAATATTAATTTTCCACCAGAAATACACGTTTTGGGAGGTCCTTTTGATTGCAAAAAATGTTATTTTTGACGCAAAGTAAAATAATGATAATTCGAGGTCCCGCGTTCAAATCCAGCTGCTGACCCTTAGATTTTCTCTTCCTAGGAGCTTCTTACAGCTCACTGTCCGGTGATGGACAGTGTTGTCTGTAACGAGAGAACACTGTCCGGAGGCCGGCAGTGCACTGAAAAAAGCTCCGGGCGCCAATAACCTTAGATGTTGACGCGCCTTAAATCATTAAAAAAATAATAATTGAAGATTTTAATGGGGACAAAATGTTTTACACCGTTACCAAGTAGTCAATGCTATATTGATAGCATATTTTGCTTTCTGTTTTTTTTCCAGTGGGATGGGCACACAATTTTGCTGATTAATTAATAGCGCAAGAGGTTAAACAGGAAAGTATGTGCTTTTCCAATTTTCCACGAAACTTAATTTGGTGTCTGGAACTTAAGACCAGCCTGAGAAATAGGTGATTACTTTTATGGGTGAAAAAAAGGCGAGTCGAAAGATGAACTATTTTATAACCTTTTAAGGGGGAACGCCCTTCAAAAGTTTTTCGTTTCTATCCTAATGTCCTGTGGGAATAATTTTCCAGTAGAAGTAAATAAAAATAGAAGAAGAAAATTCTGTTTTAATTTTTCATATTACCTTATTATAGGTGACAGAATGCAGGATCTAAAAGCTTTAATTAATTACTATATTGGGCTAACTGCTCATTGGCCAGGGGATCTGTGAGAATATCCAATGGTATTCCTCCTCGAACCTCCAATCAGCTGTAACCTGTAATATAGTGAGAGAGAGAGAGAGAGTGAGAGAGACAGTTCTCGCCAATAAGGTGCAGCAAATATGTGAAAATAGTTCGAAAACGTGCTTCATAAAGCCGGCATTAAATGGTGGTACGGCCTGGAATGTGCCAATATCTCTGGTTCAATCCTCCTGTTGTGGAACTCCTGTCCTCGCAATACACTCTCCCACTTAAGTCTGAAAATACCACCTTTACCATGTTATGCCGTCATCTTCTAAGCGTACTCGCTATATAAATCGATTTTTTTTTTTTTTAAGTAAAGAGGAAGAGGAAGAAGAAAACACTTTCTGTAGAGATTTATGTTTATTTACGATTTCCGTAGCCAGTCATTTTTATACCAAATTTTGTGTGGAAACATCAACCTTTAAGGTTATAATGAAAACAGGTTATTTTGTTTTGTTTGTTTAGTTTATTTTTTGGCATTGTTTGGCTAATGGAAGCCAATTAAATATGTTCTAAATAAAAAAAATCTGTGGTCAGTGTATACTGGACTCCAAAGCGTAGATCCCAAGATGGAGTATAACGCATCGCTTTTGTACTGAAATTGTAGGGTGAAGATAACGAGATTGAGGATCTTATATTTCAAGTAGAAAGAAGTTCCCAAGTTGTTTCCATCGACTTCTTTTATATCATATTTTCTAAGAAAAAAGGATGTATCAAGTAGTCCTCTCCCATTACATTTTTTTTATTTAATACCTTTTTGCTCAACCAAAGAGAAATGAAATTACAAAGAGCAAAGTAATGGCAGATAAAAAGAGCTAGTTTTGTATGGGGGTAATTTTTCTATAATTTTCAGAAGCTCCTGTTTTACTCTGAAACTTTATTTTATTTTTGTTGATATACGACTATTGGAAGTGCTCTAAAAAGATTATCTGTACCAATAATCTTAAATGTTTACTATCCAAATTTTGTTTTTATCTTAATTTAGTAACAATCAACGCTTTCTTTACGCCGTTTTAAGCAACAATGATAAACAATAAACAACATAAAACACTCCATAAAACACTGAGTGGAGAGGTTACCCAGAGGTTTTACTCCAATAACATTTTACTTTCTGCTGACTTGTCATCAGAGAGGAGATCGCGAGGCCACTGTCTTTTTTTTAAGACTGTCCTAGAAGTGTTGTCTGGAAATGTTCTGGAAGATAGGTGTTGTACTAAGATTGAAGGTTAAGATGCAGTTTTCTGTATCGTGTTTTCAGCCACTTTGTGTTGCACAAAAGGAATGTGTGAATCGTTTGATTGGTGACCTAGAAAAGAGCGTCTAAACTATAGTGCGAAGAATTTTAGACTGCAAAGCCCTGGATTCTTTGGAGGTAAAAAAAAAAAAATCAAGAAATAAAAATCTTTATAAAGTGCATGAACTTTCTGGATGCACTATTTTCAAGGGTCACCAAGATGTGTAAGATCTAACTTATTACTCATTCATGAAAATCGATAGTTTAGGCGCTACGTTGTTTACAAAAAAAGGCTAACAACAAGAACAAGAACAATTTTTGAAAATGCCGTTTTTGCTCATTTTCAGCATCTTTTTTCTCAAAATCTATCAAATCTAGGTTGTTGCAAAAAAAAATTACAGTCTTAAAGGAGGATTTGCCCTTTATTTTAAAGAAAATTTGGGAATTTTATCTTTTATAGAAAAAGAGAAAAAAATTATCAAAGTTGAGTGTTTTTTCAACGTTACGTTTTTTGTGCAGTTTTTGACGATCAACCCTTATTAAAACTGTTCTACTGGACAGTTTTAATTCGCTTTTTAAGCATTTAGAGCACGATTTAAGAATAAGTAAATAGATCTGTCTAAAGTAAGAGCAAAAATAATTACTAAAACATTGTTCATTAAATCCAAAAAAAATTGGGAGTCAGAACAACCGAATTCCTCTTACCATAAATCAGGGGTGCCAATCTGATGGGCGGCCCCCAAAGTAATTTTTTTTTGTGGCCTTCAATGTTCTAGATCTTCGTGCATGAATTATTAGCAGACAAACTTTAAAGGAAATCTTTGCTGCTGTACCTGAGAAAATATCAAATTTCCTTCCAGGTGACTGATTGGGTTCATTTAATTTAAATTCTGTACTAAAATATTACCATCAGTTAAAATGTCGGAAGAGGAGAAGCTACCCTATAGCAGGAACACTCAACGCTAGATATCAGACTGTGATTAATTTCACAGGAAGGCCGCGAAAGCAACAGCTGCCCTAGCGATGTTTGGGGAGGGGGGTTGTACGGAAGTGAGATAGTGAGCCCGTGATTCACTATGAGAGAGAGTCTGCACAGAAAGGAAGAGTGTTGTGAAATTTATGTTATTTCCTCTTTTACTGTTCCTGTTATGTAGAGAATAATGAAATCTGAAGGAGAATAATGTGCGTAGTACGATATAATGGGGTACACGTTGGAGTTAATGATTTATGTAATTCAAATTAGAAAAAATAAATTTTAAATTATACTTTTTAAAATATTGTAGCTAAAAATTGAGAAATTCTAAAAGTTTGGAACAGAATAATATTAATGGGAACTTTTGGTAGTGGCCAAATTCTTTGACTTCCTGTTAGCGAGAAGCAATACGAGGTGTGGCTATTAAATATCGAGATTGATGCCGCTACAGAAGAACTATGCATGTGAGCCAAATCCTAAGGACCGACAGCTGTGCAGTGAAAGCCTTCTCTTTCGATAGTGCAGCGTCTCACGTGTTTTGTAGAGAAATCTGGGTCTGACCGGGAACCGTCGTCGTTTGTGTAAGAGGTGTTAGCTTCGTTTTGCCGAAAACATGATACTACACATGTAGTAGAGCAACGAATTGTCGTGAAATTTCACATCAAAATTTGGGTAAAACCGCCTACTGAAACTTATCTTTTATTAAAAGAAGTTTATGGCGATGAATGTTGTATCACGTGCGCGAGTTTTTGAGTGGTTCAAGCGTTTCCAAGATGGCCGGAGAAGACGTCCGGAGATGATGACCGCCCGGGCTCGCCCTTCCACGTCCAAAAATGGATGAAAATATCGATTATAATTAATCAACATTACTACCGCGTGAGGTGCTTGCTCAACTCCGTTGAAAGAGTAAGCAAAAAACGACCCGATTTGTGGAAGAACAAGTCACAGGTTCTCCATCAAGGACAACGCGTCGGCTCACACTGCATTGTCTGTCAAGACGTTTCTAGCCAAGTACAACATCCACCCAGTTTTAGGCCATCCGCCTTATTCGCCTGACCTGGCCCCATGTGATTTTAGATCTGTTCCCCAAAGTCAAATCTGCATTAAAAGGAACACGATTTTTCTGTCCGTTGAAGTTGTGAAAGAAAAAGCCTGCACGCGTCATGCAGAGGAGCTCACAGAAAAAGACTTCCAGCACTGTTCCTGAACTATGGTAAATTCGCATGGAGCGTTGTAGGGATATGGGGGGGGGGGTGTGTATTGAAGGTGATAATAACTAAATATGTATAAATTTGAAAATAAAATGTTTTACAGCAATAGTCTCCGTTATTTAATAGCCACGCCTCGTAGTTCCAATTTATAGTAAACCACTATCCCTTATTCAAAAGGATGTTAACATGGAACATGTCCGTTGAACTGCCAGATCGCATTCACATTCACTTACAAGGAGAAGGCGCCACGGTAGCCGCGAGCGGTTAGAGGCGAGACCTGTAAAGCTAAGATGTTTTGTGTAGTACTGAGTTAATTCCTGGTCTCTAGGCCTTGGATTTTTATTTAATGGTTAATAAAAGAAAGAAATTTGTAGTAAAGTATGTTTGCTAGTCGCCTTCGTCCATGACTCACCTAATTTGAGGTAGTTGGACGTAAAGCACGCCTGAGAAAATAGGTAATTACTTTACTTTAAACTTAAAAGGAGAATACGATAAAGTAAAAAATGTTAAATAGGATGAAAAATTAATGCCAGTTTCAGTCATTATAAACTTTATTCTGCCGAGCTTTCGACCTAGGGTACTAGGTCCATCTTCAGGGCTAATTTACAATATACTGTTTTTACATCATTAGAGGGTTGGTGTGCCGTTCTGTCTTGTCTCTGCTCATAGACTGTTAGTAAATTAGCCCTGAAAATGACCTATGTTAGTCCCTAGGTCGAAAGTTCGGCATAATAAAGTTTACTGATGACTGAAACTGGCATTTATTTAAACTATGATTCAGTCACCAAAAATAGTGAACAGTAAAAAGGTTAAATTAAATTTGTATGAAAAAATTAAAGTGCTCATAATTTTGATATTATCGATTAGTTTTACACAAACGCACGATATTTACATTCAGTATTTATTGAGTTCAAGCATTATCATTTATAGCAAATATTAAACAAACCTGATTAATAAATCTTTTTAAACTAAATAAATTTATTAAGAGAATAAACTGTACTGTTCATTTGCAAAAACACTGTTTCATGAAAAGTAGGTTATGCTTCAAATAAAATGTAAACAAATAACTGTGAACAAACATTATTATTTAAAAGAGATAATGTTTATTTTAAGTATGGCTCATTTAGAAATGAAAACAGAGGCCCTCTAAAGAGTGTTAAAGGGAGAAATCAGAAGTAGGCACAGAACTCTTGTTGTTGTTGGAGAGGGTGTTGTTTTCGGGGCGATAATGAACGGCGGGGGCGCGGGGGGAAATGGCATTATCCACAAAACAAGCCCTAATAAAACCCTATCGTTATCACAATACACACAAATAATACCTTTACAAAAGGGTTTTACATGTAAAACCAGTGTTTATTACTAAAACTTCGTTGTTTAGTATATTGCCCGGCCTTTACAACGCAAAACCATTGTCATATCTAAATTTATTATTAACGGTATTAGTTTGATAAATTGATGACAGCGGACTACAAGCTACGCTAGCTAGCAGTGACGTCTCAGATCGCCGTCATCAATTAATATTTTTTTGGTGCTTCCAAACAAGTAATATGGCTCAGAATGTTTATTATTTATTAAGATTAATTTTCCTCCATTAATTAGAAATACAATATTACATTAATTAAAGAGATGTTAGTAACGGGATCGTAAAAAAAATGGAACATAATCTTTTGAAAGCTGAACCTGCTCGGGTATTAACAAAAGAAAACAAAATACTATTTTTAAAGAACAAAATTATTAAAACTTAGAAATCACAAGTACATCAAAGAACGATTTGATGATGAAATCGCAACAACCAGCTGATTGCATTGTCAAAATTTAGAAAAAATACAGTTCACTAAAAAAAAATTAATACTTAGAAAAATTTAGATTTTGAAGTGAATACAAAGATTAATTCTGATATCTTATTATTTATTGGATCATTTGGCAAGTCCTGATCCCTAGCCAGGGAGACTCGTATCTTTCCGCTAGAAGGTCTAGAGATCAGGGATGGCGAACTTTTTTGAGACGTGGGTCAAATTTTGTTCATTTTTTTTTGTTTAGAACTAGCTCTTGGGTCACTAATGCCCACATTTGCACAAGAGTTAAGTTTAAACATTTTAAACTGAATATTTTCAAAACTAAACATCTTTAAAATTCAATTGGCTTAACGGGTAAAACGGGACGAAACAAGTGCTATGGAAGTCTCTTTTTACAAACATAACTGGACAAAACCTGAACAAAAGTGTGTTTTATCTGAAGAAAAATCTAAATATGGTTATTTGCTTTGGGTTGTCGATTTTTGTAACAAACAAAATATGAGTAAAATTATAAATTTTATTTGATATTTTGTAAAAACTTTTGCTTTATTTCAATTACTACAAAAGCATTTGTCGTCATTTGCGTTTTAGAACTGTAATGAACAAACTAAAGGTTATAGATAGCATTTAAATAGCTTTTGTGTCAATGCGTGATTGAAAAAAAATACAGATAGAATATAAATTATCCACACAATTAGAAAATCTAAATCAACCCGTGTAAACAAACAAATGGTTGCCTAGCAATTGTGGGTCAGTGAAAAAGCTTGCGCGGGTCCAGTGTCTGACCCGCGGGTCATAGGTTCGCCATCACTGGTCTAGATGGTAAATACGAAGTAAGTTGTAAGAAGTAAGAATCCAGTGGAAGTAAGTTGATCGATGCACTCCTGTCTTGATAATCCACGTCGAAAGTCGTAATAAATCATTGCACGAAAATTTTCACGAGCTAATTCCATTATTTCGCTGAGACACAATTATTTTCAAGTGACTGTGTAAACAACACAAATCGCGCTCAAATAACAAAACGTTCTGAAGAAGGTTATGGTCAAAAATGTCAAAATTACAAACTGGAAACGTCAGATAGCACCTGACAACACTCAGTGTTGCCAAGGCTCCAAATATAAGTAGTGCCCCTCGTATTACCATTTTTTTGGCTGCGATCTGATTGTACGGCGCTAAACTCTCCGTGTGGGACCGAGCGAGAATAATAGTCCCACGGTATCCTGCTGCCTGTCGTAAGAGGCGACTAATAGGGGACGTGTACGGAAAACTTGTCTCACCTGTAATGGTGTAGTAAGCCCAAGCTGACACCAGGAGGGTGTAGAGGAAACCTAAGTCATGGCTAGGCCAGTGACCATTCTAGGCCTTAAAATAGGAGACAGAGGTCTGTAGGAAATGTGAACCACGTGATCGTGATTCGGCCAGCTGGTGTGCTGTATCCAGGTTGACGAGTTGAGGAAAGGTTTCGTGGTGGTTATGGTAAAGCAGGGACGATGGGTAGAGTCCCCTTGGTCTGTTGTGGGAGCGGGGAGGATGATAGTTTGGCCTTCGGGAATAGTTGCGCCACCTTTTCATTCATCGCAAGAATATGCACGGCACCAAATACCTCGTATCGCAATCTCGTGATGACAAAGCAGCCAACAGGCGATATGAGAAGCCTCTTTCTCCTGTGGCAAAAGTTACTCTATGAGGAGACGAGTCACCAGAATAATCTGCTTTCCTATCTAACTTCAAGAGTTTCCTCAGTTGTGATTTTATGGGTAACCTTAAAACGCTATGAGGAACTGTTTTTTGGTAACTTCTGACAACGCCACATAAGTTCAGGGATTAAATAACCCCACTCGGTGGCGATGTCCTCTGGAGCTACTGGAGGCCAAAATAATCTGGTTGTCCAACTAACTTCAAGAGTTTCCTCAGATCGAGCTTTAGCTTTTTACAGAGATTTGACTCCTAAAACTCTCTTTCAGAATTCATCGTGCACTATCCAAAAGCCATTCTTAAAAGTCGTTCGCGCAACTAATAAATGAAATTGGTGCTCAATTCCTGACGAGCTATTGGCCACTGTCTCACCTCTGATGACTGTACGCCCACGCATACAGGGGCCGCTTGTAAAAACCACTTTTCTACTTCTCTGAAGACCTCCAAACGGAAAATCTGCTCTATAAAGAATCCTTAAGAAAAAAGGGATAAAAGAAGAAGAAGAAAATGAAGGAGAAAAAGTTGTAACTCCAAAACTCCTGTAAAAAAAAGTAAAATAAAATAACTAAATTAAAATTAATAAAGATGTTTTAAGAAGGATCGATGCAAAAGTTTTTCCGGACAGCGTAAATGGTGTAGAAGGTTTGGTTGGTGGATGTGTGGTGGGAGTATGTACGATATAAGCTCTAGTTAGTGATGGAGATAACGTTTGAAAAATGGAAATACACCACAGGGGAGCTGTAGGCCCCCAAGCATTGGGCAACCGGGGATGTGCAACCACTCCAAGCACAGTCATCATGGCTGGGGCGTACTTCAGCATTCAAGCCGCCTCTTGCTCATTCATAACTTCCAACTTGAAGAGAATGCTGATGCCAACGTTGCCATCACTTCCACGTCCAAAACTAACCACCTATTCTTACCAGCCTTAACTCAATCCGTCATTGTAAATAAAGCAGTGTGGTTAAGGCTGATTTTACACCAAATACAGTCTTCTAGTTGCTTCTATTTGTCAGACTGAATTGGAAACAATTTATTTTATCCAATTTCCTTAAAACTAAAGCTAAACGAAGAAACTACAAATACAAATGAAGAGGTACAACGACAAGATCAAGGTGGGTTCAAAACATGAATTGTAAACCAAATAAAAATTTGTTTAAAACAAGGGCCCCCAAACTTTTTACACAGGGGGCCAGTTCACCGTCCCTCAGACCGTCCGGAGGACCGGACTATAAAGAAAACTATGAACTAATCTCTATGCACACTGCACACATATTATTTTAAAGTAAAAAACAAAACGGGAACAAATAGAATATTTCAAATAAAGAACAAGTAAATTTAAATCACCAAACTGTCCAGGATTTCTGTGGGAATTATGGACCTGCTTTTGGCTAATGAGATGGTCAATGTCCCGGTTTAGTTACAGTGCTTTGTCTTTCTTCCTACTTCTGGCTGCTATTTTTCACTGTTTTCGGAGCCGTGACGCGTCCGTCCCGCGTCATCGGAAGTAGTACTGTACATGAGCGACGCAGCGCTTTGCGGCACCGCCACATATAGTGCTCCTCTCATTGACCACACCAATGAAAAAGATGCCCCTTCCGGAAGTGCGGCGAGGGCCGGATAAATGTCCTCAGGGAGCCGCAGTTTGGGGACCCCTGGTTTAATGTGTAAAAAAAAAAACAACTTTGGTCCGTTACCCTAAATGAAGGCAAAGCCTTTCCAGAAATTACTGGAAGATAAGAAAAGAAGTCAAAGACTGCCAGGAATGCAACCAGCCAAATGGTGAAAAGTCTTTTTTTGTAAAGTGAAACGCAGGATTCTTCCATCTTTTCTTGAGAAAACCATTGGCAGCTAACAAGAAAAAGAACAAGGACAAACAAGGCTGTAGAAAAGAATTAGGCAAAGAGAAAAATTGATAAACAAAACATAAATAGGCTAAATTATGAAAAGATACAATTGTTGAGAAGAGCCGCCAAAAGAGCGAGCACAGAAAAATTGTTGTTAAAAGAAATATTGAATTAGCAGACGGAGGCCCCCCCCCCAGACTAGCTGCTAAGAAAAAATGCACGACAAAAAAAACCATTAGATTCTATGAAGTGGTAGAGACTAGTTTTAGATAAGGTCTACCCCAGTCTAGACTGGATGGAAGCAAGATTGGCGTCATTCCAAGGGTTAAGGATCAACTTGAGTAGGGACAGCGTAGCCTCATGTTCTAAATTCATGTAAATATAGTATCGATATTATTTTAGCACCGAGCTTTCACATTCACAAAAAACAATCTGAACAAAAAGGTTCAAAATCATGCAGAGGAAATAGTCGCAAACTCCTGTGAAGTGGGTACTTCCACTCCCTGACTCCCGTCAGGAAATAGTGATTTCTAAAGGAGGAAAAATTAATGCCAGTTTCAGTCAATGATAACTTTATTATGCCGGAGTTTTCGACCTAGGGTGACTAGGTCCATCTTCAGGGCTAATTGACAATATACTGTTTTCACATCATTAGAGGGTTGTTGTGTCTTCTGTCTTGTTTCTTCATGGACTGAATTTGATCTGTCTGTGTGTGATATTGTGTTCGGTGGTAACCTAGTCCCTAGTAACCTAATCATTGACTGAAACTGGCAATAATTTTTCATCCTATTGAAACTATGATTCAGTCACCAAAAATAATGAACAGTGATTTCTAAATTATACTCTCCTATTGACATCTAATCGAAATTTAAAGTTTCCACTTCCTAAAAAACTACTTTTTCGAATTCATTGGTTCTTAAAACCAAAATTCCCGGGGCCAGGTAATGATGTAATGTCATGAAGCCCAGCTAGGATCACCAGATCGAATCCTGCGTGTTGATAGTTTTTATTTGTAAGGAAAAATAAGAATAGTCAAGTATGTTCTTCCACACCCGTCCACGAATCCTAATTGGTATCGTGCTTCTGAAAAATAGCCAATTACGTTACTTTTTTTTTACTTTATGTGCTTCTTTCAGTGTAAACTCGATTGGCCTGATCGCTCTATTCATAGTTAATATTTTAATAAACATAGCAGTACACTATAAATTTATTCTGAAGTCATTAGTTTTGAATTTTAATAGTACTAAAAAACATTTCCATTCTTACGCACAGTTGGGTTTGAATTGTAATTCACCAAAATGGATTGTTCATTTTGGTCGTTTTCTTTTAGCACTTTTCAAAACTTTTGAGTGGCATATGTCAGGCAGTTTACTCTTCTGGAAAGGAAATAGAAATATACTTCTCTGTTTTGCCAAGATGAAGAAACCTGTCTTCAAGGTTTTTTTTTGTTTTTTTTAGATGGTAACAACTTTATTAACTTGCAAAGTTTACTTCTTATTTGCATTTATCACTTTTCCAAAGTTACAAAAAATCTTCTGGTGCATCTTTGATTCAATTGATTATTTTACCTGAAATATATTTATTTTATTAAACAATTAAATAAATAAATTTAAAAAAACCTGATGAATATAAAGCGTGTCAATTGAGTTTTTAAATTTAAGGCATGTTTTAACCATGAAATTTAAGCTATCATTATCTCTCAGATTAATTCATAGTTTAAATTTGATCTTTTACTCGAATTTAGATAGACTAATACACTCAATAAATGTTTAAATTTTCAAAAATGATCTGATGAATGTGGAGCAAGATATTGAGACTTGAAATTTTGGCTGAGTTTAAAACTATGAAAAGTTTAGATTCAATTTTCTACTAAAATATTTCATTGTTAAAGTTAATATTTTACTCGTTTGTAGAGATAAGTATTGCCTATAATTGTGTATGATTTCATTCATTTCTGATGATTCTGAAGCGAGATATTGAGACTTAAAGTTTGTCTGTGTTTAAAACTATGAAAAGTTTAGATTCAATTTTTTCCTAAACTATTTCATTGATAAAGTTAATATTTTACTCGTTTGTAGAGATAAGTATTGTCTATAATTGTGTATGATCTCATTCATTTCTGATGATTGTGAAGCGAGATATTGAGACTTAAAGTTTGTCTGTGTTTAAAACTATGAAAAGTTTAGATTCAATTTTCTCCTAAACTATTTCATTGATAAAGTTAATATTTTACTCGTTTGTAGAGATAAGTATTGTCTATAATTGTGTATGATCTCATTCATTTCTGATGATTGTGAAGCGAGATATTGAGACTTAAAGTTTGTCTGTGTTTAAAACTATGAAAAGTTTAGATTCAATTTTCTACTAAAATATTTCATTGTTAAAGTTAATATTTTACTCGTTTGTAGAGATAAGTATTGCCTATAATTGTGTATGATTTCATTCATTTCTGATGATTCTGAAGCGAGATATTGAGACTTAAAGTTTGTCTGTGTTTAAAACTATGAAAAGTTTAGATTCAATTTTTTCCTAAACTATTTCATTGATAAAGTTAATATTTTACTCGTTTGTAGAGATAAGTATTGTCTATAATTGTGTATGATCTCATTCATTTCTGATGATTGTGAAGCGAGATATTGAGACTTAAAGTTTGTCTGTGTTTAAAACTATGAAAAGTTTAGATTCAATTTTCTCCTAAACTATTTCATTGATAAAGTTAATATTTTACTCGTTTGTAGAGATAAGTATTGTCTATAATTGTGTATGATCTCATTCATTTCTGATGATTGTGAAGCGAGATATTGAGACTTAAAGTTTGTCTGTGTTTAAAACTATGAAAAGTTTAGATTCAATTTTCTACTAAAATATTTCATTGTTAAAGTTAATATTTTACTCGTTTGTAGAGATAAGTATTGCCTATAATTGTGTATGATTTCATTCATTTCTGATGATTCTGAAGCGAGATATTGAGACTTAAAGTTTGTCTGTGTTTAAAACTATGAAAAGTTTAGATTCAATTTTTTACTAAACTATTTCATTGATAAAGTTAATATTTTACTCGTTTGTAGAGATAAGGTTGTCTATAATTGTGTAAGATTTCATTAATTTCTGATGATTGTGAAGCGAGGTATTGAGGCTTAAAATATTAAGGAATGTTTACTACTATGAAAAGTTTAAATCGTTTGAATTGTCTCTTAATTGTAGAAAGATACTAATGTTGTTTAAGACTTCGTAGTGATATTATGAAAGTTCAACGAGATATTGAGACTTAAATTTAGGCAATCTTTTCAACCCTTAAGTTATCTTATGCCATTATTATCTTCTAAGCTATTAAATCGTTTGAATTTATCATTTACTCGTTAACAGGTATTCTGAAGTCCATGAAAAGGTAAATTTTAATCTCAATATCTCACTCAAGATAATAATTCAAAGTTAATTAATATATCCTGATTAATGAAAATTTATACATTTATTTCTTCACATAACTCAATTCTCACTGTTGAAAGTCTAACTTAATTATGAGTACATTTCTTTTTTTATAAACAATTTAAAAAGCAGCAATCACTAAAAACAAGTTCTAGTATTTGTAATGTAAGAGCGTTAAATATAAACTAGATTACCTCCAGCATGACGGCTCTCAGCATGAATAGAATGCTGTTATCGCAGCATGAAAGCTTCTTTTTTTTTTTTCATTTTAACATGGAACACATCTTAAGATTATTGCCGGGTCATTTACTTTTCACATATCCATAATATGCTGATAGGTGATATGGTCAAATCTTAATGACCTAATGGTGTATTAATGTTTTTGCATTATTTGGTCATTTAAACTTGAATTTCAAATTAAAATATCATTATCTATCGCACTTTTTAGTAGAAATACTATTTACTAGGTAGTCCTAAAATTGTCTTTCAAAATGTCAAACTAATAAATTTTGACTTTCTCTTACTATACTGGGGAAAAAAAAACGTATTGTTAACTTGCAGTGCCTATATACACTTAACAACTTTAATATTTACAATGATAACAAATTTACATACTAAGGGAGAACAAAATAATAAAAAAACAAAACCTTAACCTTTGAAACCTCCTCTTGTACAATTTTTATCTTTTATAGTATAAATAAATATCTAAATTATAAAATTCTATCGTGTAGATTTTAGATTTTGACTTTTCACAGAAAAGATTTGTTTTGAACACCCTTGAGTTCAGAAAAAGTTGTTGACGTTGATCTATTGCCCGCCCACTGACCGTCTGAAAAAAAAAAAATGCATAAAGTAACTCCTATATTATAGTGTGAAGACAATTTTTAGTTAGAAATTTGAGAATAGCAAACATATTTTACTATTAACTTCTCATAATAACCATTAAATAAAATCCCAAGGCATAATAGACCAGAATATCGAAACCAGTATTATTCACCAATATATCTTAGCTTTGTGGACTTTGCCTCTAATCGCTCGTGGCGCTTTAGTTATGCTGATCACGTAATTTAACTAAGGCAGATAAATTTCCAATACATTGCTATCCTGGAATCTTGTGAATTTCAAAAGGAGCTATTAACAGTAAAAAGTCAATATCGATTATTTGATACAATCGAAATAATCTCACGAAAAAATAAACCTTTGTGAATAACAGTAAAAAAGGTTTCTATGTTTTGCAACACTAATAGTATTTTTCTTTTATTTTGGAAGAACAATTGTAATTAGAGTAATTTCAAAGTTAATTAGAATTCATTCATTAAGTTTTAGTTAGTTAAGTGTTCAAAAAAAGTTCTTACTGTGATGTGCTCGATGTCTTTACTAACTATTGTGAGTGAACAATAGTTGTATTTTGTTTTCTTCATTAAGTAATTAAAACGACGCACTGACTTTGTAATTCGGTTGGACTTTAGTTTATTTTTTCCTGAAATGAAAAACTAAAAGTATGTTCTAAATTACTAACAGATTTCATTCCATTGGGAAAATAGATTTTCTGTGCTTCTTATGAGGGAAAACAATTGATCCCTAAAGTTGGCCGTTACTAATTTTTCTTAGTTGTTTTCATTCACAACATTTGTTGACGCATTATATTTTCCAGTGTCTATTCTAGTTCGTCGTTTTATCTTGACCTGAAAACAATATTTACTTTTAGGTATAGATAAGCTTGTAATACCTTTTTACTTTTCTATCAGTCAACTTTTATTTGATCGATTGACTTGTATAAACAACATAGTATATAATAACATGGTATTATTGTTGCAAAGATTAATATTATTGTATTTCTGCTAAGCACGATCTTGCTTAGTAGGGGAAACTTTTTTCTAGAGGATTCTAGATATCCCTTCTAACACCTTAACTAACACCCAAGGCACGCGTTTATGCTTCCCATATCCACTGAGGGTGGCTCCTCCAGATTAGAGGGAACCCAAGCTCTCCGGAATGTTCTTGAGGGGCCGGTTGTTAGAAGTAATCACCCTGGTGTTTTATGTCCCTTCAAAGCCGTCGTATCAATACTTGTCACAAATTATATGGTGGGGAGTGTTCTTAGAATATCCTTCCAATACGGTACTCAGTCTCTAGGGGAATCTGAGGAAGAGTCCCTAAAGAAAAATTTACCTTCCTACGAAAGCTTTCCCTAGGAAGTTCAAATGTTTTCCAAAGCTCACGTTTAACTAGAAAAAGGGCATTTATTCCAAAAAACAGTTCCAGAATCTCCAGATGCTCCATTATCAGCGACACATTCATCCTGTGCCATTCTACCATCCTCTCTAGGGAAGTAAAAGGTTAAAAGTAGTCAGGATTATCTTGCTTCCTAGCGCAATATCCTCTCTCTTCCTTCCAACCAAAATAATGATGACACTTTTGGCTCTGTTCAAGATGGGTGGAAAATGTGAGATTGAGGATCATCTCAAAACTTGGCTTTTAGCAAAGTGCGAGCTGTGGCTATTAAATAACGAGACTATTGCTGTAAATCATTTTATTTTAAATTTATACATATTTAGTTATTATCACCTTCAATATACACCCCTCCCCTATCTCATCAACGCTCCATGCGAGTTTACCATTGTTCAGAAACAGTGCTGGAAGTCTTTTTCTGTGAGCTCCTCTGCATGACGCGTGCCGCTTTTTCTTTAACAGCTTCAACGGATTGAAATAGTGTTCCTTTTAATACAGATTTGGCATTGGGGAACGATAAAAGTCATATGGAACGGCCAGGTCAGGCGAATAAGGTGGATGGCCCTAAAACTGGGATGTTGTACTTGGCTAGATACGTCTTGACAGACGATGCTGTGTGAGCCGGCGCGTTGTCCTTGATGGAGAACCCGTGACTTGTTCTTCCACAAATCGGGTCGTTTTTTCCTTACTCTTTCAACGGAGTTGAGCAAGCACCTCATGGTAGTAATGTTGATTAATTATAATCGATATTTTCATCCATTTTTGGGCGCGGGAAGGGCGACCCGGGTGGTCATCATCTCCGACGGTCTTCTCGGCCATCTTGGAAACGCTTGAACCATTCAAAAACTTGCGCACGTGATACAACATCGTCATCGCCATAAACTTCTTTTAATAACAGATAAGTTATTATTTGGGTAGCGGATTTACCCAAATTTTGATGTGAAATTTCACAACAATTCGTTATTCTACTACATGTGTAGTATCATGTTTTCGGCAAAACGAAACTAACACCTCTTACAAAAATGACGGTTCCGGTCAGACACAGATTTCTCTACAAAACACGTGAGACGCTGCACAATCGAAAGAGAAGGCTTTACGCTGCACAACTGTGTCGGTCGTTAAGATTTGGCGCATGCATAGTTCTTCTGTAGCAGCATCAGTCTAGTTATTTAATAGCCACATCTCGCATAAGTACGAAAAACATTACAAAAACATACTCCTGTGAATATTTCAGTAGCTCTCTGCATATCTTTTACGTAATCAGACGGGGCTTAACGTCGAATTACCAAATTAGGTACATGTAGGTCTATAACGTTATTTTGAATAATATTTCAACTTTGAAAATAAAATTCCAACATACGAACAACTGTAACAATCCAGAACATAATTTACCTCCTTTTTAATACAGTACAGCGTACTCACTGACAAAAAGTGAAGAGAACAATTAAAAAAATTCCTCAAGAACATTCACTAGAGCACAACACTTCAAGGCATAAAACGTACTTTTGTGAAGAGCAATCTGAAGTTCTTCTAGTGCTGCCACCGGACTTTTTCAACAGACTGAAAAATACATTCAGTTTATTCAGTCCGCCAGTTGTTCAACATTTGATGCATATTAAGTAAATAGAAATAAAAATAAGGAAAATCTATTAGATGAGGAGGAAAGTACTTTTTTCAGGTGTAATTTTCAAAAATGTTTTCTAAATGGAATATATTTAATCAATAGCTCGGTTGCCGAGCGGTTAGAGGCGTGAATTCCAAAGCACAATATGTGTGTTGGTTCGATACCGCCTCTAGGCCTTGGGCTTTATTTAATATTTAATATGAGAAATTTATTGTTACGCAAGTTTGTTACTTAAATTTTAAAATAAGGATTAAAGATTAATAATACTTATTATACCTTAAGTATACACATTGAGTGTAATACTCAATGGGTACACAGATGGCTCCAAGACAGAGGAGGGTGTTAGGAGCGGGAGTGTAAGGGGTGAAGCCGAAATGTAGCTTTTGGGTTAGCCTAGGAAAACTAGGCTACAGTTTTTCAGGCTGAACTAGCTGCAATTAGGTTCTGTGCTGCCGAGATTAAAGGGCGAGGAATTATTGATTCTAAGGTCGTAATTTTCTCGGACAGACAGGCTGCTCTACGAGCTATTAGTTCCTACCAGGTCAACTCAAGGCTGGTTTGGGACTGTCTGGGTGCCTTGAAGGAAATTAGTGACCATAATAAGGTCTTTCTGGTTTGGGTAGCTGGTCATTCACAGGTCATAAGGGAAAGAAAGTGGCAGATTTATTGGCTCGGGAAGGCTCTGCAGGACACTTCGTTGGTCCGGAGCTCTGCTTTGGGGTTTCGAAATATGTTAAGTCTGCGACCATTAACTTATGGGTGCAGAGTAGGTCTCAGGAGTGGTGGCTTGCCACCATCACTGGGCAGAGACAGGCGAAGGATGATTGTAGGCCTATCAACTGGACCACTGCAGGCTGTGGCAAACATATGCATCGCATGGGCCTGGCAGATGATTGTCTCTGTAGGTTCTGTCAGGAGGAAGAGGAGGAAGCGGCACAGGTTTACCTAAAAGTCGCTCTCCAGCATTAAGAGTCTGATTAAACGGGCAGGTCTGGTGGGGTAAGCTTCTAGAGTGAGGGGAGCCACAATAGATCCAAAGGGGTCGCAGTGGCGTAGGCCTTGAGGCCGCCCTAGTCTAATCTAATCTAATCTAATAATACTCAAGCAAATTATCGTTTGAATCCAAATTATGGAGTTTCAATAAAATTGAATTTACTAGATTTGTTTGTTTTTAAATTAAAACTATTAATTTAACAAATTTAATTACTTATTGACTTGAGACATTATTAGAAACATATTGGTTGAGAGGGGGTAAAAGAGTTGGGACGTAAAACCAATTACATTTGACGACCAATTACACGTCCTGATTTACCAGCTACACCAATTAATGGCGATGGTGGCCACAACCAATAATAGATAAACATCTGGACAAACTACATGTAATATGTCATAAAGATGTCGATAATAATTTTGTCACTTTAACCGTTCTGTAACAGAAGAGAAAAAAATTGTCAAAATTAAAACGGACCAACCAATAAAATTGATAATAAATCTCTTGAAAACTTATAAATCTTTTAGAAATACTCTAAACAATTTTAAATGAATGTAAAAAACTGTGGTTTAGATTTAATAATGGGAATTTTATGTTAAAATTAAAATGAATTGTTAGTTATTCTCGATATAGTGTGCACAAGTTATTTGTTCATGATCCAATTCTGTAGAGCTGTAGGTGTTCCACAAAGTTATTAAATATATTTTTTTTAAACTGAATCACTCACATGATTTCCTTTTGAAGGCAGTTTTCAAGTTAGTTGCCAGGTGGAAGTTTTTATTAAATTTTAAGATTTCTTCTCATTGTGAAAGAAAGCCTTTTCCAGCTTCACCGACCAGTCTTACTTCAAATCTTCTCTTCAGCCAATCTTTCCTGTAAAAAGTTTTTAATTAAAGAGTTAGGTATTTAATTTCAATTAGATCTCATCTACAACAGAATGCTGTAAAGATGTTAAAATTAAGAAGTAAACTTCAAAAATGCCCTTATAACCTCTCGTTAACTAGGAAATGCTTACTTACTTAAAGCTTACCAAATCTTGCTAGGGTACCAGGATCTGTGTTTTTTGTCCCAGTATTTCCTGGACAATTCATGCTTCCTACCTGGATCAGCATGTCGCATTGGCTTGGGCTATGTTGGGAAAGAGATAGATTAGATTAAACTAGGGCGGCCTCAAGGCCTACGCCACTGCGCGACCCCTTTGCATCTATTGTGGCTCTGCTCACTTTAAAGCTCACCCTCCAGAGACCCGTCCTTTTTTAATCAAGACTCTTAATGCTGGAGAGCGACTCTTGGGTAAAGCTCCACCAGGCCTTGGGTTTTTTTTTCCTACCCCGAGAAGTAACATCCTTAGCCCCAGACAAGGCCCCTCACACTGACACAACACGTGTAGAGTGCCGTTTCCTCCTTCTCCCGACAGTACCAGCAAAGGCTAGCCATCTGCCAGGCCCATGCGATGCATGTGTTTTCCGCAGCCTGCAGTGGCCTGGTTAATAAGCCTATAATCATCCTTATAGCTCCACGGCCTTGACCGGATTAATTCTACAGTCAGCCTCGGCGAATAGCCTTTAATGAACTCCTTTGCCTGTCCTCTGCTTTTTACAGTATCCTAAGTAAACCTTGTGAAAAAATCATTTTTAGGTGTGAATTCCATGTGAGCCTTTTATCGAAGATAACGCCAAGATACTTGGCTTCCATGGACAAGGGGATAGTAACTCCTTCCAAAATTGGTTGCGTCAATCCACCCTGATTCTTCCTCCTTGTGAAAGGGACAACCCTGTTGGGAAAGAGAGAGGAGTACCAGTCTGGGATAACTTGCTCCCTTCCCTTTTCCTAAAAAAATCTTCACCAGATGTTCTGAGAATGAATTCCTTTGCCACTTCATTAAATATAGGAAGTCTAAAAAATAGAATAAAATATAAATAAGTCCACTTCATAAATAAATTAGATTATAACAGAATACAGATTGTAAAATCGTCGAGATTCTCATCCATTGAATGAATTTGAAGGAAATCTCTTTATTATAGATACCAAGTAGACGTGATTTTTGTTTGACATAACCTACTTCATCCAGAACTTTCTCCCATAAAAGAAAATTTAATTAAATTTTCTCCATTTACTTTTCATTCATAAAAACACTTTTGACCTTTTCCTTTTATAAATGAACAAGATTGGAAAAACATTTTTTCTTACTTTAGTCCTATAATACAGCCTATTGAACACTGAATTTCCCCACTCATGGATAAAGTTTTTATCAATTTTCACAAAATTTAGACTTTACCCCGCAAGTGTTTCGAAGTAACTTGTGCAAAAACACATTTACTTGTAGAACTTTTAGAAACTAAGATATGAACAAAATATAAAGTTGGGAAAATGATATATCTACATGTATAAAGTGGAAAATATTAATGTTGAACTCTTGTCCTTTTTGCTTATCTGATTTGCCCAACCTAGTGCCCTTTAGAAAATACTCCCAGACCCTTTTAGGTCAGAACTGCCCAAACCTGTCGCTACTTGCATAACAAAGAGAAATGTTATTTGTAGCCAGTTGTTTTTTAAATGTAGGCTAATGCTGCAAGAGACAAGCTAAAAACAAAAACAACAAAAATAATCGATTTTATTAGTTCATTTTGAATACCAAGAATCGATTTTTTTTTCATATTCCGATCGGTAGTCAACTTTTTCTTCTTCTTTTTTAGGTGTACACAAGTATTTCGAACGAATCAGTGCACACAAGTCACGTTCTTTAAAACGCTGTAAAATTAGCTACTTCACAAGTGTAGATTTCCTCGCCAACCCTCTAGATTAATACGTATATGCTACCCAATTTTCGCCAAACCTCATCGCTAGTATTGCATTCCTTCACCAGAAATGCTTGAAATCAAGTTTTCCACAACTCGAAGATTTAGTTCTACGAGCAAGTGATGTACGTACGCAGTTTTTTTAGAATATGAAAGAAGATATTCAAGAAAATATTTTTTTTTAAAAAGTTTTCCGAATTTTAGCACATTTTTCCCCTTTCTTAAAAGGACTAATATGGTACGATACTCGAATATAAGGGAAAAGACGGACACAACACTGAAATGCCACTTCAAAGAAAAAAGTCTACACAAACCCTTCACCACTATATTACTTACATTTTTTAATTTATTTGAAATTTACACAATTGCATTCTTTTGCCACAAATACATATGTACACAGGAGTTTATATACTATAGTAAATAAACAAAAATGAAATGAGAAAATACCCATTGGTAGCGCTTTTAATAAGTAAGTTATTCATCACTAACTCTAGGCACTTCTACTGCACATATCGTCTCGAGGTCACTGGTGTTATTGCTGCCTAGGAAGGTTATCTAGGACAGTTCGAGATGAGAGGCGACGAACTAAAGAAGGAAGGAAAATATGAGGATAGGTAGGTTGCTACAGAATTTCTGGAATAGTTTGTTTACTTCAGGTAGGTTATATTCAGATCATTGTGTGGGTAGGTTACATAAATGAGGAGCGTTTTCTATTTTATGAAGGATTTTATATTGTTGGGGGACTGGATACGATTGGGGCTGGTAAGTAAAACTTTTAATTTGAACCCACCTGTGTCCTGATAGGTTTTGTGACTAGTGTTGTATATGAAGTGTTTGTTTTATAAAGGTAGACTAAAGCTGTTTTCTAGTCGCTTAGGCTGGAAACATAGTGGAGCGGCGAGCAAAGCGGCACTGATAGCTGCTTCAAATCAAAGAGAGCGACGAGCAGCGAGCAAAGAGTCGCATGCACATAGTGACGAGTTTAGTCGCGTTCTTTTTTTGACAAAACAAGATGGAGGAACTATTTTTATATGAAAATTCTTCGTTGAAACTTTGGTATTTGCAGCAGCTTAGTAGTAGGAGCTGCAGTGTTCTTGATATAAATAAGTCTAGAAATGAACTTGGTGAATTTCATCACTTGTACCATCAACTTCGGGAGCATCCTGGCAAGTTTCATGCGTATTTTCGAATGTCTTATCAACATTTGATTATATACTAGCCCAGTGTAACCCCATTAATCAAAATCAAATTTTATTGTTTTTGAATAATACAACTCACAACAAATGTTAGGCACAATATAGAAAAATTAACTAAATACAAATCTGTGTAACCCCATTAATCCTAGCAGTTACTTTAAGGTTAGAAAAGAATAAATAAAAACAAAATAGAAATATATGCAGATAAAAAGAAATTAGTCAATTAAAAAAAACAATAATTTTATTAAATCACTTTATTATTACTAATAATTACTAAATCAGTCGTAAATTAATGTTATTCATCTGAAAAACTGGAGAAGTACGACGCTACAGAAAGATTGGAGAATTCGTTCTGATCAGAAGTAGTAGGACGTGAAAATGTAATTTAATTTTGCCTAGTATTTAGATGAAAGTTAGCATTAAGGGATTGAGAACCAATTAAATGTAGCAAAAATTACCTGAATTCTCCATTAACTACTAATTGTTAATTAATTTTAACGATTAATTATTAATTGTTAAAAACTGTTGTAGCTTCACAAATACTAAGGCCCCTCAGAGGTTTCTTTAAACAAACTAAACCAATAAATGTATCAATACCCATAACCTTTGAAAAATAACCTTTACAAATTGAGCGCGATGAGAGCGAAGAAATCAAACTTGTCATAACGCTTTGCTCCACTCTTTATAGATAGCGTTGCTCTATCTTCGCTTTGCTCGCCACTATGCGCGGTCCCATATGTTTACTTGTGTTTGATTTCGCCGCTTTGCTCTTCGCTATCATCGCCGCTCCACTATGTTTCCAGCCTTAGGTATCTCGTTTTCATTTCCTATTTTAGTCGAGTGTGGGAATTTTCAAGTAAGTCATGTCGATGTACATCCCAAGGTAGCGTACAGAAAGAGGTATTTGGTTGAAATAAAGTGGTGGAGAAGTAAATCTTCTAAAAGTAAAAGTAACCTGTCAAAATTTATTTTCTTGTAAGATTAATGCTCCATTTTTTAAATAACTTCTTTACTTACATACATACGTACATGTAGTTCAATAACTTGTATTTAAAGAATATTACTTGTGAGAATTCGTTTTTGGACAGTTCTGGTCCAAAAAAGAAAAGTATCAGAAATACCATAGTATACTTTCTCATTACTGTAATCGTTTCGTATAGTCTCTTACCTATCCTATTATTCCTGAGAATCCTCCAGACTGAAGACTAACACACTTTTCACTTATTTACAGATTGGATATAATTCATGGTGCAACCAATCGATTGTAACGCAATCGAACAGCAAATGAGAGGTCGTTTCCTCCTCTTTCTGACAAAATCTGCACAACGGTTCCGAGCTATTAAGTCCCACCTTGATCAGATTTATTTCCTGTTCATTACCTTTAGATCTTTTGAGACCAAAGTAGATAGTAGCGCAAAAAGAACTAGTTGGGAAAGCCCTCAACCTCTTTAGAAGGGGAAGTTTCGTCTACAAGATCCCAAGGGGAAGGCACAATAGGCGTAGGTCCCGTCCTGCAATCTTCAATCTTACTCGTACTGATTTGGTATTTAACTACGCAGATTGTACATTTCTAAATAAATTTTGTGTATTATTTATTCCGAATAAATTTATTCTATTAGTAATTAATTTTGACTTTAAATTTATATTGGTAGAAAAGTTTTACTTTATAACCAATTAGAAAAGCTTGCGAGATCCCTTATCAATATTCTGTGATTAAATACTGTTTTTTTTTAAGCGTAATATAAGGGAACAGACTGCATTTTATGACAGTAATCTATAGGTCGTTTATCGATTATCGGCCATTCTAAACAGTAAACTGTAATCGATTAGTATTCCTAGCGATAAGTGTTCATTAACAATCAGTGCAAGGCAAACTTTTCACTCTAAGCAGCAGAGTGGCTTCACTTTGATTTTTTTTGTATTTATTTCTTTATTCTTTACAACTGTTCTACGAAATTTTTGGCCAGATCTTGGAATTGATACATTTTCATATTTCTTATATCGCTAATTAAAGAAATTATGTATGTATTTCTTTTTTATTTTTACAATTATAACCTGTACCTGGTTTCAACTCAAACTTGTATCTGCCTCTTTGTTAAGAGTGTTCAATTTTAAGAGAACTGATATTCTTAGCTTCACATCTTGAAAGAGTAAGTAAAATTATCCTATGTCCACAGGATTCGTAAGTGCTGGAACAGTGACGTATTCTGAATTTTGAATCAAGGCAAAACAATATCATTACTGTACACAATTTTTGCAAACGAAATTTGAGCTCTTCTACAATTTTTAAAATCCGATCGTAGGGTTTTCTTCAAGCACAAACATTTTAGCTACACATTTATTTCTTCTTTAAAATTTATAAAATACAAAGTCGTATGGTAATATAGTTCTTTATAGGGAAGCCTACCAACTGCCTTCTCCAAGGAGTGCCCCTAATCAAAGTGTTCTTGTAAAAAAAAAAAAAGTTGCAAATTAAGTTGTAGCTTAAAATGACAATAAGTAGTATAACTTTGAAATAAATTTGTGAAAATTTACTTAGTAAAGTGAAAAGTCAAAAAAATGTATTACGTAAAGATTGGGATGCTTAGCGAACTTCTCTAGTTCGTAGGCTAATATGGTTAACATATTTAAATCCAAAAGTACTTTTAACAAAAAACAAATTTTAATAATACATTAAGTTTATGATTTTAATATGCTATTTAAAAAATAATAATAAAAAAAGTTGAGGAAGAACTTTAATGTAAAAGTATAATACAATTTTAATAAATGTATAACGATAAGTTCTGAGGTCCTGAGATAAATATGGCGGCTTCTCAGGCGCTGAGTGCTGGCGCGCTGATGATTCTGGTCATTAGTGCATCTTTGTAGCATCCCTACCTTCCTATTTTCACGCGCCAGCCCTTGATCATTGTATAATGCAGTTTTAATAAGAAAACACTTGACACGTCGTTCTGCCATACTAAATTACACATTTTATACTCTGCATTATACATTACTAAAAATTTCTTTACATATTCTACATCCTTACTTTTTATATAAATAAATCCCATTTAATTATTTTATTTGACTAATATTTAATGCCTTATTTTTTTTAAACACTTCCATCCATATAACAATAAAATATTAACAGCTGGAGAGTTAAGATTATCTAAATTAACGAGTAGCAGAAAACAGATGTTTTGCAACCTCCGTTCGACTCTTCGTGTTAAAAATCATTTTTAAAAAACACAATTTTATGACCTGTGTTACTCTATGAAACAGGAAATCTGAAATTTTGACATCAACAGAAAACATGAGGTGATGAATAATCAGAGGACAATTTTCTAACCTAAAAAGTAAAAGGAGAAAGCTATGAAATCCACAAAGTCTTGTGAGTATTCAAACCAGATATATTTTGGTTGCCAGATCAATCAGAAAATTCCTTAGTTACGATAGATTTTATCAAAAGATTTTGTTTATTTATTGATCCTCTAAATATAAAATCAGCTGTTCGTCCACAGCTGACATGTTCAAGGTTTACATATAGGCAGTGGTGGTATGAGAATTCATACATTTGATGACATTTCTGGCGTTGACAGTCAGTTTAATTGTCAAAAGGACTTCTAGAGGTCAATTTCTTTTCAGTCATGAGCAGTGATGCTCAATCTGTGGTGGCGTCCCCCCAAAAACATCAAAACATCATGAAACATATTCTGAATACAAGTTAATGAAATGTATTAATTTATGTTTGTTAGTTTCATTTTCAGTGAATAATCTATATTACTACTTAGGCTGGCTGACAGTTCAATTTTTGTTCAACAACAAACTATTTGAAGTCTTGAGATCGGGTTGCTGAGTGGAGGGAGTTGCGCAGGCTTCAGTTACACTGGAGGCACAAGAGGATCTTCAGATGAGAATCTGTAGTTTTTTGATTGGAGAAAAGCTTGGTATTGAGACAGATTCAAAGGGTACATTCTTTCCGCTTATCTACCTACAAACTCCTTAGGGTATTTAATACCATAGGGTACGAGGTATGGCTATTAAATAACGAAACTGATGCTGCTACAGAAGAACTATGCATGCGCCAAATCCTAATGACCGACAGCTGTGCAGCAGTGTAAGGCCTTCTCTTTCGATTGCAGCGTCTCACGTGTTTGTAGAGAAATCTGTTTCTGACCAGAACCGTCGTCGTTTGTGTAAGAGGTGTTAGTTTCGTTTTGCCGAAAACTTGATACTCTACACATGTATTAGAGCAACGAATTGTCGTGATATTTCACATCAAAACTTGATGAAACCGCTACTGAAACTTGTCTTTTATTAAAAGAAGTTTATGGCGATGAATGTTAATCACGTGCGCGAGTTTTTTTTTTGAGTGGTTCAAGCGTTTCCAAGATGGCCGGAGAAGACGTCGGAAATGATGACCGCCCGGGTCGTCCTTACCGCGTCCAAAACGGATGAAAATATCCGATTATAATTAATCAACATTACTACCGCGTGAGGTGCTTGCTCAACTCCGTTGAAAGAGTAAGGAAAAAAACGACCCAGATTTGTGGAAGAACAAGGTTCTCCATCAAGACAACGCGCCAGCTCACACTGCGTTGTCTGTCAAGACGTTTCTAGCCAAGTACAACATCCCAGATGATTGATTTCAATTCACTGTAATTGCAGCAAGTATGTTTCAAGAATAAAGGCGTTTTACTTAAATTCATGTTATTGAGACGCATGTTATTGTTATTGTTATATACGTATGTTCGTATTATATTGGTGTACTGTATCATGTTTATTTAATTTGTTCCTTCAAAATTGATATTAAATCAGTACAAAGCACGTACAGTTTACACGTGTATGTATAATGGAGCACGTGGGAAATATATTCTCGTTCAGTAGCGGTACTACTGAAGGGGGAATACACGAGTAAAACGCGAATAAAAGAGAAAACCCAATGGTGAACTCCTTTTTTTTTTTTGGTATCCAACTCACCGGACCTCAGAGTGCTTACTTCCGATAATATACCACAACATCGAAAATCTATACGAACACGTACGTCACTTAGTATTACGAGTAGTAAGAGGAATCAAAACAAAAAATTCATTGATTTTTATCCCGGACCAATTTCAGGCTTACATTAATAACCATTCTCCAGACAGATAGAAAAAATCAGGGAATGTTGTTTACCAAGTTGTTTCTTGAAGTCAAAATCTTTACGAAAAAATCAGGGAATGTTGTTTACCAAGTTGTTTCTTGAAGTCAAAATCTTTACATCATAATACGAGGGTCGTTTGAAAAGTCCGTGCAAAGTCAGAGAGATAGCACCACTGGCGCGTATCGAGGTTATGTTTAGTTAGTAGCATCTCTTGGAAGAACACACACCAAGTTTCAGCCAGATCGGTCTATTTCTTTGTGTTTGGCATTCGTTTGAATCGAGGAAGTCGAGTGATTTTCAAAAAATGGACGAAAAAGAATTTCGTGTGTTGATTAAACACTACTTTATGAAAAGCAAAACGCCTCAGGAGACTAAAGAGAAGCTTGATAAACATTATGGTGACTCTGCACCTTCGATTAGAACAGTTTATAAGTGGTTTCAAAATTTTCAGAGTGGCTATAATGGGCACAAGTGACGCTGAACGTTCTGGACTCCCTGTTGAGGTTACTACTCCAGAAATCATTGATAAAATCCATGATATGGTGATGGATGACAGAAGAGTGAAGGTGCGTGAGATTGCTAGTGCTGTGGGCATCTCGAATGAACGGGTACATAATATTTTGCATCAACATTTGGACATGACAAAGCTATCCGCAAGATGGGTGCCGCGATTGCTCACGCTTGACCAAAAACGAAATCGTGTGAAGTGTTGCAAGGACGGTTTGCAGCTGTTCCAGAAGAATCCGCAGGACTTTAAGCGTCGTTTCGTCACTGTGGATGAAACATGGATACATCACTACACTCCTGAGACCAAAGAACAATCTAAACAATGGGTTACCAAGGGGAAATCTGCGCCAAAAAAGGCGAAGACCGTTCCTTCGGCCGAAAAGATTATGGCCACTGTCTTTTGGGATTCGCAAGGAATAATCCTCATCGACTATCTGGAAAAGGGTAAAACTATTACAGGTGCATATCACAGGACCGTTTGAAAACCGAGCTGCAAGAAAAACGCCCACGATCGGCCCACAAAAAAGTCATTTTTCATCACGACAACGCACCAGCTCACACCTCAGCAGTTGTGGTCGCAAAATTAATGGAAATAGGGTTCCAACTCGTTTCACATCCCCCCTATTCTCCAGACTTGGCTCCCTCGGACTACTATTTGTTCCCCAATATGAAGAAATGGCTGGCGGGAAAAAGATTTTATTCAAACGAGGAGGTGATTGCAGAAACGAATGGCTATTTTTCAGACTTGGACAAATCCTATTATTCGGAAGGGATCAACAAACTAGAGCAGCGTTGGACGAAGTGTATAAGCCTAAAATGAGACTATGTTGAAAAATAAAAAAGGTTTACCCCTAAAAATTAAGTAGTTTTCATTTTTGCACGGACTTTTCAAACGACCCTCGTATTCTCGTTCAGTAGCGGTACTACTGAAGGGGGAATACACGAATAAAACGCGAATAAAAGAGAAAACCCAATGGTGAACTCCTTTTTTTTTTTTTGGTATCCAACTCACCGGACCTCAGAGTGCTAATTTCCGGTGATATACCACAACATCGAAAATCTACTCGAACACGACACATAGTATTAGTAAGAGAAATTAAAACAAAAAAATTCATTGATTTTTATCCCGGACCAATTTCAGGCTTACATTAATAACCATTCTCCAGACAGATAGAAAAAATCAGGGAATGTTGTTTACCAAGTTGTTCCTTGAAGTGAAAATCTTTACATCATAATAATTGAGGAAAGTCTGAATCCAGTCAGGGATACAGATTTTTATCCAGTACTGAGGACCCAACCTGGGGATTCTTAGGAACATTTTCTTCTATTGAAAGGATGAAAGAAAATACATTTATTATCCTGGGACTACTGTCCCCTAAGAATAAAAACATGTACAATTTGGAAGCCCTATTGGTTTGGCCTAACTTTTAAATATTTATGTACAAAAAAATAGGCAAGTATTTACAAGAATAATTATACAAATTAAGGAAATAAATCCATTCAATTATTATTTCGGAAGAAGCTGAGTAGAGAAAGGAGATGATTAAACAAAAGGGATTTAAAGATGTAAAGGGTAGATAAGCATGGCAGACAGATGATGGTAAGGCAGGGGTCCCCCAACTTTTTATCGAGGGGGGACCCCTGCTGTCTCTCAGACCGTTGGAGGGCCGTACTATAAAACAAACTATTTTAAAGTAAAAAAAAAAAAAAAACGGGAACAAATAGAATATTTCAAATAAAGAACAAGTAAATTTAAATCTACGAGTACAAACTGCCCAAGTATTTCAGTGGGAACTATGGACCTGCTTTGTGGCTAATGAGATGGTCCAATGTCCGGTTTAGTTATAGTGCTTTGGACTTTCTTCCTACTTCTGCTGTTACTTTACACTGTTTTCGGAGCCATGACGCGTGCATCCCGCGTCATCGGAAGTAGTACTGTACATGAGCGACGCAGCGCTTTGCGGCACCGCCACATATAGTGCTGCTTCTCTCACTGTACACCAATGAAAGAGATGCCCCTTCCGGAAGTGCGGCGGGGGCCGGATATGGAGACCGCCGGCCATAGTTTGGGGACCCCTGTGGTAAGGAGTTCCAGAGAGAGTGAGGTAGCGCGAATCCAGAAGGATTTGTCGGAGGATGAAGTACGGTGTGAGGGACTATAGAGATCAGAGGAGGGAGATCTCCCTGAAACATGCCCTAAAAATAAAAAAAAAATCGAGTAAATATTTCTTGTTTTACATTTACTGATCAGCCGAAGAATTCAAAAAAACCGTTTTTAGAGAGTACTTAAGGGCCTAAGAATAATTATGGGGAAACATTCTTCAGTTTCATTCATTCTCTTGGTTTTTTGTAGATTTCGAGAGCTAAATTTTGTAAGGGGATGTAGCTTACAAATAGATTAGATTTAGATTTAGAAGCGGGACAGGACCCACGACACCGCAGCCACAAGAGGTTTATTGTGCCTTCCCCTTTTGGAATCTAATAGTTGAAACTTCCCCTTCTAAAAAGGTTAAAGGTCTTTCCCTACCAGTAGCGCAGCCGCTCGATTGCAACGCAATCGAGTGAGAGGCCGTTTTTCCTCCTCCTCTTTCTGACCATAATCTGCACAACAGTTCCGAGCTGATGAGCCCTACCTTGTACAGGTGTACCTTATAAAGTAAAAATAGTATTGAGAGATTCTAGCTAAAAGAAGCTAATTGAAGATAATTCAAAGCAAAACTTCACTGAATTCATTTCGAAATAAAGTTGTTATGTTATTTCAACTGGAAAGCGATATCATATATCGATTGAACGGGAAATACCAAAATGATCTCAACCATAGCACTTTTTTACGTTGAATATGGAAACGATACGCCCACTATAGGTAGACCAATATAAAGTAACCAGCTGTATAACCCTATAAAATCTAACCCAGATGACCTTTCCTATTTACTGGCATGAACTTGAAAATATCAAGCTAAGGGCATCAATCTAAACTCCTTTTACCTTGACCACAGGTTCCTCCTTACATCTTTTCTCTTCTCAAACCAGATAATCCATCAAATGATCAAAGGCAGGTCTCTTTCTTCCATCTGAATAGTCAGGATGGTGAATTAGATGATTCTGCTTAGTCCTGTCTTCTGACCATTAGAGGGCTTTAAGTAGATAAATATTTTGGTGCCCCCCCCCGTATATTAACGATAAAATGTAATTTAATTCATCGAAATTAAATAAAACATATATTTAAAAAGAAAATCGATATTTTTTTGTATGTTTCCGATTTATTTACGCTATAAATTGTTCATTTAAATTTGCAAAGAATTTGATCAGATCCTGAAAACTAATCTTAAATAAAATCTATTTTTTTTTTTAATATGTCCAAGTGCCATCAGAGGGTGCTGACGACAACGCGACATAGCCTGAATGTTAGGTTACAGTCTGGGAAGGTTTAACGTCAATTTAGAGTGTTTACATTTACATAGAGTGTTTTCATAGTGTTTAAAGACGGTGACCTATAAACTAGTAATTTAATTTATTCTTTACAGAATAATACAATCTGTTTCAAAAAACCATCTTACAAATTAAATTACTAGTGGAAATATTTTGACGAAGTAGACAATGAACAAAGTAGAAAGTTGGCTTAATTTCATCCATTACGCATACGAACATCCGTTTTTAAGTCCAGGATATTTTTTATTTTGTTTATTTGTTAGCATAGACTTTAGATTATATATTTCTGTACTAAAAACGAGAATCCAACGCGTTATTAATGAAACTGAATTGGAAAAAAGTTTTGATCAAAAAGGAAATTTTTGGAACTAATTTTGAGTTCAGATTTTTCCATACTTGAATTAATTCGTATATTGATACTAGCCGACAATCATAAATACCTGATAGACATCTGCTACTTATGAATTACTTCCTTTACAATAGAAATAGTAAGGAAAAAATATAAAAATGAAGATAAATCGTATTAGCATATAAAATGAGGAGAGAAAGAAAACTACAAAATGGGTCTAAAATAACTGGGTGATAAATAACACCTAAAAAGGAGTCATTTTACTTTTCTTTTTTTTTTTAGTAAACGGAAGATATTATTTTTTACAGACACTACTTGAATACGTAAGTCTTCCGGTGAGCGGGTAGTGGTAGAGAGGGTTGGGAAAATTGAGCTGAATGGTTGAACGAAATGCGGAGTCTGCATGTGAACCATTTGTCAGTCCATTTTACCACTTGTAGGTTCTTCTACATTCCCATATAGTTGTATGAACTTCTCTAAATTAGAATCAATGTACAATTTAACTTAACAAATTTAAAACTCTTTACATTCCCTACACATTTATCTATTGATTTTGTATCGATATAATAGATAATAAATATCGATATTTTATAGATAATAAATGGTTACTGAAATGATTCAATAAAAATGTAATAATATCGCATAAAAAAATGTCTTTACCCTCAGCTCTTTTAGCACAAAAATATTTTCTTGAAATATTCTCTCTTCCAATTTTTTTATTTTTATGAAATATGAAAACACTGAATAGGATTTATATGTATATCTACACATGTACGAGTAAAAAGGGAAAGTATAAATATCATAGTTGAGAACATAAATATAACCTTACTCTTTGTATACTCTACTATTTTAAAATTCACGTGTGTATTTTCCATTATTTTATTTTCATCTCTTTATAAGCTAATTTGTGGTTATTAATTCAAAAGTCAATGAGTATTTAATCTTAAAACGAAATTCTCTTATATATTGTTAAAACATTAAAAAGCAAATTGCATTAACATTTGACTTGAATATAATTAGAATGTCATTAGGAGATTCCGCTTCGTATTTTATTTTTTGTGGGGATATTCTCAATAGCATCAACGAAAATAATAAAATGGTTAATGATATCACAAGATGATAGAAAAAAAAAGTATTTTGAATTCCAGAAAAATCAATCCAGGTCCTGTCTGGAAGGACTCAATCTAATAAATAATAGAATTACAGTAACTTCGATTTTAATCATCGTAGCATAACCTGTATTATTATAACCTGTATATTATTATTGTATCCCTGACCAATTTCCGACTTTATTAAAGGTACGTAGATTAATCTGTTTGATGTAGAGATTTCGTCTTCACTTATGTTACCAACTCGGTTTTGCTGCAGATCTAAACTAAAATTTTCCCCTTTCTTAAGATTTTTTTAAAGTTTTGTTCACATACAGGGGGGAATACGAGGTGTGGCTATTATAACGAGACTGATGCTGCTACAGAAGAACTATGCATGCGCCAAATCCTAACTATCCGACAGCTGTGCAGCGTAAAGCCTTCTCTTTCGAAAAGCAGCGGCTCACGTGTTTGTAGAGTAATCAGTTTGACCGGAACCGTCGTTTGTTTGTCAGAGGTGTTAGTTTCGTTTTACCGAAAACGTGATACTACACGTTTAGTAGAGCAACGAATTGTCGTGAATTTTCACATGAAAACTTGATAAAACCGCTACTGAAACTTATCTTTTATTAAAAGAAGTTTATGGCGATGAATGTTAATCACGTGCTCGAGTTTTTGAGTGGTTCAAGCGTTTCCAAGATGGCCGGAGAAGTCGTCGGAGATGATGACCGTCCGGGTCGCCCTTACCGTGTCCAAAACGGATGAAAATATCGATTATAAGTAATTGATCAACATTACTACCGTGAGGTGCTTGCTCAACTCCGTTGAAAGAGTAAAGAAAAAACGACCCGATTTGTGGAAGAACAAGTCACCGGGGTTCTCCATCAAGGACTCACACTGCATTGTCTGTCAAGATGACGTTTCTAGCCAAGTGCAACATCCCAGTTTTAGGCCATCCGCCTGACCTGGCCCCATGTGACTTTTATCTGTTCCCCCAAAGTCGAATCTGCATTAAAAGGAACACGATTTTTCGGTCCGTTGAAGCTGTGAAAGAAAAAGCGGCACGCGTCATGCAGGAGCTCACAGAAAAAGACTTCCGAGCACTGTTTCGAACAATGGTAAATTCGCATGGAGCATTGTAGGGATACAGTCCCGTTATTTAATAGCCACACATCGTATACCAGAAATTTACTAGTAAACTTTGAAGAAGTCTGCTAGCTTCGGCGGATGAAGTATTCCGAAATTTGAAGCATCACATCCTGAATTTCCATTAAGAAATTTCAAGACCTTGGACACAATAACTCTAATCGATCACTGACAATCGATTAAGTGAACAGTGAGATTGCTGGTTGAACGAAAAAGACTATCTGAAAAAAAAGTACAATTACCAACCAAATTAACATTTAATCCATAAATAATTAATAATAATACTTATCAATTATCTTTTCGAATACAGCTGATCTGTAAAAAAAAAATAATGAATTTCACAAAATAAAGTGTATTGGTAGTAGTGGGTGTTCGATTCTTGGGCTAAAAAAAAAGGAAGGTTATAACTTATAACTGTTACAATTTGTCAAATTCAAAATAAAATTTTGTAAACAATCTACTGCTGAAAAAAAAACGTGATTTTTTTTTTACTCAGTTCATTAACGACATCTTTCTTTGATTACAATTAGTGTTTACCAACTTTACAACACCAATATTTACGTTTTAGTGAGGCTAGATTGTGAAGAGGGCAATTTTAGTCTTTAACATTGGTAGTCCATTAGAGTGTTACAGACGTATTCCTCTTCAGTCTTACACACAAACTCTCTTCGCCAGTATTTGGATTGCCCTATTCAACTAAAGGGCGGCACTTCTCTCGGTTAAACACATCTGCTAAATAGTTTACTGGATATAACTTTTATATATAAATGTCTTTATATATATATATTTCATCTGAGTACATTTCAAAGACAGAAGCTGTGTATAGAACGGAACTGAAGTCAAATCTTTATTCTCTTTCTATTTATATATAGATTCCAGTCCTTGTTTTTACGAGCACTTTTTTGTTTTCCAACTTAGACGACTTCCTAAAGTGTTACCAACTATATAAATTTCCCAAGGGGATTTTTGAGGAGAAGAAATTTTCTTAGTGACAATTTAATTTATTATATTCAAGTAAGTACCATTTTTCCGTTTTTAAATGTACGTATTTTTCTGCCTGCTACTTATCTAAAAACCACTTTTTGACGTGAATATGTCTTTAAATTTGCTATCATATGGAGGCAATCCAAAAAACCTAATGATAACAAAAATCGGGGGATACAGTTTGGCATTATAGTTTCGAATCTATCGTCTACATCCAAAATTAAATTAGACCACTGGATAGCTAAAGGATCAAAGAATTCATTACGATAAGCGAGGACTGTGACGCATCGCGCGCGGTGGAGGGGTGAAGCGCCGCCATTTTGAGATCATTTTGCTGCGTATCGAGATTTGCAATTAGTATAACTTTTGACTCGGGAGAAGCTACGATGTTCGTTTAAGTTTTAATCATCAGCTGTTGTCACAATCTATCGATTGTACATAAAACATTAGTGTAAAATAGTGACAGTGAATATAATAAGGTGTCTCTTATCATTAAAAATATATGTCGGCCTATACGCGTCGAAAAGCAAAAAACCAAATACAGAGATCGTATATACGGTTGGAAAGGGCTTCTCAAGAACAATCGAATGGTAATAATAAAACACCATATAACCGAGTCAAGTTGTGCCGGGAACGTAAAAGAATGAATGCGGCCGAGCGGATCAACGACGGTGTCAGTACATCTGCAGCTGGGGCGGTTGAAATTATGCAAGTGGATGATGAAATCGCTGAATCTACATCGAAACGGACTGTATAGGCATAGATTGTGTTCGATCGTCCGATTATGAAGACACATTGGGCAGCAGCTAGTGCACGTTTCACTACGACTTTTGTCAACAACAATCCATTCGGACATAAGTGTGATGTTTGTGATCGTCTATGGTTTCTGCGCTCATTGAAGGCAAACAAAAGAAAAACTTTTCGTATCACAGACCTATAATTAATAAAGTTATATTGTAACACAGTAATTATTTATTTCCTTGATTTCATCCTAAATACATAAATAAAAATATTTTATATAAAAAATATAACCCGTTACGTAAACGTATTCACGTACAACACACGGCCGTGCCCATGACACAGCCACATTTTTGGACTCAAGGGAACCTCAAAATGGATAGTCTTTTGGTGGAAAGACAAAATAGAAAATTTGACCCAATTGTGATCGTGGAAAAATTAAAAAAACAAATATCGGGAAAGAATTAGTACTGTGGTCAGCATATTCTGGATACCAATGCAGAGATACCGGGGTTGAATCCAGCTGCTGATCCTTACGATCTTTCACTTCCTGAGAGCTTCTTACAGCTGAATGTCCAGTGATGGTCAGTGTTGTCTGAAACTATAAAGCATTCTCCGGAGTCTGGCAGCACACCAATGGACTTCAAATATTGACGAATCTAAAATTAAAAAAAGAAAATATCTATTATTATTGGTATTGTTAACCCTTAAAAATAATGGATTTTTTTTTATTGATATTGCTGTAAGTAATTACAATCATGATAAATGGCAAAAAGAAAATTAAGTATAACTGCTTCTAGTCCAAATGTAGTTTGGGTTTGATGAAGTTGTGGTGCTACAGGTCCGAGCCCTACAACTACTTACTTTCCGTGGTGATAAATAGTGAGGTAGAAATATAATTGACTTAAAAGAAAACCGTCTCTTTGTTGACCTTCAAGTAATATTTTTTCTCAAGTGGGTTTATTGCAGTGTTGATCGTTTCTCATCTATGGACGGTTTATTTACAATTTTGGGTTTTATTCTCTCTCTCTCTTTCTGAAAACAAACATACTTTTGGGTTATTTTATTATTTTCCGGTTTCCGGTTTTCAGTGCCCAATGTTTTACTCAATGAATTGTAAATAAATTACTTCCATAAAAGGTATAAGGTTTGTATAAGCTCCGAGAAAACGGAAAAATCCCGGCATAACTGTTTGCGATTCAAACCCGACACTTATTTACTACCACTTAAAACTTTCAAAAGGAACCAACTGGAGGAAAGATGGCTAGTTAAGACTGCATGAACTAGAAATGAATAATTATGATTTAAGAAATCACTCGGTACTCTGGAGGACCCATTTTCGATAAAGTAATTCCTTGGTCAAGTTTCTTTCGGTTGTATGTCGCCTTTGGATTCGACCAGGGAAGAACCCGGAAAGAATGGACATCACATTCTAGAATACCTTGCTTCCTGGCGCCATGAGCTCTCTTTTCTGTGAAATGTGATTAGAAAGACTCCCTTTGCCTAGGATAACCTAAATCAAATAGTAATGTACAAGTTCTCATACCGTCTCCGTTGTCCTGCTTCTACGATTGGTGGGATTGGAAGGATTCTGCCCTCCTCTGTTCCTTGATTGTGCCAGAGAATTCCTGGATATTTCAGCATCAACCATGCAGTCCAGGACGTCTTGTTCTTATTCTTCTATCAAATTCTTCTAGAAGAATCTTCTTCAATAGTTTTGGAAAAACCATATGCTATGCAAGTTTACTGAGGCCGGTTTGTTGTTAGATAGATGCCAGTGCGGTTAGTTTTAATTGCTTGTACTGCCTTTCCCTAGAGAATCAGATTGAACATTGTTGGAGCTTCGCCAAGCCATGCCTTGGATCACCTGCTTTAAACCACAGGGTAGGTTACACTGATCTTCAACATTACAGTTCCATTACCTCTGTAATATAAAATGAAATTTGCGTTAAAATCTAAGTAGGCGTCGTATTAGTGCACATTTTTCATTTTCTGTTTTTTTCCAGATGGGGTTGCACTGAAATCATGGAATTTTTTATAGCAGTTTTTAAAAAAATTATTGAATAAAAGCAATTTTTTGAAGTCAATATGAAGATTTAAGTTTGATACATAGTACTTATTGATTAGAACACTTGGTTGAACCCCAAATCAAGCATCTCAAAGGGACTTAATAACGGTGTTATAGAGAAGACTTTTTTTTTTTTTGAAGTGAGAATATTGAATGTCAATCAAGAAGACTAAAAAAGAATTTTTTACGCTCTGTAAAGTGCCAGTATTTTCAACTGTGTCTGGGTTCCATGCGTGTCTTTGGTCGAGATTATTCATAGTCTTTTAAATATTTTACTTTGGTTCACAATATGATAGTCCCATAGAGAAGGTTTGGAAGAAGATAGATAATTTTTACTTGATTTTTGGTGAATATCGAGGTGCGGTCTTTTACTACCTTCTTCAGGGTTTGTGAAGTTTTAATGTTGAGCTATATCATCATAACTGTTGATGATATGTTATGATACTGAACAGTTATGATGATATACCCGTAGCTCTACATTGAACTTCACAAACTTCTTTATAATAACCTGAAGAAGGTAGTAAAAATTACCGAAACGTTGGTATAAAGCAAAAAAGTTGTTTTTATTTAAGACCGCACCTCGATATTCACCAAAAATCATCTATCAACAACGGTCGAAAAAGCCAAAACTATCATAATTTTAACTTTTAGTGAAGTTGACTTCCATTTTACACCTGATAAGCCAGTCTAGTAAAATATTAATATAATCTTATAGCGCACAGGTCGTGGAGTACTAGGTCAACAGAGTTCAGAGTAATAATGTACGAGTAGTCAGCCTAGAAATGGAGAACTGTGTTTGGATGAGTAGAGGAATGATTCTGCCGTCTAAAAAATGTATAGAAGAGGATCGAAGACAGTAAACTAGGGCACGACTTCGAGTATTTAGAAAAATTAGAGGATCTAGAAGAGCCAGAGCAAATCCAGAAGAAACTTTCAGATCGAAATGATTAATTAATCAAATAGTAAGGATTCTCTGGAGCATCCATAGCAAGCCGAGAAACTGTCTCCAGTAAAATTAAGTTATAATATAATTTTGGCTTTGTTACGTGGAAAGGTAATTAAACAAAATACGGAGTTGCTCAGAATAATCAATTAGTTGAAAGCAAAAACTTTACTGTAGTACGAGAAATTTATAATTACAATAAAATTTTGGCTACTCGACTATATTATTCACTGAATTCTAAATTTATCACTATTTTTTCCACACACTCAAAAAAAGTTATGAACTAAAAGTTATAATAGAGTTTACCTTTCATAAAGTTTTTGTTTTGTTTGATACTGAGGACAAAAATTGATAAATTTCCATCACTGGTTATCATTTCAGACATCACAATACCTGTGTGTTTTGTTAACAAAAGTTTTTTTTATAACCATAACAATGTGCTGATATAACTGAAACTTTTTAAATCTGAGCTTTTATAAACAGAACAAAAGAAAAGAAAAGTTACACCAAATTTTAAAACAGTTTTTCAATTTATTGTTATTTTATTAGACGCCATATTTATACATTTGGAGGGTGGGGGTCGTCAAGATCTTAACTTGGTGACCACAGCCTTCTTGATACACTTTCAGTCACAGGGCCCCACCTTAGACTAAATTTTCTGTTTCATGATTTAGATTTTCTAATTGTGTGTATAATTTTATATTCTATCTGTATTTTTTTCAATCACGCATTGACACAAAAGCACAATTTAAATGCTATCTATAACCTTTAGTCTGATCATTACAGTTCTAAAACGCAAATGACGACAAATGCTTTAGTAGTATTTGAAATAGAGCAAAAGTGTTTACAAAATATCAAATAAAATGTATAATTTTACTCATATTTTGTTTGTTAAAAAAATCGACAACCTAAAGCAAATTTAGATTTTTCTTCAGATAAAACACACTTTTGTTCAGTTATGTTTGTAAAAAGAGACTTCCATAGCCACTTGTTCGTCCCGTTTTACCCGTTAAGCCAACTGAATTTTAAAGATGTTTAGTTTTGAAAATATTCAGTTTAAAAATTTTAAACTCAACTCTTGTGCAAATGGGCATTAGTGACCCAAGAGCTAGTACTTAAAAAAAATGAACAAAATTTGACCCACGTCTCAAAAAGGTTCGCCATCCCTGCTCTATAGAAACCCGTTTTTGTTTGAGTTCTTTTGCATTATGGATTCAAAATTCATTGTGCGGATCTTACGTTCATTATTACTGGATAATAACCAATTCCATTGGTTTATTTATAATTCAAGCATAAAACGAGTTAAAATTTTCTTTTGATCTACAATTAGTGTTTAATATTTAACTCACCGTTTAATAATGGATAGCCCAGCTAAAAAAGATGTAATCTGAGTTGATTAATTGTCTACAAAACAATCAATTAAGGGTTTAGTACAATAAGGGTCCCGAAATGTTAGTATATGGTACTGACATTTCAAGGTTTAGTAATTTCTTTTGATCATCTTTTCTTTTAACCATACAAAAGACTTGGTACAATTGAGTAACAAGATTTGCTACTTGCAGGTTTCTTTATTTTTCTGAAAATGGAATTAGTCGAAAGAGAAATAGTAGTACTTTAGGCTCTTTGTCAAAAAAAGGGCCTGATCTGCCTTCTTCTGAGCCTATCCATCTTTCTTTCTTTTTCTTTGGACCGCGTATCCCACGCAGTACGCAACTTGCCCCTAGCATTGACTTTTTGTCTTTTTCTTCTTCTACTTCTTTGATTGTAGTGTATTAAACGGACTTTCTTTCCTTCCATTTCTTGTTATCACCGATTTCCCTTCTTCTTTTTCATTTCTTTGGAACATTTTTAGCGTTTCTATTTCTTTCGAACGATTTTCCGACATTATTAATGGTTTTCACAATTATCTTCTTTTTTTTTTCACTCGATATACGGTACTTTCAGGTTAACCAGTTAAGCGTGGAATTTAGTTTTAAAAAAAACCCCACAGAGTGCGGAATTAAAATCAGACATTGACGTGTTTACACACGTTAGATTAGATTAGACTAGGGCGGCCTCAAGGCCTACGCCACTGCGACCCCTTTTGGATCTATTGTGGCGCCCCTCACTTTAAAGTTCACCCTCCAGACCTGTCCTTTTAATCAGACTCTTAATGCTGGAGAGTGTATACACACGTTGAACGCAGTGCAACAAAACAACCAAAAGTTTACAATGTCGTAATAGTCACTGCAAGCGACTTTTTCTGCAATCTCTCTCTGGGGGCTTGAGATTACCAGAGCATTCTGTGCTCATTCAAAATCTTGCACCGCTTCACGTTATACATTGCCTACTAGGGACGCAAGAGCTTTTACAAGGAAGAAAAAAGAGCTTTGAATTCTGTGCAAAATGAAATCCTGCTCGTACTGAGGTCTGAATCTCTATCTAAGGTAAAAACGGCATTGCACAAGGGGTTGAGAGCTTCTATTTGTGTGCCTAATTCCCCCAATCTCTAATGCAGAGACCAAACATGTACCAACCACTTATCATTTAGCTGACTTCCACCGCAGTGGGAAAAGGAAACATCCCACCAAATAATATTCTTATTTTATTTTATTAAAATTTCGAGTTTTTATAGTTAATGGCAATTTTATATTTTTCACGAGTATCCACGTCGAACGCACCGTAATAGAGATTTTGTTTGACGTCCAAACACGTTTAACTGGTTAATTAACTTCAACTGTTGCTTTTATCATTTTAATGTTTCATTGCTCTTTAAATTTCGTTAATTTAGGATTTTCTCCCATCTTTAGAGTCACCTTTTTCTTCTCAATCTCACGATTAACCTATTACTAATTGCTGCTTGGTTTCTTCAGTACTTACTTTTGAATGTTATTCAACTTCTTTTTTCTTTTTGCTTAATCACTTTCTGTTTTTTGATTAGATTCCAGCATTCGATTGAAGGATAAGCTACTGCGCAATCCTTCATTGGCACTTGTACTGTATTGGCTCTTTATTTCTCTTTTAACATTATTTTTACCTTCAATTTTCTCATTTTTCTTTTCTGCAATATCATGGTTTTATTTTCACTGTTATATATTTCCTGTAAATTAAGTTTTTCTTGCCAAAAGTATGAAAGCTTAGTGGATAAGATAGGTTCAAAAACTACACCAGTAGTATTTCTCTTGAACTGGATAACACAAATTTCCGATACATCCGCCCACAGGATATAAGAGTAACGTTTTCCTCACGCTGCAATAACCAACAGTTCGATCTATTGTCAAATTCAATCAGGATATCAAATGTTTGTTCATTTCTACAAGGTAAGCCCCCCAGGGAGTTAATCGATAGAATAGAAATATGAACAATGGCAGAAATATAGCTCCAATGACCTTATATATTGAAGGGGCCTCATTTGTTTGTTTCTCTTTCGCTAATTTTAAAATTTCACATCAATAAACAGAAGTATTTTTAGTCTAAGACTACGGAAAGACTAACGTGAATGACTAGTTGTCCAACTATCACCATCATTACTTACCCACAGCTGAGGGGCCCTAAGACAACCAAGTCGTGCTGGATAATTTCCTGGAAGAGATTTTGACGAAGTATTGCAAACAAGAAGAATGGTTTCTGGATTAAGTTAGACAATATAATCTTTGCTTCCTCAAACTAAGACATCAACCAATGCATTAATTATTTAAACAAACGTCTTCAGACATCGCATCAAATTGTTTACAAAAATGGATACCTTCTAAAAAAGAAGCAAAAAAATCCCTTCTCTCTTAAGGTGTCTGAATAAAGACTATTATTCCTTTTAAAACTCAATAAACAGGAAATTCTCTGGAAACAATAGGATTAAGGAGTGCGCTTACCTGGGCGTAATCTCTTGTTACATGACTATCCTGGAGGTTGCACAACTACAATAAAGTGCAGGCCAGACCTTAACAGTAGCTGTTTTATTATAACACTAAACATTATGCTTAAAAAACCTCCAGCCACCTAGAGTCAGTCTCCTTATAACTCTTTTAACATACGCCTGTCCAGAATGGATGACAGCTAGTGACATTCTGGCAAAATGACTACAGTATTTCCAAAAACAAAGTACAGTGGAACCTCTCAATAATGGTCACTGGCGGGGGAGAGCAAAGTGGCCGCTATTTGGAGGTGGTCGTTAGAAGGAGGTAGCCAAGTTTCATAATGAAAAAATGTGGGTTTTTTCTCCAAACATCTATTTAAAAATTGTTTATTATTAATAGATTTAAAAACGTACATAATTGCGTAATTATTGCAGCTATATATGCATCAAATTTTTCTTAATTATCCAAAAAATTTATCAAAAAACTACATATTATTGTCTTAATTAATAATCTTTATAATAATCTTCACATTTATTCATAACAATAATAATTTATGGTAAAATTATCATCATACTATCACCTATTATTAGAAAAATAGAACAAACCTTTCGGCGAGTTGACGATGGTTCGATTTGGTTTTTGCAAAATCTTCCAACACATTTATTTTCTCTTCTAGTGTTAACCACTATCGTTTGAGAGACATATTTCGGAAAAAATAATATTGTTCGTCCAAAGTAATATTGAAAAATGATTAAAATGGTACAAGATGTATGGAGCTTATATAGGAAACTTTAGGAAAAACCAGAAAAAAAGAAAAACTTGAGAGGGGATAATTACTTTTGATCACCGCGTCAAACGAACTTTTAAAAGAATGAGGTGGTCGTTGGTGGGAGGTGAAACATATAATCCGTTCCCCAAAAACAATGTCCGCGGTCGCTATGTAGAGTGTCCGTTAGACGGAGGTTCTTTTATATAGAAAGTGTATAGGGGTAAAACGGGGAAATCCAAAAACTGTCTGTAAATGGAGGTGGCCACTAGGAGAGTATCCTTTATATGAGGCTCGACTGTAGTAAGTATTTAAAAAGGTACGCCTAATAGTACACAAAAGGTACGCAATAACAATACGTCATTCGATCCTTCAGGAACAAAGTCTTCCTTACCTTTAACTCACTATGTGCCAAATTGGCGAAAGCCTACTAGAAGACTGAAGAAATCAACATCTACGAAAGAATTGATCTTAATGTAAATGTATAAATGATATAATGCATCACGTGTTTGAAGCTGCTTATAAAAGCTGGACCGTACTTAATTTGTAAATAATAAATAAATTATGTAATTGCAAGAAAGTTGCCCTCCATATCTTGAAACTCTAGAATAAAATTGTAATAAAATATTCTCTCGGGGTTTTTGGTCCTTTTTAAACGATTATAGTTGTAAATGAGCTGTCAGCGACATAACTTCCAATGTTTCTTGATTTCATGTGCCAATTTTCTTGGAAAACGATTTCCCAAACTTTTCCACCTTCCACCTCCATAAATAAATGGAGCAGATTTTGCATAAACTTAATTTTCCTTCAACCTTTCTCCCCCATCCTCTCGGAGAAACTCACTGATCCTGAAATAATATCTCCTTAAAATAAAATTCTTCCTAGTAAAACGGCCTGGAATCATCAATTATCTACAGAATTTCTTGACTAAGACAAAAATAAATGTTAAAGTAGAAATATTTTCATTTATATAGGTCTCCTCATAAAACTATTTCTACGATATATTATGTCAGTTTTCCCGCAATATTTTACCACCTACGTCGGCACCATATTCTGTCTTTCATTTCGTCTGTAACATTAGTGAAGTAGTACAAGTAATTAGGTGTCTAGCAAATATACTTCACTATTTATTTCTCACATTAACCATTAAATAAAAAAATCCAAGGCCTAAGAGACGGGAAATCGAACCCACTAAACCAACACAAATGTATCTTTGCTTTACGGGCTCCGCCTCTAATCACTCGGCTATCGTGGCGGCTATGTTTTCATCAGTTTATAACAGAATTAGCATTCTCAAAAACTTAGGGTTACATTTTAACGTCTATAGTTCATTTTTCTTTGTCATAGAATTCTATTCTAATTTACTTAAACAGAGTTGTTGAACCGCTTGCACAGAATTCCCTACATCAATGGTTTTTATTTTGCTATGAAAGCGGTGTACTGCACTATGAGAGTGATGTACTAGGTCTGTAAATTAAGTAATGAGACTGATTTTTTTTAAAAAAATTTTATTCAATAAGAATTACAATTCTATATTGTCACCTTCAAAAATAACTTCCTTCAGAAGCCACACAGCGCTGGAGACGTGTTTTCCACTCCTCATAGCAGTGCTCGAACTCTGATACTGGAATAGCCTTCACCTGGTCTCAGTTACAGCCGTTTGAATGTTTTCCGACTGCCCCAAAATGAGTTCCCTTGAGGTGATTTTTCCAACTTCGGGAAGAGAAAAAAAGTCACAAGGACTCATGTCAGGCGAATAAGGAGGCTGGAGGAACCACAGGAATGTTTTTACTGGCCAAAAACCAGCTGAAGGCTATTCCAGTATCGAGGAGTTCGAGCACTGCTATGAGGAGTGGGAGAAACGTCTCCAGCGCTGTGTGACTTCAGAAAGAAGTTATTTTGAAGGTGACAATATAGAATTGTAATTAATTAAACATTTTTTTAAAAATCAGCCTCATTACTTAATTTACAGACCTCGTATGCTTGGAAAATATGATTTTATAATAAGATATAGTAGAATTGAGTAGGAGTCAACTTCTGCTGACGGACTTCGATCCATGCAGTAGGTGCTTAGGTTTAAAAGATTAAATTGTGTGTTTTTTTGTAAATTTATTAACAAAAAAAAATAATAAAGCATATTATTATTATTATTATTATACTGCTCTACGACAAAAAAAAGAAAGCACCTAATGAACCCTAAAAACCCATGAGATCACTCAACCTTGTTCAGGTTTTGTCGGGAAGTTTTTGGAAGAACGGCAGAGGCTGGCAAACAGAGATCACAATTCTCTCCGATATACTGAAGAAGTCTCCCCCAAATTAAAAGAATCTGGCAAGACGTTACAGCATACCTTCAACCTTCTCCCAAGAACTTCACTTAACTAAATTTACCGTTTATTTCTGTTGAAAAAGTTTACTTAAAAACACTCCAATCCAAAACGAAAATAGAATTTGAAATTCGCAAGCAAATTATTAACAATATTAAATAAAATTATTTCCAAAATAGTGCAATAGAATGTTAGGTTTATATTATGATAAATGTACCAGGGAAACAATCTGGGCGGTATTTGAAGGTTGGTATGGTCCACTGCCCCGAAAGTTCATGCAAAGGAATGCTTACAATGTCTTTAGTTGGTGGAGAGAAGCTTTGGTAAACTTTAGTCTCCAGTCCCATGGGAACTTCCTTCTTGCATCCACACATCTCTTAAACCATTTATGTACTAACTGTATCAATACTCTTTTAAATCTCCTGCCTTTTTACATTCTTGATTGCTGATTCAACAGGTTTTGTAGATGGTATCTGCAATTAAGTTTTATTCATTAGTTTTACTGAACCAATCGGCTAATTCCTAATTGACAGTCCATAATATTTTCTATAATTAATGTTAATTTTTCACATTGTAGCGGCCCTACACGATATCTAAAAATTGAATTCTTACCACAATCAAATCCGTTTACATGCATTACAAAAAAATTTAGAAATAACTCACATGACCTTACCTACTATTCTCTTTAGAGATTTGATTAGCAAATACTGGATACCAACGGCGGAGATCATGGGTTCGAATCCATCTGTTGGGCCTTAGATTATTTTTTTTTTTTTCTTACGGGGAGCTTCTTCCAGCTGACTGCCCACTGATGGATAGTGTTGTTTGTATTTGTAAGGAGGGCTAGCTCTTCTTCTTCTTACAGGCGATTAATAATAATGCCTCAATAATCGTAGCAACAACTACAAATAAAACATTTTAAAAAACAAACAGATTTCATTAAAAGTAAAAGTTGAACAAAAAAAATACAATCCTAGTAAAAAATAAATAAATGGCAGTGTTGCAAAGTAACTTGTCGCGACGTATCTCTCAATACATATAAGAACAGGATGTACAGCCAAGAAGTAAAGATAAGCTTAGTAAAGGAGAATTCCTAAAACCTAGTTTTCTTTTTTCTGTGTGTGCTAAACCCACCATTCGTGTAGATCCCGATTAGATGATGGTTACCGTCTGATTTGGTACTTTTTGGTGACAATATAACCTTACTGAGCTCTGTCAACTCAGACATCGATTATCGAAAAATCTGGTTTTCTGACCTAACTTTTCTCACCATATATATTTTTCTAAATAAAGATGATTACCTTTCATTGCATATTATTTTCATAAAATACACATTATTTATGATTATTTAATTTAAATTTTGCATATGAATTTTGTAAAAATATAATTTTTACCATTGTTTTGTTCAGAAATAAAGTCCTTGCCAAATCGATTGTGTCGATTCTAGTGTGATTTTTCTTCGTTACAGCTCTCTCTGGTGTGATAATGGTGCTGTAAATCTTACATGTCGCCTCAACTTTATTTCCCTAAGAGAAATGCGCTGGAGAATTGTTTCTTCTGTTACAAATACTTTCCCTTTATTACAGTGTGATTTATTTATTTGTATTACTTTCTTTTAGTCTACTATTAAGAAAAAGTATTGCGATCATGTTCATTTTGAATTTTAAGTTTTCTCCGAAAAATTGAGTTTTAATGCCTCCTAAATGTAAGTAGTTTTTACACAGAGTGTAAAGATTAGGATTATCTTATATATGCAACTCTCATAAAGTAAACTAATGCCCTTTTTTTCGGGCAGGCTTAACATCCAACTACAAAATTAAGTATCGCGGATAGAAGCGATTTCTTCGATCAAAAATTTAATAAAATCCAAGTTTTATAACGTGAATCAAACACTGTACCCAAAATACATCTTACCTTTGCGAGCCTCGCCTCTTACACCTCGGCTATCGTGGTTCTAACTTTCAAGTTCCAAGTTTCTATTTAATTTGTAGTTATCTTCACCAGGGTATCGTGAACAGCATTTAGGAGAGAAGCTATGCTGACAAAGCGAATGATGATCCTTGACAAATCTACGAGTATGTTTCTTCCTAGAGCTTTCTTGGAAAACATGGGTAGAAAAACAGATGCTGATCAGGTATATATCTTATCTAGAATTCTCTTAGTTTCTTTTTCATTTTTTGGAAGTCTTATACTTACATTATGTTGAAGGACATTGTTCTTATAGCGTGTGGGTGAACCCTGACTGCCAGTTACCTACCGCTTATCCTAGAACTTTCCTAGAGAAAAACCTTGGAGAATGGTTTCATAACCTGGAATTCCCTAATACGTTGTGCCAGACTTTTAACTATATAGAATTTAGTATGATAAATGATTTGTGTCCATCACTTTATGTTGTGTTAGGTGTTCAAAGTTCTAAATCTTTAATAAATACCATTATTAATAATGTGTCCCCAAAATATATATTACAGTATAAGTTATATCTTCTAATCTCTCTCTCCATATGTGCGAGCACGGACTTGTAAGTGCTTTTTTCACTTCTTGACTTTGTGTCACGAAAAGGGGCCAGGGATTTGTATTTAGAGAAGATAGGATTCTAGTCTTAGGATGTGTACTCCCAAAATTTGGGCTAATGTAGGAGGAAGTCTGAAATTCTGGATTCTACAATTGGTTCATTACCAAATACTTGGTGGCTGTACCGAGCGATATCTTATTTTCCAAAACTACGGCCCCTTATGAGCTAAAAAGGGTAAGTTAATAATCAGATTAAAACAAGATCAGCGATGGTTTCATGCCCAAAAATGATTGTGGTACTTTTAAACAGCACTGCCAAGCAATAGGAAGTAATAACAGGTTGTCCAGTTAAAAAAAATTATTTAGTTTTTATTATTTTTAAAAATTAGAGAAATTAAGGTTTCCTAGTGTTATCTGTAACAAAAAAATGAAGATTCGCTTCACTTTTAGAAACGCAAAATAAAGTAATTCTCGTCGCCAATAAATAAGGCTTCGTACCTTTTCCTCATATACTTTTACTATGAATTATAGGCCCCCCTCACTGCCAACATTTTGTTTCCCTTTGTTATTAAGCCTTATCTTCGAATGTATGAAAATGTACACTGTACGTATATCATTTTTTTTGCCTCAATCCTCTCTCTTAGACCAAATTCTCCAAAAAAAAAATAGAAATGTTCCCAGTAACTGATATTTTCTCTTTCTCTGGGCAAGTATTGTGATCAGAAGCAATGTTTGTAGTTCCGGATTTGTTTCTATCGAACTCTGGGGACCATTTAATGAAAAACAAAGTGAAAATAAAGAAAGGATGAACATACTGTTAATCTGCGGGGGAGAACAGAAAGTGTGGTGACCAGAATATATAACAATTGACAGAATAAAAAAAAAACAAGAGTTAATTATTCAAATAAAAGTTACATTCGTACATAAAAAAAAACAATATCTTATACCTTGGTTGCAATCTTGACAATTTACACACTTTTGGGCCCTTAACTAATAAACAACACATAATTAAAGAGATCTCGCTAACTGGCTGCACGAAAGTACATTTATCTATCATCTTCAAAAGAGAGCAGAAGGTAATCTCAAAACAGGTTGGTACCTTCTGGCGGACGCTTGTGCTAGTCGGTTATCGATACCAGCGCACCCTATCGATTAAAATTTATTTGTAATGGGGCGAGTAGACGTCGTTATTACATTTTCCTCAACAATACAAACAATTTTTGGAACAATACTTTTACCACACTTTAGGTAAGTTCTTTTTGGGAAATTCATAGAAATCGTTTATTATTCTTGCAACTAGTGAACGAAGTGTATGCAAATGTCTTTTCTGTTTTTAATACTCTTGAATCAATTAAGAGTCACTAATCTCTTTCTCTTAAACATTCTCGTAACTTTTGTTTGTTAGTTGTGAACAAAGGCTAGTTTTCTTAGTAACTTTATTTGGTTGAAAATTAATCGTAAAATAGTAATTTTTCTTTTGATTTTTATCTATAAACTGAAAATTATAAGAATCTGAAACTTTCATGGTTAGATTGTACCTTACCAGGGGACCTTAGCGATCACAATCACTTCACTGAGATTTTGTTTTACTTTTTCACCAATTCTTTCAGAAATAAATCCAATATTTTTCATTAAACAATAAAATACAGGGAAATTGTACTTCAACTTTCATTTGAAACATTTTCCCTGGGAAAATTGGATTAAGAGCACTTCTGGGAGGAGCGAAATGGATAGGCTTTGATCTGGAGAGTACCACTTGAATGTAATGTACGGTTTTGCATCCTACCTGTTACAAAAGGGAGTTGAATGGGTTGCAGGAATTTAATTTGCAAGACGGTTTTTTTTTTGAAACAGATTTTATTATTCTGAAAAGAATGCAATATTATAAAGAAATACAGTATGGTACATAAATAATTTAAACAAAATATTACCTGAAAATAATAATTAAATTACTAGTTAATATTTAACAGTCTCAACACTTCAACCATACGCTGAACCTTCCAAGACTGTAACCTAACATTCAGGTTGTAAATAGTTGACGTCAGCACCCTTTGATGACACTTTTACAAATATATTATACTTTCTTAATGAAAAAATTCCGATGGTAGGATTTAAGGAGAAAAAAAAAAAAAAAACTAGACGCTTTTTATTATTATTACACCTCCAATTCAAAAAAGAGATTGGCTTCTGGAATTACTGGAGTCTGAAAGCAAATAACTGAATTCATTTATCATTCCATTCGTCCGTTTATTTTTGTTAGAGAAAGAGGTAATTCCATTGTTATCCTTGGACGAATTTTCACCAGCCTATTTTTCTTTTTTTACCGTCCCTTATCGCTCGTAAAGCAAGAGAAATTAGAAATACCAGTTCCAGTAAATGGAAGTATTAAATTATAGGAAACGTTCATCAAATTTGATATTTCGATTAGGCGCCACCAGAGTTTGTCACAGTTATGGTGTTGGCGAAATAATCGATCATTTGATTGGAAAACCATATATTCGATTTTCTTTAAATAACATATCCAACCCTCTAAAAATTATTTAAAATAAACAATAATTTTGGAAAATTTTATAAAAATGTTTTACGAAGAGAAAGATGGTTAAGGCTTCTCTCTAATGTGCTATTTATGTTTATTGTATTGTCTTACCACCAGTACAATTTTAATAAGAACTAAATGTATAGCTGTATTTAAAAATTGTCATTTAAATGAATCGATTATTAAATGTTGTTCAATAAGGAGACCTTAAAAAGGACAAGATTCTCATTTCCTTCGACAGTCAGATTGAGCTTAAAGCGCTAGCAGCTTGTTTGGAAGTTTTATGAATATATAAGTGGTTCAGTACTTTCCGGATCATTCCAGCATCAGAGGTAATGAAATTGTTAAACAACTTGCCCAGAAGGGGATCACCCTGTTTACTAGTCCTGAACTGGGCACTTGGTATATTACCAAGGACAACGTGCGCGAACGCATGGAAAGTTATTCCAGGTGTTAAACATAGTAAGAGTATTATGCCCGATCTGTGTAAAAATAGGGAACCTAGAAGCTACAGGATCATTACTGGGCAGTTTTGTGAGAATACCTTCACAGGGTGGGTGGTCTTATTCAATCCGAAACCTTGGTGTAGACCAGTGGTGGGCAAACTTTTTTAATGGGGGGCCACAAAGTTTAAGAAATTCTAGAGGAGGGCCAGAATTATAGAAAAAATGCATTTTGTGTCAAAGCTTTTAATCATAATATTATAAAAACATTACAGCATTTCACACTTGTGTAACTACGCGGCTAGTTTAGCTTCACCTTTAGGTTATGCATCTATTATTCTACTAAGTAGAATCTACTTTATACTTCTCGACCGTCAAAACGTAATTATAGCGGTCCATGTCGATGGACCCTCGGCGGGCCGGATTAAATACTTTCGCGGGCCGGAGTTGGCCCTCGGGCCGTACTTTGCCCATCACTGGTGTAGACTGTGCAAGGAACAGAAAGAAATGGCATCTCATATCCTGTTTGACTGCATAGCTATCGCAAGCTTGCCATGCGAGATATTTGGTACTTCGCTGCCAGATCATATCCCAACAAAACTAGTGAATTAGATCCTAGACGCTTGTAAGAAGGGAAGGATTTACTAGGTTACCTAGGGGATGGTTTAAACCTCTTGACACAGCTGCCTAAGGGAACAGGACGCGCCAATTGTCCTAATAGTAGTAGAACTTTAACAAAATCAGAAATAAAGTTCTTAAGGATTCAATACATAATGTTAAGTGATAAATCTTTTGCCTACAAATCTTTGAGCACAAATTAGGAATGCTAGACCAAGATCCTTCGACAGAAAGTTCTAAATCAATCAAACAAAAACTCTTAAGATGGTAATTTTAATTGATCTTTCCGGTCGAACAGCCACAGTATCAAGTGGTTGGGATTACAAGGAAAATTCCCCTTTCCCCGTATGTGAGATGGGAGTAGTGTTTAGACTGAACTAAACTTCCAAATCTTCCCTTGATACCCCTTTAAACTAATGAATATTCCACTCTCTAGTAAAAGCCGATGCTTAAACAACCTAAATTTTTGTTTTGTTGTTAACTTACCGGAAATATATTTAAGTAGTTGTAATGAAAACCGTGTCTTGTTGATCCGGAGGATACGTACATGAGATACTGTGGTGGATTCACTCATATTTTTAAAAAGACACATCATTAACTAAAAATTTAATTTGAGAATAGCTCACTATTGTTGAAGCAATTGAACTTGTTGCTTACATAAGACATAATTCTGATGAGTTAGATAACGTCATAGTTATCACGTGAATTTAAGGCCGTGTAGAGGTTATTCAAAGGAGAAATATTTCATTATTTCCTCTAACTTGCAGAAATCAGTGATTATGTTATAAAGTGACACAATCTACGCTTTGATACTTACTTTGGCGTCAAAGACACTTCTTAAGAGATCAGTTATTTTTTCTAACGACTTCTCAGTACTTAAAAATAATTTTAAATTTCTCACAATATGAAAGCAATGTGGCGACTGTTTCCCAATATTCCAAATCTTTTAAAGAATTTATTTTGGGAATCTTTCATTTTTAAACAATTCTTTCAATTAAGATTCAAGTCAATCAATTTCTTAATCAGATTGTTTCTGATCAAGGAAAAACACCGAGGAAATTAGGAATAAAAACACATCCTCTCTATTCGCATTGAGTAACCAAGTCGGTTTAAGAAGATAAAAAAGAAGGTTACATTAAAGTAGTATTCGCGTACTTTATATGTGGCAAGTTAATCCAAGGTTGGATCAATGTAATATAAATGAGAATTACTGTAATATAAAGTGAGAATTACTGTAATATATACATAAGTCTAAAGCAATTACTCACAAACTAACTGAGTCCTTTCGTGATTTCTTTCTCATCTAGGAACGTCCTACGCAACGAGGTTCCACCAGAGCGGAATAGCAAAGGTGAGAAAGAAATAGCTCTAATTACATACTTCACTAACATGGAGATGTGGAGTAGATAGATTGACCAAATAATAAGACTCATAAATAGGTTACATGTATGTTACTGCTGTAAGAAATAAATATGAGTGTAGGCTGGTCCTATATAAGCCTAGTGAGTCGCCATGATGGTTAAATGTGAATGTAGAAACTGCATTTATGTTTACAAAAATTGCCACTAGAGTTCTCCACCAGATGGAGTGTAAAGTAAGCTTACCGCCTACAGTAATGGCGGCTTACAAGTCTACAATGTGCCTATTTCTCTTTTATCTATTTTACGATTAAACAATACAAATTCTGAAGTTTTTTTGTTTCTGTTAACGATAATTTTGGAAAACATGAGGTATTATTCCAAAAGAAATATTATTTATCGTATTTTAAATGGAATTTTTTTTTCTTGCTTAAATTGAAAGTTTATCAAATACCTATGGGAGAAATGTTGGAAAAAAAAATTTAAATTAGTTATTTCATTAAAATTATTAGGTTTAAAGTATTGGCCAATCACAATGCAGTATGGTTGCAAACTGTGGGCGGGTCATGCCCACCTCTATTGTAACCACGCCTCGTCCAATGAAAACCAGTTATGGGCTGGCCAAAGCGTATTAATAATGGTGCTTCAATACCGTACACTTAATTTTCTAAATCTTTTATTATTTTCTCATATTTAAATAATATCTTTTGTTATTTTAGAAATAATATTAATCTTACGAAAATATTGAGAAAAAATGCTTATAAATTATTAAAAAAAAAAATCTCAATTTTCAAGACTTCTTTTATTAAGTTAAGATCGTTTTCCAATAGTGTTTTGCTAATATTCGACAATTTCACTTTATTTTCTCAAGAAAAGTCTCGTCAGAAATCTCTGAACCATTTTCTTACCATAATTTACGAATATAATTGAATTTTATTGTAACTCAGCGTTGCATAATACAAAGAGCTAAAATAGATCAATATAATAATAATGTTGATAGAATGCGATACATTACCTCTGAGCCAGACTATTAATTAAGAAAAAATTACAAGCGAAATTGGCATCTAAGCTTAAGTAAGCCATTAGATTAGCTTCAAATGAATCCGTTTGGTAAATTCCTTGCCAAGCCACGTCTTAAAAAATAGGAGATTACTTCAATTTTTTACTTGCCAACGTACTATATGTGAGTAGTAGAACTAATTGTCTGAAAGCCCAGCAACAAATAATCGACACTACGTGTATAAGACGTGATATGGACGTGTATAGCTGAGAATTCGGCTCCTTCAGAAAAAAAAAAAAAAATCCTTACCTTCAAACTTTACCTAACAGGAGTCCCCACTTCAGACAAAACAAACACAGACAGGAATGGAGGATTGGTTGTTCTAACAAGAGGCTGACAAAACAGATCCCTCTTCAATCTGTTTGACTTACGCTGGACTAAACCAACCCCTAGGGAATCTAATCTAAATTTAAGTCCAATATTTAGATTAGAGAATTATGTTCCTAACTAGGATTTTAGGATATGTTTCTATATAGAGGTCGCAGAGTTTATCTTTTCCATAATCTTGTCATTGAGATATACGTAAATGTTATAATAATTTATTATTTATTATTTTTTAGCATTTTGCAGGTAAACTTTTAATTTTTAATTTTATTTTTTGTTGCGCCCATGTTTATAAATAATTCTAGGGATAGCTTTCGAAATTATGGGAAAGCATGGAACAGAAATAATTGTATAGCTTATCCCAAATTTCTAATGGAAAATTTTACATTTATATTTTACAATAGTTTCTACAAATTTTGCATACCTTTATTACAAATAACAATCTTAGATCTGCTAACAAATCTTGAAGTCAGCCAGCCAGCCATTCGTTGAAAAATCTTTTTAATTTTGAAGTTTAGTCTCTTTATAATTAGACATTCTTTAATAACTGAATAAAACTTTACTTCTGGAATTAGTTCTAAGAAAGTATTTTATTTATTAAACATTGTTTATTGTTTAAAAAGATGTATTCAAAGAATTTCCAAGTATTCACTTTTGAAATGAATTAAATATTTTACTAAGAATATGCTAAACTGTTTTTAGTTTACTAAGCTAACAATTCCAATTATTATTTTTGGAGTTAGTTACAATGAAGAAATTGTTTTTTTTTAAATGCGTTGATTACAACTTACAACATACTTACATCCTTCTGTTTTTAAAATTTTCCATTATAATTATAATTGTTGGATATAGTTTCACTGCCCTGAGTATTATATTTCAGATCGAACCAGTCATTATACTAATTGGCAATTTAAAGGTCACAGCCAAAAGATGTTTTAGGGATGATCTTTCGCCAAAAAATAGTCTGTAAAAAAGAAAGAAAATGTATTCATAACGTAGAATATATTCAATATTTAGGAAATTCTAGCTCTAAGGTAAAGATTTCATGACTTAACACTCCCACGTCTGTTTGGAATCATGAATCCATCAGTTGTCTCATGCATTCTAATCCTAAAAATAGGACATAAATTTTAGTTTATTAATTTTAGTTAGTTTCACCAGGATCATCTATTGGAGCACATCTCCAATCCAGTATGTTAACCTTAAGATTATGTAGAGTTGATTCCTGGGTAAAGTTTGAAGTTTCGAATTTGTATTCTTCTAAGTTCTGAATTTTCATTCTAAGACTTTCTATCTATCTATCTAATTGGCGTTACAACCCTTGGTGGGTCCTAGACTCATCCCAATGAGTCCATTCCATAGTTCCCGGTCATTTGCAGCCGCTTTTTCCAATTTCTCACCTTTAACAGGTTTCTTGCGTCACTGATGACACCATCCTTCCATCCTCCTATCTTTCTGCCTATATCCATCTCAAGTGATCTTCTGGAAATCGATCCGCTATCCATTCTCGCAACATGCCCCGCCCAGATCAGTCTTCCACATCCACCTCTCCGAACATGTAGCTCCCTATTTCGTCTCTCCTTCTCCGCACATCTCCCTCCTTCACAGGATCGAAAATCCTTCAAAGAACGAGGAGCCTGTCCTCATCGCCTCTGGGAATTGTCCATGTCTGGAGAGGGGTATGTCAAAACTGGGCGAATCAATGGTTTTTATATAGCCTCACTTTCGTGTTCCTAGAGATCAGGCTACTCTTCATAATATATCGGATCAGACCGAAATAGCATCCATTAGCTATCGTTATTCTTTTGCCGATCTCCTGTGAAATGATATAGGAGGTATTGTCTTGGGAGCCGAGGTACACCAACTCTTCAACTTTATCTAAGACTTTCTAATGAAAGAAAAATTGAAAAGGCATCTCTTGTCAAGATGTAAAAAGTAGGAAATATGCGCCACATTTACGGCCAAAGAGATGGGAATCGAGGAAATGAAAAAAAGATGGCGGCGATATCGTGCTTATTAAGTTCGACCGGTGAATATTTAATTTTGAAAAATAGAAATAAACATATTTATTCCTTTCTATGTGGAGTCAGACTTTCATTCTTTCTCACTCTCTCTCTCTCTCTCTCAGTCTGTCTGTCTCTCCTGTGTCTCATGTCTAGACGGGCTCTGTGAACATAGTTACGGAGACCCCAAGGGCTGAGCTCCCTTAAATTGAAATATCAATGGGAACATTACCACGAATGAATGAATTATTAAACAAAAACAAAATAAAGGGAAGGGATTACCTCAGTGGTTAACGTATTCTGGATTTCGTTGCGGAGATCCTGGGTTCGAATCCAGGTGTTGGCTCTTAGATTTTTCCTCTACCTAGGAGCTTCTTACAGCTCACTGTCCCGATGATGGATAGTGTTGTCTGTAACGAGAGAACATTGTGCGGAGACTGGCAGTTCACTGGAAAAAAAAAACTGTGGCTGTGTCATGGACACGGCCGTATGTTATAAGTGAATACGTTTACGTAACGGGTTATATTTATTATAAAATATTTTTATTTATGTATTTAGGATGAAATCAAGGAAACAAATCGACGATCGAACACAATCTATGGCTATACAGTCCGTTGTCGATGTAGAAGCGATTTCATCATCCACTCGTATAATTTCAAAAGCCCCAGCTGCAGATGTACTGAAACCGTCGTGAATCCGCTCGGCCGCATTCATTCTTTTGACAGTTTGACTCGGTCATATGATGTTTTATTATTCCATTCGATTGTTCTTTCCAACCGTATACGATCTCTGTATTTGGTTTTGGCTTTTCGACGCGACATTATATATTTTTGATAATATTTTTTTATTCTAACACCTTACTATATTCACTGTCACTATTTTACACTAATGTTTTATATATAATCGATAGACTGTGACGACAGCTGACGATTAAAACTTAAACAAACATCGTAGCTTCTCCCGAGACAAAAGTTATACTAATTGCAAATCTCGAAACGCAGCAAAATGATCTCAAAATGGCGGCGCTTCCCACTCCACCGCGTGCGATGTGTCACAGTCCTCGCTTATCGTAATGAATTCTTTTATCCTTTAGCTATCCAGTGGTCTAATTTAATTTTGGATGTAGACGATAGATTCGAAACTATAATGCCAAACTGTATCCCCCGATTTTTGTTATCATTAGGTTTTTTGGATTGCCTCCATATGATAGCAAATTTAAAGACGTATTCACGTCAAAAGCTCCGGACGCCAATGACCTCAGATGTTGACGCGCCTAAAATAAAAAAGGAATAATTTAAAACAGCAATTAGTCACTTAAAAATCAAAGATTAAAAAGTAATGATTTGTTTGATAAAAATATTTTAATTACTAATAATGAGATTCTTATATTCTCTTATTCTATTGTAATAAAAGGAAATGGTGCGAACGAGTCAATTTCCCATCTCCTTTATTCATCTTACGAAAATTGTCTATAAAAATTAGTAATTAACCACAGAAAATTGATCAGTATTAAGTAATATATGGCCACAATTTTCAGTAGCAAATTAAAAAGTCCTAATTTAAATAAATCGCTAAAAATAGATTAAAAAAAAAAAAGAGAGAGGAGATTAACGACCCATTAGAGCGCTAAAGTTAGCTTAAGCATAATCTTTCATTATATGAAAGCGAGCTTGAAAGAGCCAAAGCTAGGACTCGTACCCCCCACAGCTTTTTAATCATCTACACAAGTAATTATAGCAAAATATTTACTTTCAACTACCAACCTCCCACAGGCTAACCACACTCAACTTCCTTTGAAATAAAATTTTATGTCCATTATTAAATTTATTAATTAAAATATGTGGGAGATGGATTCTTTTTATGGCATTTTTTTTTTTTTTTTTTTTTTGACGTGAATACGTCTTTAAATTTGCTATAATATGGAGGCAATCCAAAAAACCTAATGATAACAAAAATCGGGGGATACAGTTTGGCATTATAGTTTCGAATCTATCGTCTACATCCAAAATTAAATTAGACCAATGGATAGCTAAAAGGATGAAAGAATTCTTTACGATAAGCGAGGACTGTAACACATCGCACGCGGTGGAGGGGGAAGCGCCGCCATTTTGAGATCATTTTGCTGCGTATCGAGATTTGCAATTAGTATAACTTTTGACTCGGGAGAAGCTACGATGTTCGTTTAAGCTGTCGTCGGCTATCGTTACAATATATCGATTGTATATAAAACATTAGTGTAAAATAGTGACAGTGAATATAATAAGGTGTTAGAATAAAAAAATATTATCAAAAATATATAATGTCGGCCTATACGCGTCGAAAAGTCAAAACCAAATATAGAGATCGTATACGGTTGGAAAGGGCGTCTCAAGAACAATCGAATGGTAATTAATAAAACACCATATAACCGAGTTGTGCCGAGAACGTAAAAGGAATGAATGCTGTCCTGGCGGATCAACGCGACGGTGTCAGTATATCTGCAGCTGGGGCGTTTGAAATTATACGAGTGGATGATGAAATCGCTTCCACATCGACTGTATGGGCATAGATTGTGTTCGATCGTCGATTTGATTCATGGATTTCATCCTAAATACATAAATAAAAATATTTTATATAAAAAATATAACCCGTTCCGTAAACGTATTCACGTACAACACACGGCCGTGTCCAAGACACAGCCACATTTTTTTTTTTTTTATAAATTAATTGAAAATTGTACTTCGTTTCGGATACCATTAATATGGTTCACCAGAAACTTCTTAGGATTTGGTGAGCACCTACTGAATTCGCCATCCTAAAAAAAAGTTACTGATGACTTTGGCGCTAATGGAATATTAAACAATTACTTAAGATCTTCTACTTGCTTAGGAGATCCACCCACATATGGCTTTAAAGAAAAGAACAAAACTTATGCTTTCAACAACTTAAAAGACTCTCTTTTAGATTAAAACAGATCTGAATTCTCTGTTATCAACAATAGACTTATTTATTCATTGTTTAGTACTGTTCATCTTTTGTGGTGGCTGATTCATTAATCCAAGGAGAACAATGGATTTTACAAGAAAGGTATAAGCTAGGGAAGATTCTTGCCAATTTTGCCAAGCTTTCGACATAGGGACTATGTTATCTTCTGGGCATACTAACAATGGTAGGTACATACATACTAACAATGGTAGGTACTTTTCCGTTAGCCGGGCGCAAATGTCGCCAATTGTGAACCAAACGCGAGCCAAGTCAACGGAATAAAAGTCTAAAACGTTCAACTATAAACAAATATTAATTAATAGTAAGCAAAACAAGTTCAACTATAAGCAAATATTAATGAATTGTAAAGAAAACAGTTTTACCCAATACTGTTTTTCGCTTGCGCCCGGCTAACGGAAAAGTACCCAATTGTAATATTTTTCTACATTGTGGATGTTAACCTGAACAGTGGAGAATCAAGATTCAGTGGAGAAGTAAATTATCCTTTTTTTAGAGGAGAGAAAAGTTAAGGTTTCCCGGAAAGTGGTCATCCCAACCAGCAGGCCCCAAATCCCTGGGATTTTTTTCCAAGATAGTCTTATTTGACAGATTATATCTGACAACACTCACTTCCTAGAACTTTCCGGGAGGATACCTCCTCTTTTGAACAGAAGGAGCCATCCTTAGACGGTTTTCCTTAGTTGCTTCCTGGAAAGCCATGTTAGAGGGAAATATACCCCTAACCTGTACTTCTCTTGAAGAGCTTTCTACAGAACATTTGAAAGGCAATGTAAGGGAAAAGGGTTGAGTTGGTTCCAGAGAATGGTTATCCTTTACTGCTACCACTTCTCCTTCTTCCATCTTCCCTAGGAGTACCTGGCTGAGTAGTTTCATCATCTGGGGCGCAACAGAGGTCCAGTTTCCAGTGAGGGGAACAATAAGGTTCGCCAGAATATCTCCTATAGAAAAAAAAAATCAAATAATGAGCTCCCAATTATTAGCTGGGAGAATTAACAGGAAGCTGGCTAATTATACCCAGTACACATGGTGGAGAAGATGTACGTGAGATAACAATAAAAAAAAAAAATCAAGGCACCACAATATGACTACGACCTTGGTAGTAATACAATGTAAATTAGTACAATGAGCTACAGGGCACGTCCAAATTCTAAGGTAGACAAAAGTAAACGTAAAAAGACCTGGCCCAGAATTCTGGAAGCACTTTTAACGACTTTTATATTCCTGCATCCATGACAGGAATAAAGAATACACCCACGTTATCCAGAAAAAAAACTTTCTGTATCAGCAACTCCACTAACAACTATGACGTAACTTTTGCTAGATATTTCCTTTATCTTAATTATATTCATTTCTTTTACAACCGAGTTCTTTCATTAACCTTTTGCGCTCAGAATCTCCCTTTATCTTAATGAACAACTGAACTAAATTTTCTAATTATGTTTACAAAAAATTAGTAATTAATGTTAAAAGTACGTACCTTTTTTTTTTTAGTTATCTTCCAAAAAAAAGAACAAATCGACACTTCCAACAATAACCTGATATTATTTTCAAATATTACCATTATTGGCCTTCTTACTCAGAGATTTTTTTTCAAAGTTTCATCTTAAAACATCATTTAATCAATAATTATAAACACTGTAAATCTGTACCTTACACCGAAAGGTCGTCTATCTCTCTTGCCTAAACAAAATAAAAATACAAAGTTACTGGAAATATAATGATCTCTCTACTATAATAAAAACATCAATAATTAAGTAATTAAAATGTCCATTAAAACAGCTGAATAAGGGTTGATCGTAAAAAAAAAAAAAAAAAAAAGAAACTGCACGAAAACTTGTAAAGTTGAAAGATTTTAACAATTTTTCCCTTCTTCACTGTAAAAGAGACAATACTAGATTTTGCTTTAAAATAATCGATTATAATCGAACTTTTTTTTCAACAACGCAGATCGAATAGATTTCGATCAAGATATACTAGCTATATATTGTTCTCTTGATGTAAACTTTTTTTTTTTTCATAACAACGAAGCACCTAAACGCGTGAACCTATTTTCATGAATGACATCTCATCAGAATTTTATCAAAATGTACATTTTTTTTTATGGGACTTCCACCTGGTCAACCTGGTATCTTCAACTGGTTTAACTTGATAACAACTGCCCAATTCAAATGAATTTCTCACTTTAAAATTCTTCCTTCCTTCCTTTCTTCTCCTATGCCATTCTTTACTTACCTTTTTTCCCACATATTGTGTATAAAATAGTTATTTATTTAACAAGTGTGGAAAGTAGTACTTTTCCTCACGCGAGGCAGGGTTTGCACGCACGAGCGAACGAAGCGATGCGAGTGCAAATTGCCGAGTGTGAGGAAAATACTTTACACTCGAGTTAAATATTATATTTTTTCTGCAACCATTTATTAACTAATAAAATTAAAAATTTCATTTTTACAGTCTACAAAAAGTAATTTATTTATTATAAACATTTATTGTTATATTACAATTATTTACATTACTTATTACATTTTCTGCTGTTTCTTTTATTGATGGAGGAGTGTTTTCTAAACAGGCATCACTAGAATCCATTTTAAATTTCTATAAGGTAACACTATAACCTTTTTAACTGTTATAATTAAAAATATCTAATTATTTATTAAAGTATTATTTTTATTTCTATATTCCTTTCAATTTTTATTTTATTTTTTAATATTCGTTTTTTAATTATTTAAATAAAATAAATTTAAATAAGCCTATTAGAGTTTTACAGAAAATATTTATGTTAATAACAAAACTTCTTATATCAAGGAAGCACAATAAAGTTTTTCCACTCACTTGTGCGGAAAGTGACACTAATGGGAATTTCCCCCCACTAGTGTGGGAAGTTGGGCATTACACAGCTGATTTTAATTGAGTAATGAGAACTTCCCTACATGGTTGCAGAAAAACGTTTTTTTTTTAGTTCGGGACGGAGGAGATAGAATATAATAACTCACAGAAATGATTACGTCATAAAAAGTGAGAGAGAGAGAGAAAAAATAAAATATTGATTTATTGGTTCAAATTAAACAAAACAAATAAAAGAGTAACAAAGGATTGGAGAATTTTTCACTTTTTTTCTTTTTTAGGAAAAGTGAGAATTGTTTATTTCCCCAGTTATGTCATTTAAAAAAAGAAGGAAAAACAAGGGCTGTGGAAATTGAATTGAAAAAGTAAAAGCGAAATGTAACCTGTTGTATTCCTACCTTTGAGTTTGTCCGCCATACCTCAACCTGGGTAGAACATGAACATCATTACGAATTAGATTATCCCTGAAAAAAAGAGAAAGGAGGTGAATAAAAGGGCAAATTAAACAATAAAAAAAGGGAATAATAGAAAATTATGCAATTAAACCAATTAACAGTTTTACCACCTTAATAATTAAACAAAATGAATTGATTTAAAATTTGATTAGACCTGCAATTAATAATTGTAGAAAAACAGGGCGATCAATTAACAAAATACTAATTGATCTATCTTATTTCCAGACTTAAGAACATCTGTATGTTAGGAAAAATTTCAATAAAAAACAGATCCTATTAAAATTTTATTGAGCATAAATAAATATAGAATCATTAAAGTAAAATTTTATGATAATAGAATAATCAGTCCTCTCAATTGTCTGGGATAAAGTTTGGTCTCAGAAAGCGAGGCTCGAATCCAGGGAGGAGGCGAAATAACCTAACAGATAAAGGTCATAGAATATTTCACCTGGAGCCTTCCAATTCCATACTTTTTAAATCCCAAAGTTTTTTGCTAGTAATAATCCATGGTGATTACCTGCAAAAAAAACTGTACAAAATGTTGTAAAGTTAAAAGATTTTAACTATTTTTTCCCTTTTTCACTGTAAAAGAGACAATTTTTCTTTAAAATAATCGATTATAATCGAACTTTTTTTTTAACAACGCAGATCGAATAGATTTCGATCAAGATAAACTAGCTATATCTCGATTGAGCGGTTAAGAGTATAGGAACAAATTTATACATTATTTTATACTGTGAAAATAAATAAGTACAGAATTTTACATGTTATTTCTAAAACTTTTTGAAACATAACCGAAATAATTGCTGCCATTTTTACTACCAAAGCTGCTATTTTTTTTTGTTTTATTGTTCTTTAATAAAGAACAATTTACATTAACAACAATAAAAATATCAAAATAAAATGCAATAATAGAAAATACATAATATAACGCTTTTCCCCAAAAGAAAAAGGCACAATAGAAAACTGCAAAAAGGAAAACAAAATGTAATTAATCTAGCTTGAAATAGAACTACATAATGCACATTAAAAAATACAAGGTAGTAAATAAAATTATTCGTTTTAATTAACTCATAACGTTTAATAAGGTGAAGTAAAGTAATGCCCATTTTTTCAGGCGAGCTTTACGCCCTAGCTACCCTAATTAGGTGTCGTGGATGGTGGCGACTAGCAAACCATACTGTACTGTAAAGTTCTCATGTTAACTATTAAATAAAATTTAAAGTTCCTCAATCGGGAATCGAACCCACTAAACCAACAATACATCTTCGCTTTGCGGGTCTAGCCTCTTAACCGCTCGGCTATCGTGGCACCTCTTATAATGTTTAATTCTATTTGGTAAAAATAAAAAAAAGTAGATCCTTATTTTATTATTCATGACTGAAGATAAAATCAATTTTCGATTAATTGAGAATTTAACGAGACTAATCTGCTTAAAATATTTTGCTTCGATAAGAATTGGGAGTCACAGACAATGAAACAAAAAATCTAAGATCTCATCTTTTTCATTATTGAATCATTGTTTGTGCAAGAATATCAGGGAAAATTAATGCTTTTCATCACAAACCAAAATTATGAGGAATTTTTCTTATACCGTTCTCAATTGCTTTAAGTAATTGAGAGAGATTACAAGTAGAAGTGAGATGAATCTGTTTATTATTGTTTCCAATTAAAGCTAAGATGTCTGAAATACTCAAGAGACACAATTAACTGAATAAAAATACAATAAGAAAGCGGCTCGCCTTTCTTGAGTTTTATGATCAATCGCAAGTCAATTCATTCAAAAAGCAGTATTTAATTGACTTTGAGTCAGAATAAAGAATTAATAAAATACGATGTATCAATATAAGTCAATAGTGCCTATCTATAAGGCGTGGTCAATGGCGTAAATAATTACCATATCATTAACCATATGTGGGTATATGCCAGGTGAATCAATGATAATAGATTCAGCTATACCCTTCCGACTCACTGGGTCATCATCGACCTCGTTAAAGTAACTGATCGTTATCTTTAGACGGTCCCACATCTACTTTTGTTGCCAGTTCTGCAATCACTTGGGATCAAACAATCAAAGCTGAATTTCAACTCGCCCGCAAAAGGGGGCAATTTCGGGCAAGTTCTAAAAGAGCTCTTAGGGTCCATACCATAGACTCGCTTGGGCCAAGCAAAATTCTTCTCTTTCAGCAGACTACCTCACGTGGGCTTCACTTGGTGATGACGGCTTGTCACAAGAAGCATATGGTTTAGACCAGAGGTCGCCAAAGTGGTCTATATAGACCACCCAGGGGTCTATTTAACAAAAGTAGGAAGTCGATCTGAGCCAGGGGGTCGAAGGAAAAACAATTTCGAACGCAATATAGCGAACCTTGCAAAGAAACACCAGGCACACACATCTCATTAATTAAGAAGCAAACTGTAGTTACTTTACTTATTTATAATTACTTATTATTTAATAAATATTACAGGAAGCCAAAAATAAAAAAAATAAATAAATAAATATTAAGGTATTTAAATTTCAACATTAAGATATTTTTCATAATAATAATAATATTTATTTACAAACTGTACATATGTACACAAATTTGAAATGATACAGAAATTGAGGTTTCAAGCTTAGCGCCTATATACACTCATCAAATTATATTTAGTTCAGATTAAAGGAAACATATTTACATATTAAGGAAAACATTTTAAATAAACCTTAGCTGATATACAGGTAGTTTTTTTTTTAATGATTTAAGGCGCGCCAACATCTAAGGTTATTGGCGCCCGGAGCTTTTTTTCAGTGCACTGCCGGCCTCCGGACAGTGTTCTCTAGTTACAGACAGGTAGTTGTAACAAAATATGCTTTAGGCGTTTATATTTATATTTTTTTTATAACCAAGAGAGTTTATATTGTAATTAACAATGGCTACTATGTGAGGGTACGGACTATTTTAACAAGTGGAGACGAATTTTTCTAAGAGACAGTCAACAGTAGTGGAGATGCTAGGAACGTCAATTACTGCGTGCATGTAGTCTATGGGCGTCCATCTGAGAAATGAACCAATCAATCTCAGGCATTAATTTTGCACTCTCTGTATTTTATTGTGATTGGTTATGCAAGTTTGAGACCAGACAGGGACTGCATACAGGAGTATAGGTCGAATATAGAGGTAGTATATTAATTTCTTATTTTGGAAGTCCAAGGATGAGTGTCTATTAAGCAAGGAGAACAGACTGCACATAACGCCTAGCGCCTTATTACATACATTATTCACATGCTTTGTGACGTTAGTTTTGAGTCTAAAGTTAATCCTAAGTATTTAACTTCTTTTCGCCATGGTAAAGAGACTCCATTTACTGTAACAGTATGGTTGATTGTGGGTCTTCTTCGAGAGAATAGAATCAGCTCCGTTTTAGTGTGGGTAGGTTTGATTCTCCACTTTTTAAAGTACTTGAAACTTGAAATTTTTCATAAAACTATTTGTTACACAATGTAAAATTAATTTAATAAATGTTTGAAATCATAAAATAAATGTACAAACACAGTACCTAATTTCTGATAGATAGTTTTATTTTTAATTAACTGAAAATTACTTTTATGAGGGGTCTTTTGGAGATTTCGAAAAATTATATAGGGGGGGTCCATGATCAAAAAGAGTTTGGTGACCCCTGGTTTAGGCAAATTCCTAAGATCAGTTACACTGATCAGGACCGGAGTTTCAATCTCTTCAGCCTCAGTTGCATGACCTACTTACACTTTCTGATGACTCCTCATGTTAACAGTTGTCAAATTATATGCGGGAGAGTCTTCATCGGATGGCGGACAACTCCTTCAAGTTGTATCGGACTGTCTTAGTATCTTATTTACTGTGGGTATAATATATTAAGCAGGTGTAAGTGTCAAAATGAAAGAAGAAAAAAAGGGAAAGATCAGCCTTTGAAGAAAGATGATGTCCAGTGACGGTAAAATAATAAGCGGATGTACGAGGTTCAAGAGAAAGCAGTAGAAATTTGCCAGAAATGTGAGGAGAGTAGTAATGAGAAGGAAAAACGATGTAAGTCATTCACATCCGTCTTTCCCTTTTCTTACTCTGTGAAGAAATACTATTTCCTTTCCCTTTCTAGCAAAGGAGGAAAGCAATATTTACGTCATTCATGCCAGGGTTATTTACTTCACATCAATATGAATATTATCGAACCTTAATATATATACTACATAACACGAGGATGGCATTATTGTATGTTTAATAGTATGACAGCTGAGTTATTGATATTGTCCCAGATCCATATTTAAAGAATATTATGTACTTATCTTTTATTTACAGATCTAGAAATAGTAATATTAATTTTCGCTAAAATATGAATAATTTAAAATTATCTTTGTACTGTTTACTTATTCTACTTCATTTTTTTTTTTTTTACGAATCACCTTGTAAACTCATTATTAGGAAGGAAATAGAATTAAACGATATCCTCTTTTATATATCACGGGTTCGCCTAGAACGATTTTAATTGAAAAGTTCACCAACATGAAAAATTTTTCTTTCTCCTTATTATTTGGGTCAAAACTAACCAAAATCTACTGAAACCCAAATCGGTTTACGTTGCGGATTTTTTTGTTATTTCATTTTTCAGGTCAAAAAACGGCTTTTTTTTTGCATTGTTAAGCCTAATAAATGGAAAAACAATACATTTTTTTTGCAAAATCAATGCATGCATTTTGAAGCTGAGGGAATTTCTGACAGATTGATGTATTTTATAAATGATAAAAATGAAATTTCGACATTCAAAATCAATAAAAAAGACATTTTTTAAGTAAAATAAGGCAAAAACAAGGTTTTATGAAATTTTTTGGATTAAAAGAGCCCAAATAATTTTTTATCGCATTGTAGGGCTTAGTAATCCAAAAAGTTTCATTAAATGAATTTGAATTGGAAAATTTCACTTTCTCCAGTGCATAAATATTGTATTTTGCAGGAATTTTTACTCATTTTTGAAAAGTCCCATTCCCTTCCACAAAAAAAAACCGATGATTTATTTGTTAAGTAAGCTTTGAAATGCGAGAAAACCCTTGTTTTTGCCTTATTTTGCTCAAAAAATGTCTTTTTTATTGATTTTGAATGTCGAAATTTCATTTTTATAATTTATAAAATACATCAATTTGTCGGAAATTCTCTCAGCTTCAAAATGCATGCATTGATTTTGCAAAAAACTGTATTGTTTTTCCATTTATTAGGCTTAACAATGCAAAAAAAAAAGCCGTTGTTTGACCTGAAAAATAGAGAAAAAAAACTCCGCAACGTAAACCGATTTGGTTTTCAGTGGATTTTGGTTAGTTTTGACCCAAATAATAAGGAGAAAGAAAAATTTTTCATGTTGGTGAACTTTTCAATTAAAATCGTTCTAGGCGAACCCGTGATATAGAAGGAAATTCTGAATTGATTACCTTTTTTTTTTAACTTCCTAAACTTGATTTAATAGACAGACGAATAGATTAAGTAGAATTTCAGAGAAAGATGAACTCACAGTAAACTTTAGCCATGTGAATCAATCATTTAAATGTTCCATGGATCCGAGATAGTATGTTGATGAACAACTCTGTAACTGGACACTGATAAAATTAGGAAAACCTATTTGTATAACCTGCTCACAAAAACCTTACAATGTCCACAGTGTTTGCATTTAAAGCCAAAAGAGGGTGTATGGGAAGCGAACTCTTGTCAAGAAATATAAATGTAACCTTTATCTTTAGGTTGCTTGTAGACAGTCATGTGACTTTTGCCAACGGAATTCCGATCTATTTCCAGTCTTAAGTGTAAGAATAACAAGAGGAGTCTATCTCCAATACAGCTGACACATTATTCTCCGTAATATGTGCTGTTTTTTTTATGGTGTAACTAATGTTTGTAAAAATATCCGTTTTGTGTTACCTTGTTTACGAAAAAGTGGTGTTCACGGATTGGTTAGGTTATGGTGTGCTAAAATTGTTTCTCCTTTTTAACTCCAAATATTTTCTCCGGTCTTTAGAATTGAAACAAAAAACAAAAGTTTCGAATAAAATAGACTTGAATAAAGTGTAAATGGAAACACGAACTTTTGTTCGGTATAAAATTCTAAAAGGATGAGCAAAATACTTTGCTCTCTTTTCTCTATAACTTTCATGTCCGTGAACGTTGAAGAGAAAGTAAAAGTTGATACAGAAATGGGCACTATATTCTTCATTTTTCTCTTTTTCTTTTATGATGTTACTCCTACGCCGGAGTTTTGTTATTACTCAATGCGGGCAGTTATCCAAATCCTGCTGGATCGATACATCTATCATTGCACGCTTGTACCATGTGACTGTATGAGTGAATATAGTGGTGAAACATACGCGAGACGCAAAAAGTCGTGGTCCATTTACAGCTACGTTGCCCAGAACCCCTTTTTAATATCTTGTGAGAATGCTAGGGGAATTTAACAGTGGCATTTTTCTAAAGAGATTGCTTAGTTTGAGAAACTAATTTGGTTCTTGAAAAAGGGGATAAAATAGGATATAATAAAAAGAATGATGGAAAAATATGATAGTTCGGTCACGGAGTGTAAAATTATTAACAATATCATCAAGGGGAAAAATAACAAATCCAAACCAGTTTCCCATTTCATCTACTTATGGGAGTCATCCCATATTGTCTGCACCTTCTTACTTGAACATCCATTAAAGTTTGTAAGTATCCAAATCATTTTTTGAATTTACGTTACACCCAATAGTTTTTGTGATATGGAAGGTTAAACTTTGTAGATTTTCATATTCGTACAAAATTTCAAACTCTTATATCAGTTTTTGTATTTGTCAAATTTCAATGAATTCTTCACCGAAATGTAAAGAAATGTTAGCTGCATAAGTGGTATAAATGGCAGTTTACTAGCTATAATAGTAATCGTGATATAGAATGTTATATTTTCTATGTTTTCCATCTGTGTATTCGAAATCGTTCAAAATTCAATCGTTTATATCTCTTTTCGTACTTGTCGGATTTCAATGAGTTCTTTACTGAATTGTAGAGTGAAAATAGCTCTATAACCGGAAGAACTAGCAATGTTCTACACCCAATAGTTTTTGTGATATGAAAGGTTAAACTTTGAAGATTTTCATATTCATACAAAATTTCAAACTCTAATATCTCTTTTTGTATTTGTCAGATTTCAATGAATTCTTCACCGAAATGTAAAGAAATGTTAGCTGTACAAGTGGTATAAATGGCATTTTACTAGCTATAATAGTAATCGTGATATAGAATGTTATATTTTCTTTGTTTTCCATCTGTGTATTCGAAATCGTTCAAAATTCAATCGTTTATATCTCTTTTCGTACTTGTCGGATTTCAATGAGTTCTTTACTGAATTGTAGAGTAAAAATAGCTCTATAACCGGAAGAACTAGCAATGTTCTACACCCAATAGTTTTTGTGATATGAAAGGTTAAACTTTGAAGATTTTCATATTCATACAAAATTTCAAACTCTAATATCTCTTTTTGTATTTGTCAGATTTCAATGAATTCTTCACCGAAATGTAAAGAAATGTTAGCTGTACAAGTGGTATAAATGGCATTTTACTAGCTATAATAGTAATCGTGATATAGAATGTTATATTTTCTTTGTTTTCCATCTGTGTATTCGAAATCGTTCAAAATTCAATCGTTTATATCTCTTTTCGTACTTGTCGGATTTCAATGAATTCTTTACTGAATTGTAGAGTAAAGATAGCTCTATAACCGGAGGAAGTACCAATGTTCTACACCCAATAGCTTTTGTGATATGGAAGGTTAAAATTTGTAGATTTTCATATTCGTACAAAATTTCAAACTCTAATATCTCTTTTTGTATTTGTCAGATTTCAATGAATTCTTCACCGAAATGTAAAGAAATGTTAGCTGTATAAGTGGTATAAATGGCATTTTCCTAGCTATAATAGTAATCGTGATATAGAATGTTATATTTTCTATGTGTTCCATCTGTGTATTCGAAATCATTCAAAATTCAATCGTTTATATCTCTTTTCGTACTCGTCGGATTTCAATGAATTCATTACTGAATTGTAGAGTAAAGATAGCTCTATAACCGGAAGAAGTAGCAATGTTCTACACCCAATAGCTTTTGTGATATGGAAGGTTAAAATTTGTAGATTTTCATTTTCGTACAAAATTTCAAACTCTAATATCTCTTTTTGTATTTGTCAGATTTCAATGAATTCTTCACAAAAATGTAGAGAAAAGTTAGCTGTATAAGTGGTATAAACGGCATTTTACTAGCTATAATAGTAATCGTGATAGAGAATGTTATATTTTCAATGTTTTCCATCTGTGTATTCGTAATATTTCAAAATTCAATCGTTTATATCTCTTTTCGTACTTGTCGGATTTCAATGAATTCTTTACTGAATTGTTGAGTAAAGATAGCTCTACAACCGGAAGAAGTAGCAATGTTCTACACCCAATAGCTTTTGTGATATGGAAGGTTAAAATTTGTAGATTTTCATATTCGTACAAAATTTCAAACTCTAATATCTCTTTTTGTATTTGTCAGATTTCAATGAATTCTTTACCGAAATGTAAAGAAATGTTAGCTGTATAAGTGGTATAAATGGCATTTTCCTAGCTATAATAGTAATCGTGATATAGAATGTTATATTTTCTATGTGTTCCATCTGTGTATTCGAAATCGTTCAAAATTCAATCGTTTATATCTCTTTTCGTACTCGTCGGATTTCAATGAATTCTTTACCGAAATGTAAAGAAATGTTAGCTGTATAAGTGGTATAAATGGCATTTTCCTAGCTATAATAGTAATCGTGATATAGAATGTTATATTTTCTATGTGTTCCATCTGTGTATTCGAAATCGTTCAAAATTCAATCGTTTATATCTCTTTTCGTACTCGTCGGATTTCAATGAATTCTTTACTGAATTGTAGAGTAAAGATAGCTCTATAACCGGAAGAAGTAGCAATGTTCTACACCCAATAGCTTTTGTGATATGGAAGGTTAAAATTTGTAGATTTTCATTTTCGTACAAAATTTCAAACTCTAATATCTCTGTTTGTATTTGTCAGATTTCAATGAATTCTTCACAAAAATGTAGAGAAAAGTTAGCTGTATAAGTGGTATAAACGGCATTTTACTAGCTATAATAGTAATCGTGATAGAGAATGTTATATTTTCAATGTTTTCCATCTGTGTATTCGTAATATTTCAAAATTCAATCGTTTATATCTCTTTTCGTACTCGTCGGATTTCAATGAATTCATTACTGAATTGTAGAGTAAAGATAGCTCTATAACCGGAAGAAGTAGCAATGTTCTACACCCAATAGCTTTTGTGATATGGAAGGTTAAAATTTGTAGATTTTCATTTTCGTACAAAATTTCAAACTCTAATATCTCTTTTTGTATTTGTCAGATTTCAATGAATTCTTCACCGAAATGTAAAGAAATGTTAGCTGTATAAGTGGTATAAATGGCATTTTCCTAACTATAATAGTAATCGTGATATAGAATGTTATATTTTCTATGTGTTCCATCTGTGTATTCGAAATCGTTCAAAATTCAATCGTTTATATCTCTTTTCGTACTCGTCGGATTTCAATGAATTCATTACTGAATTGTAGAGTAAAGATAGCTCTATAACCGGAAGAAGTAGCAATGTTCTACACCCAATAGCTTTTGTGATATGGAAGGTTAAAATTTGTAGATTTTCATTTTCGTACAAAATTTCAAACTCTAATATCTCTTTTTGTATTTGTCAGATTTCAATGAATTCTTCACAAAAATGTAGAGAAAAGTTAGCTGTATAAGTGGTATAAACGGCATTTTACTAGCTATAATAGTAATCGTGATAGAGAATGTTATATTTTCAATGTTTTCCATCTGTGTATTCGTAATATTTCAAAATTCAATCGTTTATATCTCTTTTCGTACTTGTCGGATTTCAATGAATTCTTTACTGAATTGTTGAGTAAAGATAGCTCTACAACCGGAAGAAGTAGCAATGTTCTACACCCAATAGCTTTTGTGATATGGAAGGTTAAAATTTGTAGATTTTCATATTCGTACAAAATTTCAAACTCTAATATCTCTTTTTGTATTTGTCAGATTTCAATGAATTCTTTACCGAAATGTAAAGAAATGTTAGCTGTATAAGTGGTATAAATGGCATTTTCCTAGCTATAATAGTAATCGTGATATAGAATGTTATATTTTCTATGTGTTCCATCTGTGTATTCGAAATCGTTCAAAATTCAATCGTTTATATCTCTTTTCGTACTCGTCGGATTTCAATGAATTCTTTACCGAAATGTAAAGAAATGTTAGCTGTATAAGTGGTATAAATGGCATTTTCCTAGCTATAATAGTAATCGTGATATAGAATGTTATATTTTCTATGTGTTCCATCTGTGTATTCGAAATCGTTCAAAATTCAATCGTTTATATCTCTTTTCGTACTCGTCGGATTTCAATGAATTCTTTACTGAATTGTAGAGTAAAGATAGCTCTATAACCGGAAGAAGTAGCAATGTTCTACACCCAATAGCTTTTGTGATATGGAAGGTTAAAATTTGTAGATTTTCATTTTCGTACAAAATTTCAAACTCTAATATCTCTGTTTGTATTTGTCAGATTTCAATGAATTCTTCACAAAAATGTAGAGAAAAGTTAGCTGTATAAGTGGTATAAACGGCATTTTACTAGCTATAATAGTAATCGTGATAGAGAATGTTATATTTTCAATGTTTTCCATCTGTGTATTCGTAATATTTCAAAATTCAATCGTTTATATCTCTTTTCGTACTTGTCGGATTTCAATGAATTCTTTACTGAATTGTAGAGTAAAGATAGCTCTATAACCGGAGGAAGTACCAATGTTCTACACCCAATAGCTTTTGTGATATGGAAGGTTAAAATTTGTAGATTTTCATATTCGTACAAAATTTCAAACTCTAATATCTCTTTTTGTATTTGTCAGATTTCAATGAATTCTTCACCGAAATGTAAAGAAATGTTAGCTGTATAAGTGGTATAAATGGCATTTTCCTAGCTATAATAGTAATCGTGATATAGAATGTTATATTTTCTATGTGTTCCATCTGTGTATTCGAAATCGTTCAAAATTCAATCGTTTATATCTCTTTTCGTACTCGTCGGATTTCAATGAATTCATTACTGAATTGTAGAGTAAAGATAGCTCTATAACCGGAAGAAGTAGCAATGTTCTACACCCAATAGCTTTTGTGATATGGAAGGTTAAAATTTGTAGATTTTCATTTTCGTACAAAATTTCAAACTCTAATATCTCTTTTTGTATTTGTCAGATTTCAATGAATTCTTCACAAAAATGTAGAGAAAAGTTAGCTGTATAAGTGGTATAAACGGCATTTTACTAGCTATAATAGTAATCGTGATAGAGAATGTTATATTTTCAATGTTTTCCATCTGTGTATTCGTAATATTTCAAAATTCAATCGTTTATATCTCTTTTCGTACTTGTCGGATTTCAATGAATTCTTTACTGAATTGTTGAGTAAAGATAGCTCTACAACCGGAAGAAGTAGCAATGTTCTACACCCAATAGCTTTTGTGATATGGAAGGTTAAAATTTGTAGATTTTCATATTCGTACAAAATTTCAAACTCTAATATCTCTTTTTGTATTTGTCAGATTTCAATGAATTCTTTACCGAAATGTAAAGAAATGTTAGCTGTATAAGTGGTATAAATGGCATTTTCCTAGCTATAATAGTAATCGTGATATAGAATGTTATATTTTCTATGTGTTCCATCTGTGTATTCGAAATCGTTCAAAATTCAATCGTTTATATCTCTTTTCGTACTCGTCGGATTTCAATGAATTCTTTACCGAAATGTAAAGAAATGTCAGCTGTATAAGTGGTAAAAATGGCATTTTCCTAGCTATAATAGTAATCGTGATATAGAATGTTATATTTTCTATGTGTTCCATCTGTGTATTCGAAATCGTTCAAAATTCAATCGTTTATATCTCTTTTCGTACTCGTCGGATTTCAATGAATTCTTTACTGAATTGTAGAGTAAAGATAGCTCTATAACCGGAAGAAGTAGCAATGTTCTACACCCAATAGCTTTTGTGATATGGAAGGTTAAAATTTGTAGATTTTCATTTTCGTACAAAATTTCAAACTCTAATATCTCTTTTTGTATTTGTCAGATTTCAATGAATTCTTCACAAAAATGTAGAGAAAAGTTAGCTGTATAAGTGGTATAAACGGCATTTTACTAGCTATAATAGTAATCGTGATAGAGAATGTTATATTTTCAATGTTTTCCATCTGTGTATTCGTAATATTTCAAAATTCAATCGTTTATATCTCTTTTCGTACTTGTCGGATTTCAATGAATTCTTTACTGAATTGTTGAGTAAAGATAGCTCTATAACCGGAAGAAGTAGCAATGTTCTACACCCAATAGCTTTTGTGATATGGAAGGTTAAAATTTGTAGATTTTCATATTCGTACAAAATTTCAAACTCTAATATCTCTTTTTGTATTTGTCAGATTTCAATGAATTCTTTACCGAAATGTAAAGAAATGTTAGCTGTATAAGTGGTATAAATGGCATTTTCCTAGCTATAATAGTAATCGTGATATAGAATGTTATATTTTCTATGTTTTCCATCTGTGTATTCGAAATCGTTCAAAATTCAATCTTTTATATCTATTTTCATACTTGTCGGATTTCAATGAATTCTTTACTGAATTGTAGAGTATAGATAGCTCTATAACCGGAAGAAGTAGCAATGTTCTACACCCAATAGCTTTTGTGATATGGAAGGTTAAAATTTGTAGATTTTCATATTCGTACAAAATTTCAAACTCTTATATCTCTTTTTCTATTTGTCAGATTTCAATGAATTCTTCACCGAAATGTAAAGAAATGTTAGCTGTACGTGTGGTATAAATGGCATTTTACTAGCTATAATAGTAATCGTGATATAGAATGTTATATTTTCTATGTTTTCCATCTCTGTATTCGAAATCGTTCAAAATTAAATCTTTTATATCTATTTTCATACTTGTCGGATTTCAATGAATTCTTTACTGAATTGTAGAGTAAAGATAGCTCTATAACCGGAAGAAGTAGCAATGTTCTACACCCAATAGCTTTTGTGATATGGAAGGTTAAAATTTGTAGATTTTCATATTCGTACAAAATTTCAAACTCTTATATCTCTTTTTCTTTTTGTCAGATTTCAATGAATTCTTCAACGAAATGTAAAGAAATGTTAGCTGTACGTGTGGTATAAATGGCATTTTACTAGCTATAATAGTAATCGTGATATAGAATGTTATATTTTCTATGTTTTCCATCTGTGTATTCGAAATCGTTCAAAATTCAATCTTTTATATCTATTTTCATACTTGTCGGATTTCAATGAATTCTTTACTGAATTGTAGAGTATAGATAGCTCTATAACCGGAAGATGTAGCAATGTTCTACACCCAATAGCTTTTGTGATATGGAAGGTTAAAATTTGTAGATTTTCATATTCGTACAAAATTTCAAACTCTTATATCTCTTTTTCTATTTGTCAGATTTCAATGAATCATTCACCGAAATGTAAAGAAATGTTAGCTGTACGTGTGGTATAAATGGCATTTTACTAGCTATAATAGTAATCGTGATATAGAATGTTATATTTTCTATGTGTTCCATCTGTGTATTCGAAATCGTTCAAAATTCAATCGTTTATATCTCTTTTCGTACTCGTCGGATTTCAATGAATTCTTTACTGAATTGTAGAGTAAAGATAGCTCTATAACCGGAAGAAGTAGCAATGTTCTACACCCAATAGCTTTTGTGATATGGAAGGTTAAAATTTGTAGATTTTCATATTCGTACAAAATTTCAAACTCTTATATCTCTTTTTGTATTTGTCAGATTTCATTGCATTTTTTACCGAAATGTAGAGAAAAGTTAGCTGTATAAGTGGTATAAATGGCATTTTACTAGCTATAATAGTAATCGTGATATAGAATGTTATATTTTCTATGTTTTCCATCTGTGTATTCGAAATCGTTCAAAATTCAATCGTTTATATCTCTTTTCGTACTCGTCAAATTTCAATGAATTCTTTACTGAATTGTAGAGTAAAAATAGCTTTATAACCGGAAGAAGTAGCAATGTTCTGCACCCAATAGCTTTTGTGATATGAAAGGTTAAAATTTGTAGATTTTCATTTTCGTACAAAATTTCAAACTGTAATATCTCTTTTTGTATTTGTCAGATTTCAATGAATTCTTCACAAAAATGTAGAGAAAAGTTAGCTGTATAAGTGGTATAAACGGCATTTTACTAGCTATAATAGTAATCGTGATAGAGAATGTTATATTTTCTATGTTTTCCATCTGTGTATTCGTAATATTTCAAAATTCAATCGTTTATATCTCTTTTCGTACTTGTCGGATTTCAATGAATTCTTTACTGAATTGTAGAGTAAAGATAGCTCTATAACCGGAAGAAGTAGCAATGTTCTACACCCAATAGCTTTTGTGATATGGAAGGTTAAAATTTGTAGATTTTCATATTCATACAAAATTTCAAACTCTAATATCTCTTTTTGTATTTGTCAGATTTCAATGAATTCTTTACCGAAATGTAAAGAAATGTTAGCTGTATAAGTGGTATAAATGGTATTTTCCTAGCTATAATAGTAATGGTGATATAGAATGTTATATTTTCTATGTTTTCCATCTGTGTATTCGAAATCGTTCAAAATTCAATCTTTTATATCTCTTTTCGTACTGGTCGGATTTCAATGAATTCTTTACTGAATTGTAGAGTATAGATAGCTCTATAACCGGAAGAAGTAGCAATGTTCTACACCCAATAGCTTTTGTGATATAGAAGGTTAAAATTTGTAGATTTTCATATTCGTACAATATTTCAAACTCTTATATCTCTTTTTGTATTTGCCAGATTTCATTGCATTTTTTACCGAAATGTAGATAAAAGTTAGCTGTATAAGTGGTATAAATGGCATTTTACTAGCTATAATAGTAATCGTGATATAAAATGTTATATTTTCTATGTTTTCCATTTGTGTATTCGAAATCTTTCAAAATTCAATCGTTTATATCTCTTTTCGTACTAGTCGGATTTCAATGAATTCTTTACTGAATTGTAGAGTAAAGATAGCTCTAGAACCGGAGATAGTAGCAATGCTCTACACCCAATAGCTTTTGTGATATGGAAGGTTAAAATTTGTAGATTTTCATATTCGTACAAAATTTCAAACTCTAATATCTCTTTTTGTATTTGTCAGATTTGAATGAATTCTTCACAAAAATGTAGAGAAAAGTTAGCTGTATAAGTGGTATAAACGGCATTTTACTAGCTATAATAGTAATCGTGATAGAGAATGTTATATTTTCTATGTTTTCCATCTGTGTATTCGAAATCGTTCAAAATTCAATCTTTTATATCTCTTTTCGTACTGGTTGGATTTCAATGAATTCTTTACTGAATTGTAGAGTATAGATAGCTCTATAACCGGAAGAAGTAGCAATGTTCTACACCCAATAGCTTTTGTGATATAGAAGGTTAAAATTTGTAGATTTTCATATTCGTACAATATTTCAAACTCTTATATCTCTTTTTCTATTTGTCAGATTTCAATGAATTCTTCACCGAAATGTAAAGAAATGTTAGCTGTATAAGTGGTATAAATGACATTTTCCTAGCTATAATAGTAATCGTGATATAGAATGTTATATTTTCTATGTGTTCCATCTGTGTATTCGAAATCGTTCAAAATTCAATCGTTTATATCTCTTTTCGTACTCGTCGGATTTCAATGAATTCTTTACTGAATTGTAGAGTAAAGATAGCTCTATAACCGGAAGAAGTAGCAATGTTCTACACCCAATAGCTTTTGTGATATGGAAGGTTAAAATTTGTAGATTTTCATATTCGTACAAAATTTCAAACTCTTATATCTCTTTTTGTATTTGCCAGATTTCATTGCATTTTTTACCGAAATGTAGAGAAAAGTTAGCTGTATAAGTGGTATAAATGGCATTTTACTAGCTATAATAGTAATCGTGATATAAAATGTTATATTTTCTATGTTTTCCATTTGTGTATTCGAAATCTTTCAAAATTCAATCGTTTATATCTCTTTTCGTACTAGTCGGATTTCAATTAATTCTTTACCGAATTGTAGAGTAAAGATAGCTCTATAACCGGAGATAGTAGCAATGCTCTACACCCAATAGCTTTTGTGATATGGAAGGTTAAAATTTGTAGATTTTCATATTCGTACAAAATTTCAAACTCTAATATCTCTTTTTGTATTTGTCAGATTTCAATGAATTCTTCACCGAAATGTAAAGAAATGTTAGCTGTATAAGTGGTATAAATGGCATTTTACTAGCTATAATAGTAATGGTGATATAGAATGTTATATTTTCTATGTTTTCCATCTGTGTATTCGAAATCTTTCAAAATTCAATCGTTTATATCTCTTTTCGTACTAGTCGGATTTCAATGAATTCTTTACCGAATTGTAGAGTAAAGATAGCTCTATAACCGGAGATAGTAGCAATGCTCTTCACCCAATAGCTTTTGTGATATGGAAGGTTAAAATTTGTAGATTTTCATATTCGTACAATATTTCAAACTCTAATATCTCTTTTTGTATTTGTCAGATTTGAATGAATTCTTCACAAAAATGTAGAGAAAAGTTAGCTGTATAAGTGGTATAAACGGCATTTTACTAGCTATAATAGTAATCGTGATAGAGAATGTTATATTTTCTATGTTTTCCATCTGTGTATTCGAAATCGTTCAAAATTCAATCTTTTATATCTCTTTTCGTACTGGTCGGATTTCAATGAATTCTTTACTGAATTGTAGAGTAAAGATAGCTCTATAACCGGAAGAAGTAGCAATGTTCTACACCCAATAGCTTTTGTGATATAGAAGGTTAAAATTTGTAGGTTTTCAAATTCGTACAATATTTCAAACTCTTATATCTCTTTTTCTATTTGTCAGATTTCAATGAATTCTTCACCGAAATGTAAAGAAATGTTAGCTGTATAAGTGGTATAAATGACATTTTCCTAGCTATAATAGTAATCGTGATATAGAATGTTATATTTTCTATGTGTTCCATCTGTGTATTCGAAATCGTTCAAAATTCAATCGTTTATATCTCTTTTCGTACTCGTCGGATTTCGATGAATTCTTTACTGAATTGTAGAGTAAAGATAGCTCTATAACCGGAAGAAGTAGCAATGTTCTACACCCAATAGCTTTTGTGATATGGAAGGTTAAAGTTTGTAGATTTTCATATTCGTACAAAATTTCAAACTCTTATATCTCTTTTTGTATTTGTCAGATTTCATTGCATTTTTTACCGAAATGTAGAGAAAAGTTAGCTGTATAAGTGGTATAAATGGCATTTTACTAGCTATAATAGTAATCGTGATATAGAATGTTATATTTTCTATGTTTTCCATTTGTGTATTCGAAATCTTTCAAAATTCAATCGTTTATATCTCCTTTCGTACTAGTCGGATTTCAATGAATTCTTTACCGAATTGTAGAGTAAAGATAGCTCTATAACCGGAGATAGTAGCAATGCTCTTCACCCAATAGCTTTTGTGATATGGAAGGTTAAAATTTGTAGATTTTCATATTCGTACAAAATTTCAAACTCTAATATCTCTTTTTGTATTTGTCAGATTTCAATGAATTCTTCACCGAAATGTAAAGAAATGTTAGCTGTATAAGTGGTATAAATGACATTTTCCTAGCTATAATAGTAATCGTGATATAGAATGTTATATTTTCTATGTGTTCCATCTGTGTATTCGAAATCGTTCAAAATTCAATCGTTTATATCTCTTTTCGTACTCGTCGGATTTCGATGAATTCTTTACTGAATTGTAGAGTAAAGATAGCTCTATAACCGGAAGAAGTAGCAATGTTCTACACCCAATAGCTTTTGTGATATGGAAGGTTAAAGTTTGTAGATTTTCATATTCGTACAAAATTTCAAACTCTTATATCTCTTTTTGTATTTGTCAGATTTCATTGCATTTTTTACCGAAATGTAGAGAAAAGTTAGCTGTATAAGTGGTATAAATGGCATTTTACAAGCTATAATAGTAATCGTGATATAGAATGTTATATTTTCTATGTTTTCCACTTGTGTATTCGAAATCTTTCAAAATTCAATCGTTTATATCTCTTTTCGTACTAGTCGGATTTCAATGAATTCTTTACCGAATTGTAGAGTAAAGATAGCTCTATAACCGGAGATAGTAGCAATGCTCTTCACCCAATAGCTTTTGTGATATGGAAGGTTAAAATTTGTAGATTTTCATATTCGTACAAAATTTCAAACTCTAATATCTCTTTTTGTATTTGTCAGATTTGAATGAATTCTTCACAAAAATGTAGAGAAAAGTTACCTGTATAAGTGGTATAAACGGCATTTTACTAGCTATAATAGTAATCGTGATAGAGAATGTTATATTTTCTATGTTTTCCATCTGTGTATTCGAAATCGTTCAAAATTCAATCTTTTATATCTCTTTTCGTACTGGTCGGATTTCAATGAATTCTTTACTGAATTGTAGAGTATAGATAGCTCTATAACCGGAAGAAGTAGCAATGTTCTACACCCAATAGCTTTTGTGATATAGAAGGTTAAAATTTGTAGATTTTCATATTCGTACAATATTTCAAACTCTTATATCTCTTTTTCTATTTGTCAGATTTCAATGAATTCTTCACCGAAATGTAAAGAAATGTTAGCTGTATAAGTGGTATAAATGACATTTTCCTAGCTATAATTGTAATCGTGATATAGAATGTTATATTTTCTATGTGTTCCATCTGTGTATTCGAAATCGTTCAAAATTCAATCGTTTATATCTCTTTTCGTACTCGTCGGATTTCAATGAATTCTTTACTGAATTGTAGAGTAAAGATAGCTCTATAACCGGAAGAAGTAGCAATGTTCTACACCCAATAGCTTTTGTGATATGGCAGGTTAAAATTTGTAGATTTTCATATTCGTACAAAATTTCAAACTCTTATATCTCTTTTTGTATTTGCCAGATTTCATTGCATTTTTTACCGAAATGTAGAGAAAAGTTAGCTGTATAAGTGGTATAAATGGCATTTTACTAGCTATAATAGTAATCGTGATATAAAATGTTATATTTTCTATGTTTTCCATTTGTGTATTCGAAATCTTTCAAAATTCAATCGTTTATATCTCTTTTCGTACTAGTCGGATTTCAATGAATTCTTTACCGAATTGTAGAGTAAAGATAGCTCTATAACCGGAGATAGTAGCAATGCTCTTCACCCAATAGCTTTTGTGATATGGAAGGTTAAAATTTGTAGATTTTCATATTCGTACAAAATTTCAAACTCTAATATCTCTTTTTGTATTTGTCAGATTTGAATGAATTCTTCACAAAAATGTAGAGAAAAGTTAGCTGTATAAGTGGTATAAACGGCATTTTACTAGCTATAATAGTAATCGTGATAGAGAATGTTATATTTTCTATGTTTTCCATCTGTGTATTCGAAATCGTTCAAAATTCAATCTTTTATATCTCTTTTCGTACTGGTCGGATTTCAATGAATTCTTTACTGAATTGTAGAGTATAGATAGCTCTATAACCGGAAGAAGTAGCAATGTTCTACACCCAATAGCTTTTGTGATATAGAAGGTTAAAATTTGTAGATTTTCATATTCGTACAATATTTCAAACTCTTATATCTCTTTTTCTATTTGTCAGATTTCAATGAATTCTTCACCGAAATGTAAAGAAATGTTAGCTGTATAAGTGGTATAAATGACATTTTCCTAGCTATAATAGTAATCGTGATATAGAATGTTATATTTTCTATGTGTTCCATCTGTGTATTCGAAATCGTTCAAAATTCAATCGTTTATATCTCTTTTCGTACTCGTCGGATTTCAATGAATTCTTTACTGAATTGTAGAGTAAAGATAGCTCTATAACCGGAAGAAGTAGCAATGTTCTACACCCAATAGCTTTTGTGATATGGAAGGTTAAAGTTTGTAGATTTTCATATTCGTACAAAATTTCAAACTCTTATATCTCTTTTTGTATTTGTCAGATTTCATTGCATTTTTTACCGAAATGTAGAGAAAAGTTAGCTGTATAAGTGGTATAAATGGCATTTTACTAGCTATAATAGTAATCGTGATATAGAATGTTATATTTTCTATGTTTTCCACTTGTGTATTCGAAATCTTTCAAAATTCAATCGTTTATATCTCTTTTCGTACTAGTCGGATTTCAATGAATTCTTTACCGAATTGTAGAGTAAAGATAGCTCTATAACCGGAGATAGTAGCAATGCTGTTCACCCAATAGCTTTTGTGATATGGAAGGTTAAAATTTGTAGATTTTCATATTCGTACAAAATTTCAAACTCCAATATCTCTTTTTGTATTTGTCAGATTTGAATGAATTCTTCACAAAAATGTAGAGAAAAGTTAGCTGTATAAGTGGTATAAACGGCATTTTACTAGCTATAATAGTAATCGTGATAGAGAATGTTATATTTTCTATGTTTTCCATCTGTGTATTCGAAATCGTTCAAAATTCAATCTTTTATATCTCTTTTCGTACTGGTCGGATTTCAATGAATTCTTTACTGAATTGTAGAGTATAGATAGCTCTATAACCGGAAGAAGTAGCAATGTTCTACACCCAATAGCTTTTGTGATATAGAAGGTTAAAATTTGTAGATTTTCATATTCGTACAATATTTCAAACTCTTATATCTCTTTTTCTATTTGTCAGATTTCAATGAATTCTTCACCGAAATGTAAAGAAATGTTAGCTGTATAAGTGGTATAAATGACATTTTCCTAGCTATAATAGTAATCGTGATATAGAATGTTATATTTTCTATGTGTTCCATCTGTGTATTCGAAATCGTTCAAAATTCAATCGTTTATATCTCTTTTCGTACTCGTCGGATTTCAATGAATTCTTTACTGAATTGTAGAGTAAAGATAGCTCTATAACCGGAAGAAGTAGCAATGTTCTACACCCAATAGCTTTTGTGATATGGAAGGTTAAAATTTGTAGATTTTCATATTCGTACAAAATTTCAAACTCTTATATCTCTTTTTGTATTTGCCAGATTTCATTGCATTTTTTACCGAAATGTAGAGAAAAGTTAGCTGTATAAGTGGTATAAATGGCATTTTACTAGCTATAATAGTAATCGTGATATAAAATGTTATATTTTCTATGTTTTCCATTTGTGTATTCGAAATCTTTCAAAATTCAATCGTTTATATCTCTTTTCGTACTAGTCGGATTTCAATGAATTCTTTACCGAATTGTAGAGTAAAGATAGCTCTATAACCGGAGATAGTAGCAATGCTCTACACCCAATAGCTTTTGTGATATGGAAGGTTAAAATTTGTAGATTTTCATATTCGTACAAAATTTCAAACTCTAATATCTCTTTTTGTATTTGTCAGATTTCAATGAATTCTTCACCGAAATGTAAAGAAATGTTAGCTGTATAAGTGGTATAAATGGCATTTTACTAGCTATAATAGTAATGGTGATATAGAATGTTATATTTTCTATGTTTTCCATCTGTGTATTCGAAATCGTTCAAAATTCAATCTTTTATATCTCTTTTCGTACTGGTCGGATTTCAATGAATTCTTTACTGAATTGTAGAGTATAGATAGCTCTATAACCGGAAGAAGTAGCAATGTTCTACACCCAATAGCTTTTGTGATATAGAAGGTTAAAATTTGTAGGTTTTCAAATTCGTACAATATTTCAAACTCTTATATCTCTTTTTCTATTTGTCAGATTTCAATGAATTCTTCACCGAAATGTAAAGAAATGTTAGCTGTATAAGTGGTATAAATGACATTTTCCTAGCTATAATAGTAATCGTGATATAGAATGTTATATTTTCTATGTGTTCCATCTGTGTATTCGAAATCGTTCAAAATTCAATCGTTTATATCTCTTTTCGTACTCGTCGGATTTCGATGAATTCTTTACTGAATTGTAGAGTAAAGATAGCTCTATAACCGGAAGAAGTAGCAATGTTCTACACCCAATAGCTTTTGTGATATGGAAGGTTAAAGTTTGTAGATTTTTATATTCGTACAAAATTTCAAACTCTTATATCTCTTTTTGTATTTGTCAGATTTCATTGCATTTTTTACCGAAATGTAGAGAAAAGTTAGCTGTATAAGTGGTATAAATGGCATTTTACTAGCTATAATAGTAATCGTGATATAGAATGTTATATTTTCTATGTTTTCCACTTGTGTATTCGAAATCTTTCAAAATTCAATCGTTTATATCTCTTTTCGTACTAGTCGGATTTCAATGAATTCTTTACCGAATTGTAGAGTAAAGATAGCTCTATAACCGGAGATAGTAGCAATGCTCTTCACCCAATAGCTTTTGTGATATGGAAGGTTAAAATTTGTAGATTTTCATATTCGTACAAAATTTCAAACTCTAATATCTCTTTTTGTATTTGTCAGATTTCAATGAATTCTTCACCGAAATGTAAAGAAATGTTAGCTGTATAAGTGGTATAAATGGCATTTTACTAGCTATAATAGTAATCGTGATATAGAATGTTATATTTTCTATGTTTTCCATCTGTGTATTCGAAATCGTTCAAAATTCAATCGTTTATATCTCTTTTCGTACTCGTCGGATTTCAATGAATTCTTTACTGAATTGTAGAGTAAAAATAGCTTTATAACCGGAAGAAGTAGCAATGTTCTACACCCAATAGCTTTTGTGATATGGAAGGTTAAAATTTGTAGATTTTCATTTTCGTACAAAATTTCAAACTCTAATATCTCTTTTTGTATTTGTCTGATTTCAATGAATTCTTCACAAAAATGTAGAGAAAAGTTAGCTGTATAAGTGGTATAAACGGCATTTTACTAGCTATAATAGTAATCGTGATATAAAATGTTATATTTTCTATGTTTTCCATCTGTGTATTCGTAATATTTCAAAATTCAATCGTTTATATCTCTTTTCGTACTTGTCGGATTTCAATGAATTCTTTACTGAATTGTAGAGTAAAGATAGCTCTATAACCGGAAGAAGTAGCAATGTTCTACACCCAATAGCTTTTGTGATATGGAAGGTTAAAATTTGTAGATTTTCATATTCATACAAAATTTCAAACTCTAATATCTCTTTTTGTATTTGTCAGATTTCAATGAATTCTTTACCGAAATGTAAAGAAATGTTAGCTGTATAAGTGGTATAAATGGCATTTTCCTAGCTATAATAGAATGTTATATTTTCTATGTTTTCCATCTGTGTATTCGAAATCGTTCAAAATTCAATCTTTTATATCTCTTTTCGTACTTGTCGGATTTCAATGAATTCTTTACTTAATTGTAGAGTATAGATAGCTCTATAACCGGAAGAAGTAGCAATGTTCTACACCCAATAGCTTTTGTGATATGGAAGGTTAAAATTTGTAGATTTTCATATTCGTACAAAATTTCAAACTCTTATATCTCTTTTTGTATTTGTCAGATTTCATTGCATTTTTTACCGAAATGTAGAGAAAAGTTAGCTGTATAAGTGGTATAAATGGCATTTTACTAGCTATAATAGGAATCGTGATATAGAATGTTATATTTTCTATGTTTTCCATTTGTGTATTCGAAATCTTTCAAAATTCAATCGTTTATATCTCTTTTCGTACTAGTCGGATTTGAATGAATTCTTTACCGAATTGTAGAGTAAAGATAGCTCTATAACCGGAGATAGTAGCAATGCTCTACACCCAATAGCTTTTGTGATGTGGAAGGTTAAAATTTGTAGATTTTCATATTCGTACAAAATTTCAAACTCTAATATCTCTTTTTGTATTTGTCAGATTTCAATGAATTCTTCACCGAAATGTAAAGAAATGTTAGCTGTATAAGTGGTATAAATGGCATTTTACTAGCTATAATAGTAATCGTGATATAGAATGTTATATTTTCTATGTTTTCCATCTGTGTATTCGAAATCGTTCAAAATTCAATCGTTTATATCTCTTTTCGTACTCGTCGGATTTCAATGAATTCTTTACTGAATTGTAGAGTACAGTTGACTCGTCATTTTACTCACTAAGCAATGATATTTGGGTTTGATTGTATAAATTACATTATTGATTTATTACTTTTTTTAACATAAACGCCACACAATCATATTTGGGAAAGAATTCCTATATGGAAAAGAAATGAATTTATCAAAATATTGGTTACTAAAAGTTTTGTAATAAATTTTGAAAATTCCCAAAAAAATAAACATAATGTTATTTGCTTTATTTAAACCAGTTAAGTGCAAAATGTTCTCTCTTCCTTTCTAGTTATTGGAATACTACGTTTGTGATATAAGTAGGAGCCCAATTACCTGTCAGTACCAATTAAATTTAATATTTCTTGGATAGAGCTTACTCATTACAGTCTCTTAAGCAGATTTTTTAAATAGCTATCTATTAAGTTCTGGCTCATGATAATTCTATTAAATTTTCTTTATCTCTTATCGATAATCATGTAGCTTTTCCTAAATTTTCTTTATAGAAGGGGGCTTGAAATCCAATTATCATTTGTGTTTTCAGGTTTTGGGAAAATACTTCGTGAAAGATAATTTTAATCCTGTTAAATGTGCTACTAAATTTTCTCGTATATCTTGAGACCGACTAACCTTATTTACTGTACATGTTAACAACTTTACTGTATAATATTTTTATGATTTAATTTCTTTTAATCCGCCATTATTGATTATTTTTCGCGTACCACCAACCAGCAACTCGCGTACCACAGGATGGGAAATGCTGCTCTAAGCTATAAAATAAACATTTACTGTTAAGTAATTACATTATGTTTATGACTCTATGTGGTTCTAGGACGCCTTCAAGACAGATGTCGGGAAATCCCGGCCCCTACATCCCGAGTTAAGATGGATATCTGCCTACACACAATTCCTCTTCCACCTTCTCTAACTTGGTTTCGCTACCTTGGAATACATACATATGACCAAACAACTCACATGGGAAAACCACATACAAGACAGTAACGACTTGAAACAGTCGGAACAAATTACTACTATGTAAGGCAGACGATTCAGCTAATACTACTAAATATACTACAGTTTACTGGTGCAATTACAGGGACTAGTTCAACAAAACTGCAATTCAAAGAAAATTTTCAGTTTTTTCAACAACAACAAATAAAGAATTCTTCGACAAATTAACAAATGCGCCATTTTATTCAACTCTTAATAATAATCTGAAAATTCTATAGAAACTGAAGCTGCTCAAAGAGATATTGAAAATTCTGTAAGCCTCTACTTTTCATTCAAAATCCAAATCTGTTCAAGAAACGCTGTTGCCTTGGTGACCAACCAAACTGAACTATAACCGATTCCAGCAAATGTGATTTAACCTAGAATATCGTATAACAATCACTTATTATATATTTTTCTGTAAATTGTGAATAACAAATAAATCAATTATAGAATAACGCCATTCAATTTCTGGTAAAAGTGCTAAATAATTAGATTTGAATATTACAATCCCAAAACTGTCACTGTCATAGACACTTTTAAGTCCATTGATTTTTTTTTTTCCTATATTGTACACATTTTATAAAGTAATTTAATAAAATAGTCTTTTATAGTCAATAAATGTCACTTTTGTTTGATTACTGCTTCAGTTTAACTTTTGATTCATACTGATTATTGTATAAATTTTGAAATATGTATAAAAAATAAATTTCTTAGGAACATATTCTCATTTATTGTTTGAGTAGTTCATTAATTATTATAATATTCGTTAAATATTTAAACATGTTCCAAAAATTTCAGATCTCGAGGTTCCTCTTTGCTCTGCCAATAGATTTCTATTGCGGGAATTTTGGCCAGAAAGATGCTGGACGTTTACACGAAAAGTTTCAAGTGCCTATCCAAGGGAACATCTCAGTTCATGGCCCTGTAGGGGTGACCTCGATCTTCTAGAGCACAATTTCATCGTAAGTTCTTTACTAAACATAAAGGGTGGATTCACTGCTTGTCCCGTCCAGTTACTTAACCTTTAGGAAAAGCTCCTCAGAAAGTTGTACTTCTTACTTAAATCGTCTCTCTTAAGAAGTTCCAAAGCGGGAAGCTAGCCAGCCAGGGGAAATCCAATTTCTGATGCCAAAGCCTCTGGCGCTTTCTATTGTCCTCTCTAGACGTATACAATGGAATGGAGTTTAATATCAAGAATAACATCGTTCCCGGCTGAGGGCTCACTACTCTCGTCATGCCCGAACAATGGACCAGGATTCTGTTGATCAGTTTAACCCTTACCTGCCCAGTACATCGCTTCAAAATTATTAATCCTTACATTCTTTGAGCGAGCAAACAAAAAAAGAATAAAAACAATCATTTTTAAGAAAATATTAACAATAAAACTTCAACTATTTAAAACTAAAACTAAAAAAGAAATCAAGGAAAATTTCGCTAGAGTATGGGAAATGTGAACAAAAGAAATAGAGAAAACTCATAAAAAAAAAAGAAAAAGGAAAAGCGGAAGTTGGTATTGTCAATACGCACCCAATACAATCAATCTTGAATGGTGGTAAATGTGGTATTACAATAAACCAATGTGACTTACCAATGGGAATGCCTTCACAAACCATGAATGTTAGAACAGAAATCATCAAGTAATGGTTACACTCTGTGAAATTGTATGTACCTTTGATTGATTACCTTCTTGTAAGGTTCCATTTTCTTTGTAACTATTCTATGTGGGAGAGGAGATCGATATATATATATATATATTTTTTCTAAAAAGTGTTTTATTACTACATTAAAAAAAAAATAGTGCTTTTTTATTACATTCTTTTGTTAAACTAGTGATAGAAAGAATGTTTGTAATCGTAAAGATTATAGATTTTTTAATGTAAAGATTATCGATTTTTTAATAGTAAAGATTATCGATTTTTTAATAGTAAAAATTATCGATATTTTTTTTTTATCGATTTTGTGTTTTCGTTCGGAAATATCAAGTCGTTACTGTCTTGCCATTTAAAATACAAAAAAAAAAAACCAAAATGATGAAACCAATAATTTACATTTAGAGACTTGTTTTACATATTTCATTGACACTTAACATAGAAAATCAAGTAATATATGTATATATAATTGAACAACAACAGAAAAACAATATAAAATTTATATGAAAAATTAGTGACTATTTTGGTGCTGAAGTTTATCTGCTAAATCCTCTGCTAAATGTACACGCACGTCTGGGTTTCAGAATTAAATTATTAATTATTATTAACGTAAGTAATAATATTATTATTAATAACCAACTGTGGCCGTTATGAGAGACAAATATTTGAATTATGACATTTTTTTTTATCTTTTAAGATGCGTGTCAGCACTGAAATGCGTGTCACAGGTTCGCCATCACTGATATAGTACGAGTATATATACATAGAAGTCTCGAAACTTTTATTTGAAACAATTTGCCAGGAAAATTGTATTAATGGTACTTATTAAGAGAGAAGGAAGGTTATAAAGCGTCGATTTGTTATTGGAAGATCTACAGTTCGAATCCTGTATGTTAGAACAAAAAAAGTGTTGATTAATAATGTTGCCCTGGCAACGAGATCCACTTAACCTAGACGGGCGTTTAGCGCGACTGTGGAAATAGGTGTTTACTTTTCATTTTATAAAATTATTATACCAAGTTATTAGTAACAACCTTTTCAAAAAAAAAGTAATAATCATAATAATTCAGTAGAGAAAGTTGTGCTATTTAATAATAAATAAATAATATTGTCTCCAAAATTAATTCATATAAGTACGCAGATTGCTGTAATGTTTTACAGCGGTTCTAAAGCACCCTCAAAAGCAACTATGGGCTGATTCTTGGAAATGTAATCCATTTTAGGGTAAAGAGTTTAGAACCCTAGAAGGGAAACCACATCTAAGTGAGACTCCAGTCTCTATCTATCTAGTGCAGAGAAAGGGACCTTTATTAAGCAAGAACTATTTAGCGTGGCACGGCCACAGGATACCTGTCCACCTCGTAATATTTACACTAAGAATTACAATGGAGACTGGAGAAAGTAGCTGTTTAAATCTGAGCCAAAAAAAGATCTATTACTATTTTTTCTAAAATTGAACTCAGAAAATTTGAGTCATAATTTAATTTCTTTTCACTTTAATGGAAATATTATTAAATAATTTTTTGAGATTTAAAAACAGTGCTTTAAAGATTAATTTTCTAGAGAATCAAGATATCTTAATTTCCGGTAACAGTTTCACAAGTTACGTCATGAATTTCTAATGCGCAAGGTATCTTATCAATAGTGAATTCTAGTTACCATAGTTCCGGTCATAACAAAGATTTACCCTCTTAATTTGGGATTATTGAATAAGGGGATAAGATACTAAAGTGAGAGAGAGGAGAGAGAGAGTTTACTTCCGTGATCCTGTTCAATAAGATTGTTTGCTTGTTGCATGTTTCCATCCCAGAGTAATCTATATCGCATGTTAGTACGGGCGACTGACTGGTAATAAAGTTACAGGAAGAAATTTGGCAATAAAAAGTATCTGGAGTAACTACTCACACGATATCCTCTGTACTACTATTTTAATTCACAAATTTTCGAAAAACTTAACTATAAACAGGAAGTGCCACTTTACTGGTTAGATTTTTTCCGTCCTTTAAATTTTTTTTTTCAGTGCACTGCTGGTCTCCGTAATGTACTCATTAAAAACAACCATGTCCATTCACTGGACAGTGAATTGTAATGAACACCTAATGGATAAAAAAAAAAAAAAAAAAAAAATCGAAATAGCTAAACAGCTGGATTCGAACCTGTAACCTTCGTATCGAAAGCCAGTATTCGCTAACCCCATGGCTACTCTTTTCTCGGCTGTTATTCTCCAAAACTTATGTATAGTTAACAAATACATTACTTCTAAGATTATTTCTACGAGAGTATTTGCGTGGGTTTGTGGGTAAAAGATTCCTTCTAAATTGATATAAAGTAAATATACATACGTTAAGATATACATCTTAAAACGTTTGAAATTTGAAAACAATTTGTAAGTTTGAGAACCTTGAGAATAATAGTAAAAGAAAAATGTTTGGAATCGTTAGAGTGCAAAAGCAAAAAACGAGTAGCCTAATTTTTTTTTTTTGTTGACTAGGCAAACATTTATATAATATATTCTATTCTTACACTTTGTAGACTAATAAAATTAGTGCCACTAGGGTAATGGAATTAGTCTAGTTAGGGTCTTTATTTATTTAGGAAAAACAAAAAAAAATTATAAAGACACAAACGTTAATTTTATTTAAAATACCTATTTTATACCTTTAAATATCAACCTTTTTGAGGTCTCTCTCTAAAAAAAAAAACAAAATGTTTAAATTAGTCAAATCACAAAAGAAACCTCTCGGTTTTGTTATAATTCTGTGTTTGATGATGAAGGCTTTTGAAGTTATTTAATTCTCTTGGTATCACCTTTCTGTTTTTTACAGCTTAATTACCAACTTCACACCCACAATTGGACCTACAAACACAGAGATGCATTTTAAATTAAAGTTCTTTTCATTAAAAGTACTTTTTTTTAAAAAAAATAAATAAATAAAAAGTCTAAGTCCAGCAAAATTAACCAAAATTCAGACAAGAATAAAAATGTTTTAAAAGTACTGTATAACTTACAATAACCGTACTAGAGTATTTGCACGATTAAGAACTACAGGTCAATTACAGTATTTCATTAAACATCAGTAACAATAAGTTTATAATCAATCCAAAAATTTGTCTGTCAATTTTGTGATTTGAAAGTGTATGAAGATTTACCACATATATTGTTTTTATTTGTCTAGCGCAATGGTCGCCAGAGTGGTCTATATAGGACCCCCCCCAGGGGTCTATTATAATAAAAGTAGGGGGGTCGATCCAGGAGGTCGAAGGAAAAACAAGTTCGAACCCAATATGCTTGCAGAGAAACACCAAGAGCACACCCATCTCATTAATTAAGAAGCAATACTGTAGTTACTTTACTTATTATTTTTACTTATTTATAATTACTTTACTTATCTATATATAAAAAAATGAATGTCTGTCTGTTTGTACTCGATAGATTCAAAAACCATACATCCAATCGCCGTGAAAATTTGGGAAATTATTAGGTATATCCCCGGGAAGGTTTTTGAAAAAAAAAATTTTTAAATCAGAGTTGGGGTTTTAGGTGCTCCCGAACAAATATCCCAAAAATATCAAAATAATATTTGTTAAAAGTGTAACCATGAAAAACAGTTTTTTGCAATTATTAATACGTGAATAAATTATACCGAAGATGGTGGAAAATCCATTAAACTAAAAGAACTCAACAATACTATTGATGTTGACGTTGGGTAGTACCATATTCTCCATTACTACTAAAAACGTATAACGCACACATAAATGCTGAGTACAGCAATTCAGTGAAAGCTATAAAATATATTTGCAAATATGTGAACAAAGGAAGCGATATGGCAGTGTTTGGAGTGGAAAATACAACTGCATCTAACGATGAAGTCATCCAATATCAACTGGGACGCTACATAAGTAGCAATGAGGCCGTATGGCGTATTTTATCATTTTCCATTCATGAACGATATCCAATGGTTGTTCATTTAGCATAAAATGGACAGCGTATGTATTTTACATCAGAAAATGTACGTGCAAGAGCAATGTCATTATTTAATAAATATTAAGGTTGTATTTAAAAGTTATAGCCGAATTAGAATGAATGCAAGAAAATGATTATAGAAGGATTACGGTGATTTTAATTTAGGTTAAAGCTATAAGGATGGCAGGAATATAGAGTGTACTGAACCATCCATTAGTTGGTAAGTTTGTAGGTAAATAGTTGTATATAGTAGAGGGATGAATGTGTGTGAAGCGAATGTATTTATAAGTAAGAATGGAGAGTGAGTGATATTCTAATGATAAGCACCTAGACGATGCTGGGCTCTATGGCGAAAGCCAAAGCCAAAAAAAAAAAAGGCAAAAAAAATTAAGGTATTTAAATTTCAAAATTAAGATATTTTTCATAAAACTATTGGTTACACAATGTATAAAATTACTTTAATAAAATGTTTAAAATCATAAAATAAATGTACAAACACAGTATACCTAATAGATAGTTTTATTTTTAATTAACTGAAAATTACTTTTATGATGGGGGTCGATGGAGATTTCTGAAAAATTATATAGGGGGGTCCATGATCAGAAAAGTATTATTGAATTAGACAGAAATATTTAGAAAGGTGTCCTTTTTGTATCATACTCTTTGTTAGGTTCAAATGATAAATTTATTATAAATTATGTTTTTATTTATTTAAAAGAATGTCTGAGAAGGGGGGGCCCAACTTTATTGATTTAATTTTAATTTGCCTATTTATTCTTAATTTTATATAATCTTTTTTATTTTTACTTTTTTAAATTAGTATTTATTTAATGAAAGTTCCTTCTTTTTTAACTTATCTTTGCTTTTCTGTTTTGTTTTTGTATTAGTTTCTTTGTGTATTCATTAGCTCAATTCATTGTTTGTGATTGCACAAAACAAATAAATAAATGTAAAAATTGCCATCAGAGTGTGCTGACAACAACTCTACACAACCTGAATGTTAGGTTATAGTCTGGGAAGGTTTAGGCTGGAAACATAATGGAGCGGCGGGCAAAGCGCGCGATGATAGCTGCTTCAGATCAAAGAGAGCGACGAGCAGCGAGCAAAGATTCGCATGCACATAGTGACGAGTTTAGTCGCGTTCTCCTTTTGACAAAACAAGATGGAGGAACTATTTTTATATGAAAATTCTTCGTTGAAACTTTGGTATTTGCAGCAGCTTAGTAGTAGGAGCTGCAGTTGTACATGACATAAATAAGTCTAGAAATGAACTTGGTGAATTTCATCACTTGTACCAACAACTTCGGGAGCATCCTGGCAAGTTTCATGCGTATTTTCGAATGTCTATATCAACATTTGATTACATACTACCCCCGTGTAACCCCATTAATCAAAATCAAATTTTATTGTTTTTGAGTAATACAGCTCATAACATGAGTTAGGCACAATATAGAAAAATTAACTAAATTATTAACTAAATACAAATCTGTGTAACCCCATTAATCCTAGCAGTTACTTTAAGATAAGAAAATCAAAATAAATAAAAATAAAATAGAAATATATGCAGATAAAAAGAAATTAGTCAATTAAAAAAACACAATAATTTTATTAAATCACTACTCCATGATTTGTCGTAAATTAATGTTGTTCATCTGAAAAACTGGAGTAGTAGGACGCTACAGAAGAAGGATTGGAGAATTCGTCCTGATCAGAAGTAGTAGGACGTGAAAATGTAATTTAATTTTGCCTAGTATTTAGATGAAAGTTAGCATTAAGGGATTGAGAACCAAATTAAATGTAGCAAAAATTGCCTGAATTCTCCATTAACTACTAATTGTTAATTAATTTAAACTATTAATTATTAAAAACTATTGTAGCTTCACAAATACTAAGGCCCCTCAGAGGTTTCTTTAAACAAACTAAACCAATAAATGTAACAATATCCATAACCTTTGAAAAATAACCTTTACAAATTGAGCGCGATGAGAGCGAAGAAATCAAACATGTCATAACGCTTCGCTCCACTCTCTATAGATAGCGTTGCTCTATCTTCGCTTTGCTCGCCACTATGCGCGGTCCCATATGTTTACTTGTGTTTGATTTCGCCGCTTTGCTCTTCGCTATCATCGCCGCTTTGCTCGCCGCTCCACTATGGTTCTAGCCTTAGGGTACGTTTACAACGGAGCTGTGAGTATAGATGATAGCTGATAGAGTAAAATATAATCGCTGATTAGTGTGCACAACGGAGCTGTGATACATGCAACATGTCGAGTAGTGAAGAAGAGTTTTTATTGTTCACCAGCAACCAAATGGTATATTTAAAAAAAAAAAGATGTAGAAAATATCATGTACATACCATAAATAAAAAAACGAAGTACTTTGGGCGAATTTCACTATTTATATAAGGAACTTAGAAATTATCCGGATCGTTTTTTTGAATATGTGAGGATGGGTCCAACCACATTTGACTAACTTTTAGAAAAAATAAGGTCAAAATTAAGAAAACGTAGGAAAAATTGTCATGGAAATCCTATAACTATAGAAGAAAAACTAGTGATAACTCTGAGGTAAGGTTATATTGAGGAAAAACAAATAAATACACATAAAAATAAATGTAAGCACGATTTAAAAAACAAAATATTGTTTAAAAGTAAATAATAAAATAATAACCAAAAATAATGAGTAAAGACAGCACTAATTAATTTTTCTACCTCCATTTTGAAGCTCCGATACTGGAGTTCAGCTAGCAGAAAAATGAAAAATTCAATTCTATCATCTATGCTCGTTTATAGCAGCGAGTATGAGTCACTAGTCGAAGCTTCGTTGTGCACGCTCACATAAGAATGTACTAGGTTATTCTATAAGCGCTGATGCATCACTGCTATCATCTCAGCTATCATCTATGCTCACAGCTCCGTTGTGAACGTACCCTTAGCGTCACTTTTGGAGTGCTTACATTACATAGTTCGTTAGAATGTTTTCATAGTGTTCAGTGACGGTGACAGATAAACTAGTAATTTAATTTATTCTTTACAGGTATTATATTGTTTTAATTATTTATGTATTGTATTATATCTCTTTGTAATGTTTTTGTATTAATTTATTTATAAAACTGTATTCTTTCCAGAATAATAAAATCTGTTTCAAAAAAAAAAAAAAAAACCGTCTTACATAAATAATAATAGTACCGTATAACTTCATCTGAGAAGATCCGAGAAACTTCTCAATCATAGATAATAATAACAATCAGCAAATCGATAAGATCTATTCAGGAAAACTATCTCTCACTAAATATATAGCAAATTATATTACTCCATTGAAACCCTGATAAGTCCTGATAATGGCGCCCGTATGTCTGAAAGTTAACTCATTTTCTCTCCGCTACGTCTCCTCCTTCTAGAATAGGGTAGGTAACCTCCAATAGCCAGTCTGACCTTTTGTCTTTCTAGAGCATATCTTCTGGAATTTGCCAGTAAACTGTCACAGTTTCCTTCAGTTAAGTTCAATGGTTCAACAAGGGTGAGACTAGGCTTTTGTCTGACTGCAATCTGGATGATTCATGTTATCTGTAAAAAAGCATTTAGACAACCTTAAAAAAAATCTTGAACAGTTAAGTAAAAGGGTTGATTAAACCCAAAAAAAGGTATACAAATCAAGCAAGTACATCCAACATTACATTCATGGATATCTTTTAAGTAATTTCATTGTATTAAATTTTCATTCATATTGTTTAGAATATGAATATATGTAGGTTTCGTGACCGTAAATTATTCAATTAAGGATTCAAAAATTGGCGAGGAATCGGTCAAATAAAAAAAAAACTCGTCTTTTTGCCAACGTTTCGACAAATATATTGTCTTATTATCAGGGTCTGGATATTACAAATACAAAAATACAAACAATTTAGAGAATCAGTAACACAGTAAATCAGAAATATAAGAATAAAAATAAATACGTACAATAAATTCTTTATAATTATTGAAACTTACGTGGCTATGCGGGTTGGTTGAGTTACAGAAACTAAAAGCCAGAACTGGAGAACAGGTTTATACTCGTATATACAGATATAGCGGGACTTAAACGGGAATTTTGGTAATGACAATAAAGAGATATGACAGATACAGTAGACTAATTACTAAGATATTGGGAAATTTCTTTTTATACAAAAACTAATTGATCTAATTGTTTAGAATTTATTAAAAGTGACAGACCCTTATGCTGGCCATTTTCAATATATATGATCAGTGAAGATTAGCACACCTTAACTGTATACGAGGTATCAAACTATTACTCAATAAACCTTTAAATAAAGGCCCTAAGAAAATTAACAATGGCGGAGAACAATAGGAGAACAAGAAACATGACCCACAATTTTCTTTTACCCACTTCCCAAGCAAATAACCATTATTCCTAATTTTCTGTTTACCCTTACATTATTAGTGTAGAAAACAAGACATTAAGTATAAATATATTTTATTTTCCAAGTTTTTATTGAGAAAATTTTTTATTGCATAATTTGAAAACTTCATTAAATACCAACGGTGGAAAAATTAGTAAAAAAAAATAGACTTTTATTTTTCATAGAAATAATTAACTAATAAAGTATTGGCCAATCAAAGTAAAGAATGGAAGTGTGAAAAGTAGGATGGGTCTGAAGAACCAATCAGAAGCGAGAACTATTTATTAAACCACGCCTACCCTCCCATGTATGTCACACCATGCCCTCTTTGGCCCGTAATAAAATGGGAGTTCTAAAGTTTATATGTTTGTTGGAGTATTGTTATGTGTTATGAACAAAAACAAACAAAGCTACAGCAGTTGAATGGTAAGACTATTTTATATCTAATTTGGTAATTTACGTCTTAAAAGATTCGCTTAAAATTCTTTAAACTGATATGTATCTTTAAAGGACTGATTTTCTTTGGCGATTTCTCGAAATTGAATCCATTCATTTTTTCTAATATTTTCACATAAATTTTCTTTTGGAATTTTGCTATTGAGAAATTGTTATGTTAGGGAAACTTTGCCACTCAGGATAATGCTCTTATTTAATAAGAAAATTAACGCTATTTGATGCAATTAACTATATCTGTCTTAAGATATTTTCTATTTCAACTGAATTAGGTAACATATTGGTTCATTGTGCAGCAATAGTTGAAGCTTATCAGTAGGGAACGGATTCGTATGTATTTACATATTTTTTTCTAGGCAATTTACAGACGTTTTTCAACTAGAAGTATTCATACTGACACTTTTTAAGCCGTTTGAGTCTACTTTTATTTCACATATTTCCACATATTTGGATGTTATCGCATATTTATACATATTTGATTAAAATAAATAAATATTTCTACATATTTAATCAAAATATGTACATATTTTTTCATATTTTTCATTTGGGGCATATTTTCATAATTGGGAGGTGGTTGACAGGAACTGTGAACCACAGACTGTAGGGCTGTGAATCACAGTGGATACAATGGTTATTGTAATTTACACAGAATGCTGCTAAACAGTGACGGGCACTTGTTAGTTCTTTGAAGTTGTCTGACGTTGTCTGTTCTTTCAGCTCGTTCGTTGAAGTGTCCAATTCACTTCGTTCGGTCACTTAGTGTATTCTTTTTTGGGTGAAATGCCACGAACATCGGCCTCAAACAAATAACTGGTTGCTAAATATCTTCGCGAGTTTCCAGCAGAACTTTTTCGAAGTGATGGAGACATTTTGTACAGCATAGCTTGTGACAAGCGCGTTTCTTGCTCTCAACGTTCCCAAGTCACCCAACATATTGCCACCGGATCGCACATAGAGAATAAAAACAGAAAGAAAGAGAGGACGTCCTATCAAGCCTTCCTTACATCTCCATCATCAAGTAAGTCTACTCTGAGTACAGATCTGGGTCGGGCTTTGGTTAGAGCAGATATCCCTTTCCACAAACTTAAAAATCCTCATTTCAAAGGATTCTTAGAGACCTATATTGAAAAAAAATGCCTGACGAGAGCACTCTGCGGAAAAACTACCTGGAAGATATCTATAAAGATACACTAACCAAAATTCGAGAACATATCAAAGATGGACCGATTTGGGTGTCAATTGATGAAACCACTGACGTTGAGGGCAGGTATATTGCCAATGCAGTTATTGGAAAACTTGACAGTGATGCTGATGTGGATTCAAAGCCATTCCTTTTGAACTGTGAGGTTCTCTAAAAATGCAATCATTCCACCATTTCACGATTCTTCGATGCCTCAATGCATATCCTATGGCCCAGTGGAGTTTTGAACGAAAAAGTTCTTTTGTTTCTCTCTGATGCTGCCCCCAACATGGTCAAGGCTGGGCAATCTATTCAGGTATTTTATCCTAAGATAATTCATGTGACGTGTATTGCTCATGCCTTGCATCGAGTAGCAGAAACTGTCCGATCTTTGTTCAGTGACGTAGGTTCCTTAATCTCCTCGGTTAAAAAAGTGTTCTTAAAAGCACCAAGTCGCATTAAAATGCTAAAAGATCTCTATCCAGACTTGTGCCTTCCACAATATTGACAAGATGGGGTACTTGGCTGGAAGCAGCTCAGTATTACTATGAAAACTACAATAAAATCAAGAATGTCCTTTCACATCTCGAAGACGAAGCAGTAGCGATAAATACAGCCAAGTCTTTATTCGAGAAACCTAATTTAAGGAACGACCTTGCATTCATTTCTGACAATTGCGTATTTCTTGCACAAGCCATTACCCAACTTGAGTCCCAAAATGTTCGACTGACAGAAAACGTGTCCAACGTTAAAAAAGTCATCGAAAAGGTGGAAGGAATACCTGGGAGTAAGGGAGATCTGATCAGTTCAAAACTGGTAGAAGTACTGAGCAAGAACAAAGGGTGGGAGACCATCTGCCAGATTTCTGATATTATCAGTGGAACAGAAGTCACCTCAGAACATCGTGTACCCTTTACAACCAACGAGATAACTTCTTTCAGCAAGGCACCTATAACAGCTGTAGATGTTGAACGATCTTTTAGTCGTTAGAAGTCCATCTTACGCCCAGATCGTCGTCACTTTACGTTCCAACATTTGAAATTTCATGTGGTTGCAAACAATTTCGAAGAGTGAAGTTTTCAAAATTGAAAATTTAACACATCTTTTTATAAATAGTAAAAATGTTCTTTTCTTGTATAAATAATTATAACTTGCCCCCCCCCCAAAAAAATCCATTTTCATAAAAAAAAAATGTCCATTTTACTTAAATATTCCAGAAAATATTTTAAGAAATCCACATATTTTCCACATAATTGACGAAAATAAATGCATATTTTATTTAAATATTTGGCATTTTTAAATACATAAAAATCCGTTCCTTACTTATCAGCATTGGTAAGCCACATGGCCGGGCGTGCTTCTCTTTTCTTAAAGAAGCTTTTCTTAAGCTTTTACTTTGGGCTGTCTGTGGATTTGATATTAGGGATTTTTTGAGATAAATTTTCGAAGGTTTTCCTAGTTTTTCTTTCTTTCACTCGTCTTTTCCTTTCATAATTTGAATTTATTTATTAATTTTATGCCTTCTATAAAAGGAAGTATGGTAATCGTTTTTTTTCCCCGGAAATATCCAATTTGTGGTCCTCAGTATACGAAAAAGAGGATTTTACAAATCCGGAAGTAGTTTTCACCAAAAAAATTACACTGTTCAACTTTGATATTCAGGGCAAATGGATGATTTGAACTTCCCTTTTGAAACTTTATTTTAAAGATCTTGGATTTAAGTAGAAGAGCCCTGACGTTGTATAAGGAAAGGGAAGACTAATTCGAACTCGACTAACTTTACTTCTTTTGGTGGTTGCGGGGGGGGGGATTAAAAGAACTTGAATTAAAATTTACTAATTATTTTCCAGAATAAATTTGCAAGCTCCATTCATATGTACATTAAATTTCATTTTATTTTAGCGTCTTTACGCAGAAAATCATTCACATGGTCTAATTTTATGTTTTTAAATCATTCTTAAAACAAATAGGTAACAATTTCATTGTGGTTATACTAAGTAAACAATGCCGTATTGTACTTCAATTGATTTTTTTGTTTTTATCCAATCAAATCACTGAAGTAATTTGTGTGCATGTTTTTACATGTAAAGACTTGTTTTTTTTTCACTTGAAATTTTAAAAATTTATTACTGTAATAAAAAAAAAAAAAAAAATTAAGGACATATTTTCTACATGGTTTATTTTTCCTTCATTCATATTCTGGCACCCCTTAGCCCCTTTAGATATGCCCAAAGGAATTTCTCCGCTACCTTCCATAGGATTTTTTTTAATTAAAGGACTTGCTCACGTTGTGGGAAAAGACAGGAATTCAGGAAGGAGTAGGTGAATTCCAAAAATTGTTGTTAGACACAAGGATGGGTGGGTTGTTGGGACTGTTTAACTTGTTCCGGCTGCTCAAGATCGTTCGCCCGCTGGATAGTTTCCGCTTTCTTTCTTAGTCTAGAGTAGCTACCAGAACTGTGGAATAAGATCATATGGATTCTGTATGGACTTGAAAATAAGGTGAAATCGAATCTGTACACCAAACTCAATAATCTACTATTAATTATGGATGAAAGTATAAGTGATACAAATAAACATGCGTCTAACGACGGATAATCGATATTTACTGAAATATATGTTCAGGAAATTAAGTTTTACGATCTGCTTAAACTTGAGATGTGTTTTATCTGGACTATTGGCTCCCGTATTTTCCTAGTACTTCCATGGAGAGTTTGGTACTCTTAATGGATCTTGAAGGGAGCCATGCTTTTAGAACATCTAAGGTGCGTGGGAACGTGGCAAGAGTGGATGGCCAGGTAAATTGGGGAAGAGTGTATGGTAGAATCCCCCTTGAAGGAGGTTTCTTCAGGATATTAAGGGATAACAACTATTGAAGTGAGTTGGCTGCAAGGAGTCACAACCCTGATCCCTGACTGCTAGACTCATTCTTCATCGCCTCGAACTGCCCTAAGAGTAGTTTCATCACGTCGAGGGATAACAACCATTGAAGTGAATTGACTCCCAGGAGTCACAACCCTGATCCCTAACTGCTAGACTCATTCTTCATCGCCTCGAACTGCCCTAAGACTTGTTTCATCACTTAGAGGGATAACAACTATTAAAGTGAGTTGGCTCCCAGGAGTCACAACCCTGATCCCTAACTGCAGTTACTCACTTCTTCGCCTCGAACTGTCCTAAGACTTGTTTCATCACCTACAGTTAGATGCTGTAAAGTTTTTACCTGCCAATTGTAGAGGATGGACTCACTCTAATGAAAGATTCCAGAACAGAATACCTCTTTTAACTGAAAAAAAAAAAAAATAGTTAAAAGAAAATGAAACGGAAATACCCCTACGAGGTACTAGATTTCCCAATATGCTCTTTCAATTTTTCAAGCAGCCAAATCTTTTACGTCTGTCTACTACTGGCATCAATGTTAAACTTTTCTTATCGCTTCACACACCTGAAATAACTCAGTGAAAAAGACAGTTTCTTTTCACAGAAACCATAATCAGCTTTCATGAAAAATCAGCATTCTTAAATTTACCATCAAACAGATATTTCTTTTTATTACTACCAACTTTAAAAATAATCAATTTTTTTTTTCTGGAAAGGGAAGATTCCAGAAATGGACTGATTCCCTAAAAGAAAGTAAAACTAATATTTGTAAAAGTGACAAAAAGAATTGAGTATATTTTTCAAACCACCCTCCCAAAAAACGAATGACTTTTCATTCGTTCTTTAACAGACAAAAAATTTCCTTTTTCCAATAAGTTTAATCATTTTCTATAGCTTTTCTTATGCTCAAAAATACTCAATAGACGATGATAATTAAAGCATTGAAAGCAAAAGTAAGTTTACAAAAAATGCCAGTTAATAATAAAAAAAAAACAATGGGGACATTCCCAAAAAAAAAATACGATATTGACATGTTTTTACGTTGGTAGCCCTGAAATTAATCAAACATGTGGAAGCATTTTTTACCCAACACTCGTTTTGTTTACTATTATAATGAATATTTTTCTGTTGTTAATCAATGAATGAAGTTTCACTTTTATACTCTTAGTAATTGAAAAACAAAAAACTTTTTGGCTCAACAAAAATTTATAAATAATCACCATGTGACACTTTTTTTTTGTTTGTATCGTAAATTTAAAATATATAACAGTTCTAGAAAAGTATTTAAGTTAGACGGAAATTTTTTGTTTTAATTTCCACGGCAGAAAGCTTTTCGAATTCTAGAAAGGTGAGGCAATATCTCCGTTCGAAGTACGATTTCGCTGAACTTGCCAGGTATGTGACAATTCTTGAGGTAACAATTTTGTTTGCTTTCACAATGAACAAACGCCATATCAAACTGTGAACGACAGTTACTGTGTTCCAGTAAGATGTCAGTGGCAGGACAGGACATCTCCTCTGTTGTAGGAACTGTAGAGAGGTTGAAAACTCCAGGGCCATGTGCTGGGAAAGTTTCCGCGAATAATGTGCTTCTCGGCGTCATCATCACAACGGGGGTAAAAAAAGCTGGTAAAAAAAGAAAAAGAGCATGACGAAATATTATATACAGGGTGACCAGAGTTATATGCTCCACCCACTTTTTTTTTAACGGCGGGAAATTATTAAAAAATAAAAAACACGTATTTAATCATTTTTAGTCTAGTTTATTTTCAGTGATTGACCCATTTTTTTTAAACCCTTGTATCTCGAGATACAGCATCCAACTTTTGTTTTTCAAATGGAACGTTATATTTTTTGTTGCATATTTTTATAGTACTTGAGCTCCTAAAAAAAACAAAAAAAAAAATTTTGAAATCGGTTAGGTTTTTCAAAAGTTATGGTAATTTAAAATATGAAAAACAAATTTCAGTTTACTGTCAAAATTACGTTATTTTTTTTTAAGAATCTGTTCAAACTGGGCACTATCAACGGATAGGCAAGCCAAAACTCTGGACTCCTATTAATAAATGATAATAGATAGTTTCATTTTAATTAACTGAAAATTATTTTTTATAGGGGTCTATGGAGATTTCCAAAAATTATATAGGGGGGTCCATGATCTAAAAAAAGTTTGGCGACCCCTGATCCTATGTGGGCCTAAAAGAGTTCTTTAGGCTCTATGGGTCACCTGAAGATCCTCGCAGATTCACTGGAGATACTATACCCCATTCGTGGACTAACTGTAGAGGAGTACCAGTCTGCTATAATCTTTTATAAAAAGAATACTACTGCCTTTTTTGTGGTATTAACTTCTTGGTTAGTTTCTTATTTGGTTACTTAATCTGAGTAAATAGCTCATGTTTCTAAGACTAATCTATATTATCCACTAACTTGGCTTAGCATCAAGTTAGAGAATCTAAGCAGATCCGCTTATAGTATTAGTATTGTAAATTTTGGGTCGTTGCAGCACATCTTTGGCAATAAGGATCAAGAAAATTTAGCCCATACCCCAGTTCTTTTTCTTGCAAAATTGTCAAATAACTTCTAGAGAAATATTATTAATGATTCAATCACCTATGCAGATCACCAATAAGAAAAGAGAATACATATGTTAATGTTTGGCCAAATGTTATTTTTATTAAACTGACAGTAATATTAAGATTAGGATAACTGTAAGATATGGAGTACAGTCCAGGTACATTATCCTTGCTAGAAGTAGGGATATTGCAGAGATCAGGAGAAGAGATGTCGTTAGCGGGATGCCCCCGCTATCCTACGAACTCTCATGATAACCTCCGTCGACTTCCTCTGGAAGAGAAGATGGTATAGTGATGATAGGTAGACACCTGAGTGTCTATGTACGAGAAGAGGGGGTTTCTCGAAAGATCCCGTGGGAATACAAGCTACAGTTCTATCTGGAATTCCATATTACATTGTATTAAAAGGAATTTTTTTTTTTTGATCAGATATCTCGCAGAAATTGGTTTTTCCATTTTCCAAGCTGTTTTTCATATTGTGTTTTTTTTCGATTTTGGAGTTCGTGGTCCTTTATTTGGGCTTGCGTATATGCTCTCTGTGCCATTGGTTTAACAACTTAGTTAACCAGAAGAATGTTGCTATAGATCCGTTTAGGCTAGACACCCCTTCCATTATTCCATTCTATTCATGGATATACAGACTTCTATTTATAGAAACTACTCGATCACAATATCAGAGACAACGATTTGACAGGAAATGAAAATGTACAGGTTGTCAAGGTAACCATGTTGTTTGTTGGAATCTCAAGCACAAAGCTCATCCAGCCAGCAATGAGTAAGAATTGTACATTGTACATTGTTGAAATTAACGAACAATAATGGGACAAATTTTCATTTTGTAGCTGAATCTCAAATTCTCTGCTCATATCGACTTGTCCAGGTGGTTGAAGATTTAATTATATACATGACCTTCAGGAGGTAAATACACTATGCAAAATAATGGTCTGTGGCACCTTATTCTTACGTGAATAAGTACAATTTTTTTTTAATACATCAAAGAAGAGTTACTGAATGTTTACTAGTTGAAGAGCACATCTTTATTTCTCTCTTAAATGCAATTCTTTTGAATCAGAGCATCCAATGAAATAACGACTTTTGAACTTGTTCTCCATTTTCCATTACCCCTACTATTCGAAGATTTCCTAACAAACGGATTGTCTTTGCAATAAAACAATTTCGCCTAACAAATTACAAAACCCAGATTTCAATTATTGTTTTGAATATTAACAACATCTACCGCAACAAAGTTTATCTCTCTCTCGTTTACTTCTTTGAAGTTGCTCGTTGCTGGATATTGCGTCATCTACTCAGAATTTTAGTCTGTCTTATTTCCTCCCTCATCCTTTAGATGAGTAGGGCGGTGCTCCCTACTCTTCTCCATTCGTCCCCACGTCCCTAGAAATCACCTCATTATATAGCACCCTCCTCTGACACATTTCTTCGTCTATTGTTCTTTTCCAACCCTACTTCCTTGCTTTGAATTTATATTCCGCTTTTCACGCTTTACTATTTGACAATAAAATATTAATCTATTAACTTGTCAGCTTTTTTTTTCTGACACTAATCACCTAATTATGTCAATTTTCTCAAAACGACAATCTCAAAATCAATCACTCAAGACTTATTCCAAGTTTTTTTTTCCAACTTTTGAAATTTAGCAATTAATTTGAACCTCAGATTATAAAGGTATATAAGGAGATATGTCGTCAACAGAGGCAACTAACAAACATACTTTACTATAAATATTTCTCATATTAACTATTAAATAAAATCCAAAGCCTAGACCGGGGATCGAACCTACTAAACCAACAATACATCTAAGCATTGCGGGTCTAGTATCTTAACCGCTCGGCTACCGTGACCGGGGATTGCAATGTACTATAATAGTCATACTTAGAAATGTTATCTACTCCAAACTATTCTCATTAAATTAGTTATGAAATCAATAGAGCCAAAAATACTTTGCTATAAAAATAAAGTTAAAGGTCAATGGATTGGAAAGGTCAGATCAGTAATAATTGATGGTTGCTAATCCTCCTATAATTTTGATCTTTATCGCGGTTTTCTGACGATAAAACAAAGATTACCTTTTTTTTTCTTCTTCTTCTTCTTGAACTTTCTCTGACAAAAGAAGGGGGGATGTCTACTGTCTTGGAAGAGAATTGAAACCTGTGGGAGTACTTCTTCATTCATTAAATTTTTATCAATGCTACCTTCAAATATCATATAATTTTACTTCGACTACAGTCATGTTAGAAGATGGGCTTTAACTTATGACGTCAAATCATTTAAAAATAATTGTCTCAGAGATCCTGGGTTCGAATCCAGCTGATGGCTATTAATTTTTTTTTCTCTCTCTCTCTCTAGGCGCTTCTCATAGCTCATTGTCTGATGATGAACAATGTTGGCTGAAACGAGAGAGGAACTCCCTGAAAATCGATAGTGTTTTTAGAAAAAGCTCCAGGTGACTGGTGACCTCAGATGTTGACCTTAGTCTTTAAATTAATAAAGGCTGACTTTGAACTGCAACAACAAACGATAAAGGTTTATCCTATCGTTAAATTAATCGCTAAAAACAATCTTTTATCCTTTTGACATAAGTTGGCTTCAATTATAACGTTGGATTTCTACGATAGGAAAATGTGAACTCCTTCGAACAACAAAACGAACTAAGTAGACATCAAATCAGACCAGATATTTTCTGCCCAATGTCAGCCTCCTCTCTTTTTTATTGGTAAACAAGACAGATTTTGCAGCTAAATATTATTATATACAAAAATGATTTTTTTTTTTCCAGTTTGATAAATTAAATAACCTTCCATATGGTTGCCGGAGTAACATTAAACTTGCTGCAAGGCTTATTTTAAAAAGAGGTCGATTGGCAAGCTACCAAACAACTTGAAAGGAAAGGACTGAATTTTCTTTATTGTTTGCCGACAATGATAAATTTTTATCTGCAACATTTGTTTGCATTAATCGAAATACTTGGTTTACAATATTATTCTATTTCATTACAAGATCCATTAGTAATTATTTGTTATTGTTAAAAGTTTGTAAGTTAGAAGTTATTGTGAACAGTATTCTTTAGTTACTTTTTTTGTACATGTGTTATTTAGTTTCGAGTTTCTCTCACTAGGGTAAGAAAGTAATGCTGTTAGGTTTGAACCCCTACAGCTCTATTTTGTTGACAAGAGAGCAGTTTAGATCTATGGTCTAAGACAGTGATTCTCAACCATTGTGCCGCGCGAAAGTTTTTGAAGTTTGCCGCCAAATTTTAGAAAGACAATAAAAATTATATATTAAATTGTAGAAGACGATATGAGAGGAGCATTATCATTTATACGACCAAATATAAACTGTAATTATAAAAAAAAAAACATTAAGCTCTAATTTCTCATTAAAAGTATTCTTATTACAATATTAACTTGTAATTAATCCTTTAATAAACATATACTGTTGTGTTTTGTAGTACATATTATTTTATTTTATATTGAAAATAAACATAAACTATTTTACACAGTGTATTATTGGGATAAGTAAAATACTTTTAAACTTATCTTATTGTTAGTGGACGAGCCAAATTTTGATAGTCCAAGAGTTTTCTGAGTTTTTATTGTTCAGTCTAAGAAAAGCCCAAGGTAGCCAGTTCACAACTGGAGGAGGAAGACTGGAGAAACTAGAGGAATACGACGAAGAGTGAAGGTGATGTTCTTGAGACATTAAGCTCAAATAGCTCATTTCTTGGACCACTGTGTTCTCCGGGAGGAGTAGTGTAATTGCAGATGTCTGTAAGCTATTGCAGGATCATGATTGGTGGATAGTAAGGCGGTGTCATTAGCGTATATATTAGGATCAGTTGGATATGTCTGTGAAGTGTAAATCTATTAAAGAACAGGATCCAGAATGCTGCCCTGTGGAACACCAGCTTTATGCTGAAGATCCTATTTGCACTCAAAAGTACCTGCGGTACACATAAGATATGGAGTAAATAATATGTGGCTTTCACTAGAAGAATAGTGTGCCATACTCAATCTCAAGACCTGCTGCGCCAGTAGCACTACAAGAGTGGATGCAAAGAAGTACCTGACTGACACGCTGGACATTGCTGTACAGTACAGGAATGGTGACGTCTAAATCCAGATTGATGGTCTCAGAAAAAAAACTTGAAGAGGATAGGTTTGACTGTAACTTAGTAAATACAACCAGAAATAATCAAAAACTTAACGAGTGGATTTTTTTCCCACTTTTCTGAGATCTTTTTCTAATGCAGTCATTCTTCCAGGGAAAGTTCTTTTGGAAAGTTCCAGAGAGAGCGGGACACATCCTGCACACAGGCTCCCCTTTAAACTACGATTTCTGTATCAAGTATGTTCTTGGGACTTATTTATTGAGCAGGACGTGACTTCCCCTCCCTTTTTTGGGGGGAAACATGTCTCTTCTTCCCAAAATACAGGTTAAAATTGTCCATACCAGTGTAACGTCAAGTTTTTACCATCCGATTGATAACCTGGAACTAATCAGGATTTAAAATTCAGAGATTTAAAAAAATAAATAAATTGATTTAGATCCCCTAGGATGGAACTAAGAGAAAGATAAGAGTGATGATGTCGCCAATTTTTTTTCCCTCCCACAAAACTGTGAGATCATTATTTGAAGAGCCCGACTTAATTAAGCAGTGCAATTGATAGCTCCCTCAGGCGTATCATATTCCGCCCAGGATGTTCCACCAGAGGGTAATTCCAGATATTCAAATGAACATTACATATGTGTTTGCATTTTATGTATATATAAAATATATACTCTTCTTCTTTAAATATTTTCGTGAATTTGATCTATGAAATAAAAATATCTCTTAAGAATTTTTATAGAATTTAAACTTTATCTCAAATAAGGGATTTTAAAGGAATAATTGAAGCATTAAATTAGGCTACTTAAAATGATTAATCAGTAGCTGAAGCTGTTCCTATTTCAGAAATTGGAACTTCATGCTCTAAACATCATTTATGTTGATGTTCAAAAGAAGACAATCCAGGATATAAGGCGAAGTAAGTACAAACTCCTTCCCCAGTGGTGCCCCACGGACAGCTGATAGGAAAATCAGGTCAATAATGACGTTATGCTTCATAACCAGGATTGAGAAAATTCCTCAGAGTCACGTCTCTCTATTTAGCTGGGAAGAGGAGAAAGGAAATCATCCTTTAAATATCTTATTCAGGGGGAAAAAAAGCATGCGGTGCTAGGAGACCCGATAATCCAGACTGATCTCTCACTCTTCCCCTAACCGATACGAGGTGTGGCTATTAAATAACGGAGACTATTGCTGTAAAACATTTTATTTTAAATTTAAACATATTTAGTTATTAACACCTTCAATATACACCCCTCCCCTATCCCTACAACGCTCCTTGCGAATTTACCATTGTTCAGAAACAGTGCTGGAAGTCTTTTTCTGTGAGCTCCTCTGCATGAGCTGTGCAGGCTTTTTCTTTCACAGCTTCAACGGACTGAAAAATCGTGCTCCTTTTAATGCAGATTTGACTTTGTGGGAACAGATAAAAGTCACATGGGACGGCCAGGTCAGGCGAATAAGGCGGATGGTCTAAAACTGGGATGTTGTACGAGTACTTGGCTAGAAACGTCGTCTTGACAGACAATGCAATGTACGAGTATATATGCCGGCACGTTGTCTTGATGGAGAACCCCGTGACTTGTTCTTCCACAAATTGGGTCGTTTTTTTCCTTACTCTTTCAACGGAGTTGAGCAAGCACCTCACGCGGTAGTAATGTTGATCAATTATAATCGATATTTTCATCCGTTTTGGACGCGGGAAGGGCGACCCGGGCGATCATCATCTCCGACGTCTTCTCCGGCCATCTTGGAAACGCTTGAACCATTCAAAAATACTTGCGCACGTGATACAACATCCATCGCCATAAACTTCTTTTAATAAAAGATCAAGTTTCAGTAGCGGTTTTACCCAAATTTTTGATGTGAAATTTCACGACAATTCGTTGCTCTACTACATGTGTAGTATCATGTTTTCACGGCAAAACGAAACTAACAACTCTTACAGATTTCTCTATAAAAACACGTGAGAAGCTGCAATCGAAATTGAAGGCTTTACGCTGCACAGCTGTTGGTCGTTAGGATTTGGCGCATGCATAGTTCTTCTGTAGCTGCATCAGTCTCGTTATTTAATAGCCACACCTCGTAATACAGTACCTGTACCAAAGAATGGATAGCACTACCGAGATTTGGGCACTCTCTCTCTCTCTATCAGTAAGAAGACTTTCCTAGATTTACTCTTTGGCTATGGAGTAGCCATGTGACCTCTAGAAAGCCGCCATCGGCGGTAAATGATCGGTAATTGAGCTGTTTGCAGGAAGGAGGAAGCTTTCTAAAGAATGGTCCATCCCAATCTGTTGGTTCCCCACTAGTTCTGGAATTTTTTCTGGAGAGCTTGAGCGGTCAGCAGTTTTAGAGGAATGTGTACTTTTTCTTGGAATACTCCCAGACTTTGTTTTGGTGGGGGGCGCACAATTTTGGAATTTCTGGGAAGGGGTGCAGGAATATTGGTACCTGGTCTTCGTAGAACTACCCAGAAAAGCTTGGCTTCCTTGGAACTTTTTGGAGAACATTGAGGCCTTAGCGAAGGAGTTGAGCGTCCTTCTCGCTTCCAGAAAAGTCTTGTTAGTTCGTCACCAGATACTAAGAATAATGCACCCTACGCAAAAAAAAAAGAAGCCAAATTTTAAATAAGAATATAAATACAAAAAGAAATGAATCCCAACTGATCAACGTAGTAAACAATAGAGTTGTTCAACAAAACTAGCTAGCAAAACATGAATAAAGGCCGTTAATCAAAGGCGAACAATAAATACCCTGACGGCGGAACAGTGGCTAAAACAAGTGACTTTCCGGCAAAACATACTCCCCGGTAATAAACCAACAACAGCAGCAGCAATAATGACAACCTTATTTGTGGAGTGAGCATCGTTATCGATCAAGTAGGTAGAAGTGGTCGGTCGGTCCGGCAGTTTAAGTTAGTTGGTAACAGTCTGTGAGAAAAACCTCTCCAGCCTTCCATTGATTTGCTCGTTATTTATTTTTATTTTTACTTTTAAGATTTGCTAGTTCAATATTTATTTATATCTTTTTCTGTATTGAATTATAATCGATTTAAAAAAAAATCGATTTAAGGAGGAAATTATCACATGACTTGCTCTCATTACTGCTTTTTAGGTTATATAATTCACAAATTAACTTCAAATACCGAATATTGGGGGGGTTATAATCCAATTATTATCAGAATAGAGACCTACGAAGCTAATATTTATTGTGGTACTGGGTTCGATTCCCCGGTCTTAGGCTTTGGATTTTATTTAATGGTTAATAAAAGAAATTTACAGTAATGTTTGCTCATCGCCTCCGTCCACGACAACTAATTGGTAGTTGGACGTTAAGCCCCGCCTGAAAAAAAATAGGCGATTACTTTACTTTTTTGTCAGAATAGAGGACATCCCTATTTTAGATGTTGGAAATGTAAAAAAAACCATAATAGTCAACAAGCATAAGCCGTTTAGATGACTTAATCCCTAGGTCAAAAGCTTAGCAAAAAATAATAAGTTATAATTACGCAAAGTAGCATCAAAATTCGAATTTCACCGGAAGCCTTGGCAATCTGACGCAATCCGGAAAGCACTTTTGGGGGATATCCGTTTAGAGGCGGAGGATCTTTTTTGGTCTGCATCGAGATGTACCAATGATCTTACGTAACTACCCATTAATGTGGCGTGTATTGAACGTAAAGAATTTCATCAATATAGCTAAGGCCCGTAACCATGGATACAATACAGATGTTTAACACTAATTAATTATTCCTAATTGCATCCAGCTTCCGCAGCATTTTAATTACAATTACATGAATTTGACCTCTTTAGTGTTGTTTTTCATATTTTATATTTACACTTAATACTTTCTCCTATTTCTAGATTTTTACTTTATCTCATTTGCCCGCTAGCGTTGGGATGCTTCTCTGGCCGGGATTGGCTGGTATATTACCGATTCCTTCCATTCTGGAACACTATCTGGGAAACATTCATTACGTTACTTAAGTCCAGACTTTATCTACGTTATTGGAGCTAATAATGGTTGGCCACGCCCTAATTATATGAAATGTACAACTTATTTTTTATAACAAATTGTGTTTAAAAAAATATATTACGTAAACTGCGTTTATAAGAAATTCCTGTGCTTTCACTGCAATTTTTAAAATTTATATAATACTCATCTGGATGTTTTATTTTCTTTGTTATCAGATGAGAGTGGCCAATCTCTAGAATTAAACTTCACCATGGATTCTCCATTAACCAGAACACCAAAGAAAGGACGCAATTTGAAGAAGGTTGTGATTGCGGAAGTTGAAAAAGGAGATCCAGCTGGTGATCCTAGATCGTGTCCTTTCCATTTTGGTTTAAGAACCTATTTTCAAAATATAGTCGAACCACCAGAAAAGGAAATCATAGAGACAGTGGATTATTTAGAGGTGAGTATTTATTTTGAATTAATTTTGTGACAATAAATGTGTATTAGTATTTAATGTGTGATACAGGCACCACGATAGCCGAGTGGTTAAGATACTAGACCCACATAGCTAAGGTGTATTGCTGGTTTAGTGGGTTCGATTCCCCGGTGTCTAGGCCTTGAATTTTATTTAATGGTTAAATATGAGAATTTTGCAGTAAAGTATGTGAGGCGCTTATAGGCTAAACCTGCAAAGCTAAGATGTATTGCTGGTTTAGTGGGTTCGATTCCCGGTTTCTAGGCCTTGGATTTTATTTAATGGTTTATATGAAAAATTTATAGTAAAGTATGATTGCTAGGCGCCTCCGTCCATGACACCTAATTAGGTAGCTTGGACGTAAAGGTCGCCTGAAAAAATAGGCATTACAGTACTTTTACTTTTAAAAAAATCACTTTCTTCACCGAGTTTTTTGTAAAATTCTGCGCTGCATTATAAATAAAACTTACTTTAAGGGTCTATACGAGTAATTTGTTTCCTCCAAGTCTTTTCTTGGTATTATCTCTTGCGCTATTCCAGAAGAATGAATCTCACGTTTTTGAAGGTGTGTGTTCCTTGATTGAAATTTACCAAATACGCTGAACCGATATAAGCACAATATGACAAATCATAAATCATAGAACTCCGTTTTCACCGTGACAGGGCACATCTGCGCGCCAATGAATGGTTGTTTTCCGTAATGAATAACTTAATTGTCTGAAAAACGATTGGCTGGATCAACTATAAAAGCTTTATTATGCTTGCATGGAACTAAGTTGTACTCAATTTTTCAAATTTAGAATTTTTCCAAAAATTCTTCTTATTTAACTTTGTCATACACTTTATCTCATCATCATTTATGCACAATCATCACAAACATGAGCATCATATTGAAATGGAGGAAGCTAATGTTGGTCTACCAACATCTTGAATGAAAATATGCATATCTTAAGCTACTTTATGGTAAATCTTAAAAAGCTAGAGTTAATTAAGGACGATTGGGAAGAAAGTCTGTGTCAAAAAAAGGAGTCCTCAAAACAAAGGAGTTTTTTAATATCTAAATTGAAGTGGCTCTCTCTGAATGAAAAAAAATATAGGTGTGCACTGATAATAATGCTTGGGCTCCTGGATTACAGCGATCAGGAATTCAGAACTTGTTATTGAAGAGAAGTATTTGGATAATTGATCTTGCGAGAAAAAGCGTTAGTGAAGAGATCAATTTTTCGACATGATGAAACTGGAACATTAAAGTGGTATAACCATGGTTACAGGATAGGTGGTCAAAAAGGATCCTTTAATACATCTCTCAAGGGGGAGAAAGGAGATCGAGGAAGGAGAAAAGAGGGACACCAAGGAGGACTAAACGGACGGATGTTTCCAAGGAGTCGTCGGCCAGGCATCTTTAGGAGGGTGAATGAGGGTCTAGATTTAGAAACGGGACGGGACCCAATGCCCCACAGCACTGCAGCCACAAGAGGCTTATTGTGCCAGCTCCCTTTTGGAACCTAGTACACGAACCCTCTCCTGCTCAAGAGGTTGAGGACTTTCCCCACTAGTTCTTTTTGTGCTCGTACTATCTCCTTTGGTCCCATAGTTCCAAAGGTTTCATAGCGCAACCGCTCGATTTGCAACACAAACGGACAACAGGTGAGAGGCCGCGTCTCCTCCTCTTCCTAACACAATCTGCCGACACCGGTTCCGAGAGCTAATAAGCCCCCCACCTTGCGCAGATACTTCCTGAACCTACCCTTTTGCCCCCTGTGAATAGGCCTGCGGTAAGAGTAATCTGATTTCTACCCAAGCACAGGGTCACTCTTTGGCTCTTTGCATAGGCACAGCCAAGGCAAGTCAGGCTGAGTTTAACCCCAGGACACATCACCCAGTTCTACTCTTGCTCCCTCCAGATCCAATCTCTGAGAACCACACAAACCGAGCTCTTGGTGATCCCCAGGCCAGGATCCGGCCAGTGTTAGCTCCATTCCTGGTCCACGACGGGTCTAAGGTGGTATGGATTTTGGACATGTGGAATACGCTTCTTTTAATTCAGGAATGACACCCAGCTAAAAAAAAGAAAACATAAAATTACGTAAATCCCTTTTTTTTCGTCTGTTGAGTTCATAATAATATTAAGAAAAACAAAACAAACAAAATCTAAATAATAAAACAATACTCCACTCAAATTTAAGTATAACTAAACAAACTTAAGTATAAGTAAGAAATAAACAATGTCTATAAGACAGTTGCTGTAATGACTGATTCATTCTGAAACACTGCAATCATGGTTACCTTTTATGGTAACTTATCTGTCAGTGACAGAGGCATAGATAAACAGCCACGACAATATCAACATTAATATTGACTTTTCATTTTATAAATTGATTCTTGTTTTAGATTTATGTTTTTACATTAATAACACACCAAATGTTACTTTGAAAACTTCTTCTCTCAATTCTCTGTAGAGGTTATAAGTAATTACTTTATTTACTTCAACTTACTTCCAATAGAGTTTATACTTAACTAACTAGACTTCTAGTAAACTTTTTTTTTTCAGCCACAACTTAAGATGACCAGTAAGTAACTTAGTAAACTTTTACGGACTTTAAACTTTGTACAAGTGTACGTTTACAATGTACAATCTTCCCATAAACCTAAAGTGGCAACTTGCGAGAAGTAATTGTGGAATTAGGAGCCACGATAGCCGAGCGGGTATAGGCTAGACCCGCAATGCTAAGATGTATTGTTGGTTTAGTGGGTACAATTCCCCTGGTCTAGGCTTTCGATTTTATTTAATGGTTAATATGAGAACTTTATAGTAAAGTATGTTAGGCGGTTATAGGCTAGACCCGCAATGCTAAGATGTATTGTTGGTTTAGTGGGTTCGATTCCCCCGGTCTAGGCCTTGGATTTTATTTAATGGTTAATATGAGAAATTTATAGTAAAGTATGTTAGGCGGTTATAGGCTAGACCCGCAATGCTAAGATGTATTGTTGGTTTAGTGGGTTCGATTCCCCCGGTCTAGGCCTTGGATTTTATTTAATGGTTAATATGAGAAATTTATGGTAAAGTATGTTAGGCGGTTATAGGCTAGACCCGCAATGCTAAGATGTATTGTTGGTTTAGTGGGTTCGATTCCCCCGGTCTAGGCCTTGGATTTTATTTAATGGTTAATATGAGAACTTTACAGTAAAGTATGTTAGGCGGTTATAGGCTAGACCCGCAATGCTAAGATGTATTGTTGGTTTAGTGGGTTCGATGCCCCTGGTCTAGGCTTTCGATTTTATTTAATGGTTAATATGAGAACTTTATAGTAAAGTATGTTAGGCGGTTATAGGCTAGACCCGCAATGCTAAGATGTATTGTTGGTTTAGTGGGTTCGATTCCCCCGGTCTAGGCCTTGGATTTTATTTAATGGTTAATATGAGAAATTTATAGTAAAGTATGTTAGGCGGTTATAGGCTAGACCCGCAATGCTAAGATGTATTGTTGGTTTAGTGGGTTCGATTCCCCCGGTCTAGGCCTTGGATTTTATTTAATGGTTAATATGAGAAATTTATAGTAAAGTATGTTAGGCGGTTATAGGCTAGACCCGCAATGCTAAGATGTATTGTTGGTTTAGTGGGTTCGATTCCCCCGGTCTAGGCCTTGGATTTTATTTAATGGTTAATATGAGAACTTTACAGTAAAGTATGTTAGGCGGTTATAGGCTAGAGCCGCAATGCTAAGATGTATTGTTGGTTTAGTGGGTTCGATGCCCCTGGTCTAGGCTTTCGATTTTATTTAATGGTTAATATGAGAACTTTATAGTAAAGTATGTTTGCTAGTCGCCTCCGTCCAGACATCTAATTCAAGCCCGCCCGGAAAGATAGGCAATTACTCTACTCCTTAAGTGCGGAATTGATCTTTAGAAAAAATAAAACAAAAACATCTTAAATTAATTAAAACTTAGCGGTTCAATTACCAAGAAAATTTGATCCTAACAACGACATCTTTTTTGGATATTCATGCTGAAAGTGAGCCGCTGGAAGAAAGAGAATGAAAGATCGGCCGCCTAGAGCTTTCTTGAAAGATTGGAATTGAACTAGCTGGAGCATCTAGGAGGAGTTTACCTATAAAGAGGCTAAAAAAAAAAAATCCTCAGATCATTCTAGCCATTCATCATTCATGATTGTGGCTTTTGAGACCGAATGTGGGTATCTAGCCACCTGCAATGGCAGGCGAAATATTACTACGACGTTACTCCAAGAACGCCGCCGGAAGTCCATCTTGGACCATCTTAGAGACAAAATTGGGTGAGAATATCCAACGATATCATTGTTCTTCTTCTTTTTTTTAACGTTTTTCCATCCCAAAGAAAAGCCAATTTTCTGATATCATAAAGCTTTCCTCTGGGTAACTTCCTTAGCGATGAAAGTTCTAAAACTTTTATTGACCTACTAAAAGTTTCAACTTAATAGAGCAATTTCCGTCTTTATGACGTACACATTCATTCAATCGGTAAAGTTATACAAAAGGTGTTATATAAAAGGAAAACTATACGATATGTAAGATATATATAAAATATTTGTATGTACATATAAAGTAATATAAAGCGGAACTTCACTTCAACAGTTTGACTTCCGTAAATATTAATCAACTAAATTACTCAAAAGTTCCGGCCCAGCAATGTACGTCTTGATTAAACCAACCAGATGAATTAAATGTACGAATCTGATGTTCACCAACTGTATGTTAATTTCATTTTAGAAAATGAAGATTTAATAACATTTTGTGGTTATTAATAAAACATTCTATAAAATTATTCATTTTTTATAGAAATTTTTCTTTGAAAAAAAAGAAAATCAAATCACTCGTTAAAGTAAAATAATTAAAAGTTATTATTACAGAAAACTGCTTCTTAAGGAAGGAGAAAGGACGGATGCAACTGACAAACATAATTTACTATTTAATTGTCAAGGCGCCACGATAGGCGAGCGGTTAAGATGCTAGACCCGCAAAGCTATAAGATGTTTTGTTGGTTTAATGGGTTCGATCCCCATGCTCTGGGCCTTGGTTTTTTTATTTAATGGTTAATATGAGAAATTTATAGTAAAGTATGTTAGGCGCTTGTAGGCTAGACCCGCAATGCTAAGATGTATTGTTGGTTTAGTGGGTTCGATTCCCCCCTGGTCTAGTCCTTGGATTTTTACTTAATGTTTATTATGAGAACTTTATAGTAATAGTTATTTATTTAACAAGTGCGGAAAGTAGTACTTTTCCTCACACGAGGCAGGGTTTGCACGCACGAGCGAGCGAAGCGAGGCTAGTGCAAGTGCAAATTGCCGAGTGTGTGGAAAATACTTTACACTCGAGTTAAATATTATATTTTTTCTGCAACCATTAGGGTTATTAACTAAAAAAAAAAAACTAAACAGGAATCACTAGAATCCATTTTAAATTTCTATAAGGTAACACTATAACCTTTTTAACTGTTATAATTAAACATATCTAATTATTTATTAAAGTATTATTTTTATTTCTATATTCCTTTCAATTTTTATTTTATTTTTTTAATATTCGTTTTTTAATTATTTAGTTACGTTAAATAAGCTTATTAAAGTTTTACAGAAAATATTTAATAACAAAACTTCTTATATCAAGGAAGCACAATAAAGTTTTTCCACTCACTAGTGAGGAAAGTGACACTAATGGGAATTTTTCCCCACTAGTGAGGGAAGTTGGGCATTACACAGCTGATTTTAATTGAGTAATGAGAACATTCCTACATGGTTGCAGAAAAAGTATGTTTGTTAGTCGCCTCCATATACGACACCTAATTTGGTAGTTGAACGTAAAACCCTCCACTATTAAACTATCATATGTATTAACTATTAAATAAAACCCAAGGCCTCTAGACCGGGAATCGAACCCACTAACCAACAATAAATCTTATCCAGTAACATGCAGCCAAAATAGTTCAATGGTGACACCGGAAAAAGAAGTGTAGGCCAGCCACCTCCTCCCGGGTTAATTAGGCGCGTCAAAAATCAATGGTCATTGGCGCCAAGAGTCTGTTATTACATCCACACAGTTTGAACAGCTGTAAGTTTGTCTTTATTTTTATCCATATAAAGCAAGGATGAGCAACACGCGGCCCGCCAAGCATTTCTAAAATTGAATTTATTTTATCGACTTTCTCCCATCAATATATTGTTATAAAATTAATTATAATAAAATGGTCGTACATACTAAACCGAAATATTTTTTTATGGCGAGTTACTTGTCGACGACGTTTTTAAACATGCAATACGAACGCGCCGCGTCTGCGCGACTTTTTTGTGACGAGATACACACTTGTCGGTGACTTGTTCAAACATGCAATACGGACGTTTCGTAAATTATTAATAAGAGGAACTATGTGCGGCCCGCCAAAAAAAAATTTAAATTTAAATTGGCCCATTGATTAAAAAGGTTGCTCACCCCTGATATAAAGAATACAGGGCTATGTTTTCATCTTCAGAGAAAAAAAGCGTTAACGTTAACTCTATGATTTTGTAGACTTATTATATGGGAGGAAATCTTTTAAAATGATCATTAGTTGATGTAACATCTTTTCTTGTTGCTCCGCCAATGTTCAATCTTTGAATCAATCAATCTTGGCCATAATAGATCAAAGTTTGGACCAACGTTTGCCGCCCGTCTTTACTTGAGCATGATGTTCTTGATGACAAAATTCAACAGCTGTTTTTTTTTCTTTTTCTTTTTAATGATCAAAAAGTTTAACATTTTTTTGAACTAACCGGAAAAAATAACTTTCTCAATCTAAATGGAAAAACTTTTTCTTTCTGAAATAGATTATGGTTGATGAAGGAAATAGTTTTGAAGATTCAAGAAGGGTATACGTTAAAATTGGGACAGCTGAAATAATAGTTATAGTTTTTTTTGTTTTTGAATTAGCCATTACTCCATCAGCATCTACACGAACGAGGTGTGGCTATTAAATAACGAGACTATTGCTGTAAAAACATTTTATTTCCAAATTTATACATATTTAGTTATTATCACCTTCAATATACACCCCTCCACTATCCCTACAACGCTCCAGGTGAATTTACCATTGTTCAGAAACAGTGCTGGAAGTCTTTTTCTGTGAGCTCCTCTGCATGAGCTGTGCAGGCTTTTTCTTTCACAGCTTCAACGGACTGAAAAATCGTGCTCCTTTAATGCAGATTTGACTTTACGGGAACAGATAAAAGTCACATGGGGCGGCCAGGTCAGGCGAATAAGGCGGATGTGGCTTTATAAACTGGGATGTTGTACTTGGGGCTAGATACGTCGTCTTGTGACAGACAATGCAGTATGAGCCGGCGCGTTGTCTTGATGATGGAGAACCCTGTGACTTGTTCTTCCACAAATCGGGTCGCTTTTTTTTTTCCTTACTTTTTCAACGGAGTTGAGTAAGCACCTCACGGTAGTAATGTTGATTAATTATAATCGATATTTTCATCCGTTTTGGACGCGGTAAGGACGACCCGGGCGGTCATCATCTCCGACGTCTACTCCGGCCATCTTGGAAACGCTTGAACCACTGAAAAAAAAAAAACTCGCGCACGTGATTAATCATTCATCGTCATAAACTTCTTTTAATAAAAGATCAAGTTTCAGTAGCGGTTTTACCCAAGTTTTGATGTGAAATGTTCACACGACAATTCGTTGCTCTACTGCATGTGTAGTATCATGTTTTCACGGCAAAACGAAACTAACACCTCTTACACAAACACGTTAGGTTCCGGTCAGACAGATTTCTTTACAAACACGTGAAACGCTGCAATCCGAAAGAGAAGGCTTTAAGGCTGCACATCTGTCGGTCGTTAGGATTTGGGCGCATGTATAGTTCTTCTTTAGTAGCATCAGTCTCGTTATTTAATAGCCACACCTCGTATCTTTACTGTAAGAACAAGAAATAATTCTATTATTCCCATTACTCTCGAATGATTTAAGATTCAACCATCTTAACTTTTTTAAGTTATCCAGTTGCTTGTTGTAAAAGGTTTGGCGAGGTGAGATTGAGTAAGTGACTAGTGTAGGAACTTTAATCGATAATTTCAATTTTTGGACAATGATTTTCTGAAACATGCGTGGGCGGACGTTATCATGAAATATGATCAGAGCCCTTCAGTTGAACAAACATTGCACTTGTTTGTAAAACAATGAATCGATGATACCTTACGAGGGCAGTCTACACTCTTCATTATCTAATGAATGGTCTTAAAAAAAATGAAGTTTCGTACAATAAACTTTGTAGATCTATGAATCTTGTTATTTATATAGATAGTTTAGAGCGATTTTCGAACTTAATCGATAAAACCGATTCAGTTAAATGCTACTTTCCGGTTTGGGCGATTTTTTTCCTGTAAACTCAAAATTTGGACACTTAATTGACTTTTTTTTTATTATCGCACAATTTAGACAATAAAATAACCTGCTCTTTTATAACCATAAAGCGCACCACTTCTAAATCTTTCAAAAGCTCTTTCACAAGAAGCATAATTACAGGAGCTACTGGAATGAGCAATGTAGATCATTCCGCTTGGTCCAGATTTGTTTCCTGACCCCCTCCCCACAAGATGAAGTAAAGTAAAGTAACGCCATTTTTTTCAGACAGGCTTTACGTCCAACTACCTAAATTAGATGTCGTGGACGGAGGCAACTAGCAAACATACTCTACTATAAACATCTCATATTTACCATTAAATAAAATCCAAGGCATAGACCAGGGGAATCGAAACCACTGAACCAACAGTACATCTTAGCATTGCGGGTCTAGTCTCTTAACCGCTCGGCTATCGTTGCGGCTACCAAGATGATTCTGCCAGATAATTAGTTTTACTTGTAGTAATAATTTTCTAGGGTGCTTTTCTATGGAAAACAAAGATAATGCACGTAAATATATAAGCTCTTTTTAAGTTATCCAGTTGTAGTATTACATCTTTCTAGAAGTTTGCTCTCCTCATTAGTACTTCCGCTCATGATAACTTCCTCCTTCTTCTTTTTTTTTTTTTTTTTTGTTCTAGAAAGTCCTCTGTTTAACTTCATAGATTTAATACCGTCATCAACTTCCTTTCGTACTTTCATAACGAAACTTTGTAATACTCCTACTTCCCTCCGGTAGCCGAGCGGTTAGTGGCGAGCCTAAGGCGGTCTTAGGCTTTGGATTTTTATTTAATGGTTAATATGAGAAATTTATAGTAAAGTATATTCGGCGGTTAAGAGACTAGACCCGCAATGCTAAGATGTATTGTTGGTTTAGTGGGTTCGATTCCCGGTCTTAGGCCTTGGATTTTATTTAATGGTTAATATGAGAAATTTATAGTGAAGTATGTTAGGCGGTTAAGAGACTAGACCCGCAATGCTAAGATGTATTGTTGGTTTAGTGGGTTCAATTCCCCGGTCTCTAGGCTTTGGATTTTTATTTAATGGTTAATATGAGAAATTTATAGTAAAGTATATTCGGCGGTTATAGGCTAGACCCGCAATGCTAAGATGAATTGTTGGTTTAGTGGGTTCGATTCCCGGTCTTTGTCCTTGGATTTTATTTAATGTTTAATATGTGAACTTTACATTAAAGTGTTTGCTTGTCATCTCCGTCCACGACATCTAATTGGGTAGTTGGGCGTAAAGCTCGCCTGAAAAAATAGGCATTACTTTACTTTAGTGAAAAGGAGCCTACCGCAAACCCCTTCCCTGAGAACAGCTTGAAAATGTTTTTTTTTTTTCTATAAAAATATTAAAACATTTATAATGTTGATTTTGGTCCGTCTTAGCACCCAGGTTTATGATATCCTTGACCTGTTTCGGATCTACATCCATCACCAGTGGTATATTAATTTAGTTTGGTGTACAGACTTCAACTTCGGAAATATATACAGAAATATAAATGAAGTAGAAATCTCTTCATCAAAGGAATTAATCTTCCTTGATTGGTGATAATACGAACACGGGTGCTAAGTCGGATAAAATATTATCCAGCATTGTGATACTGTTAAGCAACATAAACAAATGCATGAAGATGTAAAGCCAAAAGGAGCACAGCATAATCCTAAACAAAAATTCTTTCATTATTTGGTCGATAATAAAGCCGTTAATAAATGAAAATAGCTTAACCTGTTTAGACATGTCCAGCCTAAAGTAAAATAAATGGCGGAGAATTTAGAACAATAGGATCTATTAATAAACCTTAGTAGAGGTTAGTAAAAAAAGGTGAGAACTGGCCGGCACAAGTTATATCCAAGACAGAAGAGAGGGGAAAAATAGATGATACTGTCGGCTCCAGCAACCATAATAATGTTAAGTAGATACTTAGATATACAGTACTTCAGCTCTAAATAGTACTGTAAGAAGCTAAGGTTAAGTATTTCTGTTAAAAATATTAAACAAAATAAGATAGTATTCTGTGCGAGGATTAGTTTTATAAAAAAAAATTGTTTTATAAATTTTAATATTTTCATCGTGAAGTAAGCGATTATATAAACTCCAATACTAGGGTGGGGTAGCCGTAGGGGTGCCCAGCCATCTTCACAGATCTATTGCTGTCTTCAGAGAGTGGTAGGAAAGTTTTCTCACTTTACACCACTCCTGAAAAAAAAGTCTCAGAATCTGAGATGGTATATCCCTCCAATGGTACCGCAGTCCACCAGACGGTAAATTGCAGTCTCTCCCAACTCCCTATAGGATAGGCACACGCTATCACGTTCTAGGGCCATTTTTTCCAGGTATCCTTTCCCTGTGTGATTCCCTCACTGTGGGTACATTTTTTTAATTTTTTTTTATTCGCACTTACCGAGTTAAGCATCAGATTCTCCTTCCGGTCATAATTTGCCCCGAAGACAGATCTTCGTTTATCTCAGATTACCTGGGAAATCAATCCGGCTTTCTCCCTTTTCATGAGCTTCTTTGGAGGAGCGTGTCGCTGCTTATCGCACTTCGGTTTTGGATTCGGGTCTCACAAGAGAGAATATAGACAGGGTGTACGCCACCTCATTTCCCTCCTACGCTAAGACGGCCCTGACACCTGGGCACCACCAATGACTTTGGATGTTGACACGCCATAAGTGAATTAAAAAAAAAAATTATTATAACTGCGCCAGTCTATCGAACAGAATTACTATTTCCTGACTGAGATATTTCCTTTCGAAGATTAACTGGGCGCAACTTCCAATGGCGTGAATTTCGACATTAAAGATGTTAGGAAATTTGGGCTTCAAGCGTTTAAACTTTAAGCTCACTCAGTGGACTTTGCAACATAACATAAGAAATTTTCCTACTAGTATAACTGAAATTTTAACATGTTAAAATATGTTTGGCGGTTATAGGCTAGACCCGCAATGCTAAGATGTATTGCGGTACTAGTCTAGGCTTTGGATTTTATTTAATGGTTAATATGAGGAATTTACAGTAAAGTATGTTAGGCGGTTATAGGCTAGACCCGCAATGCTAAGATGTATTGTTGGTTAGTGGATGCGATTCCCGGTCTTAGGCCTTGGATTTTATTTAATGGGTAATAAAAGAAATTTTGCAGTAAGTATGTTTGCTAATCGCCTTCATCCACGACACATAATTGGTAGCTGGACGTTAAGCCCCGCCTGAAAAAATAGGCAATTACTTTACTTTTTTTTACTTTAATATCCACATCTCAAATCTCCATTATGACCGGCAGCCATCACTGTGTTAAAAAAAAAAAAAAAAAAACATAATGGCTGCTGCTAATAGAAAAAGACGAAAAATGTGGTAATACTAGAAGCATGTGAAAAGTAAATTAAGAAAATAAAAAATGAGGTAAGAAAATGATGATGAAGAAGGCGATGAAGTTTCGGAAGAAGTAGCGTAATTGCACCCGAATGTCTAGTGAAAAAAGAGATGCTGATAAAAGACACGCCAAGTTCTTCGTTTGCTGTTAGCCTGTCGCCTAAGGGACAAAGCTAACATATAAAAGGATGTATGTATATATTAAAAAAAAAAAAAAAAACAACAACATGGCACGGCTTAAATATGACGACATAAACAACTACAAAAAAGTTGAGCCCTATTCTAGCAACATTGATGAAAAATAACTTACTTTGCGCTCTATTGAGACTTATTGCAACTAAATTACCACAGACTAGTTGACCCTTGGGAAATACTCAGCTTAATAAATCAGGAGTTCATAAGGATTATTTGAAACTTAATTGCAAATCAGATCTTCCCCCCCCCCTTTTTTGCAGTCATTTAGAAGCAATCGTGAAGCTAAAGGAGCTCACTCTGCGCTAAATCTGACTAAACGTGACCTAAGCTGTAAACCTCTGAGCTGCTCGTCTCCAATTTAACATAGTTTTCCACGGCCATAAACTACTTTTAATGATGTCATAATCTTATGACTTAAGAGTATCGGCCAATATTATGCCCTTTTAAAAATTTCTACAAATAAGTAATATATAGGTAAATACGATATTTTTAATTGATCTAATTTGATCGATTTTTTTTTTTTTTGTATTTGTTAGTTTGAGAAGAAATAGCAATGCCTTCGCTATATTGAATAACTAATAAACTCTGGAATTTTTCAATAAAACTCTATATTTAGCGTATTCAATGGAGAAGGTAGAAAATTTTCCGTTGAAGAAACCACGCCCTAGTAATTAAAATGAAATTGCAGACTCTTTTCTCTCTTTTTTTTGGTTGGGAGGGGTCAAAATTTTCATCAGGGATTTACTTCCTTTCTGACAACCTCATGAATCTATGTATACTCTTTCTTTTTCGAATTTAAGATTATTAGGTTTAAAATCAATTTTTTTTTTTTTTTGCCTTGACTGTTTACGATAGTTATAATAAGAAAGTAAAGTAATCCCTATTTTTTAAAGGAACCTTTACGTCCAACTAGCAAATTAGGTGTCATTGACGAAGGCGATTAGCAAACATACTTCACTGCAAATTTCTCATATTAAACATTAAATAAAAAAATCCAAGGCCTAAGACCGGGGGAATCGAACCCACTAAACCAACAATACATCTTAGCATTGCGGGTCTAGCCTATAACCGCCTAACATACTTTACTATAAATTTCTCATATTAAACATTAAATAAAAAAATCCAAGGCCTAAGACCGGGGGAATCGAACCCACTAAACCAACAATACATCTTAGCATTGCGGGTCTAGCCTATAACCGCCTAACATACTTTACTATAAATTTCTCATATTAAACATTAAATAAAAAAATCCAAGGCCTAAGACCGGGGGAATCGAACCCACTAAACCAACAATACATCTTAGCATTGCGGGTCTAGCCTATAACCGCCTAACATACTTTACTATAAATTTCTCATATTAAACATTAAATAAAAAATCCAAGGCCTAAGACCGGGGGAATCGAACCCACTAAACCAACAATACATCTTAGCATTGCGGGTCTAGCCTATAACCGCCTAACATACTTTACTATAAATTTCTCATATTAAACATTAAATAAAAAATCCAAGGCCTAAGACCGGGGGAATCGAACCCACTAAACCAACAATACATCTTAGCATTGCGGGTCTAGCCTATAACCGCCTAACATACTTTACTATAAATTTCTCATATTAAACATTAAATAAAAAATCCAAGGCCTAAGACCGGGGGAATCGAACCCACTAAACCAGCAATACATCTTAGCATTGCGGGTCTAGCCTATAACCGCCTAACATACTTTACTATAAATTTCTCATATTAAACATTAAATAAAAAATCCAAGACCTAGAGACCGGGAATCGAACCCACTAAACCAGCAATACATCTTCGTTTTGCGGGTCTAGCCTATAACCGTTCGGCTATCGTGGCACCTAACTTTTAAGAAAACCTAATTGTTTTCTAAATAGCGGGACTTGTAAATGCAAACTTTGTAAGGATTTTGCTTTTTTGTGATTACCAGGGAGGGTGATACTGTATTTTTTTTTATCAGGAAGTTTTGCGCTTAAAATTCATTGCTACACACACTTTTCTGTCCGACTGACCTGGAGGATTCCATCGTTGATGGAGCATCGTTTGAGGAGTTTCCCGTTTTAAAAGCACTGCCAGAACTTTTTTTTCCTCTTTTTTTTTATAAGTGAGATTCCAGGAGTTCTGATGACTTAGAAATGATGATATCTTTTAGGAAAATTAGGTGATATTTGGTGCAAAATCACAAACCACAAATTAACAGGTCTATCTTTAATCTAATTAAACTTTGACTTGAAAAAAAAAAAAAAAACATGTTTAAACCTGCTGCCAGAACAAACAGTGAAAAAGGGAGTGCCTGTTTTAATGAAGACGATGAATTTTTTTTCATACCAGTTTCCAGTGAAGCACTGTTTTGTATTTTCCTTGAATTACCAGATATCCCGAAGGTTTTGGCATACAAAGGTTTCTTTATCCGTTTTGTATTTTCTTTGTTTGTTCCCAAAGAATTAATTTACTTTCCTCCTACATCCCTCTGGTCCTGTTATGTTCTCCCTTTTTTAGCTTATTTTTAAAAAAGCTCAACGAAGCTGTAAAAAGCAGTAGCAAAAAAAGAAAAAATTTACTCTTTCAACTCTGTCTGTACCAACTTCTAAATCTACCTCTACCATGGTTTTTCATTGCCCTTTACTCCATTATCTATTCACCGTTTCCCTTTAAAATTTGCACTCAAACCTCGTCTAGAGTATTCTGTTTCTAATTCTCTCATCATCCTAATTTTTGGTAATCATAAACCTTGGCCGACCGCAAAGCAAATAAGAGGTGTGGCTATTAAATAACGAGACTGATGCTGCTACAGAATAACTATGCATGCGCCCAAATCCTAACGACCGCGCAGCTGTGCAGCGTAAAGCCTTCTCTTTCGATTGTGCAGCGTCTCTCACGTGTTTGTAGAGAAATCTGTGTCTGACTGGGAACCGTCGTCGTTTGTGTAAGAGGTGTTAGTTTCGTTTTGCCCGAAAACTTGATACTCTACACATGTAGTAGAGCAACGAATTGTCGTGGAAATTTCACATCAAAAACTTGGGTAAAACCGCTACTGAAACTTGATCTTTTATTAAAAGAAGTTTAAGGCGATGAATTTTTATCACGTGCGCAAGTTTTCTGAGTGGTTCAAGCGTTTCCAAGATGGCCGGAGAAAACGTCGGAGATGATGACCGCCCGGGCTCGCCCTTCCCGCGTCCAAAAATGGATGAAAATATGGATTATAATTAATCAACATTACTACCGCGTGAGCTGCTTGCTCAACTCCGTTGAAAGAGTAAGGAAAAAAAACGACCCGATTTGTGGAAGAACAAGTCATGGGTTCTCCATCAAGACAACCGGCGCCGGTTCACAATGCATTGTCTGTCAAGACGTTTCTAGCCAAAAGTACAACAACACCTGGCCGCCCCATGTGACTTTTATCTGTTCCCGTAAAGTCAAATCTGCATTAAAGGAACACGATTTCTCGGTCCGTTGAAGCTGTGAAAGAAAAAGCCTGCACGCGTCATGCAGAGGAGCTCATAGAAAAAGACTTCCAGCACTGTTTCTGAACAATAGTAAATTCGCATGGAGCGTTGTAGGGATAGGGGAGGGGTGTATATTAAAGGTGATAGTAACTAAATATGTATAAATTTAAAATAAAATGTTTTACAGCAATAGTCTAGTTATTTAATAGCCACACCTCGTAGACCAAATACAACCTTCTTCTTATAATAGAACGCCCATCGAAGTACATTTCCTTGTTTGTCTCAAAAAGTTTACTTAAAAATATACATTAAAAATTATAAATGCTAATTCGAAATTAAATGTTAATAAAATTTGCACTGATTGTAGTTTGATCATGAACATTTATTGATTATAGTCTGGTTTTGTAATAACAGAGTCAGAATGTTGTCAAGTTTTTCTTTAGATCTTTCTCAGCGGAAATGTGAGAAGCTATAAATCAATAAGAAAATTAGGAAATTCTGACAATTTATAGAACCAGAAGACATGATCTCAGCAAAAACATTTACTAACTCATTTCAACAGTGATGATGTCAGCTAGAAAACTGCCTACAGCTGTTACATTTATTCATGAATTTCAGTTTTATTGGCGCAGTCACTGCAAAAGATTGGCTAGACAATGGTCTTGGATTGTCTTGAGCTTGTCCTTATGGTAATTAGATTGTGTGCTGTTCTGTACTGGAAATAAAAAAAAAAAAAGTATTACAATGTAAAGTAAAGTAACACACTATTTTTTTTAATCAGGCGAACTTTACGTCCAGCTATCCCAACTAACATAGGTGTCGTGAACAGAGGCGACTAGCAAACATACTTAACTGTAATTTTATTTAATGCTTAACATGAGAAAGACTGGGAATCGAACCCACTAAACCAATAATACATCTTAGCGTTGCGGGTCTAGCCTATAACCGCCTAACATACTTTACTATAAATTTCCCATATTAACCATTAAATAGAATCCAAGGTCTAGACGCCGGGAATCGAACCCACTAAACCAATAATACATCTTAGCATTGCGGTTCTAGCCTATAACTGCCTAACATACTTTACTGTTAATTCCTCATATTAACCATTAAATAAAATCCAAGGCCTAGATACCGGGAATCGAACCCACTAAACCAACAATACATCTTAGCTTTGCGAGTCTAGCCAATAACCGCTCGGCACACAAAGTTTTGCAAGAAATCGTTGGAGCGCTTTTCCAGAATCCTTCCTGTAAAACTGGAAAAATTGTACACACGGCTGACTGATTTGTAAAAAAAATACTTTTATACATTAAGAGAACTTCTAAAAATTGATTTTATTTCAGGTGAAAACTGGATATCGATTATTTTACAAGATTGTAATACTTGCTTCCTTTTACCTTATACATAATAAGATAAATTAAAAAAATTAAAGGTTTTTAACAATATTTTTCAGAAAATAAAACATTCTACAAAAAATTTCTCAAAAAAATAATCCATAAATGCAAACAATCTGAACATATCTCAAGTGTACACCACCTTTAACATTTAACGTTCCTCCCTCTGTCGTCCAATAGGTGGGAAGTATTCTGATGAATAATTCATGCGCTCCTTCCGCTTATGCCAATTTAGATGATACGTCAAGTAGAGTATAAGGGGAATATTTTAATAGAAACATCCAACAAAATTATCTAGGCAAATCTTGGATTTTCCACTAATGGAAATGCATTTTACGAAATATCACACTTAAAGATACTTGAGGGAAAGCTAAGAGAGAATCAACTACCAAAATTAGGTGCCATTGGACGGAGGCGACTAGCGAACATACTTTATTACTACTAAATTTCTCAAATTAATCACATTAAATAAAAATCAAAGGTTTAGATACCCGGGGATTGAACCCACTAAACCAAAAATACACCTTAGTTTTGCGGGTCTAGTCTTTTAACCGCTCGGCTATCGTGGCACCTATTAATTTTCTACTCAAAAGTACATGAATAAAAACTACTTTTCCGTTTGTTTTCTTTGAGGATAAACTTACATATTTTTTTTTATTTATGGTTACTTATAAGGGAGAGGAATGGTTGAACTTCTTTCTAAAGCATCATTTCAGAGTAATATATGGACTTGACAGCTATTAAAAAATTTATTTTTAATAAGAAGTTTCGAGACTAATCCATACTGAACATAATAGAAATTCCTGACAAATATCACTTCACTAAATAGTTGTTTACAGAAATTTGTAGGCGTTTTAAAAGAAATATCTTTTTGTATAGCTTATAAACCAACTCATAGGTTTAAGCTTTTTAGTTTATTATATATTGTAATAAATTTCCATGTATTGTTTAATTATCATGTTTAAAACAACTATAAAGTTTATACGAGGGTCGTTTGAAAAGTCCGTGCAAAAATAAAAACTACTTAATTTTTTGGGGTAAACCTTTTTTATTTTTCAACATAGTCTCCTTTTAGGCTTATACACTTCGTCCAACGCTGCTCTAGTTTGTTGATCCCTTCCGAATAATAGGATTTGTCTAAGTCTGAAAAATAGTCATTCGTTTCTGCAATCACCTCCTCGTTTGAATAAAATCTTTTTCCCGCCAGCCATTTCTTCATATTGGGCAACAAATAGTAGTCCGAGGGAGCCAAGTCTGGAGAATAGGGGGGATGTGAAACGAGTTGGAACCCTATTTCCATTAATTTTGCGACCACAACTGCTGAGGTGTGAGCTGGTGCGTTGTCGTGATGGAAAAGGACTTTTTTGTGGGCCAATCGTGGGCGTTTTTCTTGCAGCTCGGTTTTCAAACGGTCCAATAACGATGAATAATATGCACCTGTAATAGTTTTACCCTTTTCCAGATAGTCGATGAGGATTATTCCTTGCGAATCCCAAAAGACAGTCGCCATAATCTTTCCGGCCGAAGGAACGGTCTTCGCCTTTTTTGGCGCAGATTCCCCCTTGGTAACCCATTGTTTAGATTGTTCTTTGGTCTCAGGAGTGTAGTGATGTATCCATGTTTCATCCACAGTGACGAAACGACGCTTAAAGTCCTGCGGATTCTTCTGGAACAGCTGCAAACCGTCCTTGCAACACTTCACACGATTTCGTTTTTGGTCAAGCGTGAGCAATCGCGGCACCCATCTTGCGGATAGCTTTGTCATGTCCAAATGTTGATGCAAAATATTATGTACCCGTTCATTCGAGATGCCCACAGCACTAGCAATCTCACGCATCTTCACTCTTCTGTCTTCCATCACCATATCATGGATTTTATCAATGATTTCTGGAGTAGTAACCTCAACAGGGCGTCCAGAACGTTCAGCGTCACTTGTGCCCATATGGCCACTCCGAAAATTTTGAAACCACTTATAAACTGTTCTAATCGAAGGTGCAGAGTCACCATAATGTTTATCAAGCTTCTCTTTAGTCTCCTGAGGCGTTTTGCCTTTCATAAAGTAGTGTTTAGTTAAATCACTCGACTTCCTCGATTCAAACGAATGCCAAACACAAAGAAATAGACCGATCTGGCTGAAACTTGGTGTGTGTTCTTCCAAGAGATGCTATTAACTAAACATAACCTCGATACGCGCCAGTAGTGCTATCTCTCTGTCTTTGCACGGACTTTTCAAACGACCCTCGTATGTCAGTTTATTTCGTTTCTAAGCCCCCAGAAATATGCCAGTTTTACTGGCCTAATTTTTATATATTTTATGTAAAAAAACATCTATCTAAACAAGAAATAAGAACTAGAAAGTGTAAATATAAAAAACACAACTCGGCTCATCTCGGTGGTGTTCAAGTTCCAAATGTTTGTTCGGTGTTTTTAGGACAATATTTTCTGGAATTTCTTGGTTGAATACCGGGTTTTTGTTCGAAAGTCAAGTCGAGTTCGAAAACCGGTGGTATCACTGTATCTTGTTATTTGTTATACAGGTTTCAATCCTATTGATCATGGTGTGTGCACCCTCCACCAAGGACTTCAGCTCCAGCTATACGTCAACAGAGACGTCAATTTTGTAGAAAATTCATGTTGATAACAAAAAAAATTGAATAAAAAAAGAGAAAAAGAAAATTACCAGCTGACTGTTGACAATAGGATGTTCTTCAGTACATCTAATATTGGGACTTATAACTTTGGCTAGGTATTGTTATTTGGGGACCAAGTTTGAAACTAGAATCAAGATTTGTCCCTAGTAGGGCTGGGCTGTTGGTTGGTGGAGGAGGGGGCGCCCTTATAAAGTTACATATTGGTGGCCAACACCAGCTGTGTGCTTAGGGTTTTTCCACAAACTGTATGAGCAAAAGAAGGGCCCCCCCACACATTTCTGTTATCTCCCAACAGGTAAGGGGGATATATTTTATGAAATTTAGTTTGTTTGTTTCCACTTCCTGCAACAAAAAAAAACAAATATTAATTTTCAGTTAATATATTTACAATTTCATTTATTTGTAAGAACAGTAATGATCATACTTACTAATATCTTACTTAGAACTCTACTTAAAAATAAATTAACGATATTTACCTACCTACGTAAAGTTGTTTACCTAAAATTTTATGTCTACCAAGTACGAGGGAGGCTGAATTGAAGACTTATGTTGTCTCAAATAAAGCAATTGATCCAGCCAACTGGAATTAAAGCGATGTTTACGTCATTATTAAGCTAGAAATTATATTTAGCTCAATGAGCTGATTTAACAAAGCTAGATACCAGGATACAGTACATCAAATTATTTCGCTTGTTGTTATCTTTATTAACATTCATTTAATTTATTAATTAATATTTCAGCTAGGTTATGTCTTATAGCAAATAATTTTCTTTCCAGTTCTATTTTTTATTTAGGAGAGAAATTATTGTGAACATCTTTAAATTAAAAAGATTTATAGTTATTTATTTAACAAGTGTGGAAAGTAGTACTTTTCCTCACACGAGGCAGGGTTTGCACGCACGAGCGAGCGAAGCGAGGCTAGTGCAAGTGCAAATTGCCGAGTGTGAGGAAAATACTTTACACTCGAGTTAAATATTATATTTTTTCTGCAACCATTAGGGGTTATTAACTAAAAAAAAAAAAAAAACTAAACAGGAATCACTAGAATCCATTTTAAATTTCTATAAGGTAACACTATAACCTTTTTAACTGTTATAATTAAAAATATCTATTTATTAAAGTATTATTTTTATTTCTATATTCCTTTCAATTTTTATTTTATTTTTTAATATTCGTTTTTTAATTATTTAGTTACGTTAAATAAGCTTATTAAAGTTTTACAGAAAATATTTAATAACAAAACTTCTTATATCAAGGAAGCACAATAAAGTTTTTCCACTCACTAGCGAGGAAAGTGACACTAATGGGAATTTTTCCCCACTAGTGAGGTAAAGTTGGGCATTACACAGCTGATTTTAATTGTGTAATGAGAACATTCCTACATGGTTGCAGAAAAAAGTATTTTACTTTATATTACCTTTTTGAGGTTAATTAAGTCAGCTGTTCGAGAATGGTGTGTTTATGTTTATAAAATATCTTCAATTATTATTTTTGTTCTTTGCGTCACAAATAACATTTTTTTTTTTTGCAGTCAGAGGACCCTCCCCAAAAACGTGTATTTCTGGTGGAAAATTAATATTAAAAAAAACCGTTCACGAATTGAGAAAATAATAAATTTGATCTTAAATATATCTCGACAAATATTAGGGGTTATCGAAACGGGGTTAACTTCATTTTCTATAGTTTTTTATGTAGTTTTCATAGTCATTGTCAAAACCAGTGGGTCCTTCTGAAATCCCAAACAGGTTTTTAGCCTTGAACTCCACCAAAAATGAAGATACAGCATCGGGGGTGAAAAAATTTGAAATCTAGACACCCCCAAAAAAACATATAGTTTACTTTGTGGGTTTTTTCTAAATTCTGCTTTCCTAAAAAGTTATTAGCGATTGGTGCATTTTAAATGGGGATCACCCTGTAGATTCTATTCTATTCCATAGTTTGTTCCCATCAAGAAGATCAGTTACCCGTAACTTTTTAGAGAAGAAAGATTATTTTCAGTTAAGGTCATAATTTTTGTTTATCTATTTTTTTTGGCCAAGCTGATAAGACATTTTCAGGGCTAATACTTATTTATTGTTATAATTCAAACACTGTTAGCAACAAAGGTTATTTGTTGTGTCTTCTGTTTTACAGTAGGTACTCTCAAAGGGTCAAGGTGCACTTTCTGAACACGTGATCTCCTGCAAATTTTCTTTTTTTATTGATCATTTTCGCTAGGAAAAATTCCATGAAGGGCACTCGTATGGTTGAATAAAGTTAACTTCCTTCTTTTTTTAAAAAAAGTACTGATTCAGTAGAGTGTAGAAAGTATGCTTTGGGGGTATAAGAGTGGCTGGCTATATGATACAAGGTTGACTGATGATTGATGGCCATAAATAACTTAGGAGTATACAAAGAGAGAGAGAGAGAGAAGGAAGGATGGCGAGAGGTGGTGATTGAGTGGATGAAGAAACAAATAGGAGCTCAAAAAATAAAAATAAATAAAATAATATTAGACATAACAGGATTCTATGTATGATTGATAGACTCTCACAAAATAGATTAATCATGAACTTTTAATTAAATTATTCTAGCGATGACTAGCTTATACCAAGAAGAGCTAATAATGAATTAGAAAATGGACTTAATGTAACTGAGAGAGAAGTTTGATTGAAATAATGGGACAGAGAGGTTATTTTTTTGAAGTGAATACGTCTTTAAATTTGCTATCATATGGAGGCAATCCAAAAAAAAACTAATGATAACAAAATCGGGGGATACAGTTTGGCATTATAGTTTCGAATCTATCGTCTACATCCAAAATTAAATTAGACCACTGGATAGATAAAGGATCAAAGAATTCATTACGATAAGCGAGGACCGCACGCGGTGGAGGGGGAAGCGCCGCCATTTTGAGATCATTTTGCTGCGTATCGAGATTTGCAATTAGTATAACTTTTGACTCGGGAGAAGCTACGATGTTCGTTTAAGTTTTAATCGTCAGCTGTTGTCACAATCTATCGATTGTATATAAAACATTAGTGTAGTAAAATAGTGACAGTGAATATAATAAGGTGTTAGAATAAAAAAAATATATTATCAAAAATTATATAATGTCGGCCTATGCGCGTCGAAAAGCAAAAAACCAAATACAGAGATCGTATATACGGTTGGAAAGGGCTTCTAAAGAACAATTGAATGGTAATCATAAAACACCATATTACCGAGTCAAGCTGTGCCGTCGGGAACGTAAAAGAATGAATGCGGTTGAGCGGATCAACGACGGTGTCAGTACATCTGCAGCTGGGGCGGTTGAAATTATGCAAGTGGATGATGAAATCGCTTCTATATCGACAACGGACTGTATAGACATAGATTGTATTCGATCGTCGATTTGTTTCCTTGATTTCATCCTAAATACATAAATAAAAATATTTTATATAAAAAATATAACCCGTTACGTAAACGTATTCACGTACAACACACGGCCGGGTCCATCACACAGCCACACGTTATTTTTTTTTTCTGCGGTTTTGAGATGAAAAACAGGTGCTCAGATTTGTTTTGGTTGACCTTTTTCTCTCTCCATTTCAGGAGCCCCTTGACCTTGATAAGATAAGATATAAGATAAAATGGGACGGGACCTACGCCCCACGGCACCGCAGCCACAAAAGACTTATTGTGCCAGCCCCTTCTTAGTTCTAGTAAGCGAACCCTCCCCTCCTAAAGAGGTTGGAGGACCTTCCCTACTAGTTCTTTTTGCGCTACTATCTCCTTAGGCTTCAACGTTCCAAAGGTTTCATAGCGCAAACGCTCGATTGCAACGCAATCGAACAACAGGTAAGAGGCCGTTTCCTTCTCTTCCTGACATAATCTGCACAACGGCTCCGAGCAGATAAGCCCCACCTTGCGCACAGATGCTTCTTGAACCTACCGTGCCCCCGTGAATAGGCCTGTAATCAGAGTAATCTGATTTCTGCCCAAACACAGGGTCTCTTTGGTTCTTTGCTTACACACAGCCAAGGCAAGCAATAGTCTTGCTGTGTTTAACATATCACCCAGTTCTTTTCGTGCTCCCTCCAGATCTAATCTCTGAGAGCCGCACGAACCGAACCCCTGGTAATCCCCAGAACAGGCTCCGGACCGATGAAAGGAGTGTTAGCTCCATTCCTGGCCAGATTTCATTCCCTTCAAAACCCACATGACTCTGCACCCAGTCCAACCAAACTTTGTTGTTGTGCCGCGCCAGTAGTTCCAGGGCCTTCCTGCATTCCCAAACCAGGGAAGAGGTCATTCTGAAGGAGGACAAGAGCTTTCAGTGCAGTCTGGCTGTCCGAAAAGATATACGAATCTCCCTATTTCTAGGTTCCATCCGCAGGTTTTCCTCAGCACATAGTTCTAGTAAGCGAACCCTCCCCTCCTAAAGAGGTTGAGGACTTTCCCTACTTTTTGCGCTACTATCTCCTTCTGCCTCAGCGTTCCAAAGGTTTCATAGTGCAAACGCTCAAACAACAGATGAGAGACCGTTTCCTCCTCTTCCTGACATAATCTGCACAACGGTTCCAAGCTAATAAGCCCTAATTTAAAAAAAAAAAAGCAAAAACCTCAGCCTGGAAGACTGTGGCCGTATCTCCCACGAGATCTCTCAATGAGTACCTCGGGTTTAACCCCATACACTCCAGCTCCAGTCCCACAGTCCATCTTGGAGCCATCGGTAATGCCAAATGCCTCCCTTCTGGTACTGGTTCCCAATGATCTTGCTTAGAAGTGTTGGGAAAAAAATTGTGTTAGCTTCCACAAAGTATTTCTTAACGTGAAAGAGAAGCTAAAATCTATTAAATCGTCCAGAAGTAATTACTAATTTTTTATATAGGTCATCTGAAAGAAAAATCTTCAACATTCAACATTATTCAGCATTTATAGAAGATAAATTGGTTATGTAAAGTTGAGTAAAGCCAATCCTTTTACAGAAGATTTGAAACTAAAGTTTCCCAGAGGCTTCCATCCCCAATTTTGGTCCATTATTCTTCATGATTTTCCCCAGCCAGCCCAAACCTACCCTCGTCCGTAGAAGACATCCTACCCTCGTCCGTAGAAGACATTGTTGACCAACAAGTTTTGGGTTTTTGCTGGAGATATTTTCCTCAGTTAGATGTTAGTATACTTACACTAAATCATCTTCATTGTCAAGTAAAATATATTGTAGTAGTTTCAAGCTCGTGAAGTACGTGCTCGAAATGGTAATAGCAAGTTTTGAGCCAACCCAAGTTTATGTAACAAGTTTGTTACTTTCCAGGAAATAAAATGAGAATGCTGGGCAGTGGTGGGGGAAGGAAGTAAACCCTTCTCAATTTTCTACATCAGAAATGGGGGAGAAGAGCGTGCAGAAACATGTTCTCACCATATTTCAAAGCACGTAATGGACTTAAATTAAGTAAAATACTTAAAGGGACTTATTATGAACTCATTAAAAAAAACTTCTTGTAGATTATGGAGAGAAGTAAATAAATTTTACGCCTCCTTAATACAGCGGCTAAATTAATAAGTTTAAGATCTTTTCTTTTCCATTTTCTTTTTTAAATTGGCTCTCTTAATTTCCTCTTAACTTACAAAAGTTTTTTAATAAAATTGTTTTTTTTTAGATTTTCTTTTTTTTCTCGTATTTTTCATAAATATTTAGTTTTGCCGTAGAGTGAGCTAGTATCAACATTTACCCATTTATCCCTTATTCTCTTTCTCTTTAGTCCCCATTTCCTATTCAAGGAGAAATTCTTTACTGAAAGAGAATTGAAGTGGTGTAAGCAAAAAACAAAAAAAAAAAGAGAGAAATAGTTATTTATTTAACAAGTGCGGAAAGTAGTACTTTTCCTCACACGAGGCAGGGTTTGCGCGCACGAGCGAGCGAAGCGAGGCCAGTGCAAGTGCAAATTGCCGAGTGTGAGGAAAATACTTTACACTCGAGTTAAATATTATATTTTTTTCTGCAACCATTAGGGTTATTAACTAAAAAAAAAAAAAAACTAAACAGGAATCACTAGAATCCATTCTAAATTTCTATAACCTTAACCACTATAACCTTTTTAACTGTTATAATTAAAAATATCTAATTATTTATTAAAATATTTTTATTTCTATATTCCTTTCAATTTTTATTTAATTTTTTTAATATTCGTTTTTTTAATTATTTAGATAAAATAAATTTAAATAAGCTTATTAAAGTTTTACAGAAAATATTTAATAACAAAACTTCTTATATCAAGGAAGCACAATAAAGTTTTTCCACTCACTAGTGAGGAAAGTGACACTAATAGGAATTTCTCCCCACTAGTGAGGTAAAGTTGGGCATTACACAGCTGATTTTAATTGAGTAATGAGAACATTCCTACATGGGTGCAGAAAAAAATGATTTACCTTTTTCTACAATTCCTCCATCGTTCGCCATTACCTAAACATCATCACTTGTTTTGTTTCTTTTCTTCTTTCTTCTTATTAAAAGGTGTGTACCATTACAGCTTTCGTAAACTCTCAGAACTCATGTAAAAATGGCATAGTTATGCTAAACATGCTGCATCCAATCTCGAAACGCGTGCTCAAATTAGCTCATTCTTCCTTCACTCAGCAACACCTCTTAAGATTGTTTCACTTCTTAGGAATTCCTGATTTTTCACAATTTTCTCTCTTTGTCTTTCTGAAAATGTACTTCGAAACACAGTGGTTAAAATTAGTTTTTACGAATATATAGGTTTCGTGATCGTATATTGTTAACTTAGGATTCAAGATTGGCGAGGAATCGGTCAAATAAAAAACAAACTCGTCTTCTAACTAAGTCAGTTTCTAACTAACTAGTTACTGTAACTCAACCAACCCGCATAGCCACGCCCTGAAGAGGACAATATATTTGTCGAAACGTTGGCAAGAAGATGAGTTTGTTTTTTATTTGACCAATTCCTCGCCAATCTTGAATCCTAAATTAGTTATTACATTCCGTGATTTGAAGCCCACAATTTAAAAGATGACACAACACTTATCGCGAAAAGAAGGGACCTGACCACGCGGCAACAGAAGAAATATTTTACGTTTGAAAGAGTGGTTGTGAGGGAAAATAAGCTGAATTTAAATGAAAAATAAGTCGAAAGAATCGTGACATTCAGCAAAAGAAGGTACTTTTTTTACAGAAAATCATATTGATTCTCTGAGTAATACATAGGTTACCTCCAGATAGTTTTCAAATTGAGGAAAATTAAGAAATAAAGTTACTTTAAGGGAAGTGCTAAGAATAGCATATTTCGCTCGTATTCCACTCAAGGATGAGCTTTTGGGATAGAGTTATGAAGATTTACACCGTACGCAAGTTTAATTTTCAAACTGCAAAAGTGATGCTGCAAAAAAAGCAACAATTGCAGATTATGCCTAGCTCTGAGGCAAAAAATTATAGTAAAAGGGGTAGTAACCAGTGAAAATCAGCACCAATATAATATAAGAAGCAAAATAAAATGTTTACTTACCTTCGACAAGGTTAAAAAAATCTGTTTTACTTCTGAATCTTGCTTCCATAATAATCTTTAATAACATCCCAGTGAATATAATACAGTTGGAAATTTAAAAAAATTAGATAATTTTAAAAAAAAAAATTGTAATAACCAACTGTTTTTATAGTTTAAAAGAATTGATTGAGGTTAACTGGGCGACCTGTAGATTTTGAACTGAAGTGAACAGTGTTGTTGTATTGTCAGGTTATAGTACAGTGTTGGTTCAGTTTGTAAATTATGTATATTTCTTTTATTTATTTCACAATCATTTAAAAATTTTGTTTATTCAATTATGATGACTCGAAATATTTTGATTTTGTATTTTTATAAGTTCAGGCAATAAATAAATAAATTAAAAATTTAATAAAAAATTCTCTTTGGCAAGAAAGATTGGTATTTTTAATAATTGTTGTTTTACCAATTTGCCTTATATTTTACGAAGCCCCTCCCCTATCTTTCTTTAAGGCTCTAAAAATTCTCTCGGCTGTGGTTATCTTATTATTTATTCATTTGAATCAATCTTCTTCATTAAAATTACCTCCCGGACAATTGTAGTTGACTACTTGCTCCTAATTCTCACGATTGACATCATGAATTATAAGTAACATATTTTTTCATTTTTACGTACACTCCAATTTTTTGAAAAAAAAACCAAAAAAAAACACTTTTACAAACTCAGGGGACCTCAAATCTGAAATTACTTGGCTACAACATCTCTCGCTACAAACAAAGTAGAAGAAAGAGAAAAATATGATGAAATGACAAAATTCAGTTTATATTGTTCTAATGTATACTTACAAAAATTGGTGAATAACTAACAATCTAATAATTTAAAAAAAAACAAAAACTATATTTTTAGTTGATGAAAAACTAGGAAAATTGAATTACGATGTTGGTGAAAATGTAGGATATTTTCTTTGGCTGGGAAAAGAAGAAGAAAATTCAATAAAATCATCCCTTTTAATTGAAAGACTAGATTGAGATGTACGATATGGATAAGAGTTTGACCAGGTGTAGGTGATAAACATGGGCAAATAATATCCCGAGGGAATATAGTTTGTATTGATTTATGGTGGTTTGGGTATTAATCTTGTATTAGTCTTAAATAAGCAATCAGACGTCAATTTATTAGTCAATTAGCTCAGTAATCAACAGATCGTTATCTTATATTATTGAATATTTCATTTTTTTTGAGTTCTGTAATCAGCAAATCTAAGTCTTTGAATCGTTAGTAAAAGAAAAGTCACAGAATTTTTAAATAAATTCCATTATTACTGAGTTTTCCTAAGCAAAAAAAGTGAAACTGGGATATGAAAATTACTAACTAAGCCATCCACTCTTTCATAAAGAGTAGACGGGAAAGATCTGGGATTGTCCCCCAAACGCCCTAAGGTGGATCACCTAGGATCACCTTTACAGAGAAAAGCCTGGACAGATTGGATAGACCCTATCCATCAAGATTTGGTGGTCACAAAAAAAAAAAAAAAAAAAACTTGGGATGGAACGCGATGACACTATTCCGTTTGCAGATGGAGAAGAGTCTTATTCATTTCCCGACTACCAAGCTATTGTTCAAACATTCACATTCCTGGATAGCTACCAAATGTTGAGGGAAATTATAGTTTCTTTAGAAACCAGTCAGATTTAAGGCATTAGATTAGATTCCAGAAGGTCGGCCTTCAAAGCCTTCGCCACCCATTGGATCTATTACGGCTCCCATTACCCTAGGAGCTTGCCATCCAAGCCCAACCGTTTTTATCAGACTCCTAATCCTGGAGAGCGGCTCCTGTGAGTGGTGTAGCTCGCAGGCCTTTGGTTTTTCCTCCCCGACTAGTAACATCCTTAGCCAAACTAGCCCTTCGCAATGACATAACACATGCAGTGCGGCTTCCTCCTCCTCCTAACAGGACCTACAAGTGAGCCTGCAGTAGCCAGATTTGAGGCATTCTCTTAGGTCTTAATTTGCAGCCAGCCTATCTGTTTGTCCAGTTCAGCATAACTCAAAATTGAGTTTAAATTATAAATTTTATTTCTCTACCAACAAAGAACAGGGTTAATAAAGTTTTGATCAATTTTCAGCAAATTTTCTAACCCCTAAAGCACGATTTTATAGAATAATACGAGGGTCGTTTGAAAAGTCCGTGCAAAAATAAAAACTACTTAATTTTTTGGGGTAAACCTTTTTTATTTTTCAACATAGTCTCCTTTTAGGCTTATACACTTCGTCCAACGCTGCTCTAGTTTGTTGATCCCTTCCGAATAATAGGATTTGTCCAAGTCTGAAAAATAGCCATTCGTTTCTGCAATCACCTCCTCGTTTGAATAAAATCTTTTTCCCGCCAGCCATTTCTTCATATTGGGCAACAAATAGTAGTCCGAGGGAGCCAAGTCTGGAGAATAGGGGGGATGTGAAACGAGTTGGAACCCTATTTCCATTAATTTTGCGACCACAACTGCTGAGGTGTGAGCTGGTGCGTTGTCGTGATGGAAAAGGACTTTTTTGTGGGCCAATCGTGGGCGTTTTTCTTGCAGTTCGGTTTTCAAACGGTCCAATAACGATGAATAATATGCACCTGTAATAGTTTTACCCTTTTCCAGATAGTCGATGAGGATTATTCCTTGCGAATCCCAAAAGACAGTCGCCATAATCTTTCCGGCCGAAGGAACGGTCTTCGCCTTTTTTGGCGCAGATTCCCCCTTGGTAACCCATTGTTTAGATTGTTCTTTGGTCTCAGGAGTGTAGTGATGTATCCATGTTTCATCCACAGTGACGAAACGACGCTTAAAGTCCTGCGGATTCTTCTGGAACAGCTGCAAACCGTCCTTGCAACACTTCACACGATTTCGTTTTTGGTCAAGCGTGAGCAATCGCGGCACCCATCTTGCGGATAGCTTTGTCATGTCCAAATGTTGATGCAAAATATTATGTACCCGTTCATTCGAGATGCCCACAGTACTAGCAATCTCACGCACCTTCACTCTTCTGTCATCCATCACCACATCATGGATTTTATCAAATGATTTCTGGAGTAGTAACCTCAACAGGGCGTCCAGAACGTTCAGCGTCACTTGTGCCCATATGGCCACTCCGAAAATTTTGAAACCACTTATAAACTGTTCTAATCGAAGGTGCAGAGTCACCATAATGTTTATCAAGCTTCTCTTTAGTCTCCTGAGGCGTTTTGCCTTTCATAAAGTAGTGTTTAATCAACACACGAAATTCTTTTTCGTCCATTTTTTGAAAATCACTCGACTTCCTCGATTCAAACGAATGCCAAACACAAAGAAATAGACCGATCTGGCTGAAACTTGGTGTGTGTTCTTCTAAGAGATGCTACTAACTAAACATAACCTCGATACGCGCCAGTAGTGCTATCTCTCTCACTTTGCACGGACTTTTCAAACGACCCTGGTATATTCAAGTTATTAAATACTACACAGAAAATGAATGCAAAATAATTTCATTGAATACAAGGCTGCTCCCTATATCTCAAAGTGTGAGTTAGACAATGCATTGTAACATGACGTAGACCAGCGTTTCCCAACCATTTTTGGCTCGCGTACCACTTGGTAGTACATAATGCTACATTGTACCACTTCTTAAAAATGATTGTATTTCGTGAAATTTGTTATTCCCGAGTGTGTTATTTTATTATTATTATCTTTATTTGTGTAGAGTTGCAATGTATCTTTTACGAAATGAGTTCAAGTTATGTTCACTTCACAAACTTTGTAAAGTGTAAGATCTTAGTTTTAAAACTTTTTTTAAATAATAAAAAATTACTTACATATTTTTCTCTTCAAAATTATCAATTAATTTACAAAGTTCTTCTTTAGGATTATTATATTTGTGCCCAAATCTTCTAAATTAATTTCTTTTAAGCATTCAACTAACTGTAAGTACCAATTAAATTTAATGTTGCTTGGATAGAGGTTACCAAACGCAATGCAATCTAAAGTCTCTTTAAGCAGATTTTTTACATAGTTATCATTTAAGTTCTGTCACATCGATAATTCTATTAAATTTTCTTTATCTTTTATCGATGATCATGTAGCTTTACCTAAAATTTTCTTTATAGAAGGGGTTTGAAATCCAATTTGTGTTTTCGAGTTTTGGGAAAATACTCCATGAAAAACTATTTTAATCCTGTTAAATGTGCTATTATATTTTCTCGTATATTTTGAGACAGACCATCCTTATTTTACTGCACATATTAACAACTTTACTGTATAATTTTAATTTATTATAGGAAAAAACGTTTCTACGGTATTTTTATGATTAATTTTGTTTTTTTTATTTTTTATGCCCGCCATTATTGATTATTTTTAGCGTACCACCAACCGGCAACTCGCGTACCACAGGTTGGGAAACGCTGACGTCGATCGTAAATCATTATTAGCAAGTTAGATATACCAGTTGAAACTTGGCTCGGAAATTTAAAGGAAAATCAGACACCTAGAAACAAACAAGCATTGGATAACAGCTGGTGACAATTGCTTTAAACCTGGCTTAATAATGAGAAGGTTAGAAAGTCTATTTTATTGTTACAATAATAATAAATTTTAGTTGTTCCATTGATTGTCGACTATGAACTTACCTTCCACAACTTCAGGTTATTCCTTGATGTAAATCACTCTTATTTTAGAATTATTATAATGTAATAAGATAGTAAACAAATTAACTAATTAAAACCAATTTTTTACTGCACAAGGTTATGTAAATATATTTACCACAAATTCAGTTGTGATTTTTCTAACATTTAAACAAAAAATTAAGCTATTTTTTTTTGTTTTATTATTATTAATAGGAAAGCGACTTCCACTACATGGTGGGACCTGTACGGCGAGCTTGCAGTTGGGATAAGGCATGCATCTGGTGTGGAGTACCCTTGCTGATTGCTGGAGTCATTGCTGTACTTGTAGGTCAGTCAGTAAATCTAATTTAATAAATAAAATATATATTTCTAGGTTCTGTAGAACGTAATCGTTTTTTTTTTAAATATTTGAATGTGTATGGTGGTGTTGCATGTGGGTTCGTTAAACCCTCCTACCTCCAAAAAGAAAAAGGAAAAAGCCCACCAACTCCAGAGCTGTGCGAAAGAAATGGTTGCCCGCAGATGTCAGATTTCAGAGGACACTAAAAACAGTTCAAAAAAAATGTATTTTTTTTTTTAAAAAAAAAGATTATTCAGTCTGCAAAAACCTATTCAGAATATGGGACTTCAGAAATATTACCCATAAAATCATTATATAATCATAATCCCTGACCTGGAAGTATCACTAAACCATTTTTATCTTCAGTTTTTCACGGATTTCCTGGCAAACTGAACGAGCTTAACTGAGTAGCTACAAGTGATAGCTATTGCATCTAAATTTACGCCCTTGACAATACTTCTCTAACATTCCCCGCACTATAGTTCCTTCCATATGTTTTTACAAGTCGATCGCAGGCTAGCGGATACGCTTAAATAGTATGCATCTCTTACAAGTTCATCGTGACGACATATCTTGTTCAATATCCATAACTAGAGGATGTTTCTTCCTCACAAATCTCTGAAAAGCAAATAGTTTTTATACAGTCGATTTGTTTAAAGCAGAGGACTACTTCTGCTGTTATTTTACACTGTTTTCGGAGCTGTGACGCGTCCGTCCCGCGTCATCGTAAGAAGTACTGTACATGAGCGACGCAGCGCTTTGCGGCCCACCGCCACATATGGTACTTCTCTCACTGACGTATCAATGAAAGAGATGCCCCTTGCGGAAGTGCGGCGAGGGCCGGATAAATGTCCTCAGGGCATGTAGCCCGCGGGCCGTAGTTTGGGGACCCCTGGTTTAAAGTAAAGGTTTCGGCCTTCAAAAGTTAGAACATCTATCGACACTTTAATCTTGAATAAGTTTCGGCCATAGGTTTACGCCAATGTGCCAGCGCTGTCCTAATCCAGGTATTCGAAATACACGAATTTCGGAAAAAGCTAAATTCATTATCTTGGACTATATTTAATACTAGCTGTTATCCGTTGTTAGATATTTAGTTTTATCCTTATTATCTATTAGTCGCATGTTACTTTCAGCTTGTTCCATGGATATGAAAGATTCTTTCTTTGGTATCAAAGATGTTGGATTATTGTACAATTAGGATTTGCGCGTCTTATACTTACTTACTTCCCTGGTGCAACAGCCCGGGTCGGGCCTTGACATCCAAAAGAAAATAGACCCCAATCGTCCCTATCCAAAGCCTTAGACCGCCAATTCCGAGCACCCAGCCTGGTTGCATCCCTTCCAACTTGGTCCATCCATCGAGCCTTCGGGCGTCCAACCTTTCTGGTACCGATGACACTGTAGTTCAAAGATTTCTTCGACATTCTGACGTCTTCCTTCCTCAGAACATGTCCCACCCACCGGAGCCTATCAATGCGGATTACTTGCACTGCGCCGTAGTATCTTGAAATTTATCGTAGAGTTCTTGGTTTATGTCTCCTTCTCCATTCACCATTAACTTGCATCTTATTATTAAACAAATTCTATCCTTGTTTTCCTTCCTGGCAACCAGGCTGAAAAGTTCACATGAGAGGGCGTCTTCCTTCCTTAATTCTCGACGGCATTTGAATTTATCTTTCATTTATGATCCAGCGGAAAATAGATAGCCGTTGTCCAATTAAATGATGAAAACAAAAGGCCTTCAAAAAATAAAATTTGATTTAATTGGTTTCATTATCAAGTTGTTAAAATGCCATAATTTTTTTTTCTCTTTCAGGTCAACTAGTTCCGCCACGAGAGCCTGTGGTTGCTCGGCGAGGTTCTTTAGCATATCTAGATAAAAAAGCTTTGATCTACAATTCCCGTCTAGAACTTTGCCGTCTAATTGGTTTGGGCGCCCTCTGTGCAGCTGCCCTTATGATTATACTGTCATTTCTTATATCAGCATATTCCGGACCGGCACCGGACTATTCACCAGTAATTTCAGCAGGTCAAGGAGGCGGCGCTACGGGCACTGGAGGTATACCTTTATCTGGCGTTATCACGCATGTACAACCACAGCAAGGTGTACAGTCGGCCAGAAGATAAACAGTGGTACTTGTACATGCCATTATAAATTTAATTTTTTTTTTTTTTTTTTTTTTTTAAGAGCATTAAACTTGGGTCAAAAGAAATGAAAAGTGGCCCGTAAGAAGTACGTACGCCTTGGATAGCAAGTCTAGTATAACCTGTTATTTAATTTGTTATTTCTACAGAATCATTGTTACATTTTTTTGTTTGTTCATTTTGTCAAAAATGTTTTTGAATAACCAACATTTTGGAAGGTAATAACTAGGTTTAAATTTGTAGCAACTTGTTATCCATGGTATAAAATTTGAAATCGACACTGAAATTCATTACAAAGATATTTCCTTCCGCCCCCCCTTCCAAAAAAAGTCACTTTGAACAATTTATACAGTATTCTTACAATATAATGAATTTTTTTTTTTTTAAATATTCAGGGTGAACCAGTAAGTATCGTCCATAGGCCTACTGTGTGTAGTACATCTAAAGTGGAGTTCTTGTGTGACGTCACTTTAAATTTTAAGACATCCTACTTTAAAAATTGACTACTGGTGCCATCTAAAAGAGTTTTCAATGAATTAAACAACTTGATAACTAACACTTTTGAGTGCTCGGTAACAAGTTTTCTTGTAAAAACAAACGTAATTTCTCTTTTACGAAGATAAAAGGAATCCTGGAAAAATGATATACCGCGTTAGAAAGCCCATTAAACGAGGAAACTTTTACATAAAAAGTGGCCAGCACCTAGGTCTGTTAATGATCCCGTAAGAGGGCCTAATGAGTTTTCTTAAAAAATGTCGATTTCTTTTATTTTTTCCAGTATCCAGGAGGAAGATTGAGGCTGTTTGGAGACAGCATAACTTATGCTTCGAAATGGTATCAATTTTTCAGAAAATTTATCTACCTTTCTAATCATGTCATCAGAATCGAATTCGGACTAAAACTTTCTGAGTAATAACATTTTTATTGCGAAAAAAAGGTAATGATTTTTTTTAAAAAAAATTAAAGTGACGTCACTCAAGAACAGAGGAAAATATGAAGTTGGCCAATACGTCATTGACCTCCACTTTAGATGTACTACACACTGTAGGCCTGTGGACAATACTTACTGGTCCACCCTGTATATACGATATTAAATTGAAATTTGTTCCTTTGTTAAAAATTTAAGTAATTTCAAACACTTGAAATATATTTTTTTAATAAAAATAATTTGTTAGACATTATTGAAAATTTCTTTTTTAATGAATTCCTAACAATCTTGAGCAACTTTCCTAATTAAAGTTGGAAAAAGTTTTTCACCATTTCATGAACACAAAAATTGTGAAAAGAAAGAAGGTTATTAAGTGTTATAATAAACGCAATGGATTCTTGATCTTACAGCAATCATATTTAATAAGTTTCCATCTTAATACTACGATAAATCAAATATAAACGGTAATTTTGCATTCTTCTTAGAGTGCAGGTCCTACCTAGATAATGTTGTGTGGAGTAGATGTTTGGTTTATGAGGAGTGGGGGAACCGGTCTGGTTAGCGTTCAAGGTCAGTACAGCCATAACCGAGCAAGAGATCCCTTCGTCTGTTGCGCAGCGGATTATCATAAAGTTTTTTAACCAATGAAGGGCGTTAAACCGTCGGAAATTTTAACTCATTTGCGGGCACAGTTTTGGGAGACAGTACACTGACTTCAGAAAAGGTGTGTTTGCGTGGGTGAGAGAATTTAAGGGCGGACGAGAACCGGGTTGAAAACGAAAGTCATGATCGACGCGCCTCAAGGACAAGCCTTTACATAGATGACAATATTCGTGCCATTCAAGAGCTTATTGAACGTGATCGCCCACGCAAACACACCTTTTCTGAAGACAGTGTACTGTCTTCCAAAACTGTGCCCGCAAACGAGTTAAAATTTCCGACGGTTTAACGCCCTTCATTGGTTAAAAAACTTTATGATAATCCGCTGCGCAACAGACGTAGGGACCTCCTCTTGCTCGATCACGGCTGTACTGACGTCAATGGCGACGTTGAACGCTAACCATAACTTCTCATAAACCAAACATCTACTCCACACAACATTATCTAGGTAGGACCTGCACACTAAGAAGAATAGCAAAATTACCGCTTATATTTGATTTGCCCTCGTATTTTGTTTTAAAGAAAATTGATTTTTGGAAACATTTATTAAACAAATTTTATGTAAATGTAAAAAAAGGTTAAAACAGAAATTAAAAATATCTGGTAACCAATTTCAGTCGTCATTAGTACAAAAAAAAAAAAAATAATAATAATCTCGTGTTATGTGCCATATAATGAGTGATTTCGCTGCAAAAGAAAAGGAAAACAACAATATAAATTTTTAATGTTTTTCCTCATTCCAGGAAAATGTGCACCAGCTGTTCGTAGGTTTTAACCATACATATCTAAATAGTGCAGTTTTTTACATATTAAGAGCACAGTTTCTTTTTTCTTTTAATTGAAATACACAATTTTGTCTGCACATTTTGTATCACTTCTTTATTATTAATTACAAAAACAAAGGTTTAACCAATTTGTATTTCTCTTTAAATGTGCTCTATGTGATAAAAAAAAAAATATTTTTCTCTAATAAACGTTAAATAAAGAAATTTTAAGGCTTTAAACTAAACAAAACTAAATAAATGAATGAATACATAAATATTAATTTAAAAAAAGAAGAAAATTGTTCCTACACAAGGACCAGTTTTACCAACCTCATCATCCCCCGTTAAAATGACAAAAACACACACGAGTAAAATGAAAAATAAACAGTCTAAACTAGTGATTCGAGACATTAGTAACATTTCCAATTACACCAAAATGAAAATTATAATGAAATTGTTAATTGTTTCTTTAATGTATACAAATGGGAGGGGGCAGGCGTTTCTGGTTTTTTGTAACTGAAAATTATTGATTTTCCATCAAAGTCTGACTTCATAGTCCCCATTATTTGATGCAGAATTCGTAAAAATAAAAATAAAAATTATCAGAGTTACAATAATATTCTAACACCAATTATTTATTTATTTTTATTGTTTCTTTAATTAAATTTGTTCTGTCCAGCAAGAGATTATGAGCGTGTTGGTGAAAAACCCCTCAACTAAAAAAAAACAAAAACAAAACTGAAATCAAGGGAGGTTTTATGTAGTGTTATAAGATTAATCCAGTGTACTTATTATTTATTTGAAAAATGTTTAATAGTAAGTATGATTTTCCCCCCTATTTATGACTCCTTAAGTTGGGATTAAACATGGACTGAAAAATTAAACAATTACTTTACTTAAAAATTGAATCTGAAAATAATGCACAAGTCATCAAGTACATTCAGATACAGTCGACTATCGATAAATCGAAATCCAAGGGGCTACAAGAAAAATTCGATTTATCGAGACTTCAAATTATCAAGAAGAAAAGAAAAAAATCGAATTATAAAGAGTTTTTATTATGCATATTTGATGTACATACATATGTACATTGAAAATACGTATGTGCTTACCTAAATTTTAGACATATGTACATATGTACGTATCTAGCCTCAAGTAAAAAAGTAAAAATAAGGAAAACGACAAAAAAATTACATATGTATTAACATTTCAATAAATAATAACATATGTATATAACTAATTAAGAAAATGAAGAACAGTTTTTTGTTTCAATGTGGCTTGGCTTAGTCAAGTGACTTAGAATTGTAGAAAGCGTTGATGGTGGAATATTGAAAGTTTTGGCGATATCTTTTTGTTTCGAACCACTTTCCACGGCCGCGATAATTTTTTTTTTTTTTTTTTGTGGGACACAGTAAAGGAGACGTACTTCCCATCGTGACAAACTAGGAAAGAGAATTGGAAAGTTAAACTGGGCTGAAAGGAGGGAAACATTACGCAGGAAATGAGCAATAAGCGGAAAATGAGAAGTAAACATTACTAGGGAAAATTCGAATTATACAGAGGGGAAGCAATTGTAGAGCGTTCTCTTCCCCAATTGTTAAGCAAAAAAGATTTCGAGTTATCGAGCGTACACGAAATACACTGCATTTTTTCGATTTACCGAAGTTAACAGCTGTAGAGTTTGAATTATCGAAAAATTCGAATTATCGAGCCTCGACTGTATTATTTTCCACTACTTCTAATCTTTTATAAATCTCAACTTCAAAATTCTACATCTAATAACACTAAAAATCTTGTCGAAAAGTAAGATCTGCAGCTTTGTTATAACTTACGTAAATGTAAACATAGCTAACTTTTCTTGAAGTTATATTGTGATAAAGCAATTATAGCGAAAAACTTTGAAACTACATTGCTTATGGAAGGTTTATTGTCTACTTTTAAGGTTATTAAAAATTGTTTACTGAAATAACGTTAAGGTTACATTAAATCAAATTTTCAAGTTCCACACTGAGGTAAAGAAAGATGTAAAAAAATACAGAACATTTTTAGAAATTATCAGAATTTTAATAAACACAATTATTGTTTTCAAAGGTGCTCTTTATACATTAAAAGGAATAAAAAAAAAGAAGCACTTAAGTGCTGTTAATGATTGTAATTTGATTCACGTATTCACGTAACAATTTGTATAAAATGTATTCTATAATAATAGTTTGCTTAAAATTTATTACAAATTATAATTATTATATCAAAATTTATTGGTGCCTTTAAAGATATTTATTGAAAGTTTAAAAACAAAATTTTTCATTTTAAATTACCAACAGCTGGAAAGAATAACCATTACTCATGAGATTAACTCTTTCAAAACATACTCGTAGAAAACTGATTAAAAGTACCAGAAACGTCCATACCCCTCTTATTTTACAAAAAAAAAAAAAAAAATGATATTTTATAAATTGATACTTTATATTTGTATATTTTTATAAAAATCTTATATTATGCCCATTTAAATTGCATTATATTAAGAAATTGTTAAATATATAGTATAATATAAACTAAATATGTATTAAAAATTTCTGAGCATATTATGTGTTGTCTCATGCATATTTTTAACATTTCCAAATAGATGTCTAATTATGTGTAAATATATACTCTTATAATAAAACCATTACAGTTTATACTATAATTGCACGTCTACATTTATAGATTTTTCTTTAATTGTGATGCTCGTTGTATTATACATATTCGTAATATCAATATATTACAAATTACAATATGAAATGACTATGATATTCTACGGAATTGTATATTTATATCGTATAATTTTTTATATGCTGTATTATAAAATTTTTTTGTTACTTTATATGCCAAAAAAAAAAAATATAAATATATATTACCGTTGAATTTTTCATCATATTTTCCCTACTTGCTGATGATACCCATTGGGAAATTAGGTCAAATATTTTATAAGAAAATATAAAAAGAATCAATTTTTGGGGTCAAGAAGTAGTCTTCAAATAGGTTATCTGCTTATAGCGCCAAAGAATACCTCTGAAATCAAAGAAAAGCCACAACTGAAGTTCTGATTATTTTGTTTGTCTTGAATTTATTTTGTTAATCAACTTTGCCGAAAAGTTTACTTGAATAGAAATAAGTTTTACACTAACTTAACTTGGATATTTCTGAGATTTCAGCGCTGAAGAACAATTCTGGTAATTGAATTTTCTCAACAAACATTTGACATTTCTTTTGTAATAAAAACTGTCTTCCTCTGAATTCATATTCATCTTATTATCTTATTGAAAATTTGCAAGTGTACCTGGAAACTTTTGGCGCTGATGAAGCTTACTTCTTGAGGCGTTTTTTTTTTTTTTTTTTTAAAGTAAGTACCGTATTGAAATGAAAGAAAAACAAGTAGTATTTTTCAGAATAATTTTATTTTTACTTGAAACCCTGGATTACCTTAATTTACTTTTCTACATAATTGCCACTAATATTATGGCACTTATCGTATCGTACAACCTGCTTTTGAATAATCCCATTCTCATATAAGTCTGCCAGCTGATTTTGACCCATCAGTCCATCACTGCAACACGTTCGTTGTGACCTCATCGTCGTATTATGTGTTATGTTTCATCTTTTATTCTGTTTATTAGCACAGGAATCTTTTTTTTTTTTTTTACTCTTTGCTGCTAGGTCGTTAAAAACTGTCCCACCTTTTGCTGCAGGTGGGATATATTTTAACCCACCTCGAAAAGTTGAAGTTATTCATACATACAGCTTAATATGTTATTTAAAGTTGTTCACTCAATTGGCAGTGCTATGCACCAATGGTAAATGCGAAAATAATGGAAATAATTTTTATATTTATTATAAACTTGACGGATAGTAAAAAATGGTGGCACCGCATACTGTTCTATTATTTGGATGCAACTGTTGTTAATTCATATATTGTTTATAAAAAATTGGGTCAGAACATGGGACTTAAACATTTCAAGGAACATTGCGCTGAAGGACAGTGGCTGCACTATCTGCAAAGTTCCGCTTTGTTTTGGTAAAAAGTTGTGTTTGAATGAACATCATATAAAGCATTAGTTGCATAGTGGTATTATACAATACCAGTGGCCCACACTGAGAAAAAGGACTATTGGAATGGTATTAATTTTTTCTTTTCTTTTTTTCTTATTTCGAGAGTGATGATTATTTGAGAGAGATGATTACATATGTAAAATAATGGAAATGAACGTTTATTTCCATTATTTTATAATAAAAGAAATTCTGCGCAACTAGGGCTTTTATTTTCTTTAAAATCGTGTGCCTCAAAGAGTTAAAACTATCAGCTGACATGATATCTTTTTCCATGATATTCTTTACTATAAAGTATACATAAACTTTTATGATAGAACTATGTTCGATGAAAAATGCTAAATATTTAGTTATTCTGCATTTTAATTGCAGTAGTAAAAAAGTGTTTAATAAAACTTCACTTTATGAAAAATAATTTGAAATTTGAGCAGATACTTTAATTTTTTACAAATCTTTGTTACCTATTATTGATAAGAAAAATTAGTGCGACAAAGGTCTACTTTCAAGCTTTTGTGCATGAATCTCGTCGCATTTTACCTGGTTCGTTCATGAAATCTAAAAACTTGTCATTTGAATACTTTTACTATTATTTTTAATTATCATTGGACGTAGATTGTGGTAATAAAAAAAGACATGTGAATGTTTATACCAGATTTTAGTTTTAATTAGTTTATTGCTTTTCCTTTGTACAATTGAAAAAGTAATTATTACAACAGTATTCGTGCCTGCAATTATAGGAAAAGATTACTGAATTCACATTTATTAATTAAAATTAAGTATAACTTTTTTTTTTTGTAATCAGTTGTTCAGTATTTGGGATGGTAATTTCGGTTGTTTTTTTTTATTTATTTATTTAAGTAATATACACAATTAATTATTTTAGTATTACTATTCGTTTTTTTGTTCGTCCGGGATACTCATTTGACTATAGTTGTACCATTCTTGTAAACAGCTGATAGAGTTATATAAATAAATTAAGGAATAAATCACCGTATCAGCTGACACACAGTGCAGTCGCTCAGTATTTCGTCCCTCATAATTGATGAAAAGTCTGAACAAAGGAAAACGTAAGAGTTAAGGTTTTTTTTTTTTTCTACTAGAATTAGTTTTTTTTTACCAATACTAATAGAAATTACTTTCAGTAAGAATTTATCTCAATACAAAATTATATGTTAAGGTTGTGAGTATCCACAGTTCTCTTGGGTACTAAGAGTCACAGTGTGTCCACAGCAGGCCCATAAGATGTAAGATGTAGTTTAGATGTCATCAAAGGAGTAACTTCTTCAAAAGTCTCAAATCGTTTTTTGCAATGTATGAGCTTCAAATGTTTTCAACAGCATGGTTTTTTGCTTTCATCAGTTATATCTTTTAATTTTAAAAAAATAAAAGCACAAAACAAGTCAAGTGTTCAATGAAAATTAGGGAAAAAACTTTTGTTTTTTAAACTAGTAATTACAAATGTAATGGATGAACACTTAAAATGATTACAATAAGTAATACTTTCATGAAACACGAAAAAAAAAATGAAAACTATACAAAGCAGTAAATAAATAAGAGCAGTAAAACTTTGATTTGGGCGGAAATTAAAAAAACGCAAGTTTCCACCTCCACCTCATCCATTTCACATCAGGTAAGACAATTTAGCGCCCTGAGCAGAACTTAGATCTTCTTCGGTAACTCCGCAAGCTTTTTTCACATAAAGTGGGTTCACTAGAATCTCTTCTTCCATTTTCTGTATGCGTTTATCTAATTCAGTACATTTGCTCATCTGTTACAAGAAAATAAGTTCCAATAATATAAATTTTCCAAAGGAAATTCCAAAAACCAGCCCAAAAAAAAATGATCAAACCTCATCCTCAAGTTTACATAACATGGCCGGACTGTTATACTTTTCAGGATCGTCGTGGAACACGACCATACCATCCTTCTGGTTGATAGTGGCAAAGATTTCACCTTCTTCTATCTGAAAAAAAAAAATTTAGAGTACACTCATTAATAAATTTTTAGTTATAAAAACAAACAAAAAAAAATATTGAATAAAATTACGAAACAGTAATAAACCAATATTATCAAAAGTGCGATGTCACACAGTTCTATCGTCCCCTAACAGCTGGAGGTTAATCCAATTTTTATTAAAACCAAGATTTCATCTCAAATACTGGGTCTCAAGCATCAGAATGTGTAGAATCTCTAGAATTGTGTGAAATTGGAAGATTCCTCCAAATCTATTCTAAGAAAAGATAGGGCGGGCATTGTCATATTTGTTTGACGTAGAATAGACTAGATTAAATTAGGGTGACCTCAAAGCCTAAGCCACTGCGACCCCTTAGGATCTATTGTGGCTCCCACTACTTTAGAGCTCGCCCTACAGAGACCCGTCCGTTTAATCAGACTCTTAAAATTCTGGAGCGCGACTCCTGGGTAAAAAGTTCACAGGTCTTGGTTTTGTCGTGAATACGTCTTTAAATTTGCTATCATATGGAGGCAATCCAAAAAAAAACCTAATAATAACAAAATTGGGGGATACAGTTTGGCATTATAGTTTCCAATCTATCGTCTACATCCAAAATTAAATTAGACCACTGGATAGCTAAAAGATCAAAGAATTCATTACGATAAGCGAGGACTGTGACCCATCGCGCGCGGTGGAGGGGTGAAGCGACGCCATTTTGAGATAATCTTCCTGCGTATCGAGATTTGCAATTAGTATTATAACTTTTGACTAGGAGAAGCTACGATGTACGTTTAAGTTTTAATCGTCAGCTGTCGTCACAATCTATCGATTGTATATAAAACATTAGTATAGTAAAATAGTGACAGTGAATATAATAAGGTGTTAGAATAAACAAAAAATTATCAAAAATATATAATGTCGGCCTATACGCGTCGAAAAGCCAAAACCAAATACAGAGATCGTATACGGTTGGAAAGGGCTTCTCAAGAACAATCGAATCGTAATTAATAAAACACCATATGACCGAGTCAAGCTGTGCGCCGGGAAGGTAAAAGAATGAATGGTGCCGAGCGGATCAACGACGGTGTCCAGTACATCTGCAGCTGGGGCGGTTGAAATTATGCAAGTGGATGATGAAATCGCTTCTACATCGGCAACGGACTGTATTATAGGCATAGATTATGTTCGATCGTCGATTTGTTTCCTTGATTTCATCCTAAATACGTACTGTTACGTAAACGTATTCACGTACAAACACACGGCCGTGTGTCCATGACACAGCTACAGTTTTTCACTCCCCGAGAAGTAACATCCTTAGCCCCAGACAAGCCCCTCACACTGACACAACACGTACAGAGTACCTTTTCCTCCTCTTCCTCCTGACAGAACCTACAAAGGCTATCTATCATCTGCCAGGCCCATGCGATGCATGTGTTTTCTGCAGCTTGCAGTGGCCCAATTAATAAGCCGATAAGCTTGACGGATTAATTTTGCAGTCAGCCTCGGCGAATAGCCTCTACTGTTATTTGACGTAACTTGGGTGTCGGGAGAACGGTTCCTGGGGATATGAATTAAGCTGAACCCTGACCCTTTAACTCATATGTGCATTGATGGAACATCAATTTTCTCTACCCCTCTCTCAGAATCTACACTGGCTGTCCTCTGTCAGACTCTTAATTCATTCATAAAGTTGTATACAGAAATTTTAATCCCATATGAAACTGCCATTGGCTGTCTGCTACCATACTATCAACATTGGACGTTTTTACTGGACATGCGTATCAGCTCATAGTTTTGATACGCTGGAGAAATACTAAAAAAAAAGAAGTCATTTTAACACCTATATCTTAAAAATGATGAACTCCAAGACAATGAAACTGACCATGTTTAGAATATATCTTTCAGCTTCCTGAGATCCTGATAGTTGTACACGACTGGCTACATCCGATAATGATAACGTCAGAAATGTTTTCGTAAGCCGTTGTATATTTTTCTTATAGAGAGAAGAAAGCACCTGTTTAGTCAGACCCATATTGCCATCCCTACAAATAAAGAATGATCTTTAGGTGACATATTAACATAATAGTTAGCTGTAATATTCTTAAAATAAAAAAAATAAAAATAAAAAATATCATGTGATTCCCTTTTCCCACTTTCTGTTACTGTTTAATTATAAGATACTTTTCATCTATTTTATCTTGAATTGCTGACCCAATCGATTTTTCACCATTTCCAGAATTGCTGACCCAATCGATTTTTCACCATATTCAGAATTGCTGACCCAATCGATTTTTCACCATTTCCAGAATTGCTGACCCAATCGATTTTTCACCATATTCAGAATTGCTGACCCAATCGATTTTTCACCATATAATTGTAATTTGCAATATATTAAACGTTAAGTGGCTTAAGTGCTACCTAATTAGCTATCTAATATGTTGTTACTATATTATAATCACAAATATTTAACATTATTGTTAAATAATTATTTTTAACAATAAGGAAAGTAACCAATTATATAGAAGAAAATATAACTATACACTTAAGCTGTTATAACTAGAATGTTTTTTTTTTTACTGACCTGATAAAGGTATCACTGTACTTGGATACGCAGAGGCGGAGATCCTCTGTATTATTTGTAGCGTAAACGTTGGCCAATTCATGATAAGATTGGCTAAGAGGCTTGATGAAACGTCCAACAACTTGAGACGTATATTTCGGCATAGCAGCTACCTGTTTAGCACAATGGCACAAAACAAGAATTATTTTCTAGATTAATTTTTACAAAAATTTCGTACATTTAAAAGATGTTTAATTTTTATAAAGAAACAGCTGAAATAGAAGGAATAAACAGCACAGGAAAGAACTGCCATCAGTTAGTATAGTATCGGAAGGAAGTAGTGCTCAGTGATAATGCACTAAACTCCCACGGAATTCCCTTCAAGATGGCTGCCCTTAAATTTTTCCCTTTAAACATTAAATGTTTGTAAGATGGATAATTATTGGATAGTAGGTGTGACGAAAATGCATGATTGCAGCGCACACTGTCAGATTTTGCTGTCAGATAGGCGCTGTATCTTCGTGAACAACCAGGAAGGCCTAGACAGGAAATCAAAGCCAGTACCACAATACATAATAAGCATTGCTTGCCTCGCCTCTAAAACCGCTAGACCACCTCTAATGCAAGGCCATGGGTCTAAAATCAGTAAATAATTCAAATAAATTACCTTTCCATGCAAAATAAGTGATATGAGTATGTATTTCTTATATGCTTCAAGCATAATATGTGAAACAGCCAAAGCTGGAGTGGAAATCACTACTTCAAACATATAGAGTGCTCTGTCGTAGTTTTTCACCGCTGCATAGATCATCCCTCCGTAATAGTAATACAACAGGAAGTACTTGGCATCAAATGTGCTACCCTAGCATATCAAAACAAAAGAAATTATTACGTATTTTATGTTGAAGATTAAAAAAACCAAAAATATGTCAAAAGTCTATTGAAAATAGTTCTCTTAAATTTTTTTTTTGCAACCGTTTAATAAAATCCACTTTACACAATTTGCAGGACATATTGGGTGCGTTCTACTAAGCGCTCACAACGATCAAAATATACCTTCAGCCGTTCTACATGGACGACCGCGGTCATAGTGGTCGTGGCGAAAACGTCACTGATGATGTCATTATTTTCGCTCACGCGAAGCTCACAACGCCCCAACTTTAAGAGCTGGGTCTCTAGTGAGCGTTCAGAAATTTGGCGAAATTTTTAAAAGCAAAGATGGCGACTGAAAAAATTTGTATCAGGTAAATGAAAGTATTATCTCAAGTAAATAATTGAATGTGTTTCTCGAAACTCTTAAAAAAAAAATAAAATGAAAAATTACTTATCCCTTTACATACTAAATCACTGAATAACGACCAATTACATTTTTGATAGTTACTAATACGTGGCTTAAGTTTTCGCTTTTCACTATTGCGATTTTGTAAAATTGCATTCCACTTTTCATCGGAACTAGATGAAGAACTTTCTATAGCATTATTACGTTGCATTAATACATATCCTACTGTTGCCACAAAAGACATTTTAATTTTATTTAAACGTAAATTTTATAAATACTCCACGAAAATGTAATATAAAAATTGAATTATATATATATATATATATATATATATATTTTTTTTTTTAATGTAAGTCAACTTTACCAATAATTAATAAAGTTTATTATAACAGCTTATAAACAGGGTTAAAATTAAAAAACAGCTTCTTCAAGCTTCTAATTTATTTTCGAGGTCGCCATTTGTAATGTTTACATGAACGGTTGAAACGCCCATAGACCATTCCACTTGGGTTTTCGATTATAACACTCGCAAGCAAGTGGAACGGGCAAAACCGCAGTCGTGAGCGTGATCGTTGTGAACGCTTAGTGGAAGGCACCCATTCTAACAGCTTCTTATCGCTTCATGAGAAGAAATGCATCTTGTTTTAAGAAATGGCCCTAAGAACATAGTATATAACGCTGACTAATATATATCAAAAATCTCATTATTATGTAATTTCGACTAATCCAAAAGACAGGTTCATTAAAAAAAAAAATCTTTCAATAATTTAGCCTTGTTTTCATGAAAATTTCTATATTTACGATTTACGAGAAAGCACAGAATTCGGCTAGAATAAGGCTATCATAAATACATAAAGTAAATTTCAGAATTAAGTTTGATACACAATAAAAGTTGAGAGAAATTCCTTCATTAGCAAAAGAAAAAACTTTAAACATGCTTGATAGAATTAATGTTAAATTTTATATTGCCAAGATTACGTCCTTGAATAATGCAACAACATTTCTTTCAAACAATTCTTTGATTACATAAATTACATAGATTACCTGTTCATCCGTATGTGTTACACAAGTCATATCAACATCTAAGAATTTAAGAGCAGGTTTGAAACATTTTGCTACTAAACAAAGCCTACATAAATCTGAATGAATTGTGGTCAATTGTGTTTCTTCAGTTCTTAATTTTTTAATAGCAGTAGTTAGAACATCAATTCCACGAATCGCAGCTTTTGCTTCAATTAATTGTTTTGTCACATTATGACACAGTTCAGCATCTAAAAGAAAATTAAGAGTTTTTGATGATCATCAATAAAGAACATTTATTAATAGTAGAATTCTTCACACACACACACAAAAACAAACAAAGTAATGGAAAATGCTTTCCTTTTAACATTACTCTTAAGATTATTTTTAAACAAATTAAACCAAAAATGAGTACCTACATGTATCAGGTGCATATCTAATTTGTTCTCCCATACAGCCAGTAATAAACTCTTGTACTTGTGTAAACAGGATTTCTTGATAGTCAACGTTTTGGGCTTGTTGATTGGAACTAGCCGGTGGTGCAGAAGGCGGAGGTAGACTTAATTTCACGGAAAGTACCTTAAATCACATTTAGTAATGCATCATAAAAGTGTACTTTATCAGTACCACATTAATATTAATACATAAAATTACGAAAAATCTCAAACTGACCTCTAACATTGCTAAAGAATGCTGCTGTAAATCCAACATCTCAAGAACTGTATCCAAATGTTGGCCATTTTTTACAAGAAGTTCCTGGGACTTATGTAGAACATCACATAAGTCACGGAAATTTCCTATGGTAAGCATTGAAGAATTAAGAATTTAAACTCATTAACTACTTTTCAATTCTATCGCATTTCTTAAGTGTTAAATAATAAAAGATTATTTTATCGGCGGAAAACATAGAAACAAAGAAACATTTCCAACGCAAATTTTAAATTTGTTGAATATGTGATAATATTTTTATATTTTGTAAGTTTGCTAAATTTATAAGTAAATATTTTTTAACCATTACAGAATATAAACTGCAACTTAAAATGGATTAAACGGTCCAAGATCATCGTAGTCCAAACATAATTTGCATCCTAGTCCAAACATAAAAATGAATTTGCATAGCGAAATATTTCCTTGAAACATTAAAGGAATTTACTTATTCACTTTATAATTAACTGTATAGTTTAGGTTTTTATATTAATATAAAAAAGAAAAAAATTCAAGTTACCTTGGGATGAAAGGTTTCTTACATTATGTACGAACTGTTCTAGCAAAGATGCCATTATTTTTTGGGGTTTATGAGACTTCAATCACTTTCACATGCCTCACTTAATAACTAATAACTGACAAGCAAGAACAAATATTTAAATATGTCAAAATGATTTCAATTTGCGGTTATTGTAAACACAACGTTAGGTAGGAGAGTAAAGTTAACCTCGTAAAATCATATGGCTTGTTCTGCTCTTGTCGGTGTGTCGAATGGTTCGATAAGCCGTTGGAAAGAAATTGATCGCCAATCTGAGAATGTGTATGACAAGAGTACGTAGATTTTTTTACTATTAACAATTAACAGCCTAACAACTGCAGATCTTAAGACATAAGAAACAATTTTTTTATTCATTATCTCTAGCTTTTTGTTCCTTATCTGAAGTCAATTCCATACTACCACCTGTTATAAAGGTAATTTCCTCTTGAATAGCACTTTTTTCGGCGAACCCTAATTCAAGTACCCTTTCATTACCAATTTTGGGTTTCTTACTCTTATTTTATTATTTTCAAATGATTTGCAAAACAACTTCTAAAGAAATCCATCTTTGGGGAGCACTCTTCAGTAAGTGAGTTTTACAGCTTCCAAGTTTAGAATCTCTAACAACCCTTTTACATTCATTTTATTAGCCTATTATTAGTTTATTAGGCCTTATTTAAGTAATGTTAGCTATAGAATTGTAGACTACAAAAGCTGTATGCTCCACTCTAGGGAATGACCAGTTTTACATGAAATTCTGCTAATATTCCTTGAGAAAAGCTCCATATACCTGTTAAACAAGGAAAGCATGAATGGATAGGATTCGCCAGACACAATTACAAGTTTTATACAAAGTACTTCATGAGATTTTCAATTTTTTAAGGAAAAACTCCAATAATAAAACCAAGAGAATTAAGCGACATTATTTTTTATTTAAACATTCAGGTGTCATCTATACAAATTTCCGCTGAAATTTACTTTTATATTAAGAATAATATTGACAATGTAGAGTCAGCATAGCATACCGTCTCCCTGACACTCCGTCTCTTTTCTTATATTTGTCTCCCTCTCTAGAAACGAACTTTTTGGATATGACAACTGACACTGGATAATATATGAGATGGGTGCTGACGAATTTGTTGGATCTTGAAATCGCTCCAGTGGCAACACTGATCTATTTTATACTTCAGTTTGCAGGTAAGGTTACAATCAGTTTGGAAGGAGAAGTTTATATCGTAGTTTCTAATCCACTACCGAATACCCTGTCAGATTATGTTTATTGTGGTTTGCAGACCTTTTATTAATAGTAAAAATGTGTTTAAAGTTTTAATAAGGAAAGATTCTATTAGAAATGTTACAAACATTCTCAACGTAAATACTAACGTTACCAAAGATGTTATTCTTTTTAAATATGAAAATCCAAAATACTTTAAATATTTAAATTTGTTTGGAATCACACAATTCGGTTTTTGGTTGTATCTTTGTAATTTTTCTTATACAAGTCTGAGGGATGTCCCAGTGACAAATGAAAATTCAAAAAAGTTAGCATGGTGGCGAAGAATTAATCTTGGTGAAAACAAATATCGCAATACAATAGCAATTTTTTGTGCCCTAATCGGTAATGTAAAAATTGTATAATCTCAATTGATGGAACTTGTGTGCTTTAAAAAAAAAAAATAGATATCAAAACAATCGAGATTTCGAAAAATAAATCAAGATGTTTGAAAGTTAATTTACATTAACCACTTTCAGGTTATTTAATGTTAGCTGGTTCTTGGTTCTACACATTGAAATCTGTACGTTATCTGGTTTTAAGAAAAGGTGGTAATGCAGTCTCTTTTGTAACGTATACACCTTATGGACAAAACAGAATTATGGATGTACCATTAAATAAGGTTATAACAAAAATTTTCATTAAGTTTAAATTGAGTTACAAGATTTGTGTTATAAATTTTCAAACTTGTGTAGGTAAGTGCAGCCGAGAGCAGACATAATGCTAAAGTACACCTACCTATTAAGGTTCAGGGAAAATATCTGCACTATATGTTAGACATGAAGGGAGAATTCACTAATAAACAATTGTTCGATGCTACAGCTGGTCTTCGAAGGAAATTTTCATAAGTGGAAGATTAAAAAAAAAAAAATAATACCCATAAAAAAGTTAATGATAAAGTGTAATGTTTTTATTAAATAAATATTTCTTTATTAAACTAAATTTATTTCTTTAAATACCGTGGACAGTTCTGATCCCATCGAGACTGAAGATAGTTAAGCACGTAATGGTCTGAAAATCCGTTGGTTTTTCCCTTCGCAAATCAGAAAACCTTTAGGTCTCGTTGGATATGTACCTGTACTAATTTATGGCTAAAATGACAATCACTAATCATAGACTGCATAATGTAAGCCTTCCCGTACCAGAGTGCCTTCTACAAAAATAATTAACTATACATCTAAAGCATACTTGTGATACTTGCTGCCCAACAGTACAGCTACCTCATGTTGTAAATATATAATGTATATTTTACTTATCACATCGAAAGAAAAAACTTATTTCACCGAAAGACTACTTCTAGAAACGTAATTTCAAAACTAAACTCCAGCAATTAAGAAATAACAGGAAGTAAAAATGTTACCAAAAATATAAGTGATCCCTATCTAAAAGGAAACTAGAAAGATGACCAACTTGTAAAGTGTAAATAAACTATTGAAATATATTGATTTCCATGGGAAAACATATTAATTTCTCTTCTTTCTTTATGTTATAAAATTCTATTCTTTTCTTTACATGAAAATTTTCCAAAGTGAACATTAATTTAAGTTTTGGAAATTCCCCCCATGAAAATGAAAGAAATAAATTATAAATATAAAAATCTATTGGTTGCAAATAAGATAATGGACATTAAGATGCGAAAAATAGCCAAACTTTATTGCAGGTAATTAAAATAAATGTAAAAAAAAATCATGTATTAAAGTTAAATTAGTTAATAGTAAGATAATTTCTGTTAGAGAATTGGTTTGTGTGGGTTGGTTGCACTGTCAGATTCGGCTTCTGTAATAGCGGCAACTGGACAGCCCATTTTGTTACGTATTCGTTGTTTGGTGTTTTGGCAAGTCGATTGTGTACCGAAGCTAATTCATCGCAACTGCTTATCAAACAGGTAATCTCTTTCTAAACTTATTACTTCCCTTCAACATTTAACCTTTGAGTTTTATAAAACAATATGTAAGCTGTGAATTACACATCTTACCATTGAGTATGCAGTGGTCATCATTAAAACCATCATCTCAAATTGTTTGTTTTGGTGTTAGAAGTTTCTTGGATCTTAAATTTTTAAAGAAGTCAAGGCGATGTGGTTAAGCAGGTATATCTACCAGATATTTGTGATTTTTTGATTTTTTTGCTTCAAGTGTGAACTTGTTTTCTATTGATATCGTTTTGATGCTTCAAGTTTCTTTTTGCGCCAGTACGCTTTATATTTAATAATATCTTCCAATAATCCCTCATATTTGTATTGTGTTCCTACTTAATTAGATAATTAAGTCAACTCTACTAGCAAGCTATAAAGACTTGGAAGTAAGGCGCCCATGACCTCAGATGTTGATCACTTACACATTTTTAAAAAAAAGTCTGTAATGCTGATGAAAGTTGTCTATGCGGCCCCCCTCAGATAGAAGTATTGAATATAAATTGACTAATATTTAATTTAATTTGTAAGGATTATTTGTTTTATCAATAGAGTATCGAGCTTAGTGCACTTACTCCGAGATCCTGTCAGGAACTGAACTTTCTCAATCTTCGCAGATTCACTGCCGCCATATTCTCACACGATACTTCGCGATGCACTTAGCATCATCGATCAAGTGTAGTGGTCTTTTCCTTTTCCCATCTGATTTATTGTATAGCATATTTTAGATACTATGTCTACCTCCGTTATCTTCTCTCTGCTGCTTCTTAGTCTCAACTGGCTATTTTCATTCAGAAGTTCTATTGTGCTAAGTCTTGATCTAAAGTCTGGCGTAATTTTTATAGTTTTGAAGGATTTATTAAAGCGCCATTCTTGGTGTTGAATACGTGAGATGGTATTCCTGGTAGATTATTGTTTTTGGTGCTCCCCAGGAAGCATTCTATCGGCGTTAATCTCCACTTGGAAGTGCCACTAATAAGTTTGTTCGCTACATAAAGTAGGGGCAGTGTTTTGAGATTATAAATCATTTTAACTGTTTGGAGATTGTGTTTGTACCACCTCGTTATAATAGATGAAAAATACTGTTTAGGTAACCCTCCAGAAGCCAAAAAAATAAAAATAAATAATTAACTGCCTGGAAAACTTTAATTTTGAAAAGTGTATTATTAGTTTCACAATTTTTAACGATTCTTTGTGGTGCGGCGTTGAAAGTTTTCAAAACCTGAAATATACATCCAACATTCATCTGTGAGCCCTTATCTTAATTAAAAAAAACAAAAACAGTTGTTTAAGGAATACTCGTATCTGGAAGGAAGTGGCAATGGTTTGTTCTTTTCGCGGTTTTATAAATATGAAATTACTTGTCAAACATTCAATATCTAAGCAACATCCAGAACCTGGAGCATGCTACTACAAAAGTAAGTAGGGTGCTTCAATAAAAGTTGAAATTATTTATTTATTATTAATATTTAATTATACTGGTTAATGCTATTTTAGGTTTATCCCACATCGTGACTATTTTAGAGGTTTTCTAAAGTTTTACAAATATCAAAACAACTTACAAAACCATTTAAGTAACTTTGGAACGTCTAACTCAATGTCAAGGTGAAATTAAAAACTGATCTATAAAGAAAGTATCTTCTACATTAAATAATCCCTGCAAATTAGCCGAAACCAAATCTATAATTTCAGTACAAGGCTTGCTGTCTGAGAAGTTGGCTGATTTTCTTTCGCATTGGAACAACCAGATCTAGATCTGAATTTCAGGAAGCTGGGTTTTGTTCTTCTTCCGCTTTACTTTCCTGTGTCTCTCTCTGTTTCTTAGTTAAAAGTTTTAATTTTTTTCGAAAATACTCCTACTATTTTCTCTAATTTTTGTAAATAGATTAAATTCATGTAAAACTAGATCGTGTATTTGAATGCATTGTCTAGGAAACTTCGTTTTTGGTACAGTTCTAAGGAAGTGGGTGCCCGCTTCAGGAGATTTCTGTTTAATTTACTGTTTTACTAAAATCTAGATAATATTAGTAAGAATTAGGGTTTTAATTTTTAATTGAAGAAAATATAAGTTAGTACCTTGAAATTAGTTTAAGAGATGAGATGGTCGTCTATGTTTATTGTCTCATATTTTGGTCATCAACCGGTTCCGTGTGTTTTTATTTTTTTCTAGATACCTAAGTAACATTGTCACCTCGAACTTAGTGAGTCTGAATGAATACTACTTAAAACGCTTTTGTAACTTTTATTTTTATACATTTCAGAGAAATAAAAATGGACGAAGATGGTGATAATGTGGCTCCACCAGCTACGAAAAATGATGCGATGTCTGTAGAGAAGATATATCAGAAAAAATCTCAACTGGAACACATTTTACTGCGACCAGACACGTATATTGGTAAACGTTTTTTTTTTTTTAAATTTAGCTTGAAAAAAATATATTTATTTTCATTTTATTGAGGTTATATTTTTGTTTTTTTCAATTAGGTTCCGTTGAGCCGGTCACCGAACAGATGTGGGTTTACGATACAGAGACTGAGTCAATGGTACAGAGAGAGATTTCCTTTGTTCCTGGACTTTATAAAATATTTGATGAAATTTTGGTTAATGCGGCCGACAATAAGCAGCGAGATCCTACAATGAACTGTATTAAAATTACTATCAATCCGTAAGATATCTGTTCTTTTCTTTTTTTCCTGCTCTCTTTTTTAAACTTATATTAACAATTAAAAAAAATGACTTTAGTACACTTGATGGTAAAATTGTATGTGTGTGTTTTTCTTTATAGGGAGGAAAATGTTATATCCATTTGGAACAATGGCCAAGGGATTCCAGTGGTCATGCATAAAGATGAGAAAATGTTTGTCCCAACAATGATTTTCGGTCACTTGTTGACCTCATCTAATTACAATGACGAAGAAGAAAAAGTGACAGGTGGTAGAAATGGTTACGGTGCAAAACTGTGTAATATATTTAGTACCAAATTCACTGTGGAAACTTCGACAAAAGAGTATAAGAAAGCATTTAAACAGGTAAAATTTATAGATAATTTTCTTTTTTGTTCTGTATCTTAACACTACGTTACTGCTGTAAGATGTATGATTTGGCTACACGTTTTCTATTTCCTATAATGAAAAAATTGCTGAAACTCACAAGCGACTAAACCTAGCCCTAAGCGGAAATGGAAAGAAGATTAATTTTCACTAATTTCCTTTCGTAAGGGGAAGTATTGTAGCTGGATAGGTTTTTCGTAAATCAGTTTTCACAGGAAATGCCTTAAATGTAGGCGCCAAGGGTTAATTCTCTTAACTTGGGATGTGAAGTATGATGTTAAGATTATCACTTTAATTGGAATCTTATTCAACTCAACTCAGCTCAACTGTGGCACTAAGGCCCGTGTAGGGCCTTGGCTTCCGCCAGTACCTCACCCCAAAGCCTCTCTATCCAAAGCCTTCCTTCTCCACCTGTGGACAAGTGGTGACAAGCACACGGCGGTACTGTCGATACCATTTGGCTCGTTCGTGCGAACGGACACCATTGTTATCATCATCATCATCTCTCCTCCATAAATCACACATTAGCCAGGAGGATTGGGTGGGAAGATCAAGTACAGCCGTCCTCCTATTCTTTCTATACTGCCTGCCATCTTGGACACGTTCCATCATTCTGAAGCCATTTATTATTATTATTGATTGTACAATATTGCAAGCAATTAATTTTTGGAACATGGTCCCCGCGTTGTAAAACGGGATAATAAGATCTTTTTGGGATTGTGCCATATATTTTTTTTGTGGAATTAGATTTGAAATGCCATTGCTAGGATTATAAATGATTTCAATAAAGTTTTCAATGACTCCTGGGAGATCATTTTAGTCGTCGAAAGCTCCTTTTCTGTGCACTGTGCTAGGTCCATCGTCTTAAGATAATTAATCACTTACGATTTTATGATTGCATTGAGAGGAACTCCTATAAATGTTTATTCTCAGCTCAACTCAACTGTGGCACTACAGCCCGTGGCCTCCGCCAGTACCTGACCCCAAGCCTTCCTTCTCCACCTGTCTTACATCTAGTTCCCGGAGATCCTCTTCCACATCGCACATCCAACGCAGCCTAGGTCTCCCTCTCGGTGTCTACTGCCTCCAGGGTGACCCTCCAGCGGCGCTCTTCGTGGTGCTCTCTCACTCTCCCATCCTCTGTACATGTCCCACCCAACGCACAACCTTCCCTGCTTGACGACGAACGACTAAATCCTCTTCCCCCGTATATAACTCTCTTAACTCCGCGTTTTTTCCGGCACCTCCAGACTCGCATCTTGGCACACTGGTCCATAGATCGCCTTCCAATACTTTTCTTTCCTTTGCGGTTCAATTTCGATTCGTCTACATGCCTCAACGTCCCCGAGTCTGAGCCGTACCATACAACGGGTCTAAGGACTGACTTGTAGATCGTCAATTTGGGGCTTTCTTGAAAGAGATATATTATAGAATGTCCGCCTTAGCGCTACCAGGACACCTATTTCTGGCCAATATTGTACTTTCTATATCTGGGCTGACCTCATTTTTGTTAGTGAAAACAGCTCCTAGATATTTAAATTCACTAACACCCTCAAACCCTGAAACATCTTGCTCGCCGTGTTGTGACCAATATTTATTTCTAATTACCTTCGTCATAATTGGTTACCCAGCAAGTCATTAAATAAGTAAAATAAAATGTTCCAGACGTGGAGAGATAATATGGGCAAAGCGGAAGATGTAAAAATTAAAGAATCGTCAGAACAAGATTACACTAAAGTTACTTTTAGTCCTGATTTATCAAAATTTAAAATGGAAAAATTAGACAAAGATATCGTTGATTTGATGTCAAGAAGAGCTTTCGACGTAGCAGCTTCTACAAGAGGAGTAAAAGTTTTCCTTAATGGAACCAGATTACCTGTAAGTAGAATATAGTAAGTAGTTCTGATTAACTTTATCTTAATTGTAATAGCATTCTAATTAAAGTTTATTTTTCTATAGGTAAAGAATTTCAAGGATTATATTGATTTGTACATTAAAGATAAATCAGACGATGCAGGAATCCCATTAAAAGTAGTTCATGAAAGTGTGAGCGACAGATGGGAAGTTGCTGTTACTATTTCCGAAAAAGGTTTTCAACAAGTGTCATTCGTGAACAGTATAGCCACTACAAAGGTGAATTTCCCCTTTTAATATCTTTCCGAAACTCATTAGTTTGGTCAGTTGTCTTAGGAAGGTGAAAGCCATATTGTGCAGGGATTTTGACTTCCTGCGAAATAACTCCAACCGAACAACACATCTCAAACTCTGAAAATTCCAATCAACTAAGACAGTGATGGCGAACCTATGACCCCGCGGGTCAGACACTGGACACCCGTGCAAGCTTTTTCGCTGACCTACACAATTGCTATAGGCAACCATTTGGTTTTTTACGCGGGTTGATTTAGAATTTTTCTAATTGTGGTGGATAATTTATATTCTATCTGTATTTTTTTCAATCACGCATTGACACAAAAGCAATTTAAATGTTATCTATAACCTTTAGTTTGATCATTACAGTTCTAAAAACGCAAATGACGACAAATGCTTTTGTAGTATTTGAAATAAAGCAAAAGTGTTTACAAAACATCAAATAAAACGTATAATTTTACTCATATTTTGTTTGTTAAAAAAAATCGACAACCCAAAGCAAATAACCATATTTAGATTTTTATTCAGATAAAACACACTTTTGTAAGGTTATGTTTGTAAAAAGAGACTTCCATAGCCACTTGTTTCGTCCCGTTTTACCCGTTAAACCAACTGAATTTGAAAGATGTTTAGTTTTGAAAATAACAGTTTAAAATTTTTAAACTTAACTCTTGTGCAAATGGGCATTAGTGACCCAAGAGCTAGTACTAAAAAAAAAATGAACAAAATTTGACCCATGTCTCAAAAAGGTTCGCCATCCCTGTTATGCAGCATATATTTTTGGCCCAAAGAGATGATGTAATTGGCGTATATTGGGCGTGCCACTATGATTCTTCCAATTAGAGTCATATTATGCTTGATTTTTAGGGCATTTCCGCCAAAATAGAGTATTTCTTGTCCAAATTTAACGGAGAAGGGTATAGAAAGCTAGAAAAAATAAGAATCTTTCGTCTGCTTTTGAGTTCTGTAAAGATAAGGAATAAGCTTGCCATGCCCATCTTTCTACCTAGTTCCAGAAAAGGTAGGGCGAGATTCTGAAATGTAGATTGCTGGAACGATATTCTAAAAGTCGGTCTACATTTCTTACATATGCAGATTATATCGATGATGAGTAGGTTGTTCAGTCTAATGTATCGTTTTTAACCAGTAAAGCGTGTTTGACGTGTATTCACATTGTGAAAAATATAAAATTGCCATTAACTATAAAAATTCAAAATTTTAATAAAATACAATAAGAATATTATTTGGTGGTAAGTTTCCTTTATCTTACCGATAGAACTGCGGTGGGAGCCAGCCAAATGATAAATGGTTGGTACATGTTTGGTCTCCGCATTAGAGATTGGGGAATTACGCACACAGATAGGAGCTCTCAACCCTTGAGCGATGCCTTTTTACCTTAGATAGAGGTTCAGACCTCAGTACGAGCATGATTTCATTTTGCACAGAAGTCAAAGGTCTTTTTCTTGTAAAAGCTCTTGCGTCCATAGTTAACTGGAGCAATGCATGGAGAATTCCTCAAACTGCTTATAATATAATAACTGGCATTTTATTTAGAGAATACCTATTTATACTAAGCATAACTGTGAATGAATATTTCTTAAGTTTAGGTTATACAAACTAAACTATACCATTTTCAGGGAGGCCGCCATGTAGATTATGTGGCCGATGCACTTTGCAAACAGTTGTTAGAAGCGATTAAGAAGAAGAATAAAGGCGGAATGACCATTAAGCCTTTCCAAATTAAGACCCACATGTGGCTTTTTGTTAACTGTTTGATAGTCAACCCAACTTTTGACTCGCAGACAAAAGAACATATGACATTACAAGCAAAAAATTTTGGCTCTAAATGTTCTTTATCGGAAAAATTTATGAATCAGGTATTCTTATTTTTTAAAATAATTTTTTTGCTAGAAAAATTAAATTCAGTATTATAATTTGAATGAAATAATTATTTAAAGGTAGCAAAAAGTGGACTGATTGAACAAATTCTAACATGGGCCAAATTTAAAGCGCAATCAATTTTAGAAAAAGCTGCTGGTGGGAAGAAAAAGTCTAAACTTAAAGGTACATATATATATTATATACATATATAATATATAAACTATATAATATGTATACATATACATATATACATATACATATTTATGCTCGCTGATGTCCTTAAGATGTTATACACGCTCCAACCCTCATGCAATTCGAACAAAATACTTATTATTATTTTAAAGGGTTTCATTTCTATGTAATTATAAGGTTTTTCTTTTTCTTAGCAATCACCTGACATATTGTGAATGTTTCTTTTTTTTTAGGCATACCAAAACTAGATGATGCTAACGACGCTGGCACAAAACATTCTTTGTCATGTACTTTAATATTGACAGAGGGAGATTCAGCCAAAGCGTTGGCTGTTTCTGGATTAAGTGTTATCGGTAGAGATAAATACGGTGTGTTCCCATTGAGGGGTAAATTGCTTAATGTTAGGGAAGCATCACATAAACAGGTCAGTTTTGATATTATACGAGGGTCGTTTGAAAAGTCCGTGCAAAAATAAAAACTACTTAATTTTTTGGGGTAAACCATTTTTATTTTTCAACATAGTCTCCTTTTAGGCTTATACACTTCGTCCAACGCTGCTCTAGTTTGTTGATCCCTTCCGAATAATAGGATTTGTCCAAGTCTGAAAAATAGCCATTCGTTTCTGCAATCACCTCCTCGTTTGAATAAAATCTTTTTCCCGCCAGCCATTTCTTCATATTGGGGAACAACTAGTAGTCCGAGGGAGCCAAGTCTGGAGAATAGGGGGGATGTGAAACGAGTTGGAACCCTATTTCCATTAATTTTGCGACCACAACTGCTGAGGTGTGAGCTGGTGCGTTGTCGTGATGGAAAAGGACTTTTTTGTGGGCCAATCGTGGGCGTTTTTCTTGCAGCTCGGTTTTCAAACGGTCCAATAACGATGAATAATATGCACCTGTAATAGTTTTACCCTTTTCCAGATAGTCGATGAGGATTATTCCTTGCGAATCCCAAAAGACAGTCGCCATAATCTTTCCGGCCGAAGGAACGGTCTTCGCCTTTTTTGGCGCAGATTCCCCCTTGGTAACCCATTGTTTAGATTGTTCTTTGGTCTCAGGAGTGTAGTGATGTATCCATGTTTCATCCACAGTGACGAAACGACGCTTAAAGTCCTGCGGATTCTTCTGGAACAGCTGCAAACCGTCCTTGCAACACTTCACACGATTTCGTTTTTGGTCAAGCGTGAGCAATCGCGGCACCCATCTTGCGGATAGCTTTGTCATGTCCAAATGTTGATGCAAAATATTATGTACCCGTTCATTCGAGATGCCCACAGTACTAGCAATCTCTCGCACCTTCACTCTTCTGTCATCCATCACCATATCATGGATTTTATCAAATGATTTCTGGAGTAGTAACCTCAACAGGGCGTCCAGAACGTTCAGCGTCACTTGTGCCCATATGGCCACTCCGAAAATTTTGAAACCACTTATTAACTGTTCTAATCGAAGGTGCAGAGTCACCATAATGTTTATCAAGCTTCTCTTTAGTCTCCTGAGGCGTTTTGCCTTTCATAAAGTAGTGTTTAATCAACACACGAAATTCTTTTTCGTCCATTTTTTGAAAATCACTCGACTTCCTCGATTCAAACGAATGCCAAACACAAAGAAATAGACCGATCTGGCTGAAACTTGGTGTGTGTTCTTCCAAGAGATGCTACTAACTAAACATAACCTCGATACGCGCCAGTAGTGCTATCTCTCTGACTTTGCACGGACTTTTCAAACGACCCTCGTATTTGTTATATATATTGTATTTTTTTGATCCTTTTTATTGTTGATACTCTGTTTTTCGATGCAAATTTTATTTACGTACAGATTTTAGAAAATGCCGAAATCAACAATATAATGAAAATCATGGGTCTGCAATATAAGAAGAAATACGAAACTAGAGAAGATATGGAAACGTTGCGATACGGCAAAATGATGATCATGACTGATCAAGATCAGGTTAGCTTTTTATTTTATTTATATACATATATAAATTCTCTTTTACCCAGAATTTTCGATATATACATATCGATTATAAAATCGATTATTTTTTACAAAGGATTTTTGTATTGTATTCCAAGAATGCGTGAGATAGTTTTACCAATTCTAGATTTGATGTTATTGTAAATAAAAAAATTAAACTCTTTTAAAAAATGATTTAGCTTCGTCCGTTTTTGTTATTGTCTAACGTCTTTTGTTTTGTACTTTTTCTCCGACATTTCGACAAGCTTTGTCGGTCATCTTTTAGATAGAGTATTTCAGAGAATTTTACAATCAAATAAAGTAATAAAGAAATTAGTTGATAGTCATTCATATTGTGAATGTTAACAGAGAAAATCTCGAACTCAAATTTGAGTAAACTCAAATTTACGTTTCTTCATAAATTTGGCCTCTTTTCTCTCTCTCTCTCTCTCTCTCTTTTTTTCTTTTTTTATACGAAGTTTGTTTCATATAAGAAAACTTTCATGAGAATTCTTAGAAAACTGCGAACATATGTATTGCATCAAATTGAACACTTAGAACTATTTCCGCTTCTATCAAGCAACTGTTTCTTAGAAAACCAAGTTTTCACTCATTTCTTAAAAACAGATATATTCCGATTGGTTTTTTTTAATATTAAAAAAAAACGTATGCTCTATTTCAGGACGGATCACACATTAAAGGGTTGATTGTCAATTTTATCCACTACAACTGGCCTTCACTAATCAAAATGCCATTTTTAGAAGTATTTATTACACCAATTATAAAGGCAACTAAGAGAAATGAAGTAATTTCATTTTATTCTATACCAGAATTTGTAGAGTGGAAAGCGGAAGTGGCTAATGTAAATAGTTATAACATCAAATACTACAAAGGTGACTTGATATGTATCTATAATTAATTGCTTTAAGTAGGAAATAGCAGAATTGGTAGCATGTATGATGTAAACTAGTCTGCTAAGGAGGAAAACAATAAATACCTCATTCAAAGGCCTAAGAGTAGGGGAGGCTAGTGATACTGAGGGTCGTGAATTTCCTTCGTAAAGTTCTATTTCATTTCAAAATACGGCCATATCACTTACACATTATTTTCACAAGAGTTAAATTTATAACTGAAATATTGTGTTTGAAGAAGAAATGGTCATCTTTGAAGAAGATCAATTTCTTTTTTGTTCCTGGGTGAGAGGATCTTGGGTTTTCTTTTAAAACTTTTTTCTAGGCCCTCCCAATCTGTACATCGTAACATCTGCTTTCATTGTACTAGTAAGAAATTTATTATCATTTACATCCAGGTTTGGGAACCTCCACTTCTCCGGAGGCAAGAGAATATTTTAGCAATATGGAACGGCATAGGATTAAGTTCAAATATAGTGGCCCAGAATGTGATCAACATATCATAATGGTACGTTTTATTCTTGTTATTTGGTACGTTTTTTAATTATTTGTTCTTTAATTTTATGTTAGTACAACGCTTCTTTTATTTTTAAACAAGACAGTAAAAATTTTAAATTTGTTGATGATTATTATACTCTTTTTAATTTTTTTTTTTTTTTTTCAAGGCTTTTAGTAAAAAATGTGTAGAACAACGTAAAGAATGGTTAACGAATTGGATGACGGATAGAAAGCGGCGTAAAGATTTAGGCCTACCGGAAGAATATCTCTATACAAAAGATACGAAATCCATTACTTTTAAAGATTTTATAAATAAGGAATTAGTTTTGTTTTCAAATATGGACAACGAACGATCCATACCTAATGTGGTTGATGGTCTGAAACCAGGTTCCAGAAAGGTTAGTTATCATTTTGATTCGCTTTATCAGCTGATTAATTCGTTAAAAAAAAAAATTCCTACATTTTTATTAATCGATGATTATTGATATTATTTATGATTGGTTATAAATCTATTATAACATCGATTTATTTTCTGCCCCTTTTTTTTTTATAGGTTTTATTCACGTGCCTTAAACGAAACGACAAACGTGAAGTAAAAGTAGCCCAATTGGCTGGATCGGTGGGGGAACACTCTGCTTATCACCATGGTGAACAGTCATTGATGACCACTATTATAAATTTAGCACAAAATTTTGTAGGATCTAATAATATTAACTTATTGCAACCAATTGGACAGTTTGGTACTAGATTACAGGGCGGCAAGGATGCTGCCAGTCCGAGATATATTTTCACCATGCTCAGGTAAATTTTTTTTTAATAACTGTTAGAACAACAATACACATTTAAAGTTCTCTCTTGGGCGCCACAAGAACATGTTAAATTTTCTTAAGTTGTATCTGCTTATAAATTCTCTGTTTGGGCTTGGATGTTATTTTATTCATAAATATGGCATAAATTTTGTGTTTTCTATTCACGACAAAGTTCTAATGGAAGCTATTTTAAGAAATAATCAGTTTTTTTTTTTTGTACGTCACTGTTGTTAATTTTTAAAGCTGCGATGATAAAGTTGAATGCAGACTATGGGGAAAAAAAGCCTGCGTCTGCTGTACAATTACGTCTAGTTTCCATTTTTATATTCAATCTATCATTTTATCTAATTTTTTAGTTTTATTATTTATTTAGTAATTTACAATCTGTATATGTACATACATGTATACAATCAGTAAATATGGAGAGAGTGATGAACTGGTGCGGGAAGAGCAGGAGGAGAGAAACTACCCAGCGGTAGCACTCTACATTTTATCTAACGAAGTTTAAATTTTATTTGTAACTCTTTTTAAAGTAGAAAGCCGTTTTTCCACTGTCACCAAAGCTTGATTCATCAGTTTGGTTTAGAAAATTTTATTTCTATTATGTTTCTATCGATTAGTATACTTTCAAACAGAGTAAGGGAGGTTATATGCATGTTATAATGTTTGTAAACAGTAAAATAACTTAGTGAAAACTTCCTATGTGTTTGAGATTTCTAATATTTTTCATTGACTTTATTTTATTGATTTTTTCATTTTAGAAAACATATATAAATGCACCTTTGAGCCCAATTACATTTTTTTTTTGTCAAAAATCATTGTAAATATTCTATTATTTAATTTACAGCTGAAAAATTGGTTTTTAAAATTTCATTTTTAGCCCTTTGACGCGACTGATTTTTCATCCGCACGATGATCCCCTATTGAGGTATCAACGAGACGATAATCAAAGAATAGAACCAGTATGGTATTGTCCAATCATACCAATGATATTGGTTAATGGTGCCGACGGTATTGGTACTGGCTGGATGACCAAAATACCTAACTATAATCCTAGAGAGATAATGGAGAATTTGAAGCGTATGATTAACGGTACAGAATCTCTGATTAATCTGGTAAGTTTTCAGGCCCATAATTGGGCCTTCTACTAAATTTGTTTTTGCCAAACAACATCAGTTATAGTGTCATCAAAATCTGTTGAGAAAAGTAGTATCTCTATAATAAAAAAGTAAATTTGTTTTGTACAGTGTTATTCTCTGACTTTAAAACGGTTACATTTACCTAAAACTATTTTTAACCTGAATCTAAAGTTAATTTCATATTCATAAATTTAAAAAAATAGTAAATAATATTTTAAAAAAATTATATACATTTATATTTGAGCCGTTTATTTTGAAAGTGGCCTAACTCCATTTATCTTCAAATCTAAATATTTAAGGGTTTGCGTTTCAATGAATTTAAAAATATACGTATAGGATACTAATGAGTCATACTGCTTAAGTGTATCTAAGGGTGTTAAATTTATAGTTCCTATTAAAATAGTGGCAATTATTAAGTGAATAATATGCGTTTTCTTATCAAGAATGGAGTTAGGCCACTTTCAAAATTAACATCCAGATTCATTATAAAATTTGAAGGTGCCCAAGTCCATTCAACATAATTTAAGATGCTTCAAATTGAAATAAAACCATACTTAATTTATTTTACATATCTTTAAAACTATTTCTTCTTCACTATCTGAACTAAATGGTCTTCTTCTGTTCTTCCCCATGGGTGATATAATTTCTAAAATTTAATATCAATTTTAAGTTTTATATTAATTAAACGCACTGGTTATACAACTAACGCAATTGTCCAAAAACTGAGGTTAACTTGTTAAATACTAATTAATTAAAATTGCTGCCTTCTGACATTATCAATAATATATTATTATCTTGATTTAAGTATAAATGGAGTTAGGCCACTTTCAAACTACACGGTTCAATTATTGAACTAACTCTAAAAACTTGTGTCAATAATTTATCGTATTTGCTCGGAATATGAGCAGCCTGAAATGCTTTACTGATAAATAACAGGAAGTTGTACATGTAACCATGGCAACCGGAAAAAATTGACAAATGGAGTTAGGCCACTTTCAAAATAAACGGCTCATTTGTTCCCTAATTTAACTATTCTTTAAGAAATCAATAGACTTGTTTGTGATTTATTCTTATGACTTAATTTATTTGTAAAAAAATGTTAATGTTTTTAGAAACCTTGGTATAAGAATTTCAAAGGTGACATAGAGCATCTGATAGATGGCAAGTTTGTAGTGTCCGGAGAAGTAGGCATCATCAATGATGAGAAAATAGAAATCACAGAACTACCAATAGGCACGTGGACACATCCTTATAAGGAAACAGTATTAGAGCCAATGCTGAACGGTACAGATAAACAGCCTGCAACTATAACGTAAGTATTTTAGTACTTCGTATAAAACTGGCAAGAAAATATTTTAGTCATTTTTTTTATGTAAATGAACATCTGTTTGTCAAACCGTAGAGATTTCAAAGAATATCACACTGATACCACTGTGAGGTTTGTCATCAGCTTATCGTCGGACAAATTGTACAATGCGGAGAAAGATGGATTACATAAACTTTTTAAAATACAGACTACCGTTAGTTTATCTTCAATGGTAAATATTAGCGCTTGCGCTGTTATCCTGATTTTATAAAATTTGTTTTATTTATTTAATTGAAAACGTGGTACTATTATTATTATCATTATTCTCTGTTTTTAGTGTGCATTTGACAGACATTGTTGTCTAAAAAAATACGATGCAGTTAGTGAAATCATGAAAGAATTTTTTGATTTACGACTGGAATATTATGTAAAGAGAAAAGCATATCTTGAGGGTATGTTACAAGCAGAAGCTGACAAACTGAGCGATCAGGCCAGGTAAGAATGAGGAGATATCTCTTAGTTTATAGGGGCCATCTGAATTTTCAGCGAACCTTTTAGGAACTCAACTTTTAGATTTATCTTTTCTTTTTTTTTTTTTTTTTTTTTTTTTCTTTTCGAAGTCTCTGATCCAACACCTTGGAATAGTTTATAAGAGAAGCTTGACTTCCATTTATAAAGCTTCTTTTTTAGTTATCCCCGAATGTGAGAGAAATTATTGGTGTATGCATGTAAACAGCCATACGATCATAGTGCAGGAGTGTTGATATTGATGTGCTATTTGACAGCTATAAGACATAAAAAATTTTGTACAAAACGTACATAAAATTATTTTTTTTTCGGAAAATAGAATAATAAAACGCCAAGAATCTTCCTGAATTATTTTCCTTTGTTCTATATTTTTGTTTTTATTATTAGGTTCATCATAGAAAAATGTAATGGAACGCTTGTAGTTGAAAACAAGAAGAAAGTAAAACTGATTGAGGAATTACTTAAAAGAGGGTACAGATCTGATCCAGTGAAGTATTGGAAAGCGAAACAAGTACGAGAAGGCGAAATGGTAATGAAGCATGAAATATATCTTTAAATTAATAATTATAATTTTGAATAAAGCGATGAAGCTAATTTTCTCTCTCTCTTTCTGTCTCATATTTCAGCAATTACTTATGATTAGTCACAGTCCACAACCGGAAATAATCACTAATCTTCTAAACCAATTTTTTTTTTGTTCAGGACGAAGAGGAAACCCCAGAAAGGAATGAAGATGCTGAAGCTGCAGAAGAAGAAACAGCTGTACAAGGAGCTGCAGATTTTGATTATCTACTAGGCATGACAATGTGGTCGTTGACACTAGAAAAAAAAGAAGATTTGATCAACAAGAAGAATATAAAGATAGCCGAATTGGGTGCACTGAAATTAAAATCTGCTGGAGATATATGGTTGGATGATCTTGACGCTCTTCATAAAAAAGTAAGTAAATTTATTATAGTTCCACATATGTTCCTTATGAATATAAACTATTAACGTATATATATATTATACTGACGACAAAACAGTGTAATAATACAGAATTAGCTCTTTAGAAGGGAAATTCTGGCACTCTGATGAAAACAAAATAGAAAATTTTCTCGATTATAATTCTTTTCTTACTAAGTAAAAATCAACTTTTTGATACTATTTTCTCTTATTATTGGTGCAAAAAAATCACACTCAATTAAAATCAACTGTGTAATGCCCAACTTTACCTCACTAGTGGGGAAAAATTCACATTAGTGTCACTTTCCTCACTAGTGAGTGAAAATACTTTATTGTGCTTCCTTGATATAAGAAGTTTTGTTATTAAATATTTTCTGTAAAACTTTAATAAGCTTATTTAACGTAACTAGTGAGGAATTGTAGAAAAAGGTAAATCATTTTTTTCTGCAACCATGTAGGAATGTTCTCATTACTCAATTAAAATCAGCTGTGTAATGCCCAACTTTACCTCACTAGTGGGGAGAAATTCCCATTAGTGTCACTTTCCTCACTAGTGAGTGGAAAAACTTTATTGTGCTTCCTTGATATAAGAAGTTTTGTTATTAAATATTTTCTGTAAAACTTTAATAAACTTATTTAACGTAACTAAATAATTAAAAAAACGAATATTAAAAAAATAAAATAAAAATTGAAAGAAATATAGAAATAAAAATAATATTTTAATAAATAATTAGATATTTTTAATTATAACAGTTAAAAAGGTTATGGTGTTACCTTATAGAAATTTAAAGTGGATTCTAGTGATGCCTGTTTAGTTTTTTTTTTTTTTTTTAGATAATAACCCTAATGGTTGCAGAAAAAATATAATATTTAACTCGAGTGTAAAGTATTTTCCTCACACTCGGCAATTTGCACTTGCACTAGCCTCGCTTCGCTCGCTCGTGCCTGCAAACCCTGCCTCGTGTGAGGAAAAGTACTACTTTCCGCACTTGTTAAATAAATAATTATTTCAGTTAGACGAAGTTGAGGAAAAGGAACGTCAAGAAGAATTAGCTAATATGTCCGGCCAAGGAGTTCCTGTCAAAGGAAAAGGAAAGGGAGCAACGTTAGGGAAAAAAAAGGCAGCGTTAGCTAAGGAAGTGTTGCCATCTCCGATTGCTCGTCGAATTGCTCCGGAAATTGGTGAAGATATGAAGAAAAAAGCGGAAACGGCCGTTAGATTGAAAGAAAAAAAATTGAAAGGCCCAACGGTTAGTTTTTTTTGCCTTGTTTGGAATTTAATTTAATTCATTTATGCTATTTAGCTTAGTCGAACGTCTTTTGTTATCTTTAGAAAAAAGAAAGAAAGGAAGCAGGTGAAGATGGCAAAGATAAGTTCGATTTAATTGAAGAAGGAGTTCAAAAGGCGACTAAGAAAGTTAAAAAAGGTAAGCTACTTTTTTTAGATAATTAAAAATGTTTTTATTATTACAAAATTTAAAAGACCCTCTCTCATCACATGCATACATTTTCTCGTTCTATGTATAAAGAGTTGAAACAAGTTAAGAGTACGGCCGGTAGTAAAAAGAGTCCAAAGAAAAAGAAGAAGAACCCATGGGATTCATCAAGTGAATCTGACACTTTTCACTCTGATGATTCCATGCCAAACGTACAAGAACTGGTACCCGAGAGGAAGGTAGCTAGAAGAAGTGCAGGTGAGCTATAATGAATGAGTTTTTACTCCTTAAATGCGACTATAACGTAACTGCTATGCTCTAGACACAGTAAGCAATTATGGATAACTTTCTTAGACATTGAAACAAATTTTTGTTATTTTTGTTCACACAGTTGTACATACGTAAAACGCACTTAACCCTAGAAAACGAGACAAGGCTGTGTCATACATGACACCTACTTTTTTTTTTTAGTTTCAGCGCATGCGAAAAATGGTAGGACAGCCCTTTCGCGTTCAGTACCCTAGTTATATGTATCTTTTGCAACCTTTAGGCTGGAAACATAGTGGAGCGGCGAGCAAAGCGGCGATGATAGCGAAGAGCAAAGCGGCGAAATCAAACGCAAGTAAACATATGGGACCGCGCATAGTGGCGAGCAAAGGGAAGATAGAGCAACGCTATCTATAGAGCGTAGAGCAAAGCGTTATGACATGTTTGATTTCTTCGCTCTCATCGCGCTCAATTTTTAAAGGTTATTGTTCAAAGGTTATGGATATTGATACATTTATTGGTTTAGTTTGTTTAAAGAAACCTCTGTGGGACCATAATATTTGCGAAGCTACAATAGTTTTTAATAATTAATAGTTAAAATTAATTAACAATTAGTAGTTAATGGAGAATTCAGGTAATTTTTGCTACATTTAATTTGGTTCTCAATTCCTTAATGCTAACTTTCATCTAAATACTAGGCAAAATTAAATTACATTTTCACGTCCTACTACTTCTGATCAGAACGAATTCTCCAATCCTTCTTCTGTAGCGTCGTACTACTCCAGTTTTTTAGATGAACAACATTAATTTACGACAAATCATGGAGTAGTGATTTAATAATTTTTTATTATTTTTTTTAATTGACTAATTTCTTTTTATCTGCGTATATTTCTATTTTTTTATTTATTTTTTTCTAACCTTAAAGTAACTGCTAGGATTAATGGGGTTACACAGATTTGTATTTAGTTAATTTTTCTATATTGTGCCTAACTTTTGTTGTGAGTTGTATTATTCAAAAACAATAAAATTTGATTTTGATTAATGGGGTTACACTGGGCTAGTATGTAATCAAATGTTGATATAGACATTCGAAAATACGCATGAAACTTGCCAGTATGCTCCCGAAGTTGTTGGTAAAAGTGATGAAATTCACCAAGTTCATTTCTAGACTTATTTATGTCATGTACAATGCAGCTCCTGCTTCTAAGCTGCTGCAAATACTAAATTTTCAAGGAAGAATTTTCATATATAAATCGTTCCTCCATCCTGTTTCGTCGAAAGGAGAACGCGTCTAAACTCGTCACTATGTGCACGCGATTCTTTGCTCACCGCTCCACTATGTTTCCAACCTTAGGGGCTTTTTTAAAAAGAAAAATTTTTAAGAGTACAATTTTTATTATAATATTAATAGTTCATAAAACAACAGTTTCAAAAAGATATGGGGGGAAGGGGAACTTCGCCACGTAGGACTGATGCGGAACTGATAACGGGCTGAGCAGAACTGAACTTAGACAGCGTTTGGGCAGAACTGGCTGGCCTGGTCGGAGTGGAAGTATTTATATGTTATAAGGTGGCTGTTATCAAAGAGAATAGGTATGCGCTGAGTCTAGAGGTTTGGTGTATAAAACTCCATCTTATTCAGTCTTTAATAAACTAAGTGGGAAGGTCATTTTTACCGCGCTTTCCATTACGCGGTTTTTGAAGTTATTTTGCTGGTTTCTCCTGGTAGGTGTCCATACTTGGGACACTGCCTTGTTGACAATACTTGCTACTTGCTACATTTTCATGATTGTGTGGTTGATAGATTTGATTTTTCTCATACAGTGATTCCATTTTTTCATTCTACGAGGGGGGGCACTATTTATATTTTGAGCCTAATAATAAAAAAAAAACAGTAATTTGTCATTGAAAATGACTTTATTATTTTTCAAAATATTCTCCTTTATGATCTATACACTTCTGCATACGTTCGAACCACTTGTCAAAGCATTTTTTTCCATTCCGCTTGAGACACCTCCAAAACATGGTTTTTGTGAATGTATCAACGGCTTTCTTCTGCCGACGAAAATCGTTGTCCACGTAATTTATTCTTGACGTTCGGAAACAAAAAGAAGTCATTTGGTGCGAAATCAGGACTGTACGGCGGATGAGCCGATTTAATTCGATTTTTTGAGTGCACAAATAGTCGGTTGTTAGACGAGATGTGTGACAGCTGGCATTGTCTTGATGAGGAATGATCCGACGGCGCTTGTTTGTTTTCCTAATTTCATCGAATACTTGCGGCAAACAAATGTTTGTGTACCATTCAGAATTGACCGTTCTACGTTCCTCTGAAGGCACTATTGTACCCAGTGTTGCCAAGGCTTAAAATATAAGTAGTGCCCCTCGTAATTTGGATGTTTTTTTGATTGTAGTACATTTTTATCTTTATTATTTTATTTATTTGTATTTGTATGCGTTTGGCAAATGAATTTCATAAAAAATGACATCTTTTTGGTTTGTCATATCATTTACTCATATCACATCTATTTATTCACATGAGATATACTTCTAATTCCAATAAATGGTTGATTTAACCCCGTAAGGGTTGAAAAAATGAAATAGTTGAGGTATACTTGCTAAATATGCCTCATGACCACAGCCTTCTAGTCGTTCTAGGGTTAAGATGAATGCTTAAAATTTCACTCCTTCCATTTTTTTTTTCTTAAGATTAAATTTAAGTTGTTGTTCATTATTTTTGGTGACTGATTCATAGTTTCAATAGGATGAAAAAATAATTGCCATTTCAGTCGTGTTACATTTATTCTGCCGAACTTTCGACCTACTAGGTCATCTTCAGGGCTAGTTTACAAAGTAATATTTTTACATTACAGGGTTGGTGTGTCTTCTGTCTTGTCTGTTCATGGACTAAATGACCTAGTCCATAGGTCGAAAGCTCGGCAGAATATTTGTACCACGACTGAAATGGCAATTATTTTTTCAACCTATTAAATTTAAGCTGTTTACATTGATGTAACCCTCTCACACACAATAGAGAGATAGAGATTGCTTAAAACTACTTTTATGAATTCGAGATAACCCTAAAAACTTTTGTTTCAAGATTTTTTTTAAATTGTTGACAAAAAAAATGTGTAGGCGAGCAAATATACTCGTATATTGAGAAAAGGAAAACAGCTGTGAAATTTCCTAGTTATCAGCAAAAAAAATCTAGTAATTTAAAGTACCAATGTTATGTTGTATTTCAGCTGCAAACATTAAATTCAAATTTGGATCTGATGAAGAAGGCTCTGATGGTTCCTTTAGATCTATGAAGAGTTTGAACAAGAATGGACGTAGAAGTGAGTTCAGTTCTTCCGAAGATGAAGCCAGGACTAAACCATTCACTGTGAAATGTAAGCTATATTTTTACTTCCATAATCTTCTTGGCTGCCTTTTTAAAAGAACGCTCGGATGCAGCAAATTTGCCTTGAGCTCTATTATTTGGACCACTTGGAGGCTTAGTATCCTAGAATCTTTTCTCGTCCAAAGTATTTTGGATCATCCTTTTAGATCGATTACCTATCTTCAACCTTAGCTTTTTTTTTGTTTTTCTTTGAAAAGATTGAACAGTTAAGAATAAAACTGTTTCTAGCGCTAATCGCCGCAGACGATGCAGCTTTCCAATTAACTTTTTATATATAATTATCGAACTTCCTTTTAAATTGTCGAACTTTTGATCCAAACTCTACCTCAAAACTTTGTGTTTTTTTATTTTATTGTTTTTAAATTCGATTTTCTAAATATTTCCAGCTTCGGCGGAATCAGATGGACATGTTTCGGATAAAGCATTATCAATATCGGATGACAGTCCACCAAAAAAAAGTGACGTAGAGGTGGAAAAAGAAAATGAAACTAAAAAGAAAACTGCTAAAGGTATGTAAACGAATGATAATTGGTTTCTTTTGTGAAAAGTGCCATTTTCTTCTATGTTTCAAACATGAAAGCTGTGCCAAATTTTTTAGAATCAGAAATTACCAGTAGAAGTATCCAGGCCATTTGGTGTAGTACGTCAATTCCATATAAATATCCTTTAGTTATTTTTAAGCCGAATTTTGAATAATGTCTTAGTTTCTTCACGGCGCCACGGTAGCCGAGCGGGTTAAGAGGCGAGACCTGCAAAGCTAATATGTATTGTTGGTTTAGTGGGTTCGATTCCCGGTCTTGGGCCTTGGATTTTATTTAATGGTTAAATGAGAAATAGTAAAATACGTTTGCTATTCGCCTCCGTCCATGAGACCTAGTAAATGGTAGTTGGACGTTAAGCCCCGCCTGAAAAAATAGGCGATTACTTTTTTTTTTTACTTTTCTTTAGAATAATTTGTAAACATCCAGATCTCTCTCCCGTTTTTTGCCTTTTAAACCTGAAGGTGAATTATATTATTATTCGAAAGGTTGGCGTAAAGATTGCTGATTTCTTTTTTAAAAAAAATCTAAACTCAAGATATTTCAGAAATAATAACAACGACAGATCTAGTACCTTCATTTTCTTTACTTTGTATTTAACTTTTATTCTTAATCCAAAACTGTTTTATCTTCAGCATCTTTGTTAATGTTATTTACCACAATGTAAAACACTTATTCTAGGCCGCCCCAAAGTAGCCAGCAGTAAGAAAACTACAGACGAGGCCAAAAAACCAAAAGCAAAACGTGGGAAAAAACAGGCTTTTGGAAGTGGTTCTGAAAGCAATTCAGATGATATATTTTCATCACCATCTAAAAAGAAGGTAAACCATAAATTAACTATCGTAATTTCTTTTTATTTATTACTTTTTATTTTCTCTTGCGTGCAAGGAAGTGGTTTACGGATATCCGACACCCGTCTAAAAGATTTTAAACGCCCTCCAGAGAGTGTTTAAAGAGACCAGACTGGCGACTTGTAGCCTGAATTGAGAGGTTAACTTCTTTTTACGATGAATTGCTGCTGGTCTTGTTAAAAGACGTGATCTTTTCAGTTGACCCACAAAGAGGCTGGACTTATTTCTTTAGTCTATCTTATCGTTAAACACAAAAGTTAACCGTTCACTACATTGCATAGCCCTTTGCAACGTACTTTTTTATTCTTTGAAGTATTTTGTATTAGGGCAGCTTTTTTTGTGCATTTATTCCTTCAAAGGCTATTGTCATACAATTCAAAGGAAAAGTTCAACGGAGATCAATAAAAGGGCGGAAACAATAATTTATTGAAGGTGCCACGGTAGTGGAGGCGAGACCTGCGAAGCTAATATGTATTGTGGTGGCACTGGGTTCGATCCCCCTGGTCTTAGGCCTCGAATTTTATTTAATGGTTAATATGAGAAATTTACAGTAAAGTATGTTTGCTAGTCACCTCCGTCCACGACACCTAATTGGTAGTTGGGTCCGTTAAGCCCCGCCTGAAAAAATAGGCGATTACTTTACATTACTTACTTTACAATAATTTCTTGATGAAATCCATGTTTCTCTCAAACTGTTCGCCTTTCGATGACTCCTCACGGAGTTAAAAATGAGTTAAAGCAGTTGAATATATATATATATATATATTACGAGTCACTGTAGATATTTTATCAAAGTTTTAAAGGAAAAATATATTTCGTTTAAGGAATGGAGAAGTTTCATTATTAATACAGCCGTAATCACTACTAATAAGCGCATTTAGGCGGCTGACATAAGAAATGAATCTGACTTATGACGTTATTCGGTGATTTTTTTTTCTTTCTTTTTCATTTCTTATTTACTTTTAATATCGAGGACAAATTCTTGGGATACTATATCGCAGAATTAGAAAAATTTATGGTAGATAGGAGGTGGCAGAAGTTCTCAGTAAAATTGGGATATTTTGAAGAGGAGCTACAAGTAGGCTTACCATACGTTCCGGTTTGAGTTCCCTGTCCCGGCGCCCCGGTCAAACTGGAACAATACCCTTCACCCCGGCCGATCGTTCCCCGCGCCCATGTATTTATTAAATGTTTTCAGTTCTTAATAATTTTGATTGCATTTCAAATATGAAAAACACAAATTAAGCGAAAAGCAAAACGAAAATGAGCCTCTTCCTCCTCTGCGTCCCGGTTTGGCTCTTCGTAATTATGGTAAGCCTAGCTACAAGGCTAGTCTCTTCCTGCCAAGTATTTGGGTATATACATGTCTCACTGGTCAAATCCGTACAATCAAATCTTACAAATGAAAGAGCTGCAAAAATTCTCTTTAGACTTCAATACATAATTTTTTTTTTTCTTGAACTTTTATAAATTAAGAAACTTTTTTGAAAACTTCAACTTATTTTTAAAATTAAACCTTTTTTTTTTTTACTTCTGTGATCAAATGCTAATAACATAGCGTAACTAACTATCTCAATAGTAGGATAATGTGACAGTGCTAGCAGGAGCGAAACGCCTATGTATTTTTTTTTAAAGATAACCTTAAAACTCCCAAAATTTGGGCTAGCCAAATGGAAGTATGCTTCCCATCCAAGAAAAGAAAACCTTTCAAAATTTCAATCCAAATTTTGGTATAACTATCGTTCCTGGCAAAAAAAAAAAACTACTTTATCCTACATCTTCGTATCCTTCGTCTTCGTAACACCACCCAAAGTCACGAAACATAAAGAGAGAGGAAACGCTTGTACAATCACTTTTTCGTTCGATAGTAATTTATATAATTTAATGTTTTTAATATTTTATGAAAAAGTTATTTCAATTAATGAATTTTATTGACGTATTTTTTTTGGGGGGGCAGAAGCCAGCCAAGAAAAGAAAGAAGTTCGGCGGAAGTGATTCAGAGAATGATGATGATGATTCAGACTTCAGTTTTTAACTTAAAATGTTTCGTTTTATTACAACATCCTGAACTGTACAAAAAAACAAAAAAAAACAAAAAAAAAAACCTCAAATCCTTTATTTTGTGATAAAAAGTTTTTATAGTAGGTTATTTTATTGTTATACTTCGTAGCACTGAACTTAAATATGTTTGTTTGTTTTTTTAAATTATTTTCTTTATTTTAAGATTTTGAGGTAAAATAATAGTACGGCCCAATAGTATAATATTAATGTTAATTTTTTTTTTTTTTTTTTTTTATTACAATCATCTTGCATACTTGCCAATCGTTGATCCGATAACACATTTGATTTAAGAAGAGCGATTTGTATACAGCGCAAACACTCTTCACAGAGACCAATCAGTATAAAATGCATTTTCTTTTTTTTAATTAAGATTCCGACGTTTATTTACTGTATTATAAAAATAGTATATAAACAGTTTTATAAAATAAAATGATGCAATACAAACAAAAATAAATACTAATAAGTGTACATTTAAATTTCTCACTGGCTGTATGTTCAACTTTAAAAAAAAACCACTTTCTTATGGTCTATTAGGTATTAGCCGTCTAAAAATATAAATCAGTATATAAAAATTACATTATTTATTTATACACTCAATTATGTAAATTTCCTCAATACTGTAACTGAAGAAAAAATAAGAAAAGTATTTGTGAAAAGTTTTAATATAAATTTTTTATACTAGTATTTATTATTTTCATTACCATTCTTTATTTTTATTAAGAGAAACAGAAATTTAGTAGTTACAATCTTTTTTCGCCAATTTATTATTTATTGTATATTAAAAATAGAGAAAAAGATGCCTAGCATTAAATGTCTGTGCTAGTCTCATACATCCGCTTGCATTTGGTTCTGTGATAGTTGAACCTTTTCTCCAGGTTTAAAAGCTGGCATACCCAAATAAGGGCAAGAAGCACATCGAAACGCGTCTCCTAGGTAACACTGTAATAAACATTGAAAATTTATTGGAAAGTTTAAATAGAAAATACACAATTCTAAATGCCAGGCTTCAGGTCAAAAGCCAACTTTATTTACTTCAAAGTACTTATTAAAAGTGAAATGTCAATCAATATTGAGAGGCAAGCTGTAGAATTTGCATCCGAGTTTAAGAACCTTTCTTTCGAAACATCTTAAAAGCACACTAAAAGTCGGAATACAATGGAAACAGCTGTCACATGAAGTATAAATATGGAAATACAAAGATGGTTGAAACTCTAATCATTGTAAAATTACCGATTAAGTTACCCAAATTCTTAACCGGACCCATGGATAGAAGAAGAAGATAACTCTTATATTTCCTTTAGATATGGCATAAACGATGATCCAGTATGCTAGCCATCGAATAGATCTCTTCTACTACTAGTAAGGAGGGCTTAATCCTGGAAACCAACTAAAATTATCATACTTGTATGGTAGACACGGTTGCACAAATAATTGCAATTCGACTAAAATCTCTCGTGTAATTTGTTACAAAACGTAACTTTCGGACCTCCTAGAATTCATCTTCAAATTAGGGGCTGTAACATGATATATTGTAATGAGTGACAGAAAAGAGGTAATATCAATTATAAGAAGCTCTGTCACTTCTATCTCCACCACCAGTAAACAAATAGCAAAGGAATCCAAATTGAAGCATTGGCCTGGCAGATGATTGCCTCTGTAGGTTCTGTCAGGAAGAGAAGGAAACAGCACTGCACGTGTTGAGTCATTATGAGGGGCTCGTGTGGATGTTACTTCTCGGGGAGGAAAAACCAAGGCCTGTGAGTTTTACCCAAGAGTCAGTCTCCAGCATTAAGTGTCTGATTAAAAGGACAGGTCTGGAGGGTGAGCTATAGAGTGAGGGGAGCCACAATAGATCCAAAGAGGTCGCAGTGGCGTAGGCCTTGAGGCCGCCCTAATGTAATCTAAATTAAAGCATTCCATCCAAAACCTTCTTTGCTAACTTCGTATTATTAGCATTGGAAATCACGTGAATACTTGTCTCTTAACTTCTTTCAAACATTCTTATCATTTATTAAAGATTATTTATATTCCTAACTTTTATTTTCTTTACTAAATGTCGTTTGGGTAGATAGCCCCCAGTCATGTGTTCTGTGGATAAGAAAAACGTTATAGTTTATAAACGGTAAAATTGTATTGGGTATTCTGTATAGGCTAATAACTGGACACGAATGTCACAGTGACAATGGGAGTGGGAATGTTTGAAACTTATTTCCCCAACTTTTCGTACTGCTATTCCTGTCTGTCTGGAAAATTGAATTTTTCCACTTTTAATTGCTAAATATACATTATCTTAAGGCAATAAAATTGCAGAGAAATATTGACAAAAAAATCATATTGTTTTCTTCTACTTAACAATAGAACCTCATAACTTAAGATTATTTAAGATCATTTACAAAAAAAATGTATAAATCAATAAGATACTTAGAAGGTTACAAACATTGCCACAAGAAGACGGTTTAACAGGTGCTGGTTCTCCTTTGCCTTGATTTTCTTCCAATTCTTCAGCAAGACCACAGGAACAATTTTTACACGCTTTTCGCTTTCCAGAACTTCCACACACTAAAAATAAAACACCTTGGGTTACATTAACAAAAATATTTTTACATAAATGCTTTGTTATTTTCAAGGATTATCTAAGATGAAGAGTAATGTACAAAATCTGGCTAATCTGCACGCCCAGAAGGCCAAAAAAAAAAAAATGTACAAAATTTACTTAACGAAGTAGAGCATATTCTTGGCTTTTAACATGGAAGCCAGTTCATTCCCTAGTCAATAATATTGCTTCAAAACAGTTATAATGATTAGGATTCCAGTCAGTAATAATAATGATGCGCCAAATTCTCCATCATCACTTTATTATCGGTATTAGTTTATTCAGCTAATTTAACATACAACATACAGACTGAGCAGGAAATCGTCTACCTGACTTCCCTACACACCGTAATCTAAATTGATCCACCTCTCTCTCTCACAAGGCTTTAAATTAAATTTTTTTAGTAAACAATAATCCCTACCTTTTAAATTTTCAGGATCAGGTTTTTTCATGTCATCTTCATCCAACAGCTGATCAGAATCTATTAAATCATCATCTACTGTGTCGCTTAATTTCCAAACAGTGGCTGTGGTTTTCGCCTTATCAGCTAAATTTATTCTCGCAGATGATCCTACCTGTAGATAAATTACTTCAAGGTCAATACAACAATATTTTGACAAATTTTACCACATGAATCTATTCAGACGACCTGAATAAGTTTTCTAAATAGAAATATACGACACAGGATATTGAAGAATCTTGATAGAAATAAGCAAAATGATGTTTTTCTTAGAAGAATATGAACTTTTAATTAAATTATTTATAATTATATGTTCACTATTTTTACATTATATGTATTAAGGAACCTTCACCAACATACCCAAATTGTTTTACTTAATTGGGTAATGATTTTCTAGACAATAATTATGTTCAAAGTGGATATTTATCTACACCTAACTTTGATTTTCAACATGCTAGAAAAAGAGAGAGATGAAATCAAAAAGAAATTGCTATTGACTATAGCTGTGCCGTAAAAAGAGTCTTATAGTATTAGATTGGCAGTAAGAGGCACATAGTTTAGGATTAATATCTAGCATACTTTGTAGAAAGTCCTTTTTGTTAATTTATTTATTTGTTTCAAACTAAATCGATGAACTTAAATTCAAAATGGCTGTGTTAGTTGGAAGTAAAAAAAGAAAAACTCTTCTGAATCTGGAATATTTTCTTTGCCTCACGATTTTTGCAGTTTTCTATTTGAATTATTTGCAAAGGAAAGTAGAACTATGAACAATAGAATAACTCCATTTTTTGCAAGCAAACCACAGCACCCATTTACATAAGTACTTACTTAAAAAAATAATTTTTTTTTGATAATATACCTCGAAATTGGGTTTCACTCCTTCATATTCTACTAAAACAAAATTTTGATGCTCTAAATGTTTTCCAATTTCAACTTTTTCTTCATCATTTAGACTAATTTCTTTCCCGACAATATTTGTTAGACCAGATAATTTTAATTCTGTCTGAAGACTCTCTTCAGTTCTAAAACATTAAATTTATTTTAATAATTAACACATTTTTATAATTTAGCCAAGGCGATTAATGACTAAAGTAAATTAAGATTGGATAAAGCTAAGAAAATAATGGCAACTCAATAATAACAAATTAGTGAAAAAAACCAACCTCAAATTTCCATCATTTAATCTAACTAATTCTCTTATCAAGATCCTACCTCCCGGCTTAACTATCTGCAAAAATATTTCAAGAATTTTGGCTTCATGTAAGACATTATGAGGTGATAAAATTCCAGATAATATAACATCAAAAGTTGATGAGTTATGGTCCCCTGAAATTTACATCTAAGTAAGTAAGCTTAGTATCATTTTTTGGAAGCTTAACGAGAATTTAAAATACCTTTTGATATTCTGCAAGAATTTTCAACTTTGACCGATCCAGATATCGTAACAACTTTAGAGATTTCTTCCACAAGAGAAATTATTTTTGCAGAAGAAACATCAGGGCTGTTTACTAAAAGAACTTTATATCCTGAATTTAGACCTAAATTACTCATTTTTACTTGTCAATTGTTATTATTATAAAGAATACAAATTTAGGGAGGTTTTATTAGAGACTGTTACACAAAATAGTGCAATTTTTCCAGATATCGATGATTTATGGCGTCCGTATGTGAGAATGGTAATCGATAGTATATGGTTTACATTTTGTACATTTGTGGCGACAGGTTAGAAATATTTATGAGCTGATAGTGCAAATAATATTTGATATGAAGTGTAGGTTGGCAATCGAAATTGCATTTGGCGTTGATTAATCTAGGTCGGTTTGAGTGCAGCGTTTAAAATGCCTTTGCAGGCAGTTGTAGACTTTAAGTTAGCATGTTCTTGTCTTTATCTCTGGATATGGATTTTCACAATATTTTTATTAGCTGTGGAAGTTACAAACTTGTTTGTGATGTCTTTACTAATTGCGGGCCCTATAGTAACATATTGGTTGATAACTACCTTCGCAATTCCAACTCCTCACGAATCAATTGTCCAGGAAATCTTAGGAAGTGAGCTGAAAGGAGATATTTTATGCGAAAGCAGCAGCAGCAGCGGCGATGTAGTTTCGTGTCCAGATGAACCAACTGATTTCGCAATGAAAGTCATTGCTCACAGGTTTGCAGGCATAGAAGCTCCAGAGAATAGTTTGGAAGCATTGGAATTGGTAAGTGGAAATTTCGCTTATGCACTCTAAATTGATTACATATGATGTTAATTTAAGAGTTATAATCTCCAATCTCCTGCAGTGCTACAAAAATGGAGCAGTAGCGGTTGAATTTGATTTGGTACTAACAGCAGACTTCGTGCCTGTGCTCTTTCACGATGTAACTTTGGATAGGGTTACAAATATAGTGGGTCAAATTACTGAAAAACTATGGAGTGAAGTAAAAGAATTGGACATTTCTATAAAACATCCATTTCAGTAAGATAATAATAATGTTAAAACATTTAATACTCAACTTGGATTGATACTCTCTAAAAATGAGGGCACAAAATAATAGATATATTTGGTTCTGGAGGGTTCGTTAGGAATGTATCTAATCCGTTTAACTAATCCTAAGATTTGATTGTGTTTTCAATATTACTCGCGGATATATATTACTACATAAATGAACAACTTCAAGAGATAATGATAATCTCCATGACCAAAAATCTGTTTTTTAATTATTAGTGGTCGATAGTAATGCAGCATTTCGTATATGTATACAATTTTCTGTATTTTTATTTACTAGAATAACATTTTAGTTTAAAATAATTATTCCAGCAAGAAATACGAAGGGACACGTATTCCTCTATTCGAAGATGTCATCAAAAAATGCGTAGATTGGGATCTTAGAATGTTCATTGATGTTAAAGATGATCGGCCTGAGGTATTAATAGAATTTCATAGTTTGGTTTTTTAAATTGGTATTATTTAGTGAGAATTTGTTTTCAGAATTTAAAACATTGAAACAGTAATAACTATTCTGTAATGTTAAATGTTGAGGAATAGCTTCTATGTTAGTGATAGAATTTCAGTTAATTTTTTAAATTTTTCTTTCAGACAGTAAATGTAGTATTAAAAATGTATGAAAAATATCCAAAGATGTATAAAAGAACTATTGTTAGTTCCTTCAACGGAATCTTCCTTTATAATGTAAGATTAGTATTTATCATATTATTTTTAATCTAATTTCATTTCTAAACTGAAGTAATATAATTGAAGAAGGTACAAGGTGGACTAAAAATTTGTATTTTGTGTTTTCAAACATATTTGCAAAGGCTTCATCTGAAGTAAATTTCGATAAATATTGATATTTTTTTTTATGAACAGATAAGACGTGCGAATCCAGCAATTGTGGTTTCTATGGCATGGAGACCCCTCTACATGTCATGTAAGAAGTATTCATTAAAACAAGCTGATTGTGTACCATATTCTACTTTCATTCCAGCGCACTGTGTTGCTAGATTAATGGATCATGTAACTACCTGGCTTTTTAATCATATCGCACATCATTTGATCGGCTTCTCTGCGGTACTAATTTGCAAAGACATTATTACACCGTAAGTAATTACTGTATATTGGTACTTAATATAATACAAAAGTAACCCGGTTGATGTGTAATCTGTAAAACAATCATGATAAATTGTGCTCCATTTGTCAAAACCAAATTTTACTCGCTCTCCACAAATTAGCAATTATCTTGTTAAATTAAATTCTCCGACAAACAGAAATTTGATTCGTGAGTAAAAATTAGTTTGCCAAGCGACATTTACGCTTAACTTTCTGATAGGTGATACAGCTTAATTGCATTCTTAAAAGTTTCTTTTGATTAGTTCTTAAATAATTTTTCATAATTTTCTGTTAAAGGGAGACAGTACTATGCTGGAGAGCAAAGAATGTACGGCTGTTCGCTTGGACTGTAAACAACCCTTTGGAGAAATTACATTTTTCAAGAAATTTAGGCATTGGATATTTTACGGATTCAATGCTTGGCGAATGATCAACAAACGCTTTAGTTTTATTTTTTTATATTTGCCTATTGTAATTGCTAAGATAAAGGGATAAGAAAAAAGATTAATTTGCGTGCTATAGATCTCATTCTTCATCTTGCCGTTAGTATAAGAAAATCTTATTACCATATGCTGCCATATATTCCTTTTTTTTTTTTTTTACAAAAACAACGAAAGAAAAGCTACGAGAGAAGAAAACTGATTTTATAACTAAAAAAAATTCATTATTTTAATATTGTCATTAAGAATCTGAGTTTGAAACTATCTAAAATTTAATAATTACGCTTTATTCATTTTACATTCCTTTATGAATTTGTTTTTTTGTAAAAGGTTTAAATTGCAAATCTTATCTGTAAAAAAAGGTTGTTAAAACATAATTTATAACCTCCCCAAATTTCCATTGCATGTAATTGTTTTCAGTGCTATACTAGTTAAAGCAGTTTTTTTTTTTGTGGAATCCATAATTTTTGCTTCATGAAAACAAATTTTTCACTAGAATATTACTTTGCATTTAAATTTCTTTCAATTCTATTTATTATTTTAATAAATGCCAAAAAATGTTTTACTAAAGCTAGCGAGTAAGTTGTCCAGTCATGTGTAAAAAATCACGTCTGCAAATTCCCTTCCTATTGAGTTTGCACCTGTTCAGTAAAGATTAAAAAAAAAAAAAAATGGTTCATAATACTACTTTGGATAACGTAAAGGATCTAGGAAATTTAGCGACGCATTTTTATATCAGGTATTCTAAACCGAACATAATCTTGTTTCCATTTCACATTTCTAATTTAATTTTTTAAGGAAAGTACACCTATCCCCCGATTTACACGGAAGATAGGTTCCAGAGAAAACCGTGTAAATCGAAATCGATGATTTTTATACGTAAAACCGTGTAAATCGAAAATAAACTAAATGTGCATAATTCAGTTATTTATTTCAAAATAAAATAAAACTAAATACATCTTAAAAAACATAAAAATAATAATAGTGTATATAATTCATTTTACGTGTAGAAACAAGAAATGTAAATTAAAAAATTTCATTATGTACTGCTATCACTTTCATAGACTCTTCGTTTTTTCTTTCTGTTTACTATGATGTCACTTTCATCACTCGATAGTATTTGGTGCAATTCACTTTCGTTGTTAGATGAATAAGAAGTAATTTCAGATCGCTGAACCTTCGTAATGAAATCCGTAATTAACAATTGTGTTTGGTTTTTGGTCAAATCATTATAGACCTCCTCATATTTAGTTAAGCATTTATCAATATTTCGCTGAAATAGGAGAGCTCGTTACAACATTTGGGTCATTTTGTACAAAATTGATTACCCAATTTTCGCCCTAATTCAAGTCCTTCACGGATAACTTTTGCTGTGAACGCTACTGGGTCAGACTCCTCTTCATCAGGATCACTATCACGAATATTTGTTGCATTAACCATGACAACTAAATCATTCTCATCTAGTTCTTTGTCCACCATTAGTTCTACAACATCTGCCTCAACAAAATCTTCGAAACCTTCTCCTCCTATTGTATGCGCTATCTCCGTTATCTGAGAATATTCGTGCTCCAATGGTAATACGGAATTTCCACCTTTCACCACTTCTGGCCATAATTTTTTCCAGCAGGCATTCTGCGTTGATGGCTTAATCTCCGTATATGATATGCTAACATGTTTAACACAATCCAAGATTGTGAATTTTTTCCAAGCATCCGAAATCGATAGAGATTCATCATTTTCCATTTGTTCTAAAATGTACTTGAAGGTTCGCTTGATGTACAGTGCCTTAAAAGTCGAAATTATCCCTTGATCTCTAAGGGTTGCAATGTAAACAAATCGAACGGAATTAAAAAATGTGTGGAATTTTTTTTTTTTTAATTTCATATTTTAAAAATCGTGTAAATCGAGTACCGTGTAAATCGGGGGATAGTTGTATAGTTGGTACTTTGATACATATTGAAAGTATGCATCTCTTCGAGTGTTAATTTAAAGGCATAATGTGTTAGTAGTATTACCATCAATACCCTTCTTTACTCGTGTCTTTTTTGTAGGATTTATAATATTTCACAAAAAAAGTTTTTGATAACCTTTTCTACAGCATCATATTGCGTCCATTTATATTTTCTATTTGGGTTCAAAAAAAAAAGAAAAGCGACCACCACTGGAATTACATGGACATGCATTTTGATTATGTACATTTCTGGTAACTAGAGAAATAATCGGTTGCATAGACGGCGGTAGGCTGGTGGTTTTGGATGTTGAGCCAACACATGTTCCGAGTCCTGCTTTAAACTACTTTTTCTTTTTTTTTTTTTAAAGTATTTAATGAAAAATAATGTTGATTCTTAGTAAGAAGTTGATTACTACAAGTTAGTCTTTAATAAATGATTTGTCTCGTGTTATAAAGGTAGTCTAATTAAAATATTTATTTTATACATCCTAAAGAAGTATCTTTGCCAATTACAGTACAAGTAAACACTATAAAAATGCTATTGTAGCATTTAGTTTGAGTTACTATTTGAAAAAGGTATATTCCACCGAGGTATTTAAGTAAATAAAATTTATTTTGCAATTCTCGCATGAAAAGTACAAAAAAAAAGGTCTAATTTTATGTTGACTGTATTTTCAAATAAAATATTAGATTTGACAATAAGCCATAACTGATTGAATTATCACAACGAATATTAGAACTTTCTAAGAATAATTGTAGGATTGTTGTTGTAATCTAAAAATTAACGTAAGTCGGCCATTAGTTTTTTCCATTAATTATAATTTTATACCAAAGATAATTTTATTGTTTTGTGATGCATCAACAGTATTAATTCATGAATTTTCATTATTTTTAAATGAATTCTGAAGAGTGTTATAAATGTAAAATGACGGCACACTGCCTTCACGATTAATGCACTTCGTAAACTTAAAAGGTTATGTTTGTTTTTTTTTCCTTTACACACAAAACAAAATGTTCTGAAAATAAATAGGCTTCTTCGAACAATATGTCTAAATTATTACCCTTTATGTTGTATTTATTATTATTATTATTATTTTACTTGTTCTTTTTCCTTGCATAGTGTGTGTAGTGTATTCGTGTGGGAATTTCTGTTCTTAGTTTTCTTCAGAAGTACAAGTTTTTAGCATCTCTGAGCACGACAAAAGTCTTAATACGGGGTATATGTCTTTGTCAGTGATAAGGGTCTGTGGACAGCATAACTCAAATAAGGTAAAAAAAGAAACGCATCTAGTTTAAATTAAAAACTATCCAGTAGGACAGTTGTATAAGGGTTGATCGTCAAAAAGTGCATGAAAATACGTGACGTTGAAAATCACCCAATTTTTACAAATTTTTTTTTCTTTTTCTAAAAAAGATAAAATTCTTAAGTTTTCTTTATAATATAGGGAAAATCATCCTTTATAACTGTAATTTTTTTTGCAACAACCCAGATCTAATTGGTTTCGAGAAAAAAGTTGTTGAAAATGAGCACATACAGCGTTTTCAGATAAATGTACTTGTTGCTACTTATTTTTGTAAACAATGTAGCACCTAAACGCGTGAACCGATTTTCATGAATGAGGTGTCATACGATTCAGAATTTTAGGTAGATGTGTCTTTTTTTGGGGGGGGGGGAGCGGGTCTTGACGCTGTACATTGAATCAAAGAAGAGTTAACCCCATGTATGTAAGGCACCCCAAAAAAATTATTATTGCTAAAATAACACGTGTAAATTTTAAGCCTGATCTTGATAATATTTGGCAGGTTGAAATGGTTAGGGCTCCACTACGTAATATTAAGATAACGTACTGCTCTTACATCTATTAACAAAAAGTAAGGCAATCGCTTAAAATTATCGACGAATCTACCGATTTTCATTTGAAGTGTCATTCAAATCGAAATTTTGTATAGATATGCATTTTGGAAGACTCAACCATATTCTTTTTAACAGAGGAGGTTGCCTCATGCAAGTATGGCCCACACTTACAATATTATTACTAATACTTCTAAGACGCATAACCAGATTTTGATAAAATTAAGCACCAAAAAGCGGTTAAAACTCCCCTAAAGTGACTCTTTAAAGTGTCATCATGCTCTTACACCTACTAAAGACAAGCAGAGCAATCGTGCGTATTTTAAGTTTAATTTCTCTTTGCTGTTTCTTATTTCTCTTAAAAGGAAGTATTGTATTCACAGTTTAATTTTTCTACTTACCTATTTTATTAAAAACGTATTCTTGAGAAAGTTAAATTTAAATTAAAGTGGTTTTCAATTGCTTCAAATTTCAAACCTCTAAATCTCTTCCTATTAATCAGATTTTAATCAAACCTTAAACAAAATGAAAAGAAAAAAAAACAATAACGGGATAAAATCGCTATGTTTTACTGATAATAGTTGTATATAGAAGAGATATAGAAGGTTAAATTTTGGCGGTTTTCAAATACATCAAATTTCAAACCCCTATATCTCTCTTGATAATGATTAGATTTCACTCTACCAAAAGATCAGATTTTAATCAAACCTTTGCAGAAATGTAGTGAAAAGTTAACTCTATAACTGATATAAATGGCAACATTCTAGTAAGAATAGTTAATGAGATATTGAAGGTTGAATTTTGGCGGTTTTCTAATATTTCAAACTTCAAACCTCTATATCTCTCTTGATAATGATTACATTTCACTCTACCAAAAGATCAGATTTTAATCAAACCTTTGCAGAAATGTAGTGAAAAGTTAACTCTATAACTGATATAAATGGCAACATTCTAGTAAGAATAGTTAATGAGATATTGAAGGTTGAATTTTGGCGGTTTTCTAATATTTCAAACTTCAAACCTCTATATCTCTCTTGATAATGATTACATTTCACTCTACCAAAAGATCAGATTTTAATCAAACCTTTGCAGAAATGTAGTGAAAAGTTAACTCTATAACTGATATAAATGGCAACATTCTAGTAAGAATAGTTAATGAGATATTGAAGGTTGAATTTTGGCGGTTTTCTAATATTTCAAATTTCAAAACTCTATATCTCTCTTCCTATTGTTCAGAATTCAATGATTTATTTACCTAATTGTAGAGAAAAGTTTACTTCATAACTGATATAAATAGCATTCTACTAATGTTAATAGTTACTGAGAAATAGAAGAATAAAATTTAGTGGTTTTAAAATACTTCAAATTTCAAAGCTCTATCTCTCCTTCTATTCATCAGATTTCGATTCACACGTTTTCTGCTCGATAGATTTTTACTAAATCTTACACAATTCTAGACAATAGTAGCCTTCATATACAAGTAAAATATACACAATTATAGACAAAAGTAGTCTTCATATACAGGTAAAATATAAACAAAATCTTTTGAGTAGTTTTCGAGATATTTGAAGTTAAAGTTTTCACTTAATAGAAGAGAAACAAACATTAACCCTAAATATCTCGTTTTCTACTCGATAGATTTTTACTACATTTTACACAATTATAGACAATAGTAGTCTTCATATACAGCGAAAATATAAACAAAATCTATCGAGTAGTTTTCGAGATATTTGAAGTTAAAGTTTTCACTTAATAGAACAGAAACAAATATTAACCCTAAATATCTCGTTTTCTGCTCGATAGATTTTTACTAAATATTACACAATTATAGACATTAGTAGTCTTAATATACAGGTAAAATATAAACAAAATCTATCGAGTAGTTTTCGAGATATTTGAAGTAAAAGTTTTCACTTATTAGAACAGAAACAAACTTTAACCCTAAATATCTCGTTTTCTGCTTGATAGATTTTTACTAAATTTTACACAATTATAGACAATAGTCGTCTTCATATACAGGTAAAATATAAACAAAATCTATCGAGTAGTTTTCGAGATATTTGAAGTTAAAGTTTTCACTTATTAGAACAAAAACAAACTTTAACCCTAAATATCTCGTTTTCTGCTCGATAGATTTTTACTAAATTTTATACAATTATAGACAATAGTAGTCTTCATATACAGCGAAAATATAAACAAAATCTATCGAGTAGTTTTCGAGATATTTGAAGTTAAAGTTTTCACTTATTAGAACAGAAACAAACTTTAACCCTAAATATCTCGTTTTCTGCTCGATAGATTTTTACTAAATTTTATACAATTATAGACAAAAGTAGTCTTCATATACAGGGAAAATATAAACAAAATCTATCGAGTAGTTTTCGAGATATTTGAAGTTAAAGTTTTCACTTATTAGAACAGAAACAAACTTTAACCCTAAATATCTCGTTTTCTGCTCGGTAGATTTTTACTAAATTTTACACAATTATAGACAATAGTAGTCTTCATATACAGGGAAAATATAAACAAAATCTATCGAGTAGTTTTCGAGACATTTGAAGTTAAAGTTTTCACTTAATAGAATAGAAACAAACTTTAACCCTGAATATCTCATTTTCAGTCTTCATATACAAGTAAAATATAAACAAAATCTATCTTGTAGTTTTCGAGATATTTGAAGTTGAAGTTTTCACTTAGTAGAACAAAAACAAACTTTAGCCCTAAATATCTCGTTTTCTGCTCGATATATTTTTACTAAATTTTACACAATTATAGACAATAGTAGTCTTTATATACAGGTAAAATAAAAACAAAATCTATCGAGTAGTTATCGAGATATTTGAAGTTAAAATTTTCACTTATTAGAACAGAAACAAACTTTAACCCTAAATATATCGTTTTCTACTCGATAGATTTTTACTAAATTTTATACAGTTATAGACAATAGTAGTCTTCATATACAGGGAAAATATAAACAAAATCTATTGAGTAGTTTTCGAGATATTTGAAGTTAAAGTTTTCACTTAATAGAACAGAAACAAACTTTAACCCTAAATATCTCGTTTTCTGCTCGATAGATTTTTACTACATTTTACACAATTATAGACAATAGTAGTCTTCATATACAGGTAAAATATAAACAAAATCTATCGAGTAGTTTTCGAGATATTTGAAGTTAAAGTTTTCACTTAATAGAACAGAAACAAACATTAACCCTAAATATCTCGTTTTCTGCTCGATAGATTTTTACTAAATTTTACACAATTATAGACAATAGTAGTCTTCATAAACAGGTAAAATATAAACAAAATCTAACGAGTAGTTTTCGAGATATTTGAAGTTAAAATTTTCACTTATTAAAACAGAAACAAATTTTAACCCTAAATATCTCGTTTTCTGCTCGATAGATTTTTACTAAATGTTACACAATTATAGACAAAAGTAGTCTTCATATACTGGTAAAATATAAACAAAATCTTTTGATTAGTTTTCGAGATATTTGAAGTTAAACTTTTCACTTTTTAGAACAGAAACAAATTTTAACCTTAAATATCTCGTTTTCTGCTCGATAGATTTTTACTAAATTTTATACAATTATAGATAATAGTAGTCTTCATATACAGAGAAAATATAAACAAAATCTATCGAGTAGTTTTCGAGATATTTGAAGTTAAAGTTTTCACTTAATAGAACAGAAACAAACTTTAGCCCTAAATATCTCGTTTTCTGCTCGATAGATTTTTACTAAATTTTACACAATTATAAACAATAGTAGTCTTCATATACAGGTAAAATATAAACAAAATCTATCGAGTAGTTTTCGAGATATTTGAAGTTAAAGTTTTCACTTATTAGAACAGAAACAAACTTTAACCCTAAATATCTCGTTTTCTGCTCGATAGATTTTTACTAAATTTTACACAATTATAGACAAAAGTAGTCTTCATATACAGGTAAAATATAAACAAAATCTTTTGATTAGTTTTCGAGATATTTGAAGTTAAACTTCTCACTTTTTAGAACAGAAACAAACATTAACCCTAAATATCTCGTTTTCTGCTCGATAGATTTTTACTAAATTTTATACAATTATAGACAATAGTAGTCTTAATATACAGGGAAAATATAAACAAAATCTATCAACTAGTTTTCGAGATATTTGAAGTTAAAGTTTTCACTTAATAGAACAGAAACAAACTTTAACCCTAAATATCTCGTTTTCCACTCGATAGATTTTTACTAAATTTTACACAATTATAGACAATAGTAGTCTTCATATACAGGTAAAATATAAACAAAATCTATCGAGTAGTTTTCGAGATATTTGAAGTTAAAGTGTTCACTTAGTAGAACAGAAACAAATTTTAACCCTAAATATCTCGTTTTCTGCTCGATAGATTTTTACTAAATGTTACACAATTATAGACAAAAGTAGTCTTCATATACTGGTAAAATATAAACAAAATCTTTTGATTAGTTTTCGAGATATTTGAAGTTAAAATTTTCACTTATTAAAACAGAAACAAATTTTAACCCTAAATATCTCGTTTTCTGCTCGATAGATTTTTACTAAATGTTACACAATTATAGACAAAAGTAGTCTTCATATACTGGTAAAATATAAACAAAATCTTTTGATTAGTTTTCGAGATATTTGAAGTTAAACTTTTCACTTTTTAGAACAGAAACAAATTTTAACCCTAAATATCTCGTTTTCTGCTCGATAGATTTTTACTAAATTTTATACAATTATAGACAATAGTAGTCTTCATATACAGAGAAAATATAAACAAAATCTATCGAGTAGTTTTCGAGATATTTGAAGTTAAAGTTTTCACTTAATAGAACAGAAACAAACTTTAACCCTAAATATCTCGTTTTCCACTCGATAGATTTTTACTAAATTTTACACAATTATAGACAATAGTAGTCTTCATATACAGGTAAAATATAAACAAAATCTATCGAGTAGTTTTCGAGATATTTGAAGTTAAAGTGTTCACTTAGTAGAACAGAAACAAACTTTAACCCTAAATATCTCGTTTTCTGCTCGATAGATTTTTACTAAATTTTACACAATTATAGACAAAAGTAGTCTTTATATACTGGCAAAATATAAACAAAATCTTTTGATTAGTTTTCGAGATATTTGAAGTTAAACTTTTCACTTTTTAGAACAGAAACAAACTTTAACCCTAAATATCTCGTTTTCTGCTAGATAGATTTTTACTAAATTTTATACAATTATAGACAATAGTAGTCTTAATATACAGGTAAAATATAAACAAAATCTATCGAGTAGTTTTCGAGATATTTGAAGTTAAAGTTTTCACTTATTAGAACAAAAACAAACTTTAACCCTAAATATCTCGTTTTCTGCTCGATAGATTTTTACTAAATTTTATACAATTATAGACAATAGTAGTCTTCATATACAGAGAAAATATAAACAAAATCTATCGAGTAGTTTTCGAGATATTTGAAGTTAAATTTTCACTTAATAGAACAGAAACAAACTTTAGCCCTAAATATCTCGTTTTCTGCTCGATAGATTTTTACTAAATTTTACACAATTATAGACAATAGTAGTCTTCATATACAGGTAAAATATAAACAAAATCTATCGAGTAGTTTTCGAGATATTTGAAGTTAAAGTTTTCACTTATTAGAACAGAAACAAACTTTAACCCTAAATATCTCGTTTTCTGCTCGATAGATTTTTACTAAATTTTACACAATTATAGACAAAAGTAGTCTTCATATACAGGTAAAATGTAAACAAAATCTTTTGATTAGTTTTCGAGATATTTGAAGTTAAACTTCTCACTTTTTAGAACAGAAACAAACTTTAACCCTAAATATCTCGTTTTCTGCTCGATAGATTTTTACTAAATTTTATACAATTATAGACAATAGTAGTCTTAATATACAGGGAAAATATAAACAAAATCTATCAACTAGTTTTCGAAATATTTGAAGTTAAAGTTTTCACTTAATAGAACAGAAACAAACTTTAACCCTAAATATCTCGTTTTCCACTCGATAGATTTTTACTAAATTTTACACAATTATAGACAATAGTAGTCTTCATATACAGGTAAAATATAAACAAAATCTATCGAGTAGTTTTCGAGATATTTGAAGTTAAAGTGTTCACTTAGTAGAACAGAAACAAACTTTAACCCTAAATATCTCGTTTTCTGCTCGATAGATTTTTACTAAATTTTACACAATTACAGACAAAAGTAGTCTTCATATACTGGTAAAATATAAACAAAATCTTTTGATTAGTTTTCGAGATATTTGAAGTTAAACTTTTCACTTTTTAGAACAGAAACAAACTTTAACCCTAAATATCTCGTTTTCTGCTCGATAGATTTTTACTAAATTTTATACAATTATAGACAATAGTAGTCTTCATATACAGAGAAAATATAAACAAAATCTATCGAGTAGTTTTCGTGATATTTGAAGTTAAAGTTTTCACTTAATTGAACAGAAACAAACTTTAACCCTAAATATCTCGTTTTCTGCTCGATAGATTTTTACTAAGTTTTACACAATTATAGACAATAGTAGTCTTCATATACAGGTAAAATATAAACAAAATCTATCAAGTAGTTTTCGAGATATTGGAATTTAAAGTTTTCACTTAATAGAACAGAAACAAACTTTAACCCTAAATATCTCGTTTTCAGCTCGATAGATTTTTACTAAATTTTACACAATTATAGACAATAGTAGTCTTCATATACAGGTAAAATATAAACAAAATCTATCGAGTAGTTTTCGAGATATTTGAAGTTAAAGTTTTCACTTATTAGAACAGAAACAAACTTTAACCCTAAATATCTCGTTTCTGCTTGATAGATTTTTACTAAATTTTACACAATTATAGACAAAAGTAGTCTTCATATACAGGTAAAATATAAACAAAATCTATCAAGTAGTTTTCGAGATATTTGAAGTTAAAGTTTTCACTTAATAGAACAAAAACAAACTTTAACCCTAAATATCTCGTTTTCCACTCGAAAGATTTTTACTAAATTTTACACAATTATAGACAATAGTAGTCTTCATATACAGGTAAAATATAAACAAAATCTATCGAGTAGTTTTCGAGATATTTGAAGTTAAAGTGTTCACTTAATAGAACAGAAACAAACTTTAACCCTAAATATCTCGTTTTCTGCTTGATAGATTTTTACTAAATTTTACACAATTATAGACAAAAGTAGTCTTTATACACTGGTAAAATATAAACAAAATCTATCGAGTAGTTTTCGAGATATTTGAAGTAAAAGTTTTCATTTATTAGAACAGAAACAAACTTTAACCCTAAATATCTCGTTTCTGCTCGATAGATTTTTACTAAATTTTACACAATTATAGACAAAAGTAGTCTTCATATACAGGTAAAATATAAACAAAATCTTTTGATTAGTTTTCGAGATATTTGAAGTTAAACTTTTCACTTTTTAGAACAGAAACAAACTTTAACCCTAAATATCTCGTTTTCTGCTCGATAGATTTTTACTAAATTTTATACAATTATAGACAATAGTAGTCTTCATATACAGAGAAAATATAAACAAAATCTATCGAGTAGTTTTCGTGATATTTGAAGTTAAAGTTTTCACTTAATTGAACAGAAACAAACTTTAACCCTAAATATCTCGTTTTCTGCTCGATAGATTTTTACTAAGTTTTACACAATTATAGACAATAGTAGTCTTCATATACAGGTAAAATATAAACAAAATCTATCAAGTAGTTTTCGAGATATTGGAATTTAAAGTTTTCACTTAATAGAACAGAAACAAACTTTAACCCTAAATATCTCGTTTTCAGCTCGATAGATTTTTACTAAATTTTACACAATTATAGACAATAGTAGTCTTCATATACAGGTAAAATATAAACAAAATCTATCGAGTAGTTTTCGAGATATTTGAAGTTAAAGTTTTCACTTATTAGAACAGAAACAAACTTTAACCCTAAATATCTCGTTTCTGCTTGATAGATTTTTACTAAATTTTACACAATTATAGACAAAAGTAGTCTTCATATACAGGTAAAATATAAACAAAATCTATCAAGTAGTTTTCGAGATATTTGAAGTTAAAGTTTTCACTTAATAGAACAAAAACAAACTTTAACCCTAAATATCTCGTTTTCCACTCGAAAGATTTTTACTAAATTTTACACAATTATAGACAATAGTAGTCTTCATATACAGGTAAAATATAAACAAAATCTATCGAGTAGTTTTCGAGATATTTGAAGTTAAAGTGTTCACTTAATAGAACAGAAACAAACTTTAACCCTAAATATCTCGTTTTCTGCTTGATAGATTTTTACTAAATTTTACACAATTATAGACAAAAGTAGTCTTTATACACTGGTAAAATATAAACAAAATCTATCGAGTAGTTTTCGAGATATTTGAAGTAAAAGTTTTCATTTATTAGAACAGAAACAAACTTTAACCCTAAATATCTCGTTTCTGCTCGATAGATTTTTACTAAATTTTACACAATTATAGACAAAAGTAGTCTTCATATACAGGTAAAATATAAACAAAATCTTTTGATTAGTTTTCGAGATATTTGAAGTTAAACTTTTCACTTTTTAGAACAGAAACAAACTTTAACCCTATATATCTCGTTTTCTGCTCGATAGATTTTTACTAAATTTTATACAATTATAGACAATAGTAGTCTTCATATACAGGGAAAATATAAACAAAATCTATCGAGTAGTTTTCGAGATATTTGAAGTTAAAGTTTTCACTTCTTAGAACAGAAACAAACTTTAACCCTAAATATCTCGTTTTCTGCTCAATAGATTTTTAGTAAATTTTATACAATTATAGACAATAGTAGTCTTCATATACAGGTAAAATATAAACAAAATCTATCGAGTAGTTTTCGAGATATTTGAAGTTAAAGTTTTCACTTATTAGAACAGAAACAAACTTTAACCCTAAATATCTCGTTTTCTGCTCGATAGATTTTTACTAAATTTTACACAATTATAGACAAAAGTAGTCTTCATATACAGGTAAAATGTAAACAAAATCTTTTGATTAGTTTTCGAGATATTTGAAGTTAAACTTCTCACTTTTTAGAACAGAAACAAACTTTAACCCTAAATATCTCGTTTTCTGCTCGATAGATTTTTACTAAATTTTATACAATTATAGACAATAGTAGTCTTAATATACAGGGAAAATATAAACAAAATCTATCAACTAGTTTTCGAGATATTTGAAGTTAAAGTTTTCACTTAATAGAACAGAAACAAACTTTAACCCTAAATATCTCGTTTTCCACTCGATAGATTTTTACTAAATTTTACACAATTATAGACAATAGTAGTCTTCATATACAGGTAAAATATAAACAAAATCTATCGAGTAGTTTTCGAGATATTTGAAGTTAAAGTGTTCACTTAGTAGAACAGAAACAAACTTTAACCCTAAATATCTCGTTTTCTGCTCGATAGATTTTTACTAAATTTTACACAATTACAGACAAAAGTAGTCTTCATATACTGGTAAAATATAAACAAAATCTTTTGATTAGTTTTCGAGATATTTGAAGTTAAACTTTTCACTTTTTAGAACAGAAACAAACTTTAACCCTAAATATCTCGTTTTCTGCTCGATAGATTTTTACTAAATTTTATACAATTATAGACAATAGTAGTCTTCATATACAGAGAAAATATAAACAAAATCTATCGAGTAGTTTTCGTGATATTTGAAGTTAAAGTTTTCACTTAATTGAACAGAAACAAACTTTAACCCTAAATATCTCGTTTTCTGCTCGATAGATTTTTACTAAGTTTTACACAATTATAGACAATAGTAGTCTTCATATACAGGTAAAATATAAACAAAATCTATCAAGTAGTTTTCGAGATATTGGAATTTAAAGTTTTCACTTAATAGAACAGAAACAAACTTTAACCCTAAATATCTCGTTTTCAGCTCGATAGATTTTTACTAAATTTTACACAATTATAGACAATAGTAGTCTTCATATACAGGTAAAATATAAACAAAATCTATCGAGTAGTTTTCGAGATATTTGAAGTTAAAGTTTTCACTTATTAGAACAGAAACAAACTTTAACCCTAAATATCTCGTTTCTGCTTGATAGATTTTTACTAAATTTTACACAATTATAGACAAAAGTAGTCTTCATATACAGGTAAAATATAAACAAAATCTATCAAGTAGTTTTCGAGATATTTGAAGTTAAAGTTTTCACTTAATAGAACAAAAACAAACTTTAACCCTAAATATCTCGTTTTCCACTCGAAAGATTTTTACTAAATTTTACACAATTATAGACAATAGTAGTCTTCATATACAGGTAAAATATAAACAAAATCTATCGAGTAGTTTTCGAGATATTTGAAGTTAAAGTGTTCACTTAATAGAACAGAAACAAACTTTAACCCTAAATATCTCGTTTTCTGCTTGATAGATTTTTACTAAATTTTACACAATTATAGACAAAAGTAGTCTTTATACACTGGTAAAATATAAACAAAATCTATCGAGTAGTTTTCGAGATATTTGAAGTAAAAGTTTTCATTTATTAGAACAGAAACAAACTTTAACCCTAAATATCTCGTTTCTGCTCGATAGATTTTTACTAAATTTTACACAATTATAGACAAAAGTAGTCTTCATATACAGGTAAAATATAAACAAAATCTTTTGATTAGTTTTCGAGATATTTGAAGTAAAACTTTTCACTTTTTAGAACAGAAACAAACTTTAACCCTATATATCTCGTTTTCTGCTCGATAGATTTTTACTAAATTTTATACAATTATAGACAATAGTAGTCTTCATATACAGGGAAAATATAAACAAAATCTATCGAGTAGTTTTCGAGATATTTGAAGTTAAAGTTTTCACTTAATAGAAGAGAAACAAACTTTAATCCTGAATATCTCGTTTTCAGTCTTCATATACAGGTAAAATATAAACAATATCTATCGAGTAGTTTTCGAGATATTTGAAGTTAAAGTTTTCACTTATTAGAACAGAAACAAATTTTAACCCTAAATATCTCGTTTTCTGCTCGATAGATTTTTACTAAATTTTACACAATTATAGACAATAGTAGACTTCATATACAGGTAAAATATAAACAAAATCTATCGAGTAGTTTTCGAGATATTTGAAGTTAAAATTTTTACTTATTAAAAGAGAAACAAATTTTAACTCTAAATATCTCGTTTTCTGCTCGATACATTTTTACTAAATTTTACACAATTATAGACAAAAGTAGTCTTCATATACAGGTAAAATATAAACAAAATCTATCGAGCAGTTTTCGAGATATTTGAAGTTAAAGTTTTCACTTAATAGAACAGAAACAAATTTTAACCCTAAATATCTCGTTTTCTGCTCAATAGATTTTTACTAAATTTTACACAATTATAGACAAAAGTAGTCTTCATATACTGGTAAAATATAAACAAAATCTTTTGATTAGTTTTCGAGATATTTGATGTTAAACTTTTCACTTTTTAGAACAGAAACAAACTTTAACCCTAAATATTTCGTTTTCTGCTCGATAGATTTTTACTAAATTTTATAAAATTATAGACAATAGTAGTCTTCATATACAGGGAAAATATAAACAAAATCTATCGAGTAGTTTTCGAGATATTTGAAGTTAAAGTTTTCACTTATTAGAACAGAAACAAACTTTAACCCTAAATATCTCGTTTTCTGCTCGATAGATTTTTACTAAATTTTATACAATTATAGACAATAGTAGTCTTCATATACAGAGAAAATATAAACAAAATCTATCGAGTAGTTTTCGAGATATTTGAAGTTAAAGTTTTCACTTATTAGAACAGAAACAAACTTTAACCCTAAATATCTCGTTTTCTGCTCGATAGATTTTTACTAAATTTTATACAATTATAGACAATAGTAGTCTTCATATACAGGTAAAGTATAAACAAAATCTATCGAGTAGTTTTCGAGATATTTGAAGTTAAAGTGTTCACTTAATAGAACAGAAACAAACTTTAACCCTAAATATCTCGTTTTCTGCTTGATAGATTTTTACTAAATTTTACACACAATTATAGACAAAAGTAGTCTTTATACACTGGTAAAATATAAACAAAATCTATCGAGTAGTTTTCGAGATATTTGAAGTAAAAGTTTTCATTTATTAGAACAGAAACAAACTTTAACCCTAAATATCTCGTTTTTGCTCGATAGATTTTTACTAAATTTTACACAATTATAGACAAAAGTAGTCTTCATATACAGGTAAAATATAAACAAAATCTTTTGATTAGTTTTCGAGATATTTGAAGTTAAACTTTTCACTTTTTAGAACAGAAACAAACTTTAACCCTATATATCTCGTTTTCTGCTCGATAGATTTTTACTAAATTTTATACAATTATAGACAATAGTAGTCTTCATATACAGGGAAAATATAAACAAAATCTATCGAGTAGTTTTCGAGATATTTGAAGTTAAAGTTTTCACTTAATAGAAGAGAAACAAACTTTAATCCTGAATATCTCGTTTTCAGTCTTCATATACAGGTAAAATATAAACAAAATCTATCGAGTAGTTTTCGAGATATTTGAAGTTAAAGTTTTCACTTATTAGAACAGAAACAAATTTTAACCCTAAATATCTCGTTTTCTGCTCGATAGATTTTTACTAAATTTTATACAATTATAGACAATAGTAGTCTTCATATACAGGGAAAATATAAACAAAATCTATCGAGTAGTTTTCGAGATATTTGAAGTTAAAGTTTTCACTTATTAGAACAGAAACAAACTTTAACCATAAATATCTCGTTTTCTGCTCGAAAGTTTTTTACTAAATTTTACCCAATTATAGATAATAGTAGTCTTCATATACAGGTAAAATATAAACAAAATCTATCGAGTAGTTTTCGAGATATTTGAAGTTAAAGTTTTCACTTAATAGAACAGAAACAAACATTAACCGTAAATATCTCGTTTTCTGCTCGATAGATTTTTACTAAATTTTACACAATTATAGACAATAGTAGACTTCATATACATGTAAAATATAAACAAAATCTATCGAGTAGTTTTCGAGATATTTGAAGTTAAAATTTTTACTTATTAAAAGAGAAACAAATTTTAACTCTAAATATCTCGTTTTCTGCTCGATACATTTTTACTAAATTTTACACAATTATAGACAAAAGTAGTCTTCATATACAGGTAAAATATAAACAAAATCTATCGAGCAGTTTTCGAGATATTTGAAGTTAAAGTTTTCACTTAATAGAACAGAAACAAATTTTAACCCTAAATATCTCGTTTTCTGCTCAATAGATTTTTACTAAATTTTACACAATTATAGACAAAAGTAGTCTTCATATACTGGTAAAATATAAACAAAATCTTTTGATTAGTTTTCGAGATATTTGATGTTAAACTTTTCACTTTTTAGAACAGAAACAAACTTTAACCCTAAATATTTCGTTTTCTGCTCGATAGATTTTTACTAAATTTTATAAAATTATAGACAATAGTAGTCTTCATATACAGGGAAAATATAAACAAAATCTATCGAGTAGTTTTCGAGATATTTGAAGTTAAAGTTTTCACTTAATAGAAGAGAAACAAACTTTAATCCTGAATATCTCGTTTTCAGTCTTCATATACAGGTAAAATATAAACAAAATCTATCGAGTAGTTTTCGAGATATTTGAAGTTAAAGTTTTCACTTATTAGAACAGAAACAAATTTTAACCCTAAATATCTCGTTTTCTGCTCGATAGATTTTTACTAAATTTTATACAATTATAGACAATAGTAGTCTTCATATACAGGGAAAATATAAACAAAATCTATCGAGTAGTTTTCGAGATATTTGAAGTTAAAGTTTTCACTTATTAGAACAGAAACAAACTTTAACCATAAATATCTCGTTTTCTGCTCGAAAGTTTTTTACTAAATTTTACCCAATTATAGATAATAGTAGTCTTCATATACAGGTAAAATATAAACAAAATCTATCGAGTAGTTTTCGAGATATTTGAAGTTAAAGTTTTCACTTAATAGAACAGAAACAAACATTAACCGTAAATATCTCGTTTTCTGCTCGATAGATTTTTACTAAATTTTACACAATTATAGACAATAGTAGACTTCATATACAGGTAAAATATAAACAAAATCTATCGAGTAGTTTTCGAGATATTTGAAGTTAAAATTTTTACTTATTAAAAGAGAAACAAATTTTAACTCTAAATATCTCGTTTTCTGCTCGATACATTTTTACTAAATTTTACACAATTATAGACAAAAGTAGTCTTCATATACAGGTAAAATATAAACAAAATCTATCGAGCAGTTTTCGAGATATTTGAAGTTAAAGTTTTCACTTAATAGAACAGAAACAAATTTTAACCCTAAATATCTCGTTTTCTGCTCAATAGATTTTTACTAAATTTTACACAATTATAGACAAAAGTAGTCTTCATATACTGGTAAAATATAAACAAAATCTTTTGATTAGTTTTCGAGATATTTGATGTTAAACTTTTCACTTTTTAGAACAGAAACAAACTTTAACCCTAAATATTTCGTTTTCTGCTCGATAGATTTTTACTAAATTTTATAAAATTATAGACAATAGTAGTCTTCATATACAGGGAAAATATAAACAAAATCTATCGAGTAGTTTTCGAGATATTTGAAGTTAAAGTTTTCACTTATTAGAACAGAAACAAAATTTAACCCTAAATATCTCGTTTTCTGCTCAATAGATTTTTACTAAATTTTATACAATTATAGACAATAGTAGTCTTCATATACAGAGAAAATATAAACAAAATCTATCGAGTAGTTTTCGAGATATTTGAAGTTAAAGTTTTCACTTATTAGAACAGAAACAAACTTTAACCCAAAATATCTCGTTTTCTGCTCGATAGATTTTTACTAAATTTTATACAATTATAGACAATAGTAGTCTTCATATACAGGTAAAATATAAACAAAATCTTTTGATTAGTTTTCGAGATATTTGAAGTTAAACTTTTCTCTTTTTAGAACAGAAAAAAACTTTAACCCTAAATATCTCGTTTTCCGCTCGATAGATTTTTACTAAATTTTATACAATTATAGACAATAGTAGTCTTCATATACAGGAAAAATATAAACATAATCTATCGAGTAGTTTTCGAGATATTTGAAGTTAAAGTTTTCATTTAATAGAACAGAAACAAACTTTAACCCTGAATATCTCCTTTTCAGTCTTCATATACAGGCAATATATAAACAAAATCTATTAAGTAGTTTTCGAGATATTTGAAGTTAAAGTTTTCACTTAATAGAACAGAAACAAACTTTAACCCTAAATATCTAGTTTTCTGCTCGATAGATTTTTACTAAATTTTTCACAATTATAGACAATAGTAGTCTTCATATACAGGTAAAATATGAACAAAATCTATCGAGTAGTTTTCGAGATATTTGAAGTTAAAGTTTTCACTTAATAGAACAGAAACAAACATTAACCCTAAATATCTCGTTTTCTGCTCGATAGATTTTTACTAAATTTTACACAATTATAGACAATAGTAGTCTTCATATACAGGTAAAATATAAACAAAATCTATCGAGTAGTTTTCGAGATATTTGAAGTTAAACATTTCACTTTTTAGAACAGAAAAAAATTTTAACCCTAAATATCTCGTTTTCTGCTCGATAGATTTTTACTAAATTTTATACAATTATAGACAATAGTAGTCTTCATATACAGAGAAAATATAAACAAAATCTATCGAGTAGTTTTCGAGATATTTGAAGTTAAAATTTTCACCTATTAAAACAGAAACAAATTTTAACCCTAAATATCTCGTTTTCTGCTCGATAGATTTTTACTAAATTTTACACAATTATAGACAAAAGTAGTCTTCATATACTGGTAAAATATAAACAAAATCTATCGAGTAGTTTTCGAGATATTTGAAGTTAAAGTTTTCACTTAATAGAACAGAAACAAACTTTAACCCTAAATATCTCGTTTTCTGCTCGATAGATTTTTACTAAGTTTTACACAATTATAGACAATAGTATTCTTCATATACAGGTAAAATATAAACAAAATCTATCAAGTAGTTTTCGAGATATTGGAATTTAAAGTTTTCACTTAATTGAACAGAAACAAACTTTAACCCTAAATATCTCGTTTTCTGCTCGATAGATTTTTACTAAATTTTACACAATTGTAGACAATAGTAGTCTTCATATACAGGTAAAATATAAATAAAATCTATCGAGTAGTTTTCGAGATATTTGAAGTTAAAGTTTTCACTTATTAGAACAGAAACAAACTTTAACCCTAAATATCTCGTTTCTGCTCGATAGATTTTTACTAAATTTTACACAATTATAGACAAAAGTAGTCTTCATATACAGGTAAAATATAAACAAAATCTTTTGATTAGTTTTCGAGATATTTGAAGTTAAACTTTTCACTTTTTAGAACAGAAACAAACTTGAACCCTAAATATCTCGTTTTCTGATCGATAGTTTTTTACTAAATTTTATACAATTATAGAAAATAGTAGTCTTCATATACAGGTAAAATATAAACAAAATCTATCGAGTAGTTTTCGAGATATTTGAAGTTAAAGTTTTCACTTATTAGAACAGAAACAAACTTTAACCCTAAATATCTCGTTTTCTGCTCGATAGATTTTTACTAAATTTTATACAATTATAGACAATAGTAGTCTTCATATACAGGTAAAATATAAACAAAATCTTTTGATTAGTTTTCGAGATATTTGAAGTTAAACTTTTCTCTTTTTAGAACAGAAACAATCTTTAACCCTAAATATCTCGTTTTCTGCTCGATAGATTTTTACTAAATTTTATACAATTATAGAAAATAGTAGTCTTCATATACAGGGAAAATATAAACATAATCTATCGAGTAGTTTTCGAGATATTTGAAGTTAAAGTTTTCACTTAATAGAACAGAAACAAACTTTAACCCTGAATATCTCCTTTTCAGTCTTCATATACAGGCAAAATATAAACAAAACCTATCGAATAGTTTTCGAGATATTTGAAGTTAAATTTTTCAGTTATTAGAACAGATACAAACATTAACCCTAAATATCTCGATTTCTGCTCGATAGATTTTTACTAAATTTTATACAATTATAGACAATAGTAGTCTTCATATACAGGGAAAATATAAACAAAATCTATCGAGTAGTTTTAGAGATATTTGAAGTTAAAGTTTTCACTTATTAGAACAGAAACAAACTTTAACCCTGAATATCTCGTTTTCAGTCTTCATATACAAGTAAAATATAAACAATATCTATCTTGTAGTTTTCGAGATATTTGAAGTTAAAGTTTTCACTTAATAGAACAGGAACAAACTTTAACCCTAAATATCTCGTTTTCTGCTCAATAGATTTTTACTAAATTTTATACAATTATAGACAATAGTAGTCTTCATATACAGGGAAAATATAAACAAAATCTATCGAGTAGTTTTCGAGATATTTGAAGTTAAAGTTTTCAGTTATTAGAACAGAAACAAACTTTAACCCTAAATATCTCGTTTTCTGCTCGATAGATTTTTACTAAATTTTATACAATTATAGACAATAGTAGTCTTCATATACAGGGAAAATATAAACAAAATCTATCGAGTAGTTATCGAGATATTTGAAGTTAATGTTTTCACTTATTAGAACAGAAACAAACTTTAACCCTAAATATCTCGTTTTCTGCTCTATAGATTTTTACTATATTTTATACAATTATAGACAATAGTAGTCTTCATATACAGGGAAAATATAAACAAAATCTATCAAGTAGTTTTCGAGATATTTGAAGTTAAAATTTTCACTTAATAGAACAGAAACAAACTTTAACCCTAAATATCTCGTTTTGTGCTTGATAGATTTTTACTAAATTTTACACAATTATAGACAATAGTAGTCTTCATATACAGGTAAAATATAAACAAAATCTATCGAGTAGTTTTCGAGATATTTGAAGTTAAAGTTTTCACTTATTAGAACAGAAACAAACTTTAACCCTAAATATCTCGTTTTCTGCTCGATAGTTTTTTACTAAATTTTATACAATTATAGACAATAGTAGTCTTCATATACAGATAAAATATAAACAAAATCTATCGAGTAGTTTTCGAGATATTTGAAGTTAAATTTTTCAGTTATTAGAACAGATACAAACTTTAACCCTAAATATCTCGTTTTCTGCTCTATAGATTTTTACTATATTTTATACAATTATAGACAATAGTAGTCTTCATATACAGGGAAAATATAAACAAAATCTATCAAGTAGTTTTCGAGATATTTGAAGTTAAAGTTTTCACTTAATAGAACAGAAACAAACTTTAACCCTAAATATCTCGTTTTCTGCTCGATAGATTTTTACTAAATTTTACACAATTCTAGACAATAGTAGTCTTCATATACAGTTAAAATATAAACAAAATCTATCGAGTAGTTTTCGAGATATTTGAAGTTAAAATTTTCACTTATGAGAACAGAAACAAACTTTAACCCTAAATATCTCGTTTTCTGCTCGATAGATTTTTACTAAATTTTATACAATTATAGACAATAGTAGTCTTCATATACAGGTAAAATATAAACAAAATCTATCAAATAGTTTTCGAGATATTTGAAGTTAAATTTTTAAGTTATTAGAACAGATACAAACTTTAACCCTAAATATCTCGTTTTCTGCTCGATAGATTTTTACTAAATTTTATACAATTATGGACAATAGTAGTCTTCATATACAGGGAAAATATAAACAAAATCTATCGAGTAGTTTTCGAGATATTTGAAGTTAAAGTTTTCACTTAATAGTACAGAAACAAACATTAACCCTGAATATCTCGTTTTCAGTCTTCATATACAAGTAAAATATAAACAATATCTATCTTGTAGTTTTCGAGATATTTGAAGTTAAAGATTTCACTTAATAGAACAGGAACAAACTTTAACCCTAAATATCTCGTTTTCTGCTCGATAGATTTTTACTAAATTTTACACAATTATAGACAATAGTAGTCTTCATATACAGGGAAAATATAAACAAAATCTATCAAGTAGTTTTCGAGATATTTGAAGTTAAAGTTTTCACTTAATAGAACAGAAACAAACTTTAACCCTAAATATCTCGTTTTCTGCTCGATAGATTTTTACTAAATTTTACACAATTCTAGACAATAGTAGTCTTCATATACAGGTAAAATATAAACAAAATCTATCGAGTAGTTTTCGAGATATTTGAAGTTAAAATTTTCACTTATTAGAACAGAAACAAACTTTAACCCTAAATATCTCGTTTTCTGCTCGATAGATTTTTACTAAATTTTATACATTTATAGACAATAGTAGTCTTCATATACAGGTAAAATATAAACAAAATCTATCGAGTAGTTTTCGAGATATTTGAAGTTAAATTTTTCAGTTATTAGAACAGATACAAACTTTAACCCTAAATATCTCGTTTTCTGCTCTATAGATTTTTACTATATTTTATACAATTATAGACAATAGTAGTCTTCATATACAGGGAAAATATAAACAAAATCTATCAAGTAGTTTTCGAGATATTTGAAGTTAAAGTTTTCACTTAATAGAACAGAAACAAACTTTAACCCTAAATATCTCGTTTTCTGCTCGATAGATTTTTACTAAATTTTACACAATTCTAGACAATAGTAGTCTTCATATACAGGTAAAATATAAACAAAATCTATCGAGTAGTTTTCGAGATATTTGAAGTTAAAATTTTCACTTATTAGAACAGAAACAAACTTTAACCCTAAATATCTCGTTTTCTGCTCGATAGATTTTTACTAAATTTTATACAATTATAGACAATAGTAGTCTTCATATACAGGTAAAATATAAACAAAATCTATCAAATAGTTTTCGAGATATTTGAAGTTAAATTTTTAAGTTATTAGAACAGATACAAACTTTAACCCTAAATATCTCGTTTTCTGCTCGATAGATTTTTACTAAATTTTATACAATTATGGACAATAGTAGTCTTCATATACAGGGAAAATATAAACAAAATCTATCGAGTAGTTTTCGAGATATTTGAAGTTAAAGTTTTCACTTAATAGTACAGAAACAAACATTAACCCTGAATATCTCGTTTTCAGTCTTCATATACAAGTAAAATATAAACAATATCTATCTTGTAGTTTTCGAGATATTTGAAGTTAAAGATTTCACTTAATAGAACAGGAACAAACTTTAACCCTAAATATCTCGTTTTCTGCTCGATAGATTTTTACTAAATTTTACACAATTATAGACAATAGTAGTCTTCATATACAGGGAAAATATAAACAAAATCTATCAAGTAGTTTTCGAGATATTTGAAGTTAAAGTTTTCACTTAATAGAACAGAAACAAACTTTAACCCTAAATATCTCGTTTTCTGCTCGATAGATTTTTACTAAATTTTACACAATTCTAGACAATAGTAGTCTTCATATACAGGTAAAATATAAACAAAATCTATCGAGTAGTTTTCGAGATATTTGAAGTTAAAATTTTCACTTATTAGAACAGAAACAAACTTTAACCCTAAATATCTCGTTTTCTGCTCGATAGATTTTTACTAAATTTTATACAATTATAGACAATAGTAGTCTTCATATACAGGTAAAATATAAACAAAATCTATCGAGTAGTTTTCGAGATATTTGAAGTTAAATTTTTCAGTTATTAGAACAGATACAAACTTTAACCCTAAATATCTCGTTTTCTGCTCGATAGATTTTTACTAAATTTTATACAATTATGGACAATAGTAGTCTTCATATACAGGGAAAATATAAACAAAATCTATCGAGTAGTTTTCGAGATATTTGAAGTTAAAGTTTTCACTTAATAGTACAGAAACAAACATTAACCCTGAATATCTCGTTTTCAGTCTTCATATACAAGTAAAATATAAACAATATCTATCTTGTAGTTTTCGAGATATTTGAAGTTAAAGTTTTCACTTAATAGAACAGGAACAAACTTTAACCCTAAATATCTCGTTTTCTGCTCGATAGATTTTTACTAAATTTTACACAATTATAGACAATAGTAGTCTTCATATAAAGGGAAAATATAAACAAAATCTATCGAGTAGTTTTCGAGATATTTGAAGTTAAAGTTTTCAGTTATTAGAACAGAAACAAACTTTAACCCTAAATATCTCGTTTTCTGCTCGATAGATTTTTACTAAATTTTATACAATTATAGACAATAGTAGTCTTCATATACAGGGAAAATATAAACAAAATCTATCGAGTAGTTATCGAGATATTTGAAGTTAATGTATTCACTTATTAGAACAGAAACAAACTTTAACCTTAAATATCTCGTTTTCTGCTCTATAGATTGTTACTATATTTTATACAATTATAGACAATAGTAGTCTTCATATACAGGGAAAATATAAACAAAATCTATCAAGTAGTTTTCGAGATATTTGAAGTTAAAGTTTTCACTTAATAGAACAGAAACAAACTTTAACCCTAAATATCTCGTTTTCTGCTCGATAGATTTTTACTAAATTTTACACAATTCTAGACAATAGTAGTCTTCATATACAGGTAAAATATAAACAAAATCTATCGAGTAGTTTTCGAGATATTTGAAGTTAAATTTTTCAGTTATTAGAACAGATACAAACTTTAACCCTAAATATCTCGTTTTCTGCTCGATAGATTTTTACTAAATTTTATACAATTATGGACAATAGTAGTCTTCATATACAGGGAAAATATAAACAAAATCTATCGAGTAGTTTTCGAGATATTTGAAGTTAAAGTTTTCACTTAATAGTACAGAAACAAACATTAACCCTGAATATCTCGTTTTCAGTCTTCATATACAAGTAAAATATAAACAATATCTATCTTGTAGTTTTCGAGATATTTGAAGTTAAAGTTTTCACTTAATAGAACAGGAACAAACTTTAACCCTAAATATCTCGTTTTCTGCTCTATAGATTTTTACTAAATTTTACACAATTATAGACAATAGTAGTCTTCATATACAGGGAAAATATAAACAAAATCTATCGAGTAGTTTTCGAGATATTTGAAGTTAAAGTTTTCAGTTATTAGAACAGAAACAAACTTTAACCCTAAATATCTCGTTTTCTGCTCGATAGATTTTTACTAAATTTTATACAATTATAGACAATAGTAGTCTTCATATACAGGGAAAATATAAACAAAATCTATCGAGTAGTTATCGAGATATTTGAAGTTAATGTATTCACTTATTAGAACAGAAACAAACTTTAACCTTAAATATCTCGTTTTCTGCTCTATAGATTTTTACTATATTTTATACAATTATAGACAATAGTAGTCTTCATATACAGGGAAAATATAAACAAAATCTATTGAGTAGTTTTCGAGATATTTGAAGTTAAAGTTTTCACTTAATAGAACAGAAACAATCTTTAACCCTAAATATCTCGTTTTCTGCTCGATAGATTTTTACTAAATTTTACACAATTCTAGACAATAGTAGTCTTCATATACAGGGAAAATATAAACAAAATCTATCGAGTAGTTTTCGAGATATTTGAAGTTAAAGTTTTCACTTATTAGAACAGAAACAAACTTTAACCCTAAATATCTCGTTTTCTGCTCGATAGATTTTTACTAAATTTTATACAATTATAGACAATAGTAGTCTTCATATACAGGTAATATATAAACAAAATCTATCGAGTAGTTTTCGAGATATTTGAAGTTAAATTTTTCAGTTATTAGAACAGATACAAACTTTAACCCTAAATATCTCGTTTTCTGCTCGATAGATTTTTACTAAATTTTATACAATTATGGACAATAGTAGTCTTCATATACAGGGAAAATATAAACAAAATCTATCGAGTAGTTTTCGAGATATTTGAAGTTAAAGTTTTCACTTAATAGTACAGAAACAAACATTAACCCTGAATATCTCGTTTTCAGTCTTCATATACAAGTAAAATATAAACAATATCTATCTTGTAGTTTTCGAGATATTTGAAGTTAAAGTTTTCACTTAATAGAACAGGAACAAACTTTCACCCTAAATATCTCGTTTTCTGCTCGATAGATTTTTACTAAATTTTACACAATTATAGACAATAGTAGTCTTCATATACAGGGAAAATATAAACAAAATCTATCGAGTAGTTTTCGAGATATTTGAAGTTAAAGTTTTCAGTTATTAGAACAGAAACAAACTTTAACCCTAAATATCTCGTTTTCTGCTCGATAGATTTTTACTAAATTTTATACAATTATAGACAATAGTAGTCTTCATATACAGGGAAAATATAAACAAAATCTATCGAGTAGTTATCGTGATATTTGAAGTTAATGTATTCACTTATTAGAACAGAAACAATAATAATAATAAATAAAGCCTTTATTCCAAAAAAATTACAAAAAAATAAATTATAATAATATCATTTTTCCTTTCTTTTGTGTTTTTAACCTTATTTTTCATTTTTTATTTCTTTTATAAATCCTTATATATAAGTACATACTGAAATTAAATTAAATTCTGATTACATAGAAAATAAAAATAACAAAAATGAAATAAAATAAATAAATAAATAAAAATAAATAGAGAACAAAAATAGAACCAAATAACATAAAAAAATAAATAAATAAATTTCTGTTTTCGGAATTAGGCCCATTTTTGGGCAAAGGCCTCTCCCAATTCTCTCCATAACTCTTTGTCTCTAGCCCTGGAACTCCAGCTAGATCCAACGAATTTCTGGATCTCGTCTCTCCATCTTAAGAACTGCCTACCTCTATTCCTCTTCTTATCCAATGGACACCATTCAGTTACCCTGTTTGTCCAGGTGTTTCTAGCACGAGATACGTGCCCTACCCACCTCCACTTGAACTTTTTTGCTGTTTGCACTGCTTGTAGAAAGCCAGCTTTGCTCTGAATCTCGGTGTTCCTTACTTTATCTTTCTTTTTAATATTTAGAACACTTCTTTCCATAGCTCGCTGCGTGTTTCTCAACTGCTGTTCATTTCTTCTGGTCATAGACCAAGTCTGCGACCCGTACAGAAGGCAGGGAATTATACAGGCATTAAACACCTTCCTCTTAGTTACTATATTCAAATTAGATTTGAAAATGTGCTTCATGGACCAATACTTACTCCAACTGATAGAAATCCTCCTGTTAATTTCTTCTGTAGTTTTACTCCTAAAAGAGATCAGTTGTCCCAAGTACACTGCACTTTCTACCCAATCTACTTTCTCCCCATTTATGGTGATGCATTTTTCCGGTCCGTTTGATATCAACTTTGTTTTTTTGGCGTTTATCTTCAAGCCCGCTTTACCTGTTTGGTCAAGAAGTTGCTTTATCATGAGAGATAATTCGTCCACTGAGGAAGCGAAAAGACAAACATCATCTGCGAACCTCAAATGGTTCAACTTGCCTCCATTAATATTAATACCAACCTCTTCCCAGTTTAGACCTCTAAAAACTTGCTCTAGGACGGCATTGAATATGTTGGGGGATAATGGATCTCCTTGTCTAACTCCTCTAGCCAATCTAAAAGTAGGACCAGATCTATCCATCACAATACGTGCTACTAAATCTATATACATATTGTAGAGAATTCTAACCCATTTTGGATGTACACCTTGATCAAGCAAGGTTCGATAAAGAAAATCGTGCCGAACACTATCAAAGGCTTTTTCAAAGTCAATTAGAGCGATATACATAGTAATGTTATACTCCTTAGCTTTTTCAACTACTTGATTTATCACCTGTAGATGGTCTATAGTTGAGTAGCCAGAGCGGAACCCCACTTGTTCTACAGGTTGGTTATCGTTTAGTACCATTATTATTCTCTCTTTTAAAGTCATCATAAAAAGTTTGCAAAAGTTCGAAATTAGGCTAATTGGGCGATAGTTGTTCAAATCTTGAGTACTTCCTTTTTTATGAATAAGTATAATATTAATTTCATTCCACTGCTCCGGTATTTTTTCAGAAGACAGAATTTTATTAAACAATAAGGTTAACGATTTAAGAAGATAAGGTGCAGTTAACTTTATGATTTCATTAGTAATGCCATCGCTACCCGGGGTTTTCTCTTTTTTCAACTTCTTAATGTTAGCCATAATTTCCTCTTCCAAGAAATCTTCTATTTTCTCTTCTTCATTTTCTATTGTCTCACCTACCCCTTCACATATTTGATTTTCGCACATAGAATATAACTTTTTGTAAAAAAATGTTGCATTTTCAACGATCTGATTGCGATTTAAGATTAGCCTTCCCTCATCATTCTGAACTCCCATCATCCATTTCTTATCCGGAAATAGAGCCTTCTTGACTTTCTTCGTTGAGTTAGCTTCTTCTATAATTTCTCGTGTAATCCTTTCATTATATTTCTCTATATCTCGCCTTATATTGCATCTTGTTAACTTACAAATTAAATTAGTTTCAATTCTTTCTTCAGCCGTTTTTTTCTTTTTTCTTCTCATCTGATCTCTTCTTTGTATCATTTCTAGCGTATCTTTGGTTAGCTTTGATTTTCTCTTACTGTGTATACCCGATTGACTATTTATCAATTCCTTGACATCACTTACTATACTATTATACATTGTTTGTACATCCATTTCTTTTGTTAAATGTAGCAGTTTTGGGAAATTTTCTATTTCTATTTTTATATTTTCTTCGTCCAAATTTCTTTGTATTTCCAGATTGTTTTTACTTGGATGAGGATTATTTTTATTTATCTTAAGAGAACAGGTTACAGCTCGGTGGTCGGAAAAGAATCCAAATTTATTTAAAACTTCGAATTTATGAATTATACCCATATCTTGCACGAGGATAAAATCTATTTCGTTTTTGCATCTTCCGTCTGGTGATTGCCAAGTCCATTTCCTTCCTTTCCTTTTTTTATAATAGGAGCTAACTATTCTGCATTGATGTTGTTGGCAAAAGCGTATTAACTTCCATCCTCTCTTACTACGCCGCCCGATACCATAAGGTCCCATCACCTCCTGCTCTTCTTTCCTTCTCGATCCTACTTGGCAATTCCAGTCTCCTAAAATAATCAGTTTACATCTGGACGTTTCCCGAAGTTTCTTCATCTTTTCCTCTAGTTTTGCATAGAATATTTCAATATCTTCTTCCGATGACTGAGATGTCGGGGCGTAAATTTGTATTATGCAAAGAGTTCTACGAGTGCCAAAATTCATACTTAAAATAGCTATTCTATCCATTACCGAATCAAAGTAGTTAATATTTTTCTTTAGGTGTTCTTTAACCATAAAGCCTACTCCATTTATACCTTTTGTAATACCTTTATAATAAAAAATATAACCACTCTGTCTTTCAATTATGTTTTCATTAATTCTTCTAATTTCTGACATTCCTAGAATATCTAAGTCTGTTTCCTGTAGAGCCTGTTCCAGTTCTATAAGACGATCTTCTGTAGATAAAGTTCTGACATTAAGTGTTCCAATGTTAATATATAGATTATTATTATTTTTAATATTTTGGGAGGAAATGGTCTGATACTGCCTCGGTGACCAGCCTTTCTGGCAGCTTGATACTATAGTATTTCCAATCGAATCAAATCCAGTTCTGCAGATGTCGGTTTGCCGTGAGAGCCTAATTCCTTCCAACTCCTATTTTTCTTTAGTTACATTTCTTGTGGAGTAAGCAGAACTTGTACTGCTTCCCGAAGTTGTACGATCTCTGAAAAAGGAACCTATATCTTTCGTAATTACAGACTCTTTATCTTTTATTCTCTTAACTCTGCTAGTTTCACCCTTCTGTTTCTCCCCTTTATCTTTTTTAGGAGTATGATCTGAAACTCGTTTCTTTTTTCTCTCATTTCCTTTGTTTTCTCTTACTATTAATTTATCATACATTAATATAGCGTATTTTCCCTTCTTTCTCTCTTCTATTAGCTGTATCTTTAATTCCTTCCTCTTATCTATAACTTCTTTGGGGAAGTCCTCTGTTATATAAATATCCTTATCTTTCAAGTTTCTTTTATTTTTCAGGATCATTATCTTTTTTCTATAAGTAGTCAGACCGAATAAAATCGGTCTAGTTTTACCATCTTCCTTTATTCCGATCCTCCTAACAAAATCTACTTCCTCCTCTTTTATCTCTACTTTTACATCATCTCTTATTAACTTAAGAACCTGCTTTTCCAATTCAAAATAGGTACAGTTTTTGAATTCCTCCATACCATGTATAACTAAATTTCTTCTTTTTATTTCTTTCTCAATATTAGCGTTTTTCTTCTCGCAGGCTTTAATTCTTTGTTTTACTTCAGTCCAATTTTCCTCCAATTTGTCTTTAATTTGATTAACTTTCACTTCAAAATCTTCTTTTATTTCATTTTTAAATTTAATTAATAACTCAGTTAACTTTGTTTCATCCATATCCATATAAATAAAACGCACAATTTCGTATAATAATAAAAATACAAAGAAAGAACTGACCTTGATTAGTAGCTAGGTAAATAAATGTGTACTATGGTTTCTATGCCCACTAGGCCCCGCCTACAGTCTCACTAATACCAGAACTATCTTAATTCTAATCTAATAAAATTATTAATTTCTCACCGTAATTTCTCAATTTTGGTCCGGTAAAAGTTTATAAAATTAAGCCAAATTATTCACCATGTACAACACTACTTGTATACTAAAAATGAATACACTTGCTTGACACTTACTATGTTTTCTACTGTAATTCTTTCTTTCACTATAAAGAGAGATGTTCACTCCAGCACGTCTCACGACAAACTCCTCGAACAGAAACAAACTTTAACCTTAAATATCTCGTTTTCTGCTCTATAGATTTTTACTATATTTTATACAATTATAGACAATAGTAGTCTTCATATACAGGGAAAATATAAACAAAATCTATCAAGTAGTTTTCGAGATATTTGAAGTTAAAGTTTTCACTTAATAGAACAGAAACAATCTTTAACCCTAAATATCTCGTTTTCTGCTCGATAGATTTTTACTAAATTTTACACAATTATAGACAATAGTAGTCTTCATATACAGGGAAAATATAAACAAAATCTATCGAGTAGTTTTCGAGATATTTGAAGTTAAAGTTTTCACTTATTAGAACAGAAACAAACTTTAACCCTAAATATCTCGTTTTCTGCTCGATAGATTTTTACTAAATTTTATACAATTATAGACAATAGTAGTCTTCATATACAGGGAAAATATAAACAAAATCTATCGAGTAGTTATCGAGATATTTGAAGTTAATGTTTTCACTTATTAGAACAGAAACAAATTTTAACCCTAAATATCTCGTTTTCTGCTTTATAGATTTTTACTATATTTTATACAATTATAGACAATAGTAGTCTTCATATACAGGGAAAATATAAACAAAATCTATCAAGTAGTTTTCGAGATATTTGAAGTTAAAGTTTTCACTTAATAGAACAGAAACAAACTTTAACCCTAAATATCTCGTTTTCTGCTCAATAGATTTTTACTAAATTTTTCACAATTATAGACAATAGTAGTCTTCATATACAGGTAAAATATAAACAAAATCTATCGAGTAGTTTTCGAGATATTTGAAGTTAAAGTTTTCACTTAATAGAACAGAAAAAAACTTTAACCCTAAATATTTCGTTTTCTGCTCGATAGATTTTTACTAAATTTTATAAAATTATAGACAATAGTAGTCTTCATATACAGGGAAAATATAAACAAAATCTATCGAGTAGTTTTCGAGATATTTGAAGTTAAACTTTTCTCTTTTTAGAACAGAAACAAACTTTAACCCTAAATATCTCGTTTTCTGCTCGATAGTTTTTTACTAAATTTTATACAATTATAGACAATAGTAGTCTTCATATACAGGTAAAATATAAACAAAATCTATCGAGTAGTTTTCGAGATATTTGAAGTTAAAGTTTTCACTTATTAGAACAGAAACAAACTTTAACCCTAAATATCTCGTTTTCTGCTCGATAGATTTTTACTAAATTTTACACAATTATAGACAATAGTAGTCTTCATATACAGGTAAAATATAAACAAAATCTTTTGATTAGTTTTCGAGATATTTGAAGTTAAACTTTTCTCTTTTTAGAACAGAAACAAACTTTAACCCTAAATATCTCGTTTTCTGCTCGATAGATTTTTACTAAATTTTATACAATTATAGAAAATAGTAGTCTTCATATACAGGGAAAATATAAACATAATCTATCGAGTAGTTTTCGAGATATTTGAAGTTAAAGTTTTCACTTAATAGAAGAGAAACAAACTTTAACCCTGAATATCTCCTTTTCAGTCTTCATATACAGGCAAAATATAAACAAAATCTATCGAGTAGTTTTCGAGATATTTGAAGTTAAATTTTTCAGTTATTAGAACAGATACAAACTTTAACCCTAAATATCTCGATTTCTGCTCGATAGATTTTTACTAAATTTTATACAATTATAGACAATAGTAGTCTTCATATACAGGGAAAATATAAACAAAATCTATCGAGTAGTTTTAGAGATATTTGAAGTTAAAGTTTTCACTTATTAGAACAGAAACAAACTTTAACCCTAAATATCTCGTTTTCTGCCCGATAGATTTTTACTAAATTTTACACAATTATAGACAATAGTAGTCTTCATATACAGGTAAAATATAAACAAAATCTATCGAGTAGATTTCGAGATATTTGAAGTTAAAGTTTTCACTTATTAGAACAGAAACAAACTTTAACCCTAAATATCTCGTTTTCTGATCGATAGATTTTTACTAAATTTTATACAATTATAGACAATAGTAGTCTTCATATACAGGGAAAATATAAACAAAATCTATCGAGTAGTTTTCGAGATATTTGAAGTTAAAATTTTCATTTAATAGAACAGAAACAAACTTTAACCCTAAATATCTCGTTTTCTGCTCGATAGATTTTTACTAAATTTTATACAATTATAGACAATAGTAGTCTTCATATACAGGGAAAATATAAACAAAATCTATCGAGTAGTTTTCGAGATATTTGAAGTTAAACTTTTCTCTTTTTAGAACAGAAACAAACTTTAACCCTAAATATCTCGTTTTCTGCTCGATAGTTTTTTACTAAATTTTATACAATTATAGACAATAGTAGTCTTCATATACAGGTAAAATATAAACAAAATCTATCGAGTAGTTTTCGAGATATTTGAAGTTAAAGTTTTCACTTAATAGAACAGAAACAAACTTTAACCCTAAATATCTCGTTTTCTGCTCGATAGATTTTTACTAAATTTTACACAATTATAGACAATAGTAGTCTTCATATACAGGGAAAATATAAACAAAATCTATCGAGTAGTTTTCGAGATATTTGAAGTTAAACTTTTCTCTTTTTAGAACAGAAACAAACTTTAACCCTAAATATCTCGTTTTCTGCTCGATAGTTTTTTACTAAATTTTATACAATTATAGACAATAGTAGTCTTCATATACAGGTAAAATATAAACAAAATCTATCGAGTAGTTTTCGAGATATTTGAAGTTAAAGTTTTCACTTATTAGAACAGAAACAAACTTTAACCCTAAATATCTCGTTTTCTGCTCGATAGGTTTTTACTAAATTTTATACAATTATAGACAATAGTAGTCTTCATATACAGGTAAAATATAAACAAAATCTTTTGATTAGTTTTCGAGATATTTGAAGTTAAACTTTTCTCTTTTTAGAACAGAAACAAACTTTAACCCTAAATATCTCGTTTTCTGCTCGATAGATTTTTACTAAATTTTATACAATTATAGAAAATAGTAGTCTTCATATACAGGGAAAATATAAACATAATCTATCGAGTAGTTTTCGAGATATTTGAAGTTAAAGTTTTCACTTAATAGAACAGAAACAAACTTTAACCCTGAATATCTCCTTTTCAGTCTTCATATACAGGCAAAATATAAACAAAATCTATCGAGTAGTTTTCGAGATATTTGAAGTTAAATTTTTCAGTTATTAGAACAGATACAAAATTTAACCCTAAATATCTCGATTTCTGCTCGATAGATTTTTACTAAATTTTATACAATTATAGACAATAGTAGTCTTCATATACAGGGAAAATATAAACAAAATCTATCGAGTAGTTTTAGAGATATTTGAAGTTAAAGTTTTCACTTATTAGAACAGAAACAAACTTTAACCCTAAATATCTCGTTTTCTGCCCGATAGATTTTTACTAAATTTTACACAATTATAGACAATAGTAGTCTTCATATACAGGTAAAATATAAACAAAATCTATCGAGTAGATTTCGAGATATTTGAAGTTAAAGTTTTCACTTATTAGAACAGAAACAAACTTTAACCCTAAATATCTCGTTTTCTGATCGATAGATTTTTACTAAATTTTATACAATTATAGACAATAGTAGTCTTCATATACAGGGAAAATATAAACAAAATCTATCGAGTAGTTATCGAGATATTTGAAGTTAATGTATTCACTTATTAGAACAGAAACAAACTTTAACCTTAAATATCTCGTTTTCTGCTCTATAGATTTTTACTATATTTTATACAATTATAGACAATAGTAGTCTTCATATACAGGGAAAATATAAACAAAATCTATTAAGTAGTTTTCGAGATATTTGAAGTTAAAGTTTTCACTTAATAGAACAGAAACAAATTTTAACCCTAAATATCTCGTTTTCTGCTTTATAGATTTTTACTATATTTTATACAATTATAGACAATAGTAGTCTTCATATACAGGGAAAATATAGACAAAATCTATCGAGTAGTTTTCGAGATATTTGAAGTTAAAGTTTTCACTTATTAGAACAGAAACAAATTTTAACCCTATATATCTCGTTTTCTGCTCAATAGATTTTTACTATATTTTATACAATTATAGACAATAGTAGTCTTCATATACAGGGAAAATATAAACAAAATCTATCGAGTAGTTTTCGAGATATTTGAAGTTAAACTTTTCTCTTTTTAGAACAGAAACAAACTTTAACCCTAAATATCTCGTTTTCTGCTCGATAGTTTTTTACTAAATTTTATACAATTATAGACAATAGTAGTCTTCATATACAGGTAAAATATAAACAAAATCTATCGAGTAGTTTTCGAGATATTTGAAGTTAAAGTTTTCACTTATTAGAACAGAAACAAACTTTAACCCTAAATATCTCGTTTTCTGCTCGATAGGTTTTTACTAAATTTTATACAATTATAGACAATAGTAGTCTTCATATACAGGTAAAATATAAACAAAATCTTTTGATTAGTTTTCGAGATATTTGAAGTTAAACTTTTCTCTTTTTAGAACAGAAACAAACTTTAACCCTAAATATCTCGTTTTCTGCTCGATAGATTTTTACTAAATTTTATACAATTATAGAAAATAGTAGTCTTCATATACAGGGAAAATATAAACATAATCTATCGAGTAGTTTTCGAGATATTTGAAGTTAAAGTTTTCACTTAATAGAACAGAAACAAACTTTAACCCTGAATATCTCCTTTTCAGTCTTCATATACAGGCAAAATATAAACAAAATCTATCGAGTAGTTTTCGAGATATTTGAAGTTAAATTTTTCAGTTATTAGAACAGATACAAACTTTAACCATAAATATCTCGATTTCTGCTCGATAGATTTTTACTAAATTTTATACAATTATAGACAACAGTAGTCTTCATATACAGGGAAAATATAAACAAAATCTATCGAGTAGTTTTAGAGATATTTGAAGTTAAAGTTTTCACTTATTAGAACAGAAACAAACTTTAACCCTAAATATCTCGTTTTCTGCCCGATAGATTTTTACTAAATTTTACACAATTATAGACAATAGTAGTCTTCATATACAGGTAAAATATAAACAAAATCTATCGAGTAGATTTCGAGATATTTGAAGTTAAAGTTTTCACTTATTAGAACAGAAACAAACTTTAACCCTAAATATCTCGTTTTCTGATCGATAGATTTTTACTAAATTTTATACAATTATAGACAATAGTAGTCTTCATATACAGGGAAAATATAAACAAAATCTATCGAGTAGTTATCGAGATATTTGAAGTTAATGTATTCACTTATTAGAACAGAAACAAAGTTTAACCTTAAATATCTCGTTTTCTGCTCTATAGATTTTTACTATATTTTATACAATTATAGACAATAGTAGTCTTCATATACAGGGAAAATATAAACAAAATCTATTAAGTAGTTTTCGAGATATTTGAAGTTAAAGTTTTCACTTAATAGAACAGAAACAAATTTTAACCCTAAATATCTCGTTTTCTGCTTTATAGATTTTTACTATATTTTATACAATTATAGACAATAGTAGTCTTCATATACAGGGAAAATATAAACAAAATCTATCAAGTAGTTTTCGAGATATTTGAAGTTAAAGTTTTCACTTAATAGAACAGAAACAAACTTTAACCCTAAATATCTCGTTTTCTGCTCGATAGATTTTTACTAAATTTTTCACAATTGTAGACAATAGTAGTCTTCATATACAGGTAAAATATAAAAAAAATCTATCGAGTAGTTTTCGAGATATTTGAAGTTAAAGTTTTCACTTATTAGAACAGAAACAAACTTTAACCCTAAATATCTCGTTTTCTGCTCGATAGATTTTTACTAAATTTTACACAATTATAGACAATAGTAGTCTTCATATACAGGTAAAATATAAACAAAATCTTTTGATTAGTTTTCGAGATATTTGAAGTTAAACTTTTCTCTTTTTAGAACAGAAACAAACTTTAACCCTAAATATCTCGTTTTCTGCTCAATAGATTTTTACTAAATTTTATAAAATTATAGACAATAGTAGTCTTCATATACAGGGAAAATATAAACATAATCTATCGAGTAGTTTTCGAGATATTTGAAGTTAAAGTTTTCACTTAATAGAAGAGAAACAAACTTTAACCCTGAATATCTCCTTTTCAGTCTTCATATACAGGCAAAATATAAACAAAATCTATCGAGTAGTTTTCGAGATATTTGAAGTTAAATTTTTCAGTTATTAGAACAGATACAAACTTTAACCCTAAATATCTCGATTTCTGCTCGATAGATTTTTACTAAATTTTATACAATTATAGACAATAGTAGTCTTCATATACAGGGAAAATATAAACAAAATCTATCGAGTAGTTTTAGAGATATTTGAAGTTAAAGTTTTCACTTATTAGAACAGAAACAAACTTTAACCCTAAATATCTCGTTTTCTGCCCGATAGATTTTTACTAAATTTTACACAATTATAGACAATAGTAGTCTTCATATACAAGTAAAATATAAACAAAATCTATTGAGTAGATTTCGAGATATTTGAAGTTAAAGTTTTCACTTATTAGAACAGAAACAAACTTTAACCCTAAATATCTCGTTTTCTGATCGATAGATTTTTACTAAATTTTATACAATTATAGACAATAGTAGTCTTCATATACAGGGAAAATATAAACAAAATCTATCGAGTAGTTTTCGAGATATTTGAAGTTAAAATTTTCATTTAATAGAACAGAAACAAACTTTAACCCTAAATATCTCGTTTTCTGCTCGATAGATTTTTACTAAATTTTATAAAATTATAGACAATAGTAGTCTTCATATACAGGTAAAATATAAACAAAATCTATCGAGTAGTTTTCGAGATATTTGAAGTTAAAGTTTTCACTTAATAGAACAGAAACAAACTTTAACCCTAAATATCTCGTTTTCTGCTCGATAGATTTTTACTAAATTTTACACAATTATAGACAATAGTAGTCTTCATATACAGGGAAAATATAAACAAAATCTATCGAGTAGTTTTCGAGATATTTGAAGTTAAACTTTTCTCTTTTTAGAACAGAAACAAACTTTAACCCTAAATATCTCGTTTTCTGCTCGATAGTTTTTTACTAAATTTTATACAATTATAGACTATAGTAGTCTTCATATACAGGTAAAATATAAACAAAATCTATCGAGTAGTTTTCGAGATATTTGAAGTTAAAGTTTTCACTTATTAGAACAGAAACAAACTTTAACCCTAAATATCTCGTTTTCTGCTCGATAGATTTTTACTAAATTTTATACAATTATAGACAATAGTAGTCTTCATATACAGGTAAAATATAAACAAAATCTTTTGATTAGTTTTCGAGATATTTGAAGTTAAACTTTTCTCTTTTTAGAACAGAAACAAACTTTAACCCTAAATATCTCGTTTTCTGCTCGATAGATTTTTACTAAATTTTATACAATTATAGAAAATAGTAGTCTTCATATACAGGGAAAATATAAACATAATCTATCGAGTAGTTTTCGAGATATTTGAAGTTAAAGTTTTCACTTAATAGAACAGAAACAAACTTTAACCCTGAATATCTCCTTTTCAGTCTTCATATACAGGCAAAATATAAACAAAATCTATCGAGTAGTTTTCGAGATATTTGAAGTTAAATTTTTCAGTTATTAGAACAGATACAAACTTTAACCCTAAATATCTCGATTTCTGCTCGATAGATTTTTACTAAATTTTATACAATTATAGACAATAGTAGTCTTCATATACAGGGAAAATATAAACAAAATCTATCGAGTAGTTTTCGAGATATTTGAAGTTAAAATTTTCATTTAATAGAACAGAAACAAACTTTAACCCTAAATATCTCGTTTTCTGCTCGATAGATTTTTACTAAATTTTATAAAATTATAGACAATAGTAGTCTTCATATACAGGGAAAATATAAACAAAATCTATCGAGTAGTTTTCTAGATATTTGAAGTTAAAGTTTTCACTTAATAGAACAGAAACAAATATAACCCTAAATATCTAGTTTTCTGCTCGATAGATTTTTACTAAATTTTATACAATTATAGACAATAGTAGACTTCATATACAGGTAAAATATAGACAAAATCTATCGAGTAGTTTTCGAGATATTTGAAGTTAAAGTTTTCAGTTATTAGAACAGATACAAACTTTAACCCTAAATATCTCGTTTTCTGCTCGATAGATTTTTACTAAATTTTATACAATTATAGACAATAGTAGTCTTCATATACAGGGAAAATATAGACAAAATCTATCGAGTAGTTTTCGAGATATTTGAAGTTAAAGTTTTCACTTATTAGAACAGAAACAAATTTTAACCCTATATATCTCGTTTTCTGCTCAATAGATTTTTACTATATTTTATACAATTATAGACAATAGTAGTCTTCATATACAGGGAAAATATAAACAAAATCTATCGAGTAGTTTTCGAGATATTTGAAGTTAAAGTTTTCACTTAATAGAACAGAAACAAACTTTAACCCTGAATATCTCGTTTTCAGTCTTCATATACATGTAAAATATAAACAATATCTATCTTGTAGTTTTCGAGATATTTGAAGTTAAAGTTTTCACTTAATAGAAGAGGAACAAACTTTAACCCTAAATATCTCGTTTTCTGCTCGATAGATTTTTACTAAATTGTATACAATTATAGACAATAGTAGTCTTCATATACAGGGAAAATATAAACAAAATCTATCGAGTAGTTATCGAGATATTTGAAGTTAAAGTTTTCACTTCTTAGAACAGAAACAAACTTTAACCCTAAATATCTCGTTTTCTGCTCAATAGATTTTTAGTAAATTTTATACAATTATAGACAATAGTAGTCTTCATATACAGGGAAAATATCAACAAAATCTATCGAGTAGTTTTCGAGATATTTGAAGTTAAAGTTTTCACTTAATAGAACAGAAACAAACTTTAACCCTGAATATCTCCTTTTCAGTCTTCATATACAGGCAAAATATAAACAAAATCTATCGAGTAGTTTTCGAGATATTTGAAGTTAAATTTTTCAGTTATTAGAACAGATACAAACTTTAACCCTAAATATCTCGATTTCTGCTCGATAGATTTTTACTAAATTTTATACAATTATAGACAATAGTAGTCTTCATATACAGGGAAAATATAAACAAAATCTATCGAGTAGTTTTCGAGATATTTGAAGTTAAAATTTTCATTTAATAGAACAGAAACAAACTTTAACCCTAAATATCTCGTTTTCTGCTCGATAGATTTTTACTAAATTTTATAAAATTATAGACAATAGTAGTCTTCATATACAGGGAAAATATAAACAAAATCTATCGAGTAGTTTTCTAGATATTTGAAGTTAAAGTTTTCACTTAATAGAACAGAAACAAATATAACCCTAAATATCTAGTTTTCTGCTCGATAGATTTTTACTAAATTTTATACAATTATAGACAATAGTAGACTTCATATACAGGTAAAATATAGACAAAATCTATCGAGTAGTTTTCGAGATATTTGAAGTTAAAGTTTTCAGTTATTAGAACAGATACAAACTTTAACCCTAAATATCTCGTTTTCTGCTCGATAGATTTTTACTAAATTTTATACAATTATAGACAATAGTAGTCTTCATATACAGGGAAAATATAGACAAAATCTATCGAGTAGTTTTCGAGATATTTGAAGTTAAAGTTTTCACTTATTAGAACAGAAACAAATTTTAACCCTATATATCTCGTTTTCTGCTCAATAGATTTTTACTATATTTTATACAATTATAGACAATAGTAGTCTTCATATACAGGGAAAATATAAACAAAATCTATCGAGTAGTTTTCGAGATATTTGAAGTTAAAGTTTTCACTTAATAGAACAGAAACAAACTTTAACCCTGAATATCTCGTTTTCAGTCTTCATATACATGTAAAATATAAACAATATCTATCTTGTAGTTTTCGAGATATTTGAAGTTAAAGTTTTCACTTAATAGAAGAGGAACAAACTTTAACCCTAAATATCTCGTTTTCTGCTCGATAGATTTTTACTAAATTGTATACAATTATAGACAATAGTAGTCTTCATATACAGGGAAAATATAAACAAAATCTATGGAGTAGTTATCGAGATATTTGAAGTTAAAGTTTTCACTTCTTAGAACAGAAACAAACTTTAACCCTAAATATCTCGTTTTCTGCTCAATAGATTTTTAGTAAATTTTATACAATTATAGACAATAGTAGTCTTCATATACAGGGAAAATATCAACAAAATCTATCGAGTAGTTTTCGAGATATTTGAAGTTAAAGTTTTCACTTAATAGAACAGAAACAAACTTTAACCCTAAATATCTCGTTTTCTGCTCGATAGATTTTTACTAAATTTTACACAATTATAGACAATAGTAGTCTTCATATACAGGTAAAATATAAACAAAATCTATCGTTTAGTTTTCGAGATATTTGATGTTAAAAATTTTCACTTAATAGAAAGAAACAAACTTTAACCCTTTAAGATAGAGAAGGTTAAATTTTGAAGGTTTTACAACTACTCCAAATTTCAATCCTCTATATCTATCTTTCCATTCATCAGATTTTAATGATTTTTTTACCCAATTGTAGAGGAAACTTAACTCTATAACTGGCTAAAAATGCGATGTTTTAGCGATAATAGTTATTAAGATAGATAAGGTTGAATTATGATTTATGCTAATCGCCTCTGTCCACGACACCTAATTTGGACGTAAAGGCCGCCTGAAAAATAGGCAATTACTTTACTTTACTTCATTTTGTAAAAACAAATAAATAAATAAAATAACGTTTATTTTAAACCAATTTTATTGTACAACATTAAGAAGGTACATATTTACATTAAGAATTATTTACAAAAAAATAAAATAAAATAAAAGATAAAGATTACTTAATTTACTTCATTATCGATCTTGTAGAGCAAATTAAAGCATGAAGTGCCCGCTTTGATTGGTCTTCCGATCATCAGACGAGCGGACGGTGAATTTAGACTTTCATATTTATGTCTAGTAACAGCTGATTTTAAGAAACCTATAGAAGATTCAAATGACATTTGCTGCAGTGGTGAAGTACTACCTTCTAAACCTTTTCGTGATAAAGGTTTGTACTGGCCACTCCAGGTCATATAATCAGCTACTAGATTCAAATGTCTTATATCAATTGCAATTCCATAAACCTGGGCAACAAAAAAGGAAAAGTGTTATTTTTATTTGATTTATCTATTTTCTAGATTGAGTTTTGTTTTTCATCGGTCCTCTGAGACAGAAAAAGTGATTATTAAAATAAAAAAAAAAAAATGGTGGGTTTACAAACGTATCGAAAACGAAAAATCACAGGAAGCGGTTTACTTTACATTATAATTTATTTCAATCAGGGGACCTGACTACATTTTAGGGATCAATCGGGAAGTATCACGTTCTTAGAAGAATATAAAATTTAAAATATCAAATTGTTAATGAAGAGCACTTCCGGGAGAGAGAGGATTGGGTAGGCTTTCCTTTAAAAACCTGTTTTTAAAAGAATATAAAGACCTCTATAAAAGAACTCTTTTATATTAACCAGTTAAGCGTGCAATTTAATTTTTAAACCCCCCCCCCGCACAGTGTGCGGAATTAAAATCAGGCAATGACGTGCACATGACGTCGAACGCAGTGCAACAAAACAACACAAAAGTTTACAACGTCTCGTAATAGTCCACTGCAAGCGACTTTTTCTACAATCTCTCAGGGGGACTTGAGATTACAGACAGAGCATTCTGTGCTCAATTCAAAATCTTGTACCGCTTCACGTATGCATTGCCTGTAGTTAACTAGGGACGCAAGAGCTTTTACAAGGTATAGAAAAGAGCTTTGAATTCTGTGCGAAATGAAATCATGCTTGTACTGAGGTCTGAACCTTTATCTAAGAGGTAAAAACGGCATTGCACAAGGGTTGAGAGCTTCTATTTGTATGCGTAATTCCCCAATCTCTAATACGGAGACCAAACCTGTACCAACCACTTATCATTTGGTTGGCTCCCACCGCAGTTCTATTGGGTAAGATAAAGGAAACATCCCACCAAAATGATATTCTAATTGTGTTTTATTAAAATTTTGAATTTTTATAGTTAATGGCAATTTTATATTTTTCACAACGTGAATACAAGTCAAACACGCTTAACTGGTTAAGAACGATACAATAGACTGAACAACCTACTGATACCATCGATATAATCTGCATAGGTAAGAAATGTAGAGCGACTTTTAAAATATCGTTCCACCAATCTACATTTTAGAATCTCGCCCTACAATTTTATATTTTTCACCAGTTAAGCGAGTCAGAAGAGATTGATTTCCTCGAGATACAATTCTGTTAATGTTTATTTTAGACGAAATCGTTCCGAAGAGATATTCGAACAGGGTAGTCCAGTGGTAGGATGACTATATTCGTAGTTTTGGAATTACATTTGGATTGAACGTATGAGCCCGGAAAAGTCCCAGCGCCACAAGGAAAAAAAATAAGATAAGGCCTCTTACCTGGGTGCTCCAGTCCAACAAAAAATAAAATTATAAACCTCCTCGTCCAGATTTCAAACTTGTACCAACCACTTATCATTTGGCTGACTCCCACCACCCACTTCGTATGAAATACTTGGCAGTTCTATTGGGTAAGATAAAGGAAACATCCCACCAAAATGATATTCTTATTGTATTTTATTAAAATTACCCATTTTTATAGTTAATGGCAATTTTATATTTTTCACAACGAGTATACACGTCGAACGCATCGTAATAGAGATTTGTGTATACACGTCAAACACGCTTAACTGGTTAACCTGAAGGATTTTATCCCTTTTTGGAAAATGTCTTCCCTAATACTATAAAAACCCTTATACAACTGCCCTACCGGACAGTTTTAACATTTCATGCACATAAATCAATAATCTTATTTCAATAATTTTTAAAAACACCTCATTATTACAAAACAAATTATCCAAAATTTATGCAAATACAGTAAAAAAAAAAAACTCGCAATTTCGTAACTTTTTAGTTCCCTTAAAACAATAAGAATGACGAGAAAAGAACTCACATTAAAAACTTGTTGAATTTCCTTGACTAGCACACTACATGCTGCTTCTATTCCGAACGTTCTATGCACAGAATGTATATCATTTGTATACAATTTATAAAGATTTAATTTCCTTCCATGGTTAAGAATTTCCGTTATATTCTGTCCATCAGTAGTTAAACATTGTTGTCCGTTTGTATCAGTTGAAATGAAAGCACGTTTGATTCCTGCAATTTGATGAATAACGGAAGTAGAAGCGGCTTCCTTCAGTTTGGCCGCAGATACATCCAGCTCGTCACTGCGCGTTTTGAAAGCTAACCACAGTTCACACCAATCATGTTTTACTGTATCATACCTGTGAAAAGAAATAAAACAAAAACAAATTTGAGCCCAAGTTATTCAATTTAATTAAAATCCCACGAACTAAACAATGGAATCAACACAAACTTATAATCCATCACATTTAAATGTGAATTAATTACTGAAGTTCTTCTCTCATCCTCCGTTTTTCTTGTGCTAGCATTTTCATTCAATTTTTCTGGAAAATCTATCATTTCTTCATCTTGTGGCTCTTGATCTTCTTTCTTAATGGGAAGCTGATTAGCTTCTAAATCTTCTTGAGCTTCAACATCGTCTTCCAAATCGGAATACTGATGCTCTTCATTTTGTCTAGCCCTGAACAAAATAAAATATCTAATTATGTTAAAAGATGCTTAAAAAAAAAATAAAATAAAATAAACAAAATTCTTGAAATTTTCAAGCAAAATATGTATTTTAGTGACAAATCTAGACATGAAGGTTCACTGAGATGCGAGTCGCACCTCTTTCGAAACATTAAAGCTAAGACTCTGTAGTCTTCAAAAAGAAATTAATAAGTAAGACATCAGGCTATCAAGATTTCTAGGTTTTTTTAAACAGATATATACGTAAATATAAATGTAAATATTAAACATGTATATTTTTTTTACCACCCATATTTTTTATGCCCTCTGTGCATAGTGCTATTATTGGTGAAAGTACTCTGGAAGATGATGGTAGCCGAGCGGTGGTTAGAGGCGAGATCTGCGAAGCTAATATGTAAAAGAGTAAAGTAAGTAAAGTAATTGCATATTTTTTTGGGCGGGCTTTACTTTCAACTACCAAATTAGTCAAATTGTCGTGGACGCAGGCGACTAGCAAACATACTTTACTGTAAATTTCTTTTATTAACCATTAAATAAAATCCAAAGGCCTGGCCCGGGAATCGAACCCAGTACCACAATACAGATCTCGCCTCCAGTCTTAGGTCTTGGATTTTATTTAATGGCTTATATGAGAAATTTTCAGTAAAGTATGTTTACTAGTCGCCTCCAGTCCACGACACCTAAATTGGTAGTTGGACGTTAAGCACCGCCTGAAAAATAGGCGATTACTTTACTTTACTCTGGAAGATGTTTAAAACCTACTACAAATGAGACCAAAAAACGGAAACCCCAGCCCGTGTTATAGTTAGCTGTTCATAGAACACGTTCCTAGGTATACGCCACCAACTCAATTTAAACTGGATCTCTGACAAGGTGAGAGAAATGGAGTAGCTTTCCTAAGATAGGTAGGAAGATAATTATTGTCTTGGTTGAACTTGACTTGAATAATAATGATAATAATACTTGAAACTTATGAACCATGTCAGATTGAGCATGCTAGTTGTTTCCGGCAGAATAATTTTATACGCTTTCCTTTTTTAACTACGTATTCCTAAGTCTAGTTTCATCTTAACTTTTTTCATAAGATAACTATCGTAATATTTTTACTTGATTGCTTGCCCCAGAATTTTGTATTTTGTTTAGCATATCGTATTATACGTAGTAAACCAATAAGGCTGCTCGGCACCATTTATTGTTTAATCTATACAATAAGTTTCTAGGTTTTTTGAAACAGATATATATATACGTAAATCTTATATAAAAGCAGTAGTGAACCTTCTTCTAGCAGTAGTCGCATCATCGTCCTCATTTTCAACTTCATCTTCTGAGGATTGGTACTCGTCAAACTCAGCACCTACATTTTTCTTTCTTTTTAACTGCAACACACAAAAAAAAACATTCATTTGGTCAACATGTAATACATCAATTAATGTATTTTTTTTGTTTTTGTTCCAACCTTTTCATCATCCGGACTTCCGTCCTCTTCGTCATCAAGACAATTTTCTCCTGACTTGCCTTCAGCTTCCGTCTCAATTAATTCTGAAGTTTTTTCAGACTTCTGTTTCAAGTGATTTATTAAGTGTCTAATGAATTTACTTTCTATGTGTCTAAAAATAAGCACATGTTTATTTATTTTTATATTTTGACTCTTTACGGTTTGTCCTATAATATTTTTCAAATACCTCAAAAAATTTCATTGATTATTAAAAATAATTTCTGTCCCTTAGAAATAATTTTGTCTATTTATTATTTATTATAATAAATTTTAATGAACATTTTGTCCAGTATTTTTAGTTCTAATAGGAACGGGGGACTTTCCAAACTTCCTTTTGACAAAACTTCCTTTTTGGGGTAGGATTACCTTTAGAGAGAGCAATAAGAGTGTCGCTATGCTCAAGAAATTATTTAAAGGCATTGAAAGAGTTCAACTCCCTTTCCGTATGTCAAAGAAATTAAACAGCTGTTATTATTAGCTAGTTTATTATCAGCTGTTAAATTATGAGAAAGAAGAAATCTATAGTCGGGGGGAAAAAATGGCTGTTTAAAAAAAAAAAAATCAATTGTTCACCTGATTTATCAGTTTGATATAAAACACTTGGACTTACTTTATAAGCTTAACTCTTTTTTTAAACCTTAAGGGAATATCTCAAAAATCGATAAGTCGCAATTTGTATACTACTGAAACTTCTGTTTCAAAACTTTAGATTTCTTGGAATTCACAGGGGAACCTGCCAGTACAAAAGTTTCCATGCTAAGTGAAAAATCTGCTACGGCGAATCCTATACCTAAGAAATATCATGGTATATTTAAAGCAGTGATCTTAGTGAAGAAATCAACATTCTACCAGGCCATGCTACAAATTCATTAAACCCTTGGAATGCAATAGTTTTGCGTAGTTAGCAAATACTTTTTAGTAATAAAATTTGTGACGGAAAATGTAATTTAATGAGAATTCCAGGAACATGCAGTGATGGGAAGTTTACATTTTCGAACAAGATTTATGCTGAAGAGGACAGAGCTTCACCGAGTGCCCACTATTCTAACATATTTTCTTTATTATCCTTGACTTAAACAGAAATAAAACATAAAAATAATTTCTTAAGAAAATAAAACATAACTTACTTGAGGATTTTCTTTGGGGACACCAAAGTTGTATCTTTATAAGCAGAATGAGGTAGGAATTCAAACTTCAAAACATATATCTTAAAAAAACAAAAAGATAACTATTATATTAATAAATATAATTAATAAAGATAACTATTTTTATTAATAAATAATAAATAAAAAATATAATTATTAATAAATAATAAATAAACAGGTTATTTGGCACATCCTCATAAGGGTAAATATTGCGCGAGTACCACGGGTACCTGGATAGCTATCATTTGGATTTCCAGCTTTTGTACTACATCCAGAAATATCCCACAACACTACACGCCCTGGAAACATATAACCCTTAAGGGGCACACTGCACAAAAACCTTCTTTCTATTTGGGAAAGTTTTCCGCCAACTTAGAGGTAAACCCTAAAAATCCAAGCTCCTCTAATGAAGCTGGGTTAGGTCTTAGGGCCAAACAAGCATGTCCTTCCAAAGACTTGAAATCTTAAAGATGACAAAATTGAACGAACGAACGGTATTTCGACTGAAAGTAAGACAGAAGAATAAGTATTAAATGGTTTGTTGCTGAATCGTCTAGCAAGGTGAATGACAAGAAATTAAGAGCATATAATCTGTGTTCATACACATATGATCGCCTAAATAAGATCTACCATTATTTTATAGAATCTTTAAAACTAAGATCATTTGTAAGAAATGAATAAAGAAATAGAATTTATTGTAGCTAAAATGTTTAATTTACACATCAGTATGATTCATCTTTGGTTTATACAGAAGTGTTTAATTTATTTTATTATATTTAATGTTTATATTTACAATATAGTAGTGGTTATTTAAAATTATTGTACATTTCAGAACCCCGGTAATATGTAAATTACATCAAATATAGAAATTTATCTATCTATCTGCGTTCATAGTAAGAAGATACCTTGTGGAACATGTCTTTTCATGCTAAAAACATGTCGTGAACTAATGAATTTATTCATCGAATTACAACAAGCCTACGACATGTTCAAACCGAAATGGGATTTTTTGGGTGGTTTCTTCGACTGAGATTTCCAAGCGACCTAATTAGGCTAGACATTTCTTGGGTTCCAGTAATTCAATAAGAAGAAGAATGCTTAAAAGATTTACACAATGGATTTCTCCAAAAAAAAAAACAGGGTAAGTAGCCTAGGAGATGCAAAGAATAAAAAGAGGCTGGAAGGTGGCTGAGTATGGAGGAGATAAGCTCAATTGGAATGAAGTGCTGGAAGCAAGTAGTGTACCAACGGCAACCACTAACAAGACAAATGTAGGTAACTCTTAAAAAGTCACAAATGAATTCCAAAATTCTTGAATACTTACCCATTTCTTTTCACGTTTAAAATCTTGTCTATAAGTGACGGTGACATATCGTAATACATCAGCCAACGTTATTCTGGTAAAGTGTCTTCTTAATCTGTTCATCTTTTTCTCAGAACTGAAGAAAAACAATAATAATAATAATAATCAAGTATTCCAATTCACAAAAAAAAAAAAAAAAAAATCCTTATCTCCGCAAAGAACTACTAAACCTGGCAATATCTTCAGCAAATGGAACTGTAACCGAAGGAGTTTTAATGTTTTGAGAAGCAGTCATTAAAATCTCCCTTAGCCTTGGTATACCAAGTGTGACGTTCATCTCTCCACGTCCAGCAAAATGAAATGTATTCAACGTCATCTGAGTGGAAGGTTCGCCAACAGATTGTGCAGCCACTAAACCAACAGCCTCGCCAGCTTGACACAGCGAGGACATTGCTTTCTGGTACATGGATGATTTCATCTGTTTCTCGTTTACATTCTGCTTACTGGAAACAATTTATTCGTGTAAAGTTTTAAGGGGAGAACTGGAGAGCCGTGGTTATCCAGCGGTATTCCGTAGTGTGGATAAAAAAAGGCTATCTTTAGTGGCTATCAAGGCCCCCAAAAAAACCATGTGGAGAAGCCATTCTTTCTAAAAACTAGAATTAATTTTTGTTGACTATTACTTACTTTTGTTTAAGATAATTATCAATTAGTTTATCTAATTTCTCAGTCACGGATCCAAAATATCTGTCGCACTGATATTTAGATACTACAGGATCTGGTGTTCTACGAAGTATTTTATGGAATCTGCAAATAAAAAAAATGGTAATATTTTAACAACAAAAATAAAGAAAAAGAGAAAGTGTTAATAAAAAAAAAAAATAAATTTTCAAATTTATTAGATCCACCTATTTCTCTCCTCCGTGTCCATATTTCTCCAAACTTTAACAGCTGATTCCGCAGATTTAGTTCGGCCAGTGGTTGAGCTAGGTTTCTCATAGCTTCCGCTTCCTTCTACTTGAATTGAAAACAATGAAAAAGGACTACACCATTGTTTTGGGCCAATTATACGATGACGATTCCAACGTTTCACCAATTTACCATGTGCTTTAACACCTTCCAGGTCTGTATTTGCTCTCAACGATTCAATTTCCTGTGTTCAAGTAATACTGATTTTAAGAAATTCAGTTTTCAATAAATAAAAATAAGATCGAGGGAGGTAAACAAAAAAAAAAAAAAATTAAAATACCTCCGGATTGTGTAATGAATTGATATTTTCAGCAAGAAAAGGAAGCTGTTTTTCATTTAAAAATTGAGATTTTGTCACTTCCATACCGTCCTCACCGTATAAAAATTGTACAACGCTTCCATCAGAATCGCGCACTGTCATGTCATAGTTCACAGTTAAACCTTCTAAATGTTTTACTAAACATCTGCAAATAAACGATGAGAATAATAGAAAGAAAGCAATGGATAAATGAATGCACTTGTAAACCTAAGCTGATCGAGTAGATTTTTATAAATTTCCATCTTTTAACTTGCGACATGTGTTTCAATTTTTATGCGGACAATTGCCGTAACATTTGTTTAAATAATTGATTGTTAGTTTAAGATTAAGATCGTACCTAAATAAAAGTGGTTGAAATTTGTTACGATATCTCAATGTACAGCATCAAATCTACTCATTAATCAGGATTAATTAATGTTTAATACAAACCTCTGCAAATAACCACTTCTACTGGTCTTTACAGCAGTATCGACAAGTCCTTCTCTACCTGCCATACAATGGAAGAAAAATTCCTGTGGTTTTATTCCAGTCATAAATCTACCGTCAATAAAACCGCCAGCTCTTGGTGAAGTGTCGTACGGCGGAAAACTAGGTAATGTCCTGCCAGATACCATAGCTGGAGGACGTTTTCCTTCTAGTTCAATTTGTCCTAGGAGACAGGAAATTTGTAGGGTGTTTACTGTGGAACCTTTGGCACCAGATAATACCATTAACTGTAGATTGTTTTTTGGAAATGGAGAAAGAAGTCCTGCAGGTAAGCACACCTGTTTAAACAGTCCCATTATTTTTTTTAAAAAAAAGGATATCAATTAATAAATTAATGAACTTTAAATCACGGATCTGTAAGGTAAAGGAGAAAAAAATGAAGCAAGTACCTTATTTATATTATTAGTATAGGAACTTAATGCTCTCTTGTACTGATGATCTAATAGTGCTCTAAAAAGAGGATCCTTGCTGTGCGCACTGCCAATCGCCTGCCTAATACTAGTTCCATCAGGAACATCCACCGCTTCTTTGGCTATATCATTACCAACTTGTCTGATCTCTTGAATGATTTCTTTTCTTACCTGATCAGCTTCTCTGAGAACTAAAATATCTTCTAATCCCAATGTAAACCCTTCCATTTGTAAAAATGCTGTGAAAAGTTTTCCTAAACAACTTAGCAATCTTGTTGCAATCTCTCCACCATATAATTCATAAACACAATGGACAAGAGAATACGGCACCGCGCCAAAGTGTGTCTTGTCCAAAACTCCACAAAGTAAGTCCCCATTTCTTATCACTACTTCGGCTTCTGTCATGGTTTTTGCATCTGTAAAAGGTGTACCACCCGCTTTCCAATTTCTGGACTTCTTTTCCCAAGCCGAAGCTGGTATTTTAGAAATCGAGGTTAAATTTATGGCTGTTTTTCCTTTTGGTACTATATTTTTTAAAACAGTACTGATTACTTGTTTACCAGACCATAATCTGGATGGTTTCATAATTGCTGGCGGCAACGTAGTGATATCTCCTGGCATAAATGAAAGACCTTGAAACACTAAATGCATGTACTCGTTCCTTGTGAAAAATCTACCCCTCATAGTCAATCTTACTCCGGAAACCATGTAGTCTTGGATGAGACCACTAAGTGGTGTCCCATCTTTCGGTACTAAATACTGTCTACTCACCGAGGCAATGTTATATCCTTCACTTCTAGCAACTTCATTTTGTGGGAAATGTGCATTCATTTCGTCTCCATCAAAGTCGGCATTATATGATTTACAATTTGCATAATGTAAGCGAAACGTTTTTTCTCCTTTTAGAATGCGAACACGATGCGCCATAATACTTGGTTTATGTAGCGTTGGTTGACGATTTAACAGGACTACATCTCCATTAATCATATGTCGATGAACTATCTTAACTCCTTTACAATCTCCAGGAGTAAGTAATCTTTTAGCCACAGCCGCTCTCTGTGATTTCTCTTTGCCATTCAATTTGACCACAGAACCATCTTCATTTTCCACAAAGTTAGCCCCCGGATAAATATTTGGACCATTTTTAACTAGATTACGCAGATCAGCAACATTCCACATGGTAACAGGTACTGGAAAAGTTAATTTCATAGCAAAAACTTCAGGTACACCAACTTCATCGACATTTAAGTTAGGATCTGGTGTTATTACGGTACGAGCGGCAAAATTCACTCTTTTACCCATCATATTCATCCTGATAATGCCTTCTTTTTTCTCTATAATCTGTTTAATGCCTATTCCCTGAACTTTCCGAGACTTTTTTAGATCAATATCGAGAAGACTGTCTACGTCTATTTGCAATTCACGCCATGCAAAATGAAGTTTCTCATTATCAGTTGCTCCTTTAATACCTTCAACCACTTGCCTCCTTTCTTCTGACAAATTATCTTCATCGTCTTTATTCATTATCTGCATGATACTCCTAAGCACCAAACAGTCATTTAGTATTGCTTTGTAAACAGAATTCTGAGGATGTTCCATAACCCTTCCGTCTACATAATTAACAGGACGAGCGTTAGTTGGTGACACTGGAATGACCGTCATGAAGAAAGCATCCACTGGATTCGGTTCAGCAGTATGAGCGACCAAGGGTACCATATTTCCCACAAAATTACTATCACCATACCAAATTTGTTCTAAATGTTTTTTACACTCTAATGGTAATAAATAGCTATAACCGGAACTCGCTTTTTCAGACTTTCTTTTTTCACTAGAATTTTTATTTACCACGTTTAACTTGTGATACGAAATAAGAATTTTATTTCTCGTCACATTTATAGATTTCCAAGGATTATTACAAAATGGGCAAGTTTTCTTTTTAATAATCTGACTTATGGCATTTTTTATATACAAACTCCTGTATTCATCCTCTCCTTTACATTCACGAACAGTTTGACTGTTCTCTTCGATGCACTGTTTAACATAATGATCGATTGCAGAGGACAACATAACTTCATCTAACAGAACCTGTGATTTATCTCCAGTATTATAGGAACCGAACTTATTTTCTAATTCTTGTGCTTCAGCTACGAGCCCGGCATTTAAAAGTTTTAATTGGCCAAGAAGAATACTTTTAACATTGTTAGGAATTAAAATTTTATGACAATTTAAGCATGATATTTTCAATAAGTTGCCTACAGATTTGTGGTACAAAGGATTGATAACTGGAAGGGGTAGTTCTATATGGCCTAAATGTCCTGGACATTTTACAAAGTTAAGCGAACATGTTTGACAAATTGACTTATTATCTAAAGGCCCTAATGCAGGATCATATAGCCCACCTGGAAGAGGATGGCCTAGTACATTAAATGTCAGTGGTGTAACTATCTTGGCAACACTCAACTGTTTTATTTCTGAAGCGGAAAATGTTGAGAAAGTCAATCCAGTGGGAACACTGATTCGCATGAAGTCCAACTTTGAAAATTCCATTCTTTACTTTAATAAAAAAGAAAACAACAACAACAAACCAAAAACAAAATAACTTTTTAATACTTAGTAAACAAACTGAACAACTTCAGGGACAATCGTATAACCTCCGGTAAATACTACATCACGTGTTACATTCTTTATGGAAAGGTTATGAGAAGGTTGTATCTTGTAAGGTAAAATGGCCCAAAAAATATCTCTTTTTACTCTCACCCGTTAGCTCTTTCTCACCCATAAGTTCCAATTCAGTACAGGAAATTTTTTTTATGCAGTTCTGAATAGTCAAGTTAAATGTTTATTATTATTAAGCTTCTTTTTTTTTTAATTTTCTACTCAAAAGTAATATTGATTTTTAGTTGGCATTGCTGAATCCAGATATAATAACTTTGGTGGAGTGATCCATTTTTCAAATTATTAATCAGAATATTCGAACAAAAAGTTGTTTCTCTCTCAAAATAAGGCAAAAACATATCAAGGATGAACTGTTTGATTATTTTATTAGGTTAGTATCAGTTAGTTTAAAGATATGTTTCCATTTAAATTCAAATTGTACTTACGAAAACATATTTCAGGTTTATTTACAATATCTGTAGGATCGCGAGTTTTAGAATTGAGTGAGAGGTGAGATCAGTTTTTTAACAATTACTAAATCATATTTATTGAAATGTGATAAACATAGTATTTTTCATAATTTTAGGTTCTTGGATATTAAAAAAGATGGTCACTGGCTAGTAATGGTCAGTAACATTAACAATTACTTACTTTTTTATCTTCATTAATTTTATTAAAGGAAAATTTTAGTAAAGAATTTTTTTTAGTTTTACGCCCCTTGGTGTGCTCACTGTAAAAGATTGGAGCCTGTATGGGGACATGTTGCCCAGTCTTTGTACAATACAAATATTAGAGTCGGCAAGATAGATTGTACAAAATATACTAGTGTGGCTTCACAGTTTGGAATATCAGGTTTCCCTACTGTAATGTTGTAAGTAGACAACCTTTGTAAACATTAAATCTTCTCGAGATGAATTTTATGTGCTATAGAAATGTAATAATAATACTTGGATGAATTTATTTTATTTATTTGAATGTAATACATCATACTAGTATGGTCAGAAACAGAAAGACAATTCTACTCGGTCGCCCAGTTAAAAATTCGTCCACCAGCAAATAGTTGCAATTGGACTAACCAACAATTATTGTGAGTTTCATTGAAGTGCCTTAACTGGGAAATTGGAACTCATCTAGAGTCTAAACTGAATCTTCAACTAATCTGTTCAGTCGCTAGCAATTTATTCACCTTGAACTCTGTTTGTCTATATGCATGCTGGTGGACAGAGTGCCTAAAGTTAAGTTTCAGTACTTGTAAAAAGTTATTATAACTACATTTCTTTTTCACAAATAAAAAAAAAAACAACTTTATTTATGATTGATCACGTAATTCATTCGTAATCGATAGTTTGAAAGGTGATGAAAAAGAATTCACTTTCAAAGGTGAACGTACGAAGGATGAGATTGTACATTTTGCACTCAGAGTTAGTGGACCTCCAGTTCAACAAATCACCAGACAGGAGAGTTTAGATAATTTAAAATCATCACAAAGAATATTTTTTGTTTATGTTGGCGGTTTTGACGGCCCACTTTGGGTAAGCCCATAAATTTATATTGTACGTTTCAAACATGCACTATGTAAATGTATTACTTATTACTTTTATTGAACTTTCAACTATTTTGTTTCAGGAAATATATTATGATGTGGCTGAAAGATTTCAGCCTCATAGTTTCTTTTATGCGGCTTCTCATGATCTAGTGAAAAGAGTAAGATATGATTTCTATTGAGCTGTACTCTTAATCCATCCATCCATTTTAGGATTGTAGTGCAGGAAATTTGAGATTTTTGTATTTAACTTTAGTTTTTTTACCTTTTTTCTAAAAAAAATTTTGATCATGTCCTGATTTCTTCCATCTTCATAAACTAATAATATGTATGTTCGAACTTAAAGTCAAGAAGTGACTAATTTATTAGATTCTGAGAATGGTTGGAGTAAACTAAACCGGTCAAAATTAAGAAAAGAACAAGTATCTACCTAAAAGAAGATTAATTTTTGCACTCTTAGTCATGTGTTTTCTCAAAGGAAATAAATTTTTTCTTTCTCAAGCATTTCATTGCCATGACAATTAAAGACAAACATTATACTGTCAGATTTTCTGAATGAAATGTGCATCAACTTAAACGCTTTTTTTTTGTTTTTGGCCTGTCTAGATTTTAGATTTCATTGCCAAAAATAATTTTCTTGAAAACTGTTGATTTTCAGTAACAATTTTTGTTGGTATGTTACACATTTCCTTCTTTGTTTGTTTCAGCACGTTAAAGTGAAAGATTTACCAACAGTTTTTGTATATAAAGAAAATACACATTATTTATTTGATGGTAAATTTTTTTAGATTTTCAGTTTAACAATCGAACATTTATTTTTTTTTAAATATGTTTTTCAATATATATATTCTTGCAGAAGAAGTCAGAGATTGGACAAATTTAAATTCCAGTTTAACGAATTGGGTGAATGCTGAAAGGTTTAATACTTTTGTTAAAGTGACCAGAGGTAACATTCATCAGGTAAGTGATGACGTAGCACTGAGGTTCTTAATATAAACAATATTGTGAGTTGAACTTTGAGAACAAGAGAACTTCAACTTCAACTTTGAGAACAAGAGAACAGTAATCAAGTATCTGAAATAGAGTTTAAGAGTACAGCTTAGATAACATGATTTTAAGCAAAAATTTTGTTCAAATTAGAATTTATGTGGTCTATAGTGATGATTAGTTGTGCTTAACAAAATGGAGAATAAAACAGCGTTGGGTTCCTTAATTTTCTCACTTCTAGCCACATAATTAAGAGCCCTTAATTCCAGTTTTCTTTAAGAAATTTTTTTATCTTATCAAACCAGTTATTTGGGTGCTTAGAGGTGGGCTAGTCGTACTAGGCATCATACCCTCAATTAGAACATCCATTCCTACGACCGTGCTTTAATCATTGCAATTTTATGGAAGTTGTTGAATCGTACCAATGTAGGTTACGATTCAGTCTTTCTGCAGCCACATTTACTCCTTTATACCACAAATATTCACTTACTCAGACGAGGATGTTTTAAACTGACTTAAGTAAACGTTTTAGCAAACAGTAATACTGTCCGATAGAAGACCATTTCGAAGTTAGCTCCCTACTTATGATCCCAACGCACAGATATTTCTGCATGAAAATCTAGGCTAAATTTCCCAAGCTTACCGGAGTATCAAACCTCGGTTTACCTTCATGTAGAATTCCGTACCATGACGGGTATGCTTCCAAGTCATTGTTGAGAATATTAATTTTTGAATAAATTGTCGAAGCTGTATGTTGGATGTTTTAAGTCTGGAATTCAGCAACTGGTTACTCGTTCCTTCAGCAATTTGATCACGTCTACTCTAACTGTTCTTCGAAATGGATGAGGAAAATCGAGAAAAACATACTATGATAGTTGTTTAGAAATCTAATGATTTTTTTCCCCCTGAATATCATATAATCACGATTATTTCTGTCGTTTAATATTTTGGCACTTTGAAAACTTTGATTTGTATTTTTTCTATTTCAGTTTATGCAGACAAATAAGTACTTAGTATTAGCTGTTGTTGCAGAAAATAAATTAGAAGAAGTGCCCGAGGATATGATAATGTAAGTTTAAATTTAGAATATTCTGACCATGGGCAAACGGTTGCACTCAGTATGACATTATCTGATGTGTATCAGACAATCACAGTACAAATAAATATCTGACAATAGTTAATGTCGGACAAGTAAAAATCATCCACAACTACTGGAACAAAGCTTTCGTCCGTTCCGCCGTTCTGAACTATTTTTTGCAGAGACTGGTAACTTGAATGTAGACTTTGAAGCTGTAGTCCTATTCAAAAAGATTAGGGATTAGATGGAGATCCCTTAAGGATTAGCTAGCTACTAGTTAAAGCCTCTCTTTCTGTGCAGCCTGTTTAATTAGATTATAGGAATCTGGTGAGGGGCTCCTGGAACAAATATAAAGACGTTAATCTCAGCCATTCTGAAAACAAAAAAGTTCAATGTTTCCTACACGCCCCGACAAAATCTATAACGGATCCTACTGGCCACCCTGCCTTGTTGAGTTAATACCGCAGTATTTTATGGCGAGTTGTTGAAGCCTTCTTCAAAACTGTGCGTTTCTAAACCATTCTTGCGACCAATTGTTCACTCATTCTTTGTTAGCCCTATTGTAAGATCAAAAAAGAATTCGTAACCGATGATGATATCTCCACAGAATCTCCACCATGCCCATGTCATCAGCCGGCTGTTTGCCCCTATAACACGATTGTCATTCATGCTGGCTACCAAATCTCAGCAGCCCCATACTAGCCTTGAGTACATTTCACAGGATTTGATAGCCTGTATGATCGCCTTTGGATGTCCAAGAAGATGTCGACTCTAGTCTTCATTTTATTGGTCCCACTTCATTAAGGGTGATCTGATCGCATTCAGCTGCGCAGGCTTCTCCAACAGACCACCGCTTCATACGTCACCGTTAGGCTACACAAGGTTATCCTGAAGCTTAATCTCCATCATTTCCCCACAACACATCTTTTTTGTGTACCAAAGGTGACTCTGATACAAGAGATGGCTTTCTTTTTCTTTTGAGTGTGATGACGTGTCTTACTACTTTGGTTGCGACGTAGCACTATCCACTTTCAAAGTGAAGTGAACTCGGTGTTTAGTAGTGGTTTCTACATTCTGATTAGGTATAGTGCTTGACGAACTTAGGTTTTTCCGTCTGGAAGACTGCCAAAAGGATCTGCGGGCTAGGTTTTTAAGAAGCTATATTCCGGCTGTGAGAGAGTCTACAACTTTCATCATTCGTGGACGTGATAGACTTTGAATCTTCTGAAGGGCCTCCTCTGTAGTGACCGACTTAACCCTTATAAATCCATATCACCTCGCCAAGCCCTTCGTATTTTCCTAATCTCATATGATCAGAATCATAAGCAATATTACCTTAGGTAAGTAAAATAATAGAACGAATGTTTTAATATTTGATCATTAAAAACTCAGTAACCATTCTTTTCTTTCTTACAGATTCAGAGACATGATTAAATCCGTGATTATGAATCATAGAGATAAGTTTCACAGGTGTGTACGTCAAACTATATTGTTTTTTTTTTTTTTTTTTTTCTGTAAAAAGAAATTGAATTTACATTGAACATTTCATAGCTCTTAAATCTCTAAAAACAGATTAGAAAGAGGATCATCCAAAAACTCATGTAACCTGGGACTGTAATGTTGACTAACTCTGAGAATGCTATTTCGTAGGCCTCATAGTTTTCACATTTTTCTCTTGAATTTTACTTCAGCATTTGTTTCATCATGTTTTCCGTGGAGAATTGAATCCTACACTTTTAAAGAGTTTCCGCTTCTAACTTCTAATTCGGAAGTTGTAGAATACGTATATTCGGCCTTTTCACAGGGAGAATGTAGAACTGATGCTGGAAGAATAGGAAAAGTCCAAAAGAACTAAAATGTGATTGGATAGGTTTCACAACAACCCACGGAATATGGAATTCAGAATTTCCTCCAGTTGCTGATATAATCTTCACAGGGTCTTCTGGGTTAGCTTTAGTTAATAAAACCCCAATCTTGTAGTTATGGTTGGTTGGTGAAACCTAGCTTCCATTATTATACGGGTTTCCTACCAGTTATTTTTATGGATTACCTTCGCAAAATCTCCATGTGCCACAGGCCACGGAAAGCAAAAGTCAATTTTTTTGTAAACTTCTCTGACAGGGTTTGAGAGACCAGGAGCTGGAACCGCCCACAAAGAGAACTTCCTGTGATGAGTTTGTTCTTACAGAATGCGAAAGAACAAATTAAATTGGCATTGGCAATCGATCTGATTTGAGTCAAGACCCGAGTCCAATTATTACCGGCGGAACTACTAGGAAGTATGCCATTTAATCAAACGCGAAATATCGCTTTTCCTTACTTTCCTTATGATATATGTTATTTACTAAAGAACTAACTATTTGTTTCTGTCATCACCAAATATTGTAAAAATATCTATGATTGCTTATTCTGTTGACAGATGGTTCCAGTTCGGTTGGGTAGGAAGCCCAGAGCTGGCGAACAGTATAGCAATGGCGGAAGTGCCGCTTCCATATTTATTAGTAGTCAATTCAACCACAAATCATCATCATTTCCCGGATGTCCAAAATCTTACACCTGATGCTGTACATGGTTTTCTTGATTCTATTAGGAATCAATCTGCACCGGTCAATATGTGTTATATAATAATTTAATTTTTTAAATTAACATTAGTGTATTTCTATATTATTTTTCATTTCTATAATATGTTTACAGCTCTTTCAGAACTTGAACTTTTCTTCTCTACCTTGAATGAACGTTAAGGTACGGAAACCCCGCAGCCCTGTACTCCTGTTTTTTGCTTTGTCTTAGAATCTTTTTTCGACCTTGCTGCTCACAGACTCATCACCTCGAGGATCCCTTGGGAAACACATCCAATTCACGGCTGAACCATATCAGTGACTCGTCCCTCCAGAAAGCTCCTTTCTGTTCCTTGGCTCGATGTTTCTAATGGTCTTGCGTCCTTAGATCTCCTGGTCCAACTCTGCACAAAGACTTTCTCTCTCGATCCGTTTTATGATCCCAAGTTACTGCAACATGAAATAACAAGACTTTAGAAGATTTAATTTTTAAAGTTAGCTTGATTTCACAACAGCTAATTCAATCTGTTACTTTCTACTCTTTTATATACCCTATTCTCGTCAACTGTTGACCTCCTTCACTTCACTCATCGCTAAGTCCACATTTCTAAGTACTGCAGCTACATCAGCAGCCGTTCAAAGAGCTTTATAAGTTTCCAATCTCAAACCTCTCAAAATCCATCGACAATTAGATTTATCAGTATTAGGTTAATCTTTTAATAACGCGATTCTCTCCCAATTAAGTTTCTGTCAAGTACAAGGAATCTGTCAAGTACAAGACAGAGATCAAAACAAATCAACCAAGCCTTGACGGATGTTGGGTTTGCTTTGCTGATCCAATCACAGTATTAAATCAAGTTCAATTCAATTTTTATAATGTTTAAAGATAGAATTTAAAGAACATCTTTTACCAAAATATTTAAAAATTCTCTGTCGACACTTTGTTAAAACTAAACTAATCAGTAACTTGTTAATGAATCATAAGGCCTTTATGACAAGAAAGATTAATGGCAAGACAAAGATTTTATGGGGACCAATTTATTTATTATTTTAACTTCATTTTATTGTTTATTATTTCTCTATTATTTTATCGCCATTTTATTTCGTTCAGCTTTATTATTTCTCTAATGGTTCATACAACCATAAAAATTGGTTTAACGATTACGGGCAAAAAATATCTTGCACTGTAGTTTTTCAGCAGCTTTCAAAGCTTCTCCGTTGACGCCTAATCGATAAAAGCGTTTTGTCTAGAGAGAAAATTTTACTACCATCTAATTCTTGCACATATTTATTTATGTTTAGCAGTTTTCTCATTGGACCGAAAGGTTTTTTTTTTTTAGATAAAATTGTGCACCGGAAATGCATCAAAATCGTTCAATTTACGAGAAATAGATTTTTTTTTTTCATTTTCACTTACCTTCTCTAACTCTTCTAATGTAAAAACAAAGTTCTGTAATCAGGCAGATTTTCACCCCCCAGGATTTGAAAAAAATGGTTTTTACAAATTGTTGAGTTTTGTGAGAGAGAAAGACGATAACTTAAAAAAAGAAAAATCACAGTTCAATTTTGAAATTTCTGATAACAAAAGTACGATGCCACAATAAGGTTTTGATCGAAATCTATCATCGATAAGTATCGGTATCACTTTACTGAATCAATTAATCACTCGCTAATAATTTCTTAAAAAAATGAATCATACGATTTTCTTTAAACTCTTTGTACTGGTTGCAAATGTTTACATTTATAACTTATTAAGAGGCATTTTTTTAAGTGAAGGGATGTTCAAACCTACTATCTTGAAGTGCCCTTACTGTTTAATTTTACTGTTTTTCCATCTACATAATTTGTTATAATAATCGAAATTCGCGCTAATTTTGCTTCTTGAAAAAAAAAAAATTATTAAAACATCGTACAGTGATTGATAAACATACAAATTATACAATTTTGTTTAAAACCATTTTTTTCTCTAGAAATTCTATTAGTGGGTAGGTAATTAATTCGAAAAAATAGGTGATTCGTTCTTGTTAGTTGATTTATTATTTTTAAATTCAAAGATTCGATAAAATTTTTGTAGCTTACGTCATTCCTAAATTACGTACTTGTAGATATAAGTTATACTAAAGGGTAGGTTCCCTGTCGTGTTTCAGTATAATGTTTTACAAACTTTTGTAATATTAGTCAAAATAAAATGTAAATATTGTTGTTTTTTGTAGAATAGTTTCGAGTTTAAAAACTTGGTCTTAAAAACGGAGTTTTATGCCAGATATGATTTTAAGATAATTGCTAAAATTACTCCATTGATTTTATTTGCTCTGGTACATTGATTGATAAAAAAAAAAATACGTAACTTTTGATTCAAATGTTTGCCTAAATAAATTTCGACTAAGAACACTTCTAAGAGGAAATCGGAAGTCTTTTCTTTAATGTGCAACTTCAGTATGTCGTATAGTCTTTTAAGTGTACAATACGATATTATAAATTAATATAAATGTTCCAAATTTTTAAGAAAATCGATCAATCGCAAGTGCCACTTGTAATAAAAGTGTTTCGATTTTTATTTCGATATATTTTTGAAAACGCTTTTCATTAAACTTGGTACATACGACCACTTACGTGTATCGTATTATTTTTATTTTAATTTTAAATTTTTTGTTCTAGGAAACATTATCGGGTTTTTATTGTGAGGGGGGAGAGGGAATCATGATTGCTCTTAAAAGCTTCAGGTAATATCTGGTTCTGAAGTTGTACATTCATTTATATCATATTCATCGTAAGTGAAATGTTGTGCAGGAATTTCTTAATCCGAGTTTTTCGCAGTTTAGTAGGTAGTTGAAATCTAGTGCATAATTTGCGTATTTTGTGGGGTTAACAATTTGGAAATTATTATTTTTTTTAAAAGGACATTTATTTGTATGACGATGTGGGAGAGATGTGACGTCTTTCTTTCTTATCTATTTTTAATACGTATTCTGTGTTTCAAGTGTTGTTTAATTTCATAAGCAAAGTAAAAGAAACTAGCCATACACCATAAGTTGTTTTTGCTTCATCTAAATGTTGTTTAAGCTCAATATTTCTCATTGCTTTAAGCTCATCGTACAGACGTTGTGGGTCCTGTAGTGGGTGAAGTTGCTTTGGTGATAACTTTTTTTTTTTCATTTTGTTTCACTTTCTTTCCTTCAAATTTGCTTTCATTATTCAAAGTATCAAAACTAGAAGCGAAACTACTACATTATGTGTTCATAAATTCGAAGAGGCAGATATTTTTAAATTGTTTTATAGTTATAGCGGATGTCCTTACGAACCCGTAAGGGTGTCCGGAACATCTTAGTTGACAGGACCTTGGTTTTTTGTTTACAAGGCTGTTGTCGTCAATACGTAAGTGCAAGGTAACAAAGGTAACTTAATATTTGAAAGGTGAAAATTAGTTAAGAAGTATCGTCTCTCGCTTTTCGTATACCTAGCTTTTATTATTTTTTTTTTTTTAAATTAATGATTTAAGGCGCGTCAACATCTAAGGTTATTTGCGCACGGAGCTTTTTTTTTTAGTGCACTGCCAGCCTCCGGTCAGTGTTCTCTCGTTGCAGACAACACTGTCCATCGCTGGACAGTGAGCTGTAAGAAGCTTCTAGGAAGAGAAAATCTAAGGGTCGGTCAGCAGCTGGATTCAAACCTGGGACCTCCGCGTGGGGAGTCCAGTACGCTGAACGCATAACTAATCCCTTCCCTAGCTTTTATTATAATACATGCATGCATAATAATGCATTTATTTTGGCAAAAAAAAAAAATCTTTCCATTTAAAAAAATCGTACGCATACTCGCAGAGTTATGGTGGAAATTCAATGCCAGTAAGAATGTATCGAACATATTTCGAAGCAAGAACATCTCTGTCAGAAATGTGGAGAGGAAATCCGGTACTGACGACCGTACTGTTTGGCCTGCCGCTTGGATTTCTTTCACTGATCTGCTACTCCATCTGTTGTGCGGACATTTTGGATGCTGAGGAAGAGGATGATGAGCCGCAAGCGCAAGGTTTTTAAACTTACTTCTTCTTTTTTATGTTTAAGGCCCTTTTGATTACACAGATTTTTTTTTTAAGTACACTTTTAAACTTCAAAATGGAAGATGGTTCTTTTAGGAAATAAAACAACAATTTCATTTTTTTCTAATTTAAAAAAAAAATGTAATTATTTTATTATAAAAGAAAATTTGAGTAAATAATATGTTACAAACTTGTTAACCAAAATATTATACACTTCAAACTGTCAATACCATATTGTCAAGGAACATATTGTAACTCCTCTCTGATAATTCCTATCTCTAACCAAAGAGGACACATCTCATATTCACTTATAATGGAAACCAAAAATCATCATTCTATAAAAATAAATTATTTTCTTTTTCAGATTTCTCGCATGAAAAGAAAGAGTAAATTCCAACGGCGTATCTTTAAGATACAAATCTAAAAGTCTAGTCAAAAAAAAAAAATTATAAGTTTTTATTCCTTTGGCAGGGTTATAAAAAAAATGAATTTATTTCAGTGCTTTTGTAAACAAAAATTATTTACTTACAAAATAAAAGATGAAATTAAAATTTCTGCAGTTTCTTAATATTTAACAGACTTGTGGTCGTTCGGCTTAAAAGAGCCGTTTATAAGCATGTACAATTTGTATACCTTAATAATGTACAAAAAAAAACTCGATTTTTTTTTTATATATATATATAAATAAAAATATTGTATTTATCGAATTGTAAATTTTTTTTATTTGTACAAAAAAATTTGTCTTTGTACCTGAGTTTGGGACAATTAACTTTTCTCTTTGATAACTGATTATTTCACTTGAATTAAAATAAGACATAAAAAAAAAAACTCCACCATATTGTAAACTATTTGAATTTTTTTAAATAAATGATAATAACAGCGTCAAATTTATTTTTGGTTGACCCAGTTTGCGCATTGTCACAAAAAAAAAAAGTTAATAAAACGATTACTACTGGAGAATCCTGGAAACTGAGAGCCTACATTGGCCCGTACACTATCTTCCTTATAAACTTATTTTTTTTTAAAAAAAAATGATCACAGATTTGTTTTTTTTTTGTATTTTTATTTTAAACTAGAGCTCTATATATTATAACTATTTATAAATATTTACAGATCCAATTTATGTACAAAACATTTCAATATTAATAAACAATACCATAAATAGCACATATCTTGTGAAACTTTTTTTTTTGTCAACCGTTTACTTTAATATCGTCGATAGTTTTTGTAAGACTGAGAACGTTCACGGTAATGATCAGAACGCCGTCCTGGCGCTGATGAAGGTGGGGATTCCCAAGGGCGTACTTCAGGTGGTGAACGATCCCATTGTTGGTCACATGGTGACAACGATCTGTCGCTTGACCATCGTCTTGATCTATCCGGTGACCAACTAGGAGACCTTCTCCAATGTCCTCTGTCATCTTCACGTGGTTCTGTTATAAATCTTTTCCTTGGTGGTGATTCTTCATTTCTTCGATAATCCCTACCATTGCCGCCTCGCTTGTAACTGCCGCCGCCTCCACGAAATGTTCTTGTATTTAGATTTTCTCTAGGAAAGCTATTTCTTGAACCCCTTGATGAACTTCTCTCTTCTCGGTCATAATTCCTTTGAAATGGTCGATTGTATGGTTCATAATCTCTATCCGGACTTGCGCGTCCTATACGCGGTGGTGAAGGGCAAAAACTCTCTCGTCTTAATCTATCAGGAGTGGGCGGTCTAATCTGAGGCGGTGGTGGTGGACACATCTCGGAGGATGGCGGAGAGAAACTGTCAGTATCCATATTGGTGAAACTCTGGTCGAAATCTTCTTCTTGACTATACATTGGATCTGGCAAAAGTGACACAGGTGGATACGCGGAAGCACGGAAAAGGAAATCTTCCGAATGAACATTTTGTGGGAAAAAGGGCGGCATCTCTTCCCTTGTTTCCATAAATCTGTTCGAATTACTAAAATGGTCATGATCATGAGAGTATTTATTCCTTCGATAAAATTCACGCCTTGAATAAAATTGATTGTCGGGTAAATCTCTTCTTTCAGAATTGGTCGTTGTTCTCCTAGCATATTCGTAAATTTGTCTAGATCCAGATTGATAATCTTGTCTTAATGGTAAATCTCTTCTATCGTCACAGTTGCTGCCATATTCTGGTTCTTCCAGTCTATGATTTATTTCTTCGTTGTAAGGCAGTCTAAAATTGCTTTCATTAAAGGATGGCCCACGGTTAAAAAACCGAACTTGCGGATTGTCTTCCAGAGGATATGGTTCTGGCTTATATACACCAATATTTTCTTCGTTTCTTCGTTCTTCAATTGATTCATCAAATGCACGATTAAGTCTTTGACCAACCGGTTTACTATCCTCATTCAAGTCTTTGTCTTTCCTAACTGGATGTACTTGCCTCTTCGGCTTAATACTGCGAATATACGTAGGGCGGTCAGCACTAGTCGACGCATGCAAGTCAGACAGTGGAGTCTTATATAGGAGCTCTTCATCGATTTCCTTCTTGAGCTTTTTCTTTCGGCATACATCCGTCTCCGGTGGATCTGTTGTCTTTGCATCACTGTGTACCAAAGTTTTCTTTTCATCAATTGCTGGTTCTTTCACACGCATTGGTGCATTATCCGAACACGGATCAGAGGATTGAAGGTTATCCGATGTTGAAGGCTGCGAAATTTTAGGTTGAATCAGTTTTTCCTGAGATTCCTCAACTTTTGGAAGCTTATTACGAAGCCTTGGATCTCTGATCGATACATTTACGACTTTTTTATCATTAACTAATCTCGGATCACGATTAGTAATTCTAGCGATTTTTTCTTCAATAGTCAACGGCTTAGTACCGGACACAACTTTATTTTCTGGTCCTAGGGCCGTATCTTTCTCCTCTTCCTTTAGATTAGATTTTTCATCCTGCTCCCCTTCTTGTTTGGTTTTATCAACTTTTACGTCAATATTTGCGTTTACCTCGCTAGACACCTCATTATGTGGTTGTTCCTCAAATTCTTTTGTAGGAAGAATACTTTCGTCGACCACGAGTTTAAATGAATCGTCCAAGGTATAATTTAAAAAACTAGTACTGTCTGCAAGAGATTCCGCGTTTTCTTCGGCGGGAACTTTAACAATATCCTGGAAATTTCTGGAATCAGAGCTATTTTCGGTGCTTTTTTCTATGTCAGTAATAATATCGTTCAATAGTTGCGACGGAATACAGATTGGAGACAGTGTATCATGATTCTCTTTGGAATCTTTATTTTCATTCGCACGAATTACTTCGTTTGGCTTTTGCTTTGTTATGCCGTCTTCATGTGAAGTGTTGCTTTGTTTAGAAGCTACTACTAGTCCTAGATTTTCTTTATTTTCTACAAGCTCATTTTCTCTTTCATTAGATAATACTCTGTTAATATCATTGTCCAATTTATTGTTCGTGGAATCAACTACATTACTAATATGTTCATTTGATTGTTTGGGTCCACCATTGTGAGCTAAATTGTCAAATGCCGTGGAGTATGGACTATGACTTACATCTTGGCTACTGTGGCACTGAACCTCTTCATCTTTGGTTTTATTCTTTGCATTGATGCTTGCAGCATCCGAACAGGAAAGCTCCAGAGATTCGCCGTAATCTCTGTTGTGGTGGACCGTTTTCTCTTTTCGATGCATAACTGCACCAGGTTCATCAGAATTACTTTCATGTAAACAACGAATATCATCGATGTTTCTATCGTCATTAATTAAGTTACCATCGAGAGTAGTACTGTCTGCACTAGCTTTTAATATTGTACCACCTGCAAAAGGCGGAGAAGCAGTTGATGGAAATTCTGACAGATCTTTTAATGCTCTATTAGAGGAGTTGCTGTCACAGAGTGGCGATCTCTCTCTTATCTCTGTATCTATAAGAAACTGTCCATCAATCAACTGTTCTGTAGCTAAAGGATCGACTGCTTCCTCGCCAGAAATAATTTTCCCTGACAGTTTATTGGAGTCTCTCCTTCTTTTTGACTTACTTGCAGCTTTTTTGCGTTTAGCTTTTACTGTCGGTTTTACAGCAACTTTTGGTACCGTAAGTTCAGTCATATCGTCTTGCTTTAATTTTGATAAACGGGTTTCTCGTCTTGATTCATCATTAATAGAATCTCTAACAAGAATATTTTTGACATCTGCTTGCTTTTGTTTGGACTGTCGTGTTTCCGGTCTTCTTGGTGCATCTTGACCATCATCATCATCTTTGTGCAGAGTGTTTTTCACATCATCTTCCTGTTTTTGTTTTGAAAGACGAGTTAATCTCCTCTGGTCGTCATGAACCAAATCTTTCTCTGGTAAATTTTTGGTTTCTTCATCTAACTTTTGCTTAGACTGACGTGTTTCTGGTCTCCTGGGTTCTTCGCGAAAAGTTTCATTATTCGGCATACTTTTCGTGTCATCTTCTAGCTTTTGCTTTGATTGTCTCGTTTCCGGTCTTCTCGGTTCACAAACTTCGGAACCTCTATCAACTAAAAGGATAGTACTTTCTAACATATCACTTTCATTTCTCGCCATTTCTTCCAAGGCGATAGCGTTTTTCTTTCTGACAGTTTCTCGTGTGATTCTCTTCATGCTGTTGTCATCCTCTAACTTATCACAACCTAATGTCACAGCTTTATTTTCCATTTTTTCTACTTTGATTTCTGCAACAGAATTAGACTTACTAGTCGTCTGTATTTGATTTTCTTCGAGTTCTGGAGTACTGATTCCAATTTCATTACCAAATTTTAAATGATTAAGTTTATTACTGATTTCGTCACTAATATCCTTGCCAAGCTTTTCCAGTTTTTTACACTTGCTTTTTGTTAAGAACTCAATAATAGTGTTAGTAACAATTTCCGCAGTTTTATGAATATCACTTTGCGCATTTTCGTCATCACTTGAACCACTATCACTTTGGTTATAAGGACGTAATTCTTTAATTTTTTCAGTAATTAACTGACTAGTTTTTTGAATAACCAAATTTGCTGTACTTTCTGCCAAAACTCTTTCTAGATCCCTTTTCCCTGCTCGAGTCATTTTGTCAAAGACACTGGGCACGAACTCTCCATCTTTATTACTAAGTTGGTGAATTTCTTTTTGTTCCTTATTGATATTAACATCGTTTATCGCATTACTCACCATTCCTCCAGTCCGCTTGCGAGCTACCTGTCTTTTTTCTTTCACCCAAGTTCTATTATATGATTCGGTTAAACTAATACGAGAATTATCGTCCTCACCGTTAACATTGTCTTTTGGTAGTTTTTCAACAACAATTCGAACATCCCTGACAATATTGTTAAGTGGGCTGGCAGAATTATTCATCACATTAGTTCGCACTTTCGGTTCGGCCTCAGACTTTTCACATGAATGAGTTGAATCAATGGGGAATTCTGTTGTAAAGCTGATGTCAACATTTGCAACTTCATTGTCTGCTTCATCGTGATCTGAAGCATCATTTTCTGACATGAAACTTTCTAAGAGTGACTCTGAATCTTCAATTCCTTCGGAATTTGATTGTGAATCATCATTGTCCGAAAGAGGAATGTCATACAGTTTAATTGGGAAAATATCTTTAAACCGTTTTAAATCGATCTTCTTCACAGTTTCGTTTCCATCTAATCTTTTACTGGCATTTTCAGAAATCAATAAATCAGCAAAAGCGTCTTCAATATCACGATAATTTAATAAAAGTTTAGAACTAGGGGAAGCTTTAAACTTACTTGTACCGTGTTTACTTAAAACATTGTTTGCTATGAAACATTTTTCTAAATTGTCAAAAGCCTCATTGACCGTACTTATGTTGTAATTATTATCGAAATTAGTGGTTAATGAACGAAAAACACTTTCTTGATAGTTTTCATAACTACTAGATAATTCCTGTTCACAGATTTCAGACACTTCGGGAAAACTAAAAGGAGAAAGCTTACATTGATCCGTTACCTTATTGGTTTCTAAGAGGGGATCCATCTTGATAAAAAATTTATAATGCTTCCTCCAAAATTTCATAAAAACACTGTTATACACAGCATTTCACAAAAAATATACACGTCCTCCATGGCCCGAACTTAACTAGCCACGTTATATGTTAGTAGTTATTCTCCAACAGAAACTAACATTTCCAATTAATCATAGTCAAAAGTTTTTACATAAAATTCGTGAACAAATATTTAAAATACTCCTTATGCCCTAAAGGTAATACTTAACTCTACTAAAGTAAGCTTGCGACGCCATTAGTGGTCACTGGTACTTTCTACCTACGACCGCAAGCGCTACGAATAGTTTGGGAGTAAACTGCGTTGTTTCATTTCTGAAGTTGTAAATTATATACGTTTCTTAAATAATCATATTTATGGAACGCAAATAATATTCACGCAACAAAGCGTTTTGATTAAACTGTTAGTGGTAATAAAAGTAAGTTGGTAATACTGCTTATATTATGTTCTCATACTTCGGTAGTGGACATATCAGCAGGGAACGCACCCTATCTACTGACGTAGCAAATGAACAATTCTCTCTGGATTGTTTGCGTGTCTCCCAGGTGTATTCTTCTTTATTAAACCTTATAAGTTAATGAACCAGTTCAATTTATTTTTATCTTCTGGTCTTCCACGAGTGTTTTATATAATGCCAGGTATATAATTCCATTTCTGCCAAATTCAATTAGATTGAAATTCAAAAATTGTTCCCCGTATTAATTTACGTAAATTGAATTATTTAGGAAGCTTACTTGAATTTATTAAGTAATTCTATAAATGGCACAGAAATGCAACTAGCTACTCTAAAATAAAAATTAACGTTTCTTAACTTCTCTCATTTAATTTGTAAGGAAATAAAAAAGAACTAGAATTCTAAAAAATAATTTTATTTAACGTTACAGTTTTTGAATCCTTAAATAAATACGTGACATGTTAAAGTGAAACACAAAAACAGGCGGTGCATGTTCAAACATCCAAGTCAAGCTCATCATCTGAATCCAAAACGGTTCTTCTTCTATCAAACTGCAATCAAAATTATTCTCAGAGGCCATCATGATAATTAGATTTTGATGAATGACAGCAAGATATAGGCCAACTTAAAAAGGATGTATGAAATCAAATGTAATAACTAATTTTACAACAAAAATGTATAATGCGTTTAACTTGAAAAATAAACCTTTTAGCATCAAAAGATTCCTTCTCGCAGCATCAAATATACACCAATTGAAAAGTGCATACAAATATATGCTGTACTTTTATGAATTGAATAAGAAGATTAGTTATTGGGAACGGTTAAAACACTGAAGGAGGATAAGACCTTTTTGTTAAAAGAAAAAAAAAAACTCACCTTAACGACTGTCTTCTTCTGCAATTGACCACTTACTCTTTCCAGAATTCCTTTGAGTTCATTTTCGCTCATCTTGCCAATAATCTGCCCTCGTTGAGCCATTTGTATTAGCATATCTTCTAACATTTGGCCTCGTTCGGGTTTGGCGACTTTGATTGTGTTCACTGCAAGAATTTATAGGATCGGTCACTTAATTTTAATACCTTTAATTGATTATCGCAATTTAGAAATATTTAGTACATCTCGCGCGTGCATCTTGATCTAGGATCTGTGCAAGCATATTATTTTTCATATCTTCAGCAGCACGCTTCTTCTCTTCCAGCGCCTCCGCATTTTGATTTTGAGCATTATATCCCTAAACGGTAAGAAAAGCAAGACAAAACTGTGAATGTCAACTTTAGTATTAAAAAAATAATTGTGCTACCAAGTAATGCTTGTTTGCCAAGCAAATTAAATGATTTACAACAGTTGAAATAAAATGAATTTTATACCGGAATACTTCCTTGAAGTTGGGATAACCTCTTAGCCCTAATCGCCTCAAGTTCTTGATCGTCCATGTTACCTACCAGTGCTTACATGATGCAATGCTGCCTTGAAACGAATGAGTCATTTCTATTTTCAAGTTCACTATTTAGAAAAAACTCATTAAGATTATATTTATTAAGTTGAATTTTTTTTTTTTATTATTAGATTGAAATAAATTAGTATGATTTCTTCTGACCCCTTCTCGAAGTAACCTGCAGGTTCGTTCAAATGCAGTTTTATCTTCTGGTATTGCAACGCAGCAATCAATTATTGAGTAGGAGTGTGATTCAACGAAGCAGTCAAGTGTCAGCAGTTTACGGGTTGTGTAATGATAAACAAGTACGTTTAATTCGGGATTGTTAAAGAGATCATGAACGAACCGAAAACTGTTCCACCAGCTACCGAAAAAAGTTATATTTTAGACTCTTACAGAAATGTATTGGATCAACAGGTCATTTACACTTTTCATAGGAATTTCCTCATAAATTACCTTCATGATTTGTAATATTTATTTTTAAATATTTGTGTATAGGTGATTGACGGTGTAGGCGAAAATGACACTGATAATATTTTCGAGGTAAGAGGAAGTTTTTTGATTCTAAAGAAATTGGAATTTCTCTGTAATTTCTTAACCAATGAATTATTGAATTCCAGGAAAGGAAAGGAGAAACAACCGGATTGAGTTTTGCTAGCTTTAATTATATTAACTCGATAGTTGGAAGTGGAGTCATAGGTGAATTATGAATTTACGAATACTAACATTTCTTTTTTAATCCCAGACAAGTTTAATAACCATAAGCATTATCACATAAAAATATTTATAATTTATTGTTTTATAATTAACTTGTCACCAAATTAGGTTTTTATAATTAATAGTGTGGAAGGTACTACACTGTGAAAACACCTCTGGTATAACTTCCATATGGAACCCTATTTTCATAACCTTCTCTTGGCTATTGTGCTTCTTTTTTTTTTTTTTCTAAATAAATAAACTTTTTGATTCATTGTGAATTCACTAAAGACAGGACTATCGTGAAAGAGTTAATTCAGCACGCTATTAACTTTTTTAACGAACTTGTTGAAACATTTAAAACTTTCATGTGACGGAGTCGTTTTTGGTGAAAATTAAATAGAATGTCCTCAATTTGTTTCAAGGAATTGCATTCGCTTTACATCAGGCTGGCTTCGTTACCGGACTGTTTCTTCTTGGTTTCGTGGCATTAGTAACAGATTATTCATTAATATTGATGGTACGGTCTGCACATATAAGTGGATCATTTTCTTATCAAGGATTAATGGAGGCAGCATTTGGAAGACCTGGATTTTATCTTCTGACATTTCTACAGTTTGTCTATCCGTTTATTGGTGAGTGAGTTGTGAATTTTGTTGATTATGAAGTTCTAATGTTCATAGTGCTTTCATAAAAAAACTTAGACTTATTTTTTATCACAGCTATGGTGAGCTACAACGTGGTGGTTGGCGACACAGTGACCAAAGTGCTCATAAGAGTTTTCGGATTGACACCGGGCTCTCTGTTTGCCAGACGAGACTATGTGGTGGCCATGGCTACTATATTTGTCACCATCCCGTTGTGTCTACTTAAGGATATGGCGAAATTGGCTAGAGCTTCCTTTATGTCGCTAATATTCATAATATTCATCCTTTCTACCATATTTACACGATTCATTTCATTAGCTCCTCTTATGTAAGTAACCATATCTTTTATCTATTTTATGAATTTAAGGAAATAAAAAAAAGAAAAATGGGAATGAAACGCGTTTTTTGCTTACTATAATAATTTTCTAGTTATATTTGCTTTTTGCTAAAATTTTAAGTTCGTAAAACCGGGCATTATATTGAAATTTACTTTTAAGTGAAGGCAAACTCTTTTCCAACCCCTAGAAATTTCCTGAAAAGAGTTTTTCGAGAAATAACAGTTTTTTAACTGTTAAGAATTATATATAAGCTAGTTTCTAGAAGTCCTCAAAAAAAAGTGAAAATCCTTTCGAAGAAGTGGTACTTTCGTCAAATTTAGAGTTTTACATATTCCTTTATCCCACCCTTATAATGTGTACATTGTACTGAAATGGTACATACTTTAAAGGAAAGCCTTCCTGTCTGTCTCTGGAAAACATTTCAAAAAAATGTAGAACACCTAAAATATGATATACAAAATCATTTAAAGAACATCATTGTCATTTTGAAAAAGTGTCGATTGGTGATTCTGGTTGATGGATTTTGTTCGATAAATTACCGTTCGATTCCTCCCTAAGTACCTAATATTAGATTTCTCGTTTTTTGAGAAATTTTTGTTTACGCCCACACTAAAAAAACTACCAGTGGGTTACTCAAAACGGAAATAACCTATGAAAATTCGAAATAGTAAATTTTGACATCGCAATTCATTTCATACCTAGTAAAAAAAAAAAAATATGTGTTTGTCGATTAAAATTGTATAAGATCATCGTTGATTGTGAATTCTATATAAAGGAAGCTGCCCAGTTGACATTTGGAGTTGGTATATTGATCATTACTGGATATATATATATACCCCTTACTTCCACTCCTCACGACTCACCACAGCATACTTGTCGCCTTCTCTAATTCCTGCACATTTCTTATTGCATTCAAGAATTTAAAACATTCTGAACGCTCGATCGATCAATGCCGTCTTTTCTATTTTAAGAATATTAATGCAATTATGATTTCCAGATGTACGTAAATGTGTGATAGAATTGTTGAATAATTACAATTTTTTGTTCCTTAATAAAATCAAAAATTAAAGTTTTTTTTACTTTGTAGATTTAGTGTTGGGCATTTTAATTAGTCTTAAGAGTCAATAAAATGATATTGTTATTAAACTCTTAACCTCCGACATGAAATTTCACTGATATGCATTAATATTACTGATATCGGTCACAGTGAGCGTTCTTACTTATGTTTGTTTATTGATTATCTATTGCTTTTTTCTTTTTTTTTTTAAATTATTAACCCACATCTTATGTAAACAGGCCTTAAACAAATTACAACTTGTGTTCCAAAATATAAATTTATTACATCGCATATCTTGTTGCTGTCATGTTAACGGAACTTGAGTTTTTTTTTTTTAAATGTTGCATAAATATTTCTAACACTATTGCAGGGGCATTGTGTTCTTATTCTTGTAAAAAGGTTATTAGTTATTTGTGTTAATTTGAAGCAATTTTGTTTGATTGTGATTTTCTTAAAAAAAGAAAAAAAAATAGTTTGGTGGACGACTGGCTGGATGTTCTATTCTTTTAATTTTTGAGTTGTAATATTTTAAGTCTTTTTTTTCTTTGTCCCCTGGCACATCAACAACCTGGAGAATCAAGACGAAACATTTCTAGCTCATCCTTACTGCCATTACACTTAACCTCGTAAAGCATGCACGCAAATAAAGTGTCCCTTACAATAACAAGAGATTGAAATTACTCCTATAAAAAACAATTCGAACTTTTTTGACTTCAAAAAATTATTTACGCATGGAATGTAGTTCTATTTATGTAGACACCATACATGTATATAGATAAATATCGATAGAACATAAACAGAAAATATAGATTAAAAGTCACCAGTCTTTGTTTTGTATGTGTGTTTGAGACAATTGAACTGAGCAAAAGTTGTGTAATGCAGAGTGTAGTCTTGGAAGTGGCATTGGGGCTACCTAAACTAATCAATATTACCTCCTCTCCCCATAGTTTCCGATTTTAATGTGTATATTCTTTGAACTTAATCTGTGTTTTCTTAAGCTTCTTCTGTTAGTTTATTGTATTAAATGTTCGCAGTGGTTCTACAGAAAACTCTTGGAAGGTGTACAACTGGGGAGTAGTTCCTGCCATTGGAATCATGGCATTTGGTATGTGTATGTCTCACATCCTCTTTTTCCGGATATGGGCTCTACGTTCTTTTAATTTTCTTCTGTGGCAATCTTCTCCTTTTTTTTTTTTTTTTGTTATATCTAAGGAATCCTTGAGGAATATTTTTATTGAAAGTTTATTTAAAGGCACCTGTAACGAGAGTTTAAGAATTCATGAGTAATTTATTTAGGAACACAAGTAAATTGTAAATGTTTCAAAAGATTGTGACTTTACTGAACACTTTCATTAATGCACAGCTTATACAATGTATTCATTGCTCTTTCTGCAAAAGGTGAGACTTTCAATAAATATATTTCTAGCATGCATTTAGGGGCTCTCTCATTTTTCTCTCCCATAAATTTCCTGTCTCTTGGTTGCTACGTCTAACAACAATTCATTACTTTCTTTTCTAGAAGCATGTACTTTATACTAGATGTGTTGGATGGTCACGTTACTTCTTAATCTTCCGTTTATCTTCCTTCGTCTCATTTTTTGTAACTCTTTCTGTGTTTGAATGCAGCCATGTGAGTGCATGTTGGCCATTGCTTGCAGCTAGGAAGGAAGAGTCCACTAGTGCTTTTCTAATGTTCTCATCAAGCACATACTTTCAACAAACGTTCTAAATCATCAAGCACCACCTTAAGACGAGTATGCAGTACAATTTTGGAAAATTATTTTAGACCTAAAGTGCTTAGTCCTTTAGAATGCATACATACAAATGGTATATAGCCTGAGTAAGACTATACTTCAAGCTATTTCAACTCGAGTATTACCCGTTCATCTAGTCCACTCTCATCTACTTCGGGTACTCATTAGTTTTATTATAATGCTTAAGAGCAAAGTTATTTATTTATTTTTATTTTTTGCAACGCTACATGTATTTTTTTTTAATTTAAAACTATCAACAAATATTGTTTCATTAGCTGACAGTGTTGCCAGCTATCGCAATCAGAGTCAACGATAAATTTACCTTCCCTTATTCACTTATTCTGTTTATATTCTTAAGTTAATGAAAAAAATTTCTTATTTCAGTCTGTTTAAAAAATAAAAAATAACTTTTTTTTTTTTTAGCATTCATGTGCCACCATAACGTGTTTCTGTTGTACGCATCCATAGAAGACGCTGATCAAGAGAAATGGGACAGAGTGACACATTACTCTGTATTTACTTCATTCATTATAGCCTGCCTGTTTGGCATTACAGGTTATGCCACATTCACTGGCTATTCACAAGGTATTTTTTAAATTAACCATAGAATATGAAAGTAAATATTGTTCAATTGTAAAAATTATTTGTAATGATTGTGTGTACAGGTGATTTGTTAGAAAATTATTGTTGGGATGATGATTTAATGAATGCTGCACGGATAGCGTTTTCTTTGACAATCCTCTTGACCTTTCCAATTGGTGAGTCCAATTAATCTAAATAGTAGTAACATTGTCGAAAGTAGCTATAAAGAGCGGATATTTTATAATTGTCCCCATTAAATCTTTTTTCGTCATTTGAGATACTTTAGTTGCTGGGGTACTTTTATCAGCTAAATCCTGGATTATTTCCTCGCACGTTATATTGGGTGGCAAGTTCCTAAGTACTAAAGTATGATTGATTTCATCTTTAGGTGTGTAGGTGTGATATTCGAGTTTAGCTGAGGCTACTTCGCTAAGAATTTTGTTATAATCTTCTTTGCATTTTGTCAAAAATATAAGTCTATTGCCTCTGCATTTAACATCGAACTCTTGTTTACATACGGCTCTTAGATTTTTAAGAGTTTCCGAATGATTTTTAATATAACTATAGACCACAATAGGTGGTATTTTGACAATATTTTTAGCCATAGGCGTCTTATTACTAACACTGGGCTGAGGAATACTATCCTCGTCCATGCTCTCCATATCAGAAAGTGGTTCGAAATTATTAGCAGTACTTACAGTAATTTCGAAAGGACTAGCATCGGTTTTCCGTTTCTTCATTTTCACTGCTTGTCGTTTCTCCTTTTCATCAACTTGGTCAGCCGCAATAATTGCTGGTGAAATGCCACTAAGTGGCATCTTTGCTTATTAAACCAACAATATTCAAGAATTGCAATAAACGAGCTGACGAAATTAAAATAAGATAAGTTTGGGCAAAGAAAAGAGACTCTCGCAATGTAGCACAAAGTTGTAACAGTCAACAGTTCAAAGTACATACAATTGGTAGGAACACTAAATATGTGCCAATGAAGAGGAATAAAATTAATTAACTTAAAAGAAAATTAATTTTGTAACTTCCATTTATACATATAAATTGGTTATAAAGTACCATATAATATCATCTATTCCTCATCCATTTGGTTCTTAATTACATTTTTTCAAGGTTCTAATTGTGCTAGGAAATAAGGCAAAAAACATAGCTCTAATTGTGCCAAATTATGTTTGAGAACAGAAAAAAAAAAAGTTTAATTCGTTTATCTAATTAATATTGTTATAAACAAAAGTGTAAAGTGTAAAGCCAGAATCAAAAAGTTTATCTTTAGAGGCATAAAATACCACCTTCATAAATTATGGATGGGCGAATTATAAAGATTTCGGTGTTTCTGGGAAGATGAACAATTGGATATTTGACAATAGTGTTGAATTGAGTAAAATTGATGATTATACAAAGTTTCATCAGTGTTTTAAGCAGAAACTCGTAATTTATCAATTCTATTCAATCAATCAATATTTATAATAAGATCGATTGTTTAGCGTTGTTAGTGTAAAAGGAAGTAACCAATTTCTTTTTGGGGAAACATTTTTCAGATAATCTTCCTCTTCGATTGTTTGTCAGTTCTATAGTTATTAAGTAGTTTTTCAAGTAATTTTGTATTAAGGAAGCATTTGAAGTAGTGAGTTAAAATTACCTGTTTGCAACCTGAGGCTATTTTTCACTACATGGATTATTAAATCTAAAGAAAACCAAAAAAAAGGAGTTTTTCTCTGTTTAATATAGAATGTTTTTCTCTGTTTAATATAGAATGTTTTCTATATTAAAAATGATTTGGTCGAACTGAGTCTGCACTCTTGCTCACCAGGTTAATAATCATCTGAATTATTGTACATTTGTGGCTTTTCTTGCCCGAACTACTTTTCCATTACTGGGTATTTGGATGTTTCTATAAAAACCATTTATATTTATGCAATCTTGTTTGAGAATCGCTTTACAAAAGAAGGATTTCATTAATACGTAGAAAGGTTTACCATGGAAGTATACACTCTCGGTTGAGTGGAGGTTAATAAATTGGGCTACTCATTGGCGAAAGCTCAAATTAGGAAAAAAGTAAAAGTAAGTAAAGTAATCGCCTATTTTTTCAGGCGGGGCTTAACGTCCAACTACCAATTAGGTGTCGTGGACGGAGGCGACTAGCAAACATACTTTACTGTAAATTTCTTTTATTAACCATTAAATAAAATCCAAGGCCTAAAGACCGGGAATCGAACCCAGTACCACAATACATATTAGCTTCGCAGGTCTCGCCTCTAACCGCTCGGCTACCGTGGCGCCTTAATTAGGAAAAGTAAACATGGAAGTGTGTACATAAAATAAGGGTATTTAAGAAAAACCTGCGCTCAAAAAAATTAAAAAAAACAGTCGAAAAAAGGATGAGAATGTAGTTTTTTTTGATCCTGGTCGAATTAATTTACTAATTCTCATTTTTATTTACTTGTTTCAGAATGTTTGGTTACCCGTTCTGTGATAAGCCAAGCTTATCGACCTGTTTCGCATTTCTTTTCCACCATAATTATTGTAGGAGCAACATTTCTAATTTCTATATCCACAGATTGTCTTGGAGTTGTTTTGGAACTAAACGTAAGTTTTTTCTCTTTTTTTTTTTTTGTACTCTTTTTGCTTTTTCCAGTGCTTATCATTTTCTAATATTTTCAACGGATAAGAAGAAATACTGTGATTATCTTAAATTCCGGTTACCGAGTTATCATCGGAGATGCAAATTTTGATTTCTGAAAATGGTTAAAAGTGCCACTTCTTTAAAATTAGTGATTACTTCCTCCAGTAACATCTGGCCAGGAATGGAGCTAGTACTCCTTTCATAGGCCCGGAACCCCAGTCCTGGGGATATCACCAAGGGTGTAGTTCGTGAGGCTCTCATGGATTGGAGAACATGAAGAGAACTGGGTGATGCTTCCTGGGGTAAAACACGGCAAGAGTGTCATCAGCCCTTGCTGTGTAAACAAAGAACCAAAGGAGACTCTGGGCTTGTGCAGAAATCAGATTATCCTGGTTAAAGGCCTATTCACAGGGTATGGCAGGTTTTAGAAAGCACCTGCACAAGATAGGGCTTATCAGCTCGGAACCGTTGTGCAGATTGTGGTCAGGAAGTGGAGGAAACGGGCTCTTACCTGTTGTTCGGATTGCGTTGCAATCGAGCGGCTGCGCTACAGATATCTTTGAAAATTTGAAGCCAAAGGAGATAGTAGCGCAGAAGGAACTGGTAGGGAAAGTCCTCAATTTTGTTTAGAAGGGGAGGTTTCATCTACTAGACTTAAAGGGGAAGGCACAACAAGCCTCTTGTGGCTGCAGTAACGTGGGGCATGGGTCCCGTTCCAGCCTTTTCAAAATCAAATCCTCCAGTAACACACTACCAAAACGGCTATCTTCGGTGCAAACTCGAAGTCGATAATTTGACATTAACGCAATACTTTCCTTAAGAGGAATTGAAAAAGAATATTGAACTCGCTAATATAAACTACTTCTACTGCAAGAATTACCTAAGAATTAGATTAGAACACGAGTAAGGTCTTGACAGCTTATATTACCTTCTCCCGGACTGTAGTAGATTAAAACTTTCTTGCTATAGATTTAGAGATTCACCTTGTTCGATATATATTTTTTTTAGGGTGTTATATCCGCTGTACCTTTAGCTTTCATCTTGCCGGCAGCAAGCTACATCAAGCTGGAAGAAGGTTCAATACTATCTAAAAGGAAGTTACCAGCTTTTGGAGTTGCTCTATTTGGCAGTGTGGTCGCTGTTTTGGGATTGGCCACTATTGTGACAACATTTTCCACAGTAGATCGGTGTAGTCATGGCCATATCATGCCGTATTGTTATCAGCTCGCAAATCACACCAAAAATTAATGTAGTCGGCCTTTTCAATTAGTCTAGCCTTTTATCGTGGAGGTGGTAAAGCCGAGCCGCCTCATACCTTCCAATACGTTCCTTTTACAGTTAACCATTACAACTTTCAGCTTATTTTTTTTTTTTTTTAAGCAAAATTGATAGTTTCATTTGAAAATTGGAATGTACTTCTTATTTATCCAATATTACGGATATTCCAGTCATTCAAGAGTTTTTATTTCCTCTTAAGGCTATGGACACACGATGCAGGTAGCAAGTCAGGTGAAGGTCAGGTTAATTGTCAAATTGACAAGCAAATGGAAGATCTGTCGTAGGTCGTTATGGAGGATATTGAATCATAAGTACGTTAATGGGCTTGGTGCTACATATATAGTATAAACTAAATTAGATTTTAGGTCTTTTTAATTCTTATGTCGGAATAAAATGAGCCCACAACTTATTTTCGATGGTCATAAGTAACTAGCCAGCTTCCAAGTAGGACTTACTGGATGGGAAGCAGAAGATTAGTAAGATAACTGAAAGGGTGAAACCAACAATGTCCAATTCCAGGGCGAGAGAACTTCCCTAACATTACTCTCCCTACTGGAATTAAGGAACGAATGGATTTCCTTTCAAACAACGCGTTATTTCACGTAAATTTATCCATACAAACTATTATGTACTTCTCTTTTCGAATTCGGCTACTCTGTTTTGACCCTGGGACTGATTTTGACTCTTTTTGGCGTTATGGGAGTTCTGTGCTCCTATATTTTTTTTTATAAAGTTCTAGACCAGACCATGAATGATATTATTTTATTGAATAAATCTTCCCAAAAATTTTAATCATTCATTATGATCAATACCACCTTTGCACCTTCGTTGTCATATTTTCCCAAATTGTGGTCACTTAAATTTGAGTATACTCATAAAAGTTTTCAAGTCTATCAACATGAATTCGCCTGGGTGATCCTTCAGTTCCTTTGCCAAATAGTTTAGTTATGTCATGATGGGGCTGAAAGCTACTATCTGTTTACCAGCACGCAAATCTGCATCTGTAAATGAGCCTTTATTCCTAGCAAGAAGTATTTTTTTTTAATAATCGATCAAATTTTCGATATTGCAAATTTCCTCTGGGTTTTGAGGTTACGTGATTACGAAATATTATATTTTTAGCGTACTTGTCCGCGCCGGCGAATATCGTATCTTCCAAATACTGAACATCGCAGATGTTGCAAACTGTTTTTGATCGCCAAAATCAGTCAACTAGTAGTGTTTCTTAACTGAAGCGATCTTTAATATTTTTGTGAGTTTTTTATTTTTTTTTTTAACCAAAATAGCGACGAAATTATTTTCACTGCTTATAAATACGACTGTTTCCCGAACTATTCGCTTTTTCGTCAAGTTATATATGTAATAACAGTATCATATGTTGCTAGGATTCCACGTTTTTTTGAGTAAAATCGGATAACAAAATGTGATTTTGTAGCATAGAGTAGATAAAAGAAAGAAATCTAAATGCGAATTTCAAAGAAAACTGTATGATTCCATTTTTGAATACAGCTAACCTAAAAATTCTATTTGACAAAAGTGAAATTCTAGCAGATGTGGAAATTTTTGACCTCTAAACTTTCTATAAGTGCTTCAGTAAACTCAATTACGAAAATATGACGGATCACATTAACATCCTCTCTAACGGTTAGAGAGTAAGCAAATACTCGACCGGACTTCCTTTACGAATTCGACTTCCATTTATAAGTTTACCCTCCACCCCAAATAAATGTAAACAATTATACACATATAATTTGTCAAATTTTCAACAAAAAAGTAAATAGTTAAAAAAATAAGTCAATAATTAAGCGCTTTAATTTTCATATTTTATACATAATATAATTTGAAGCTTGCAGTATAATATCGATCTTAACGATTTCTTTAAATCAATGTATTACATTAAGTTCAGCCTAAAAACATAACCTCGCTGTATAGGTTAGAAACTGGCAAGTAAAGGCACTCTATTAGGGTTCATACATATATATGGTTATGAAAAAAAAAGCTCTGAATTTGACTGAATATAAGATTTTTTATGGATACGTATGCCTTATTAAGCTGCTGATCCAACTGGTACTTTACTGTAATTAATGTCGAAGTGCTTTAGGGTAATTTTTTTAATTGTATTATTTATTCCTGTTACTGTAAACAATCGTTTGTACAATTAACACACTTTTTCTGTGATCATTTTCAAATTTATTACTAAAAATAATTTATTAATAATTATCTTTCTTAGTAAAACATTGATAAAAGAATTATCAAATTTTTATTTTCATATTAAAAATGAGATTGAATAGAATTATATTTTTTATACAAATTATAAATTGTTTTATATATATTTTTTATATGTTATTTATTAAGTCTTAAAACATTTTGTAATATATATTTTGTAAACTACTAAAGTTTAAGCAGCGTTGTTTATTTTAAATTGTAACTGGATCAGACATTAAGCTATTTCGCTCACCTTGAAGATTATTGTGTTAACCACATTACATTGCAGATTCAGGAAACAATTTTTGCATCATACACTCTCACATAAAAAAAAAAACTATGTGATTATTATTTCTGTCTAGTAACAGAATGTCATCGGCAAATTTGATACTTTAATCGGCGCATTAACGACAGCTGCCTTAGGTAAAAGAGGTTTTCTAGTCATTTGTCACGTATTAAAACTGAATTATAAGCGTCATACACCAATCATTTTTTTTTTTTTTTGCAATATCCGGTGAATTTTACGCCTTTTTTTCTTCCAATGCTGTCCAGGTTTTTTTTTTGAGGATAGCTATTCCAGATTAGGAGAAAGGGAAGTTCTAGTAAGAGAGAGGAGTCAGTACTTAAAAGGATAATCATTCCTTGATGTCCTATACACCTCTCTTCTCCGCTACGCCCAAATATTATAAAGCTGGTGACCCAAATTCACAAGTTAGGAGTGTTCTATATAGCGAATCACCCTTTGAACCAAACAAAAGCTTTAAAATTAAAAACAAAGCAGTAAAATTTTTAAAAAAAAGTGCTGCTTAAACAATGACGTAGTTATTATTTAGTATTTTTCGTTAAATTTTCTTATTTAAATTAGTTACCACACCATCTGCCAAATGACAATGATCAAATATATTTTTTAAAAATTCAGAACAAATAACTTTGTTTATTTTATAAATTATTTTGATTAAAAAAAAAACGTAATAAAAAGTATGACAATAAAATTAATTATTAAATATGATTAATTTATGATGAATAATGGCCAAATATTTAAATAAAACTAAGGCATATCATTAACGGCTTTACGTGTGAACTGATCTGTTCTTAAAATATGAATTCTAATATTTAAATTTATAGACACACGTGTGTGTGTGTTTTATAAGTGATATAATCGATTATATATTTTTTATTGAACTATCGATTGGTGTTAAGGGGCAATCTCTTGGTCGAATTTATTACAGTGAAAATGAAAAGTTCTTCAATCAAGGTCTAATATAATATGTCAATTGATTTTCAATTAAGAAAATTGTACTTACCAAAATGTTGAATAATTTTCACCCAATGTGGCAACGAGATAATGTGTTTCAGTATATTATACATGTGAACTTACGAAAATCAATTAATCAAGGGTGTAGATTAATTTCAGAGAAGAACTAATTGATGAATAACTAATTTGTATTTCCCAACTAGACTCATTAAAGACAGAAGTTTAAGGTAAGCATCATTTTTAGGTAAACTTTATCTTGTTATAACTAAACCTTGAAAAGGTTCATAAGTTACTTCCAATCAACAATATCGTTGTATAATACTATCCTAGCTAATCAGGATTCATATCTGTATCTGTACTTAAACTTTGATCTCTTTAGACCAAAGAATTAACTGAAGTCTGTGAACATTTTTCTAATTAAACTATTATAAATGTGTTCAATATTCAATCGAATACGAATACGTTCAATCATTCCACATTTTTTTTTAATTCTGAAAGTCTTGAATTGAAAGAGCATTGAAAACACCTAGTGATAAAAACAGCTTGTCTGAAAAACGCTACGCAAAGGCGAACAATTTTGTTTCTAGATCTGCAGAAATTACTTACTGATTTAAGACATAGCGTTTCTAAAATTAACCATAAAGGGTGGGTGTTGGTATAGTGTGTGGTCACGAACGTGGATTTGTAAGTGTGAGATCTACAGTTCGCATCTCGCGTAGCTTCTTTTTTATTTGACGGAAAAAAAAATATGTTGATTAATGTTGCTCTGTCAACGCCTTCCACTTTCCATCAAGCTCCAACTGAGAAAATCATTGATTCTCCAAGATTTTTGTACAGTCTTGCTGCTTACCACTGAAATTCCATCCATCTTTGATTGAAAAAGCATTTAATGAAAATTATTTGAATAACATTCATATTAATATTTCGAGACTACAGTGTAGCCAAAGTTACTGTTTCTATTACCTTTCCCCAGGGATCTGTTGAGCTCACTTAATATTTTTCTATAAATTTTTGTATCTTGCAGGTGACAAAGGAGATATCAATAACAATTTTAAAAAATAGTCAATTTCTCTTTAAAAGTTTTAAAATAATAAAGTATTCTTTGTTGTTGCGACAATTTCATTAGATGTAAACAGGGTCTAACGTGTTGCAGCCGCCTTTATAGTTTGTCTGCAACCTTTATCATCACAATATTTCAACGTAAACCTAATTTATTTTTCGAATATATAAACTTTAGTGCCTATTTAATCATATTTATGCGTTCTTCGCGTAATTATTTCCTACCAAAATTCGACAGAGAGAGCGCTCGCAAAAAATGATTTTATTTATCTACAATTGAACGTGATGATATGAAAAATTTGTTCAGGGTAGAAAAACTTTTTATGCCAAAGCCAGGTAAACAATCAAATGAAAATTCTTTTCTAATTAAAGAAAAAATATTATGGGGACCTATTTTTCATTTAAGAAAAAATGTAATGTCTATTTTGCTGAAAAAAAGTAAGTAATGTACTACATTTCTAAAACTTTGAATATCTTTAATCATAACTATTAAAAAAGAAAAGAACTGGTTAATAATAAATTAGCAAATTTCCTATAAGTAAAATTATAAAGTAGAACACCAAAACACACAGTGTTTATCAAATATGGTAATTTGTTTTGGATATAGTAATTGTTAAATATTTTGTTGCTTGATTGTATTGTAGCTTAACCTATTGCTACTTTTAGCGCTCGTTAAGTATTGTTAAAGTTTTGATCTTATATAAACTGCATCAAACTAATTAAGTTAAGCTTTGAAATAGTGTATTTCTCTGTAATTCATAAATAATATATATACATATAGGCAATGACTTGTTTTTTTCTTCACCCTCTGTAGCAGATTTAAGTGAGAACAACGCAAAACTTGGTAGGAGTAATTTTGATTAAAACATTGCTGAAATTTTTGGATAAGTACACATCAAAAGTAAGTACATACATCGAATAAAAGTGTTGGTGTATACTTGAGCCAGTATTTGTTAATACAGGTATCCACTTAGATGTTTCTCCATATAAATCGTAATATGCAAAACTCATAGTTGGTTGAAATTTTAATAACATGTTGATACCCACAAATAAGAAACACATATGTAAATGAAAGTTCAAACACAACTCTTTTAACGTGGTGAGCTTAGAAGTACTATAAAAGCAAGGATACATAATTAAGGAGAGAACTTGCAACATTTGTGATACTTTCTCTCTGCCACTGTCAGAAAAAGCAAAAAATTCCATTATTTTCAAGTTGTGAACTTGCTCTAGGTATTAAGATTATGCGACTGCAAACTAGATTTGTGGAAGGTGTACTTATTACTTACAATAAAAGTTTTTATGAAATTAGAAAGCAAAGTAAGTGGAAATCACAGGAAGAATATAAAACCATGATGGTTTTAAATGGTCGGAAACTTGGTTTTTAACAGACTACGGTGTCGCAAATTGTTATTCGGGAAAAGAATCGTTCTAAAGATGTATTCTTTATAATAATAAAAAATAATAATTCTTATTCTTATCAGTTTATGAAAGAAAAACTCTTATCTTTAATATTTTCTAAATAACAAAAGGCAAATATTGCGCTTATGCATTAGATAGCCATCTCTTTTATCTTATATGTAACTTTTAGAACTTAGATTTAAAACGAAAACAAAGTAAGCGCCCTCTGTATTCGTAATGCGCAGGTAAATTAGAGTTAACACAGGTTATGTTACATTTGGGAGGTTATGTTTTCTGTCTGTGAATGGAACCGTGTAGTTTAGTAAAAATGTGAATATATTAATTTGGTTACTGTTTAAAAAAACAAAATGGATAAGTATAGGTAAGTTTTTGATTTGGTTAGATTTTTTAACGGTTTCTACAGTGTAAGTGGTTTAATTTCTTAGTTGGAATGTTTGTTTTTATATGTTGTAGAAAAGTCGAGCGACATAAGGAGAAAAAACGTGATTATTCAGATGAATTCGAAAAAAGGAAATCGAAAAAAGAAGAGAAACGGAGACATAAGAAATCCAAGAAGAGTAGAAAAAGGTATAATATTTTTTATTTAAGTTAGTTAAAAATTGTGTTTATCTAAATTACTTACTTTGTAAACCGAATTTTTTTTTTTCAGAGAATCAAGCGAAAGTGATTCTTCCTCGAGTAGTGATAGTTCAAGCAGTAGTGAGACTCGCTTATTAGAAAGACTTGAAGAAAAAAGAGTTCGTGTAGCTGAAGATCGTAGAAGAGCTAAAGAATTGATGAAAGCTAACGAAACACCTGAAGAAAAGCGAGCACGCCGTCTTCTTAAGAAAGAGGCAAAGGAAAGGCGTCGTAAAGAACGTATGGGCTGGGATAATGATTATCTGCATTATACAAACGGTGATAATCCATTTGGTGATGCAAACCTTTTGTCTACATTTGTTTGGTCCAAGAAATTGGCTAAAGAAGGTTTGATCGGAGTAAGTCGTGATGAGTTGGAAAGAAGGAATAGAAGGAAGCAAGAAGAAAATAAGCTTGAACTTGAGAAGGTGAGAAGCTTTTTCATATTTATTATATTGGTTAGTGCTTTCCATTATTTTGTCCTTTTGTTAAAGGTGAAAAAGCGTCGCCAAGAGCGTGAACAAGAACGTCAAGAACGAGAGGAAGCAATGATGCGGCTTCAAAGGGAAAAAGAAGCGGCTCAGTTTCAGTCTTGGGCTACTCAGGAAGATCAGTTTCACTTGGAACAAGCTAGGTTACGTTCTAAGATTCGTATTGCCGATGGCAGAGGTTTGTCTTAGATTTTGTTGTTTTCTCAATTAAAAACTTGTTCAGTACAAAACTAAACGATAACGCAATCAATCCAGGTGCGGCTAGAAATTATCTGTTTTAAAGTTTTGCAATGGTTAGAACTTTTTGGAATTATTAGTTAATAATATTCCAGTTTTTAATTATGGCTAATCATTTTTTCAGCGAAACCAATTGATTTATTGGCTAAATACATCAATTCAGAAGAAGAAGTCGATGCTATAGAGATGCATGAACCTTATACCTATCTTAACGGTCTGACAATCAAAGATTTAGAAGATCTTGTAGAAGATATAAAGGTTATATTTTATTATTATTATAATTATTAAAGCGCTATTGCAGTGAATTGCCGGCCTATGGACAGTGTTGTAGTAGATTATTGTCCATCACCCGACAAAGAGCTGTAAAAAGCTCCCATTTTCCCAATTTTGTAGAAAAGTTTATGATTATTTATTAACCAGTTTAAGATTCGCATGCTTATTCGACAGAGATAGATGTGTACAGACATTAACAATAATAAAAAAAAAAAATGGATGTTTTAGGTGTACATTAAATTGGAACATGGGAAAAACTTGGACTATTGGAATGATATAACTGTTATCGTTGAAGATGAACTATATAAACTAAGGAAATTGGAAAAAAAATCAGATTATGAAGCAGGTTAGATCTTTTAGACGCTTGAAATATGTCATTTACAATCTAGTAGAGTGAAGGCTTGTAGTTATGAAGACTGCGTCACGAGATATTTCCCCAAAAAATCAATTTGAATGTTTGTACATTCTACACGTTTACTCAGCTTTTTCCATTTCTGATGTAATATTTGGAAACGTTAGAATATTTAGTACTCTAGTGACTAATATTGAATTGTATAACTTTTGCATTCAACTCACGCGACATCTTTTTTCTAACAGAGAGGTTTAAGTGAGAGAAGGTGGACTGAGAAAAGAGATAATTAAGTAAGATGTGGCCTTTTCCTGTTGAAGAAATTGAGGAAATTATGCCTATTCTTCGAGACCTCTGGTTCAGGGACAATTCTCTGGAGATTACTGAGATTTTTTTCATCAAAAAGAGATTGCGTTTATTATTTAAGACCATAACTCATGGACTCAATTCGCATCATTACATCACCTCCACTTATGGCGTTGTAGGCAACCATCCCCAGCATTCACATTAAATGTATTGAGCTTACCAAATATGTTGCTCATATTTGGAGTTACAAAATAAATTTGTCCCTTGTAAGTGAGAATATCGCACTCTGGTTCAAATAGTTAGGCCGGTTTTAGGAAGTAAAAAGCTACCTAAAATAATAAAAGTTTTTTTTAATTTTTATTTAATTGATTTTCCTTCCGTTATTATTAAAAGGACATATTTGTTTATTTTGTGACCAGCTGTCGGCAGAAGAGAAGGTATTCATGAATCTGTGGCCAAGGATGTGGCAGCAGTTTTTCGAGGTAAAACTGCTTCTCAATTAGCATCGATGCAAAAACAAATCGAAAAAAAGATTACCGATAAAGGAGAAGGCATTGACATTGGTTACTGGGAATCATTATTGTCACAGCTTAAAGGTTAGTTTGATTTTGTTAGAACACTAGTTATACCTTTCAGTTCTTGTTTTAACCTACGTTACCCTTTCTCGTTGAGTGTAAAACGCAATGCACTTAGAAAGTTTTATATTGTTACGAATCGGGTCGTCTTTTAGTATCACTTTATTTTCTTAAGTGTCCTTAACATTTTACTGCATCTGCATACTAGAGCAATGATAGACAATCTTTTATGCCAAAGCGGATTATTTTTGTTTTCTGTGAGTGAAATTACATTATTTTATTTTTTATTCATATACGAAATGCCACATTTTTTCTCTAAACAAAAACTAATTATAGTATGCGGCACTATAACAGTAATATTCTTGTTACGCTTGCTTCATTTTCACTTAAGTTGAAAATGTGAAAACATTTGCTCATACCTAGCTTTAGATAACGTTGTTTTTTTTTGTTTTTTTTTTTTGTAAGCCTTTTGTTAATTGCATTACTTTAATAAAGTATTAACTTATCAAATCCTTAAATATTTGACCCTCAGTTTTCTTACTACGTTTCTGTCTTAATATTAGTATTATTGTATTTTATCTTTTTTTTTAATTTTCCACTTTTCATGAACATATTTGTGTCCAACAGCACACATGGCTCGCGCTCGATTACGAGATAAACATCAAGAAAATCTTCGCAAGAAATTAGAGGTTCTTAAGGCAGAACAAAAAGTGGCAGAAGTCAAGAGTGAAATAAAATCTGAACCACCGAGCAGTTCAGATGAAGACTCTGAAGAAGAGCCGAGAAGAGGAACGTCAGTGAAGGATGCTAAAGCTATACCAAGAATACCACTACCAAAAACCTCTTGCGCAGAAGAAGAGCCCAAAATTGAACCAAATGTAAATGAAGAAGATGAAGAACTCACAGAGGATATGGAATTGTTAGTGTACCTTTTTCCTTTGGACTTATTTTTATTCACATGATACTTTCAAGTCATGTTTGTGGTACAAAAATAGCTCTAGGGTTCTGTATTAGCTGTTGATATGTGAAAAATTCAAAACGAAGTTACATCTTTTGAGAAACATGAATCCATATGTCTACATTCTGAACATCATTTTCTAATCTCTTCAGTGTATCTTAAGTTTAGATACAATCAATGCTGCTGCTACCCAGAAGGTTTTGTTGTGACAGAACTCTTGTTGAAACACCTGGTCTTTTTTGTTTGGTCAGATTCTAGAGTTTATAGAAAGATGTAGCTTTAAAGTTATGAATACTCTTCTCCTTTAAGCTGAACTTTCCACCCTAATCGTCCTTCACATTTGCAGCTACTTACTTAATAGGTGAGCTGCCCGATTCTTCATCTTTCTGACAAACCTACATTGCCTTACCATTGACATGCCAATCATTGCATGTCAGTCTACAGTGGCCCATAAAGAAGTTTGGTTTTTCACTCACTATTGCTACAATTATTTGTACGTTCCTATTGTTTGGCTGCACGCTGCGAAATATTCAGAACATTTGAGGGTATCATATAGACCAGGGGTCCCCCAAACTTTTTAAACAGGGGGCCAGTTCACTGTCGTTCAGACCGTTGGAGGGCCGTACTATAAAACAAATTATTTTAAAGTAAAAAAAATTAGTATATTTCAAATAAAGAACAAGTAAATTTAAATCACCAAACTGCCCAGTATTTCTGTGGGAATTATGGACCTGCTTTTGGGCTAATGAGATGGTCAATGTCCGGTTTAGTTATAGTGCTTTGCCTTTCTTCCTACTTCTGCTGTTATTTTACACTGTTTTCTTAGCCATGACGCGTGCATCCCGCGTCATCGGAAGTAGTGCTGTACATGAGCGACGCAGCGCTTTGCGGCACCACCACATATAGTGCTCCTCTCACTGACCACCAATGAAAGAGGAGATGCCCCTTCCGGAATTGCGGCGGGGGACGGACAAATGTCCTCAGGGGGCCGCGGGCCGTAGTTTGGGGACTCCTGATGTAGACTTTTCCGGATTAGAAAACATCTTGATTCAAGAAAGATCTAATTCGAATGTTTATAATTTTTTTTTTTTAATAAAAAAATCTTAGAAATGTCTTAACATTTAAAGAATTCTCTAGTTTTAGCTAGATATTTTAAAATCTAATTTACACAGCGGCCATATTAACAATATTATCCAATTGCTTGCAGAGAAACGGAGGAAGACCCAGGAGAAGCCATGTTGAAGGAAAGTTTCTTAGAGTACGAACGAGGCCAGTATAGTCCACAGTATATCGATCCATCAGAATTGGAGCTGGGCACGATCATTACTACAGAACAGGAAGACGAACATCGTTTGATGTACGCCAGGTTGCAGCTCACTTCTTGTTCTGGTTCTCAGGTAATTATTTTTTTATTTTTTTTTCAACTGTTATGCTGCAATGTCTGATTAAAATAGCGTTGGTCTGCGATTTATAGAAATAATGGCTACAAATTAGCTTTTTTTTTTTAAAAAAAAAATAAAAATAAGTGCATCTGGATGAAATGTGAGGCCCCCATCATCATGCGCAGAAGTTCGGACCTTACTTCCGTCAATGTTCAGAAAGGGCCTCCCTCACACAATCTCCTAGAAATAAACCAGATTTAACACCCTCACTTAAAATATCCTACATTTATTACAAAAAAGCACTTCGAAGTTCGCATGGTTGTGTTCATAGAAAAGTGGATTAACAATTTTACCTGAACTGAAACTTTGTAAATAGTTTTCTACACCTGTATACAAAGAGATTCTAGAGTTTATAGAAAGGTGTAGCTTAAAGTTATGAATTCTCTTCTCCTTCAAGCCGAACTTTCCACCGTAATCGTCCTTCACATTGGCAGCTACGTACTCAATATGTGCGCTGCTGATTCTTCATCTTTCTGACAAACCTACATTGCCTTACCATTGACATGGCATGTCAGTCTATCGTACAGTGGCCCATAAAGAAGTTTGGTTTTCACTCATTTTTAAGATTACAAAGCAAATAAAATAAAGGAAGGTTAATTTTAGTTAAAGGAAAAAGATTTTTTTTTTAAACTGACCATTCTCTTAATATTTCAGAACGAGAAGACAAGCGACGTTGAACAAGCAATGCAAAGAGAAGCCAGGAAGGGAATGACCGGGGATGAAGCAGTGTTTTCGGTAGAATCAGCTTTAGATACCCAAGTCTATTTGTGGTCTGACAAATATAGACCAAGGAAACCTAGATATTTTAATAGGTATGGAAAAGTAATTGTTAATAAGTCAGTTAATTTACTACTCAGTTGTATTTAGTTCTAGTTTTAAGTAAGGCGGTAGATCTCCAATTGCAAATTTGACTCTTGTAGCTTAAATTGAAAAATCTGTTCTAGTAAATTGTGGGTAATGTTAAGTCATATGTTGCAGAGTGCACACTGGCTTTGAGTGGAACAAGTACAATCAAACTCATTACGACATGGACAATCCTCCACCCAAAATAGTGCAAGGCTACAAATTTAACATATTCTTTCCTGATCTGATAGACAAAACTACAGCTCCAGAATACTACCTGGTAAGTTGCTTGAATAACTGCTCAGATGTGGACACTCCTTAAAAAAGAAGAAAAAAAAAAAATGATGTCTGATATACGAGGTCTGTAAATTAAGTAATGAGACTGATTTTTTTTAATTCAAAAAGAATTACAATTCTATATTGTCACCTTCAAAATAACTTCCTTCTGAAGCCAGACAGCGCTGGAGACGTTTCTTCCACTCCTCATAGCAGTGCTCGAACTCCAATACTGGAATAGCCTTCAGCTGGCTCTCGGTTACAGCCGTTTGAATGTTTTTGCCTTGACTTTTTAGATTCAATTGAAAATAACCCCCATTTTCTGGAACTTGGAACATTACTGGTGACGAGTCTTGGTACGACCCAGAAACCAAGCACCAGAGCATGGAGTGGCACACTTCAACCTCTCCAAGGCCCAAAAAAGCAAGGATGGCGAAGTCGAAGATCAAATGCATGCTGATTTGTTTTTTTGGATATCCACGGAATCGTCCAAAAAGAGAGTTTCTACCTCAAGGTCAAACGTCAATCGACACTTTTACTCTAGAGGTACTTGAAAAACTTCGAAAAAGGGTCCATTCGTGTGAGACCAAACATCCAAGAACAAGTGGGTGTTGCATGACGATAATACTCCTTGTCACACAGCAATTTCAATAAACCAGAGTTTTTGGCCAGTAAAAAACATTCCTGTGGCTCCTCCAGCCTCCTTATTCGCAAGGACTTGAGTCCTTGTGACTTTTTTCTCTTCCCGAAGTTGGAAAAATCACCTCAAGAGAACTCATTTTGGGACAGTCGAAAACATTCAAACGACTGTAACCGATCAGCTGAAGAAGGCTATTCCAGTATCGGAGTTCGAGCACTGCTATGAGGAGTGGAAGAAACGTCTCCAGCGCTGTATGGCTTCAGAAGGAAGTTATTTTGAAGGTGACAATATAGAATTGTAATTCTTTTTGAATAAAAAAATTTTAAAAAATCAATCTCATTACTTAATTTACAGACCTCGTAGTAATTAATTAATAATAGATTCTATTACATAACATACATGTAATATATATATATATACACTTTTTGTTTACAGACAGTGTGTCCAGATAATCCAGACTTTGCGATTCTACGCTTCCATGCTGGACCACCATATGAGGATATTGCGTTTAAAATAGTGAACAGAGAATGGGAATATTCGTATAAGAGAGGTTTTCGTTGTCAATTCCATAATAATATATTTCAGTTGTGGTTCCATTTCAAACGGTACAGATACAGAAGATAAAACCCAGATATGTTTGTTGTTCACACATCATTATGTAAATATTTATATATTATTATATGAAATGTATAACGCAAATAATTATATTTATTATAATTTGTAAACAGTGATTGGTTAATGATAATTCATTTTTATATAAATTGATTGTATATAAATTGTGTTCGTTAACTCCGTAGAAGATATTTTTAATTATATCCATAATTATTACAATATTGCTCTCAGGGTTACGTTATTCCTTAATACTTCTGCTCTTTAAAAACTTTTAATGCCCTTCTTAGTATGAAGTCCAGACAAGGTGAACAACAGATATCCAGAGCGTTGAATTTCAAAAAAATAAATCCATAATAATGACCTTCTCTTTCTAGTAGCGTCAGAGAAAGTTAAAAAGAAAAATAAGTTTTTCACTCATGCCCCCCAATGTTTAGTTCTGCTAAAATGAAGGTCTGCAAAATTACATTTTTAGTTTTGGTTTTTACTTTACTTTTTTAATTATTACAAAAAATAGACTTAGCAAGTTCGTCTTCAGTGCGTGGGTGTGTCTCAAGTCTAAAAGACTCCAGAAACTGGATTTCTGTGTTTGTGGAGAGAGATATTTGAAAGTTAAAAATTGTATTTACATTTATTTTTTATAAAACTGTATGTAACCAAAAAAATATCGTTCTTAGAAGTATAAGTGAAATATTGGGAAGAATGAGTTGTTTTTATGGAAGAAAGATTCAGTTAAAATCCAAAGTTGGGATCAAACAAACTACTATATATAAAATAATATCAATTGTACGAATAATATCTTGATGAAAATTTTTATTCCATTTCCACAGCTGTTTTGCTTGGTCCTTTTCCTTTAAATTGCGTCAGTATGACTAGATAGGTTGTCGCAACGGCTGCCAGCTGTGAACAAACAATATATCAACATCTGCTATTTGCAGATATTTCTAGAATAAGTATTTTTAGAACCACAACTCCTCATCACAACTTGGACGTAAAGACTTGCTTGCATTTGCAAAGCCTGATAGCTCATTTAAATATAATATATTTTAACCTTAATTAAATCGCCTCTGTACCTCGGAGGGAAAAGGCACCATGTCACAAAAAGTAAATTTTACAGGGGAGCCAAATGAAGATATTTTTCCAAATTCATTTTAGTTCTACTTTTCCGGTTATACTCTTTCCGGTACTTCTTCACCATAATTATTATAGTAGGTATCGCCACTTTAACTCCCACATTTTAAATTATATTATAAACAGAACTATTTACTTACATTGTGAAGAAATGTTCCATCAATGGTAAAGAATCCAAAAGCAGTAATTATTACTTCTTTTTTCATGGCTATATGCAATTTCACTTTTTCCTAAAAAACAAAAACTGAATTTAACCATAAATCCAACAATAATATCTTGCCATAAAACGTCGGCCATTCACACGATTTACTCTTGTTTCAACAATTAATTCTGCCCTGCGTTATACAGCTGGTAAAAACAGTTAATTCAATGAAGTGTAAACATTAGACGAAATCTATTTCTCTCAAAACCTCTCTAGAAAGTTCCTTTAATGAATTTTCATGGAAAACCAATTGTTAAGAAAAATTATATTCTGTTCGATTACGTGGTACCCAAATTTAAGAAAACTGATTTTCATGGAAATTACGGGATTCGGAAAACCGTGGTGCAGAAAATTAGCACTTCAGTCAAGCTATACAAGGGTCGTTTGAAAAGTCCGTGCAAAAATAAAAACTACTTAATTTTTTGGGGTAAACCATTTTTATTTTTCAACATAGTCTCCTTTTAGGCTTATACACTTCGTCCAACGCTGCTCTAGTTTGTTGATCCCTTCCGAATAATAGGATTTGTCCAAGTCTGAAAAATAGCCATTCGTTTCTGCAATCACCTCCTCGTTTGAATAAAATCTTTTTCCCGCCAGCCATTTCTTCATATTGGGGAACAAATAGCAGTCCGAGGGAGCCAAGTCTGGAGAATAGGGGGGATGTGAAACGAGTTGGAACCCTATTTCCATTAATTTTGCGACCACAACTGCTGAGGTGTGAGCTGGTGCGTTGTCGTGATGGAAAAGGACTTTTTTGTGGGCCAATCGTGGGCGTTTTTCTTGCAGCTCGGTTTTCAAACGGTCCAATAACGATGAGTAATATGCACCTGTAATAGTTTTACCCTTTTCCAGATAGTCGATGAGGATTATTCCTTGCGAATCCCAAAAGACAGTCGCCATAATCTTTCCGGCCGAAGGAACGGTCTTCGCCTTTTTTGGCGCAGATTCCCCCTTGGTAACCCATTGTTTAGATTGTTCTTTGGTCTCAGGAGTGTAGTGATGTATCCATGTTTCATCCACAGTGACGAAACGACGTTTAAGGTCCTGCGGATTCTTCTGGAACAGCTGCAAACCGTCCTTGCAACACTTCACACGATTTCGTTTTTGGTCAAGCGTGAGCAATCGCGGCACCCATCTTGCGGATAGCTTTGTCATGTCCAAATGTTGATGCAAAATATTATGTACCCGTTCATTCGAGATGCCCACAGCACTAACAATCTCAGCACCTTCACTCTTCTGTCATCCATCACCATATCATGGATTTTATCAATGATTTCTGGAGTAGTAACCTCAACAGGGCGTCCAGAACGTTCAGCGTCACTTGTGCCCATATGGCCACTCCGAAAATTTTGAAACCACTTATAAACTGTTCTAATCGAAGGTGCAGAGTCACCATAATGTTTATCAAGCTTCTCTTTAGTGGAGTGAGGCGTTTTGCCTTTCATAAAGTAGTGTTTAATCAACACACGAAATTCTTTTTCGTCCATTTTTTGAAAATCACGACTTCCTCGATTCAAACGAATGCCAAACACAAAGAAATAGACCGATCTGGCTGAAACTTGGTATGTGTTCCTCCAAGAGATGCTACTAACTAAAGATAACCTCGACACGCGCCAGTAGTGCTATCTCTCTGACTTTGCACGGACTTTTCAAACGACCCTCGTATATTGTTTATATTATTCCATCTAAAAGACTAGGCGATTTAATTGAGAAATAACTTACTTGTTTATCTAATTCAGCAGTTGGGTCTTCAATGATTTGCCTCAATAGTGTTTCATTAAAAGATTTTGACTGGAAAAAGAAAACAAAACAAAAATGAGTGGAAAAGAAAAACATCTTCGCTTTCCCATAAGTTTTTTCCTGGCTCATTTAATAATAATTATAAGGATTGATAGTAAAGTTTTTCATCACGTTCTCAGCCATTTTAGGTTTAGTCATTGCCGATTTCTACCCGATTCGCTGATGATATCCAGCTTCTGCAGTTCGTACATTACTTAGAAATGTGTGGAAAGCTCTGCATATCAAAATTCTTCCAGTTCCCTGTGGATTTTTTCCCCTGAGGTGAACCCAAGATGATTCAGATTTCTTTATTTTGGAAGACCTGCAGCTTATTCGTTGCAATCTTTATTAGTACAATTCATACAGTACTAGCATAATACGAGTAAAAGTCTGAGTAAAGACGTGTATAGCAGTCGAAAGCAATGTTATTTCAGAAGGTGTCCGATGGTTTGCTAGAGAATGGAGCTAATTGGCTCCTATTTATGTTAATATAAATAAATGTACTTGAAGTAAATAACGAAAAAAATATATAAGTAATTTCATTGCAATCCAATTTCATATTAAACATACTCTGGGTTCGATGAATATATTCGTCATCGCTTATTTTTGTACGGCGCACGTAGGGGACACATTTTTCAACAACTCGAAATAGTTAACTGGTTAATGAGTGGTTGATGGTTTATTGGACAAAAATTTTACACTGAATTGTTGTTTGAAGAACAGTAAAATATTGGCCAGTAATAAGAAGAGCCAATGAAATAGTAAAGTAGAACAGCTGGATGATTGTAGAGTGCTGAGCCAATAAAGATATAAAGCAAAAAATCGAAAGCTTATTCAGAAATACATTTTCACTGACTTCACGTGCATGTTTGCTCAGGCAAAAATACATTTTCCAAAGATAAATGAACAGGTAAACATTTATAAGAATAAATGTAAACTTAATAAATAATTCTCATTACGCACCTGATTTAACATTTCTTCAGTGGTTGAGATAATGTGCCACACATCAGAGAACCATGAAATAAGCCATAATATGGAAATAAAAATGAATATAGAAGTACTCTTGTTATCCTTTTGAAAGTCTTCTAATAATGGACGAAAGTTGTATAAGTTGTACACGATTAGACAGGACTCTATTGAGAGTACGAGTAAGATTTCCAATCCGAACACTGTGCTCACTTGGGAAGCTGAACTTATCAGTTTGCTGTGCGCTGTGATCTCAGTAATGTACTCACCTGAACACAATTACAATCGTTAACCAGTTGAGTTTTTACAGAACTTTTCCTTCACATCCTGTACTTAGTTGTTTCCTATCTTAAAACTGCGATTAATGATTTCGGCTGCAAATATCGTATTATTAACAACTGTCTGATCATTTTATGGATTAATTTAATTAAAAAAGGAAATTATATCTTTATTTATTGAATAAAAAGTTCCACAGTTTCTTGGGTCTTAATTGTTTATTATTTGTTTGGTAAATAAATATAAATACATATGTATGTACATACATATACGAAGAAATGAATTCAAGAACATGAACAACAAATTTGTTCAAAATGTAATCAGCAGGGATGTTGTTCATTAATCTTACCGTGATAAAAAAACGGAATTAAGTGTAGGGAAAAATACTAGCAGTAACAACAAACAAGAAAAATAAATAAATGTAAAAGTAAATATTGTAGTTACAAGCTTTTATATACATTGCTTTCTAGTTTAGCGGCAAGTTATTGGTGATTTCTGTTTTAAAGGTTATATCTTTGAGAAATTCTCTTTATATGTATGAAAGTCAGGATTTCATCGTAAAATAATGTACATGCGTATATCTTCTAATTTTGATAGCTGTGAAATAAACAGAAATATTTATAGGAAGTGTATATATTTTCTAGTACGCGAAAAAAAATGCTTAACTAAAATTTAAATCCTATTAAATTCTACTAGACATAGGTGCTTTAGTTAAAAAAATTCATTGTTTATGTTACCGTATTTAAAGCAAACTACCCCCCCTCATTTAAACAAGAATTTTTTATTAGATTATACGAGGAAATTATCTACTTACTTCTTCAGTTCTAAGTAAGTTAAATAAAGGCAACATAATCTCTTTAGAGTTATCCAAATTGTTTCCAAGATTTAACACGACTCCTCTTCAGTAAAAAATTCTTACATAAAATAGTTAAAAGTCAATTCTAAGAAGACTCTTTTTTTTTTTTGTACTTTTAGGAAGTTTTATAGAAGTTGTTTTTCGTCAACCTACTCAAAAAAATGCACATCAAAAATTACATGTTCTCAGTCTATGTAGCTCTCAAGGTAATTTAAAAAATTGGTAAAACTTATTTATCATTCAACCAGAATTCGTGATTGGACAGGAGTTGCTTTAAATCTTGAAACTAGTATGAAAAGAAAGGAGAAAATTGTATTAATTCAAAAAAAGAACTGTTAAGTGTGTTCCTTTAGTTAACCTCAATAATATCACAACACAAAAAGTTATGTTTAATCTTCTTCAGTTTCCAGCATTCGAAATCTATTATCAGTTAAAGAATCAGTTGTATTACTAGTTAAAATAAAGGTTAATACGCAAAAACCTTGTTGTAACTTATTAGTTGCTTCAGAGAACCTGCTGGCTACTCCGTTGATGTGCCTAGTGTAACGATCGATCATAACCTTTGGTGAGGTAAATCCGTGGTACATGTTGATAAATAGTAAAGCAGCGAGACCAGCATCTGTTGAAGGAAATGAGACGGTAACCTCCAGCGCACACAGTCCTATCATATAGGCCAACTCTATTGCCAATCTTATTGGAAACCTTTTTTTCATTCTGTTGCCAGAAATTATATCAATTTCTTTTAAATCTTCAAGCAATTGTAAACCTGCGTGATAGTTCCAGTAGCTGAGGCCGATGGCTATTAAACTGCATCCGAATGTGAATTTAATCTGTACAAAATTTATTTATTCAAATTTCAAAGGAATGAGACAGATTTACGTAATACAATTAATACTAAAAAAAAAAGCGCTTATGTATAAAAGAATTACAAAATAATAATAATGTTTTATTGGCAATTGCCAGAAGTGGCTATTTGGAGGTTAATTTTTTTATTATTTCTCAACTTTTAGAATATACTGGTACTCTCATCAACAGCTTCGTACCAGAAGAAGTCCGACAGCCGTCAGACAAATAACAAAAAAAGGTTTTGAACGTATGTTTAAAGAGTGGGTGACTTTTTCTATCTATGCCTGATTGTCGCCCCCCCCTACGGTTTGAAGTTTGACGATTGATTGACGCTGACTGAAGGAACAAATCAGATATCGATTGTACTGTTCAAATTGGCAGATCGATAACTTAAACTTGTCTTAAACAGGGCTCACAAGATATTGACATTACAGAATTTGAGACGAAATTTAAAATAATATGATGAATTCTCGATTTCAGTTACTTGTTACCATTAATACGTAACTTCTCAGGTGCAATTACTTAATGTTTCACAAAATTTTGTTACCACCATTATTTATTAGTTTGTGTTTAATTTTCCATTTTGTACACTTATTTTTCAACATTGTTTACATATTTCACACAAGAAGAAGGTACCTCCAAATTTCCCTCCTTATATTATCGTACATTATGATATTCTTAATGTTAATCTTTAAATTGAAAATTTAGTAGATAGAGTTAGTTGTAAACATTACAAAGCGTTATATTATGTCTCAAAAGTTGAGATTAAAATGGCAACCACCACAGCTTGAACTCCGTCAGGCAGAGTTATCTTCACCACACACAACGCTTTCCTCTCAGTAAATTCACATGACAACATGGAAAAGCATAATTTTTAGGCCCGCCTACTTGCAAATACTTGCCTGCAAATTGTAGATATCGACTTGCATCCTGGAAGCGCTTTGGGTCAGGCCAGTTAGACTGGGCGTCAGATAGAGACAGAAACTCAGTACCACAATCACCACGCCGGAGTAGATGCTCTGTAGGGTGTGCCATTCGGCGCGCTGCGGCGACAGTCCAAAAGCTCGGGTTATCCATTCTTCTGGAGGAATACTCCTCTTGGCCATCTTACTGACTAAATAATTTTGTGGAGATATTGTTAATGTTTAAATTGATTTCAGCTTTTTAATTTACGACAATTACATACAATATTTATTTTGAATAATGTAGACACGCAACATCGCTTCGTATCGATTTTGTGTTAATTGGTTCAAACAATTTATTTATTACAGATTTAAACCTGATAACAGTCTCTGCTAAAAAAAAAATGTAAGTAATAGGCCTAAAATAAAAGAGTAGACAAACATAAATATCTCGTGTGATATTACAAGCCTTCTCTGGCTCGAATTGATAGTTTTTTAAGGGGCGACTTTCTTTCTTTACCTCAGATATTTATACAGGTGAGGATAGATTAGCTAAAGTGAAAGTACAACGTAAGGTCAATGTTGTCCAAACTTTTTTATCGTATATCGTCTAAGAGAGGAGCAATTTATAGCGCGTGTAGTCAACCCATAATCTTTTTAATTAAAATTCTAGAGGAAAAGATTAGTAGCTCAATGCTTAGCAGTCTAGATACCACTTGGAGAAGCGGGCTCGAATCTCGCTGCCAGCACTTTGCTTTTCTCTTCCTAGACTGGCTAGTGTTGGTACCGAGAGACCAATAATGCACTGAAAAAAAAGGTTCTGGGCACCAATCAACTCAAGACGCGCCATCAATAATAATGATAATAAAAACACACAAATTTTAAGTTTCAAAAAATTTAACTGCCAGCTCAAACATTAAACAACTTTTTTTCATCGAGTCAATTATGTTAATTTACAAACATATTAGGTACTATCAATCACAGCTAGCGTGTCAATGATTATCTGCAGAACTATTTCAAGATATTGTTTAATGTAAATAATTATGCAATAATATTGTTACAAATGTAGAGGCCGCTTGAAGTAGGCACCAGACAGACAGCTTGGAAACTAGCGGGCCACTTCCTCCTTGGCCAGCCAGTCCAACTAACATGGCGAGTGGAGAGGCACCTCACGAACCTGCACTCAAATCAAATGAAATACTTTTATATTTGCATAACTACTCCTTCTATTCGCAAAAGGTGAGCTGTAAAATTTAAAAAAAAAAAAATACTTAACTATAACCATTTTTCTATTCTATTGTAGAGACTTTCTCTAATCCAAGTGTAAAATCAAAATTAGTACGATAAAATTAGGTCAACACTGAATCCTTTCTATAAACAGTCAAAAATAGAGCAATGCATTTAATTTTATAACTGGTAACCTTAAAAAAAGGTTCACCATCTCATTATTTGTGTGTCTAATTGCTTTTCTAATGAATTGAGATCTCTTTTCAGTTGGTAGATCAGCGAAGTTTTGGTGGTTTATATTGTACCATACCGTAGTTAGATATAAACAAAACTTAGTCTTTTTTTACTGTTTATTCATTTCATTTCTAATGTTTTGATTAAAAACAAATAAAAGGCTCAAAAATATGACATTTTCTAAGATTTTACCACATTTCACGATTGCCCTGATACAGTTATCAGAGATATTATTGTTGTGAAACAGATACACATTTCTTTTAAATAGCTTAAAAACTAAACAATTTTCCCAGTAGGTACATTTTTTTGGTTTTTAAATATCAAATATAAATTTGGTTGCTTGGCAACATGACAATCGGATGATTATGTTAAAATGACCAAGTGACCTCGTGTTTCAAGGTCGCCTATCAAAGGTATGTAGTTGAATGCTGCCCTTGATATTTTATTCAACTCAGTGTTTTTAATTAAAATGTATTAATTTAACTTTTATTTGATGTAAAAAATAAAAGTAGTATTAATTATTATACTGATGCTTTAATTGGTGGGGCTGCATATGATGACTCAATTATTAATTGTAAGTAGATTATAAACATGGCGTAGGTTGCTACTCTAGTATAACCTAAACCGTTACTTCCAATTTTTATTTTTTTTCGGCGATTAAGAGTTACAAGTGTGTAAAAAGTGAATATGGATTATGATGGAGTTCCCTTGGTTGATGATAGTACAGATGGTATTGAACGGCCACCCAAGGATAAACTACTTAGCCTATTAGATCAAGTTGAAGCTCATGTTGAGAGGCTACGAAAAGAAACACTAGTGCTGGAAGAGAGAAGAGATTCATTATTCACCACACTTGATTCTATTAGAAATTCAGAACTGTTTAATGAACTGCAGGTAACCGACAAGGAGGACATACTAAAATATTTAGAAAGAGTAACAACAAGATGTATGACAGTTGAAATATTAGTAAGAACTGATCGAGATGAACAACAAGAAGAGGCGCTGTTCCAGGTGAATCGTTATATTGACGGACTTGTTGTGTCCTTCAAAACTGATCCAACAAATACTCGTTCAAAATGTCGTTCTTTCATTGCTGCTTGTTCTTCACAGCCTGAAGTGCCTTGCGATAAGGCTTTTGAATCGGCCTTACTAGGATGTGCTTTGGACGATCAGAAAAAGATTAAGAAACGTCTACACGGTCTTTTCACTTACATCGACCAGTGTGCAGTAATCGCGCAAGAATTGGATGAATAAACATGGAAAAAAGTTATCTGGTTTGCCCATCCTACGCTTCTTCACACACACACGATTATCTTAAAAAGAACTGGAAGAAAACAGTGGCATATAGCTGTGGATTGAGACATTAATGGTACTTTAAAATTCTTTATTATCTCGTATCTACTTACTAACATGACTGCATTAATAAACAAGGCATTGCTTGGGAATATTTGGAATTTTATAGCATTATTGTTTATAACCACCCAAATTTTATAATATAATAAATTTGTTGTGAATCTTTTCTTTTGTGAATTAATGCTTAATTTTCCAATGTATTACCTTACAGTGTTTCTAACATCACAGTATTTTTAATCTCTTCTCTATTGGCTAAACGTAAACTTTGCTTAAGTAACATTAAGTTGTTGAACTTTTTATGAATTATTTTTTTGTAAAAATTAATGAATATTAATTATTTACAACCGATAATAAAATATGCCCCAACCAAGCAAAGTAATTCTTATCATTTCACTCACTGTATTCGCATTTGAATTAAAGATTCTCTTAAGAAAAGAAACAAATATTAAATTTTTGTTATTATTTATAATTATTTGTATTATTTATATTTTTTTTTTTCACCAATTCGCTCGGTCAATTTGAAAATTTAAACATTTATACAGTTGGATCGCTTTGCAGAGACCCTGATAATTTGCGATTAAAATATAAATTTCAAGTAAAGATACTTTAGAGTGTGTACTTAACTAAACTATTCTTAGGCAAAAAGGGTAAACAATATTAATTAATTCTGAGAAGACGACCTTTTTTTTTTATAATTAATTTTTAGCAAGAATCGCTTTTATTATGGTTATCTGATTAATTTTTGGTAAATATTTCCAGAAATTATATATTATTGTATTTTAAAGAAGCTTTTTTTTTTTAATTATATTCCAAATTTCTATTTAAGATTTTTTTTTGTCCTTCAACAAATCATTGTTTTTATTAGATTACTTTTGGATTTAGAATAAAAATGAAGTATTTCTTAGAAGCAGAAGTTAACTATAATTATTTTATTGGTATCATACCTTGTATCATACTTCGTTACCCTGGTTGCATGAATAGAAGTACCAAGTCATTCAATGAAGGATCAGTGCGAATGGAAACTGATTGATTTCTAAAAGAAAAACATTAATTCTTGATTAAAAAAACAAATGTTTACAGGTTGGTAGAAAAAAAAAAATGCTAAATTTTCAGAAGACCATAAAATAGTTGAAATGATATTAAAACGAATTTTTTTAAAGAAAAATCCATATGTAGACAAGATTTTTAGTAGTAATTACAAATTAATTTTCAGTAAAATTACATTATTTTAAAGCTCAACTTCAGAGGTTAAGCCACACTTCACCCAAACTATTAGTTTAACTTGGCAGTTGTCAATTTATTTCCATCTTTTCAAGAACTTTCAATTTTGTTCACCGAAAATCGAACCAGGTATCTATAAAATTCAACGTAAGACTATTTCTAAAGAAGTGATTCCCTAACTTTTGAATTCTCTCCATACTATTCATCCTATTTTTATACTATTCTTTACTATTTACTATCTATGAACTATGAAATACACAGAATCTATTTACCTGCAAAAAAAAAGAAGTGTTTATTTTCTTTTAATTGTGCCCTGATTTCATTTCTTTTTCACCTATCTCAGAAGATTTGCTTTCATCAGATTGGTGTAGTGAATGTGGATTTTTTTTATTTATAAAAAATAACTCTGCTGTTCCATACTATTACGAGGTGAGTTCTTTTGTGAATAATTTTTGCTTTGCTTTGTGAGAGTTTACTTGAAATCGAGGATTTTAATTGTGAACTCACAATATATTTCATATTTGATTGTCCGCATTGTCGGTACGATGTTCCATCCTCGATTTATTTTTTTAACCTATTTATAAGTCAGCTATCGCTTTTTTTACTTTTTAGTCCAAATAGTACTTCTTTAGCCTTGCCTTGGATTTCGTTGTATGTGGTGCTGCAATAAATGGAAGGTTATAAAGTTTCTTTTACTGTTGAGAATCAACATTTATTCTTCGTGACCTTTAGCGATTGAATACTGTGGATTTTATGGTACAAGAAGATTCGGAGAATAAATTAACAAACACAAAACAAAGTTCTGTTCCAGGACATAAGGGGGAAAAAAAGAAGGACAGCTTGCAGGCGAAGATGCAGTAAAGGTCTACAGTAGTTACCAAATGTTTCCTACACCTCTAAATCTTGAACTTTGACTCCTTAAACTTAAACATAAGATGAGGAAAGAAATCAGAAAGGCGTTCAGCAAAAATGGGCTTTGATTGATCAAAAAGAGAGTTTTGAACAAGAACTCTGGTCCAAGCTTAATCCAAAGAGGGTTCTCCTACCTGTCTGGGTGTAGTCGATGATTATGATGAGATTGATCGAAAAGGAGAGTTTTGGTACAAGAACTCTGGTCCAAGCTTAATCCAAAGATGGTTCTCATACCTGTTTGGGTAGTCGATGATTATGATGAGATTAATCGAAAAGGAGAGTTTTGGTACAAGAACTCTGGTCCAAGCTTAATCCAAAGATGGTTCTCATACCTGTTTGGGTAGTAGATGATTATGATGAGATTGATCGAAAAGGAGAGTTTTGGTACAAGAACTCTGGTCCAAGCTCAATCCAAAGAGGGTTCTCCTACCTGTCTGGGTGTAGTCGATGATTATGATGAGATTGATCGAAAAGGAGAGTTTTGGTACAAGAACTCTGGTCCAAGCTTAATCCAAAGATGGTTCTCATACCTGTTTGGGTAGTCGATGATTATGATGAGATTGATCGAAAAGGAGAGTTTTGGTACAAGAACTCTGGTCCAAGCTCAATCCAAAGAGGGTTCTCCTACCTGTCTGGGTGTAGTCGATGATTATGATGAGATTGATCGAAAAAGAGAGTTTTGAACAAGAACTCTGGTCCAAGCTTAATCCAAAGATGGTTCTCATACCTGTTTGGGTAGTCCATGATTATTATGGCAAAGCTAACATTTAAAATTGGATCAAGCAGATATTATGAGGAACTTAAGATTAACTTTTCTCCTAGAAACCATACTTTCAGGTTTGATTTTTGGGCACTTTTACTAGTTCCAAGACAGGCGTACTCATCACTTTTAGGGAATTGCCAGTAAAGCTGGCTAGGATTTCTAAGAAAATTACAAGTCTTGGAGTTATTATCTTTCTCTTTTGTCTAGAATTATCCAATTCTATTTCTCTCAACTAGCTCTGTCTCTGTGAAAGATTGGCCACTTTCCTCACATAACACAAATCTTCGATAAACTGCCTTTTCTTCTACTACTCTGGAGATTAGAATTTGAGACTTGCATTGATGTATGGTGCATCTTCCAATAAATAAACTCAACCGTCAAATTTATTTTATTTAAAGCAGTGATCTTTTTTACTCAACTTAATCAATTTCTACAATTCATATACTATATAAAGACAAAGATATTACATTGCTATCCAAAAAACATTCATTATTATTTAGTAGAGAAATAAGTGTTATAAAAAGGAGATTTAAAACGTTATTTATTGAATCTGAGCAGTCATATGTTGTCCATTTGTGTTTAGATATAATTATATTGTCAGTGACTAATTTAACAAAGAGATTTGTGAACATCTATCCTAATTTTCTGTTAAAAACTACTAATAAAAGAAATTAATAAAATGTAGTGTGGTGCTCAAACCAACTATTAATGTTTGATCTATATTATCATCTGCAGGATTAGCTTAGTATATAGGACAAACATATTGAACAGACTGAGTGGTGTTTTCTAGCATAAAATTATAAGGATAGTTTAGATTTTTGTTTTGTTCTTGTTTGAAGAGCATATCTTTGATTTTCTAGCCAGAATCTTCTTCTTACAGGTACTAATGGCACTTATTGAAAAAGGATTAAAATATAGAACACATTTAGTAAATATTGCTAATGGGGAACAATATCAAGACTGGTTTCTGAAAATCAATCCCCGTGGTGAAGTGCCAGTCATACAAGATGGTGAGAATATTGTGCCAGATTCATTAAGGATTATCAATTATCTTGAAGATAAATATACTGGAGGTAGATATTTAATTTATGATATTTAAAAATATTTTTGGGTTTTTTGGAAAAGTTTTTTTAGTATTGCATAGAGATGTGACGAATTAGTTTTTAGACTATAGTTTGTGTTTATTTAAATAAAGACATTAATTGTAAACAAAAATTGATTCATTACAGAACAAAAAAAGATTTTAATAAAAATGTTTTCAGGAATGTTAGAAAGATTGTTTACATTTAAGATGCTTAACATCTGTGTGGTCACAGGCGTTTGCAGACCTTTTTTCTGTGCATTGCCGGCCTCTGAGACAGTGTCCTCTCGTTACAGGCTTAAGCCTTTGTCAAGGCAGTAAGCTTTAATAGCCTTCTAGAATGAGAAAATGTTCAGTTGGAATCGAACCCTGTTTGGGAATCCAATGCTCTAACCATGGGCAAACTCCTCCCTCAAAGGGTCTCTTTATAATACATACTATGAATATAAGTCAAGGCTGTCCTGTCCATTCGCATGTTATAGAGTAAAATTCCTTTTCAAATTCATTTCTCACAAAGATCATCACTTAATCCGTTCTTACTTTAATGTGAACATATTCATAAATCCGAATTACGTATTTACTTCTCCATGAATCTAATAATTACAGTATCAAACAGAAATATAAAGTTTTTTCCTTAATATAAACTTAATATATATTTAGTACACTACAGAAAATAACATTTAAAAGTAAGTAACGATTTGAATGTTTTCTTAAAATAAGTACTTTTTTTTTACCATTCTTTCTGCAGATTTATTGACTCTTGAAAGGGTTGCAAGAATAAGTAAAAGGTTTCTAATTTCAAAGGTTCTTAAAGAGAATGGAAATAAAATTTTCGAAAGGCAATGCAGTAAAAGAAATAGAATAATAACAGAGGAGACATGTTGGAAAGTGCCCATATTGACATTTATAGTTGAAAGAACTGTGTGTAGATAGAGCGCGCATCTCCATCTAGGTATACCTGCTCAGATACGAGTATATGCACTTACATTCGTTTTACTTCTTTTGGGTAACGAATTGTTCATGAACTTCAGCAGTTGTTGTGCTTTAGATTAAAAATAAAAAAAAATCTAGTTAAATATCAGGTGTTGTCAAGAATAAAATAACTACAATTACAGTCTTATATGTACAGTACGTAAACTGCAAATCGCATTTGATCAAATTCTTACATTTTTAGCAGACACTTAAGAATAGATTGACTTTGGTACTGAATGAAAAATTCAGATTAGAGATCATAAACTCATAAAAGTAATGCTGACAATTTTTATCCAATTTAAGCCAACTCAACAACCACTAAAATTGGCCATAAACATTTGGTTTCCAGTCTAAACCACTTTAACAGCTGTTAAACTATCTTTGTTTAAAACCTTCAAACCCAGTTCAAATGTTCATAAACACAACCTAAACTTAACCTTCAATCGGGCGCATTTAATCTGTGAGATGAAGAGGGCATTTTCTTATTGATAGCAACTCAGGTATTCCTTAGAATGAGCCGTGGCCCTCAGTAGCTTCCTCTTTTACCTTCTTCCAACCAAACGGCGGCGTTTTACTCGTGAGTTATGTGGTGTTACGAGTATATGCTGTCAGATTAGTTGTGCCCGATAGTGGTCTTATTCTTTGGGTATTGAAATTTTTTCAAGTTTTCTTATCAAAAAACTGTTACAAAGTACATTATTTTCATTTAAAAGATAGTTTTGTACATATTGACTATTTTTGCAACGAGTGTCTTTTGTTGAATAATATTGAATAGAAGAAAGAGAAGAGGATTCGGACACTAAACAAGCTTCTTTTTAGAAGATCATGATGCGGATGATTTTGAGTGCGTATGTACAGGATAAAGTAACCAAATTGTCGGATAAAAAATACCTACTTCTAGTGTTACGAGGGAGCCATAATATTTTATGGCGTTTGCCGGGTATAGTTGGTGACAGAACGTCCGACAGAAACGTTCGGAGATGGTTCATGGTCATTCTTTCGCTCTTCTGAACATAGGCGGGCATCAGTGCTGAAAAACTAATTTGCTTGGATAATGCTAATAAACCACCTCACACATTCATTCACAAAAATGTGCACCTCAAAATTAGGGATGACTGTGATTTTTTCTATTCACATTAATGTTCTGTTCCACTTTACGAGGTTTTTTTTTTTTTTTTTTTTTTTTTTTAAAGAAAAACATGAAACTGACATTTTTCAATGCGTTTCCAAAACATTTTTGATGAAATTAATACCTATTTGGTCATTAATCTCACAGATTAGTTGCGCCCTATGGTGTTACAAAACCTATTGCGCCCGATGAAGGGTTAAATCACAACCTAAGCCAAAACAAACTTTATAGTAAACGATTGTGTAATCGAGGCAAGTAAAACAACATGAGCAGCCTTTAATTTAAACGTAAAATAGTTTATTGGGCGGAAGTGTAACATTTTAAAATAAGGAAGTAAGTAGCGAACTGTCACGAACAGTCGTGCTCCGCGCTTGATTCAGTCCATGTTCATAAATAAATATGAGTTGGTTACAATGTGGTTGATAAGTTGTTAACTTTTAGATTTCATCACTATAGTTGACAATTTGATAAAAACTTTACAACAGTTAGTTGTCCTTGCTTCAAAAATAACTTACCATAAACTATCTTATTTACATATCTTTGTTTTCCGTATTCTGGTTGATAAATTAGCAGAATTACCGAAGTTTAGTTAGGAGATTTTGTTCTCTCTTTCTCTCTGATGCTATGTAAGGAAAGAATTGCGGTCATCACAAATTTAAACATCGAATTTTCACCAAAAACATCAATTTAGTGGTCCAAAAAAAAAAGAGGTTTATAGAAAAAACGCTTACGAGTGTTTAAATGGGTGAGAATATTGTAGCCCGAATTCTCAGATCTGCATAATATTTCTTTTAAGTATGTACTGTCATATAACCTAACAGTAACCTGCCTCAACTCGAAGTGTCCATTTTTGAGATTTGCTTTTAATGTTTTATTTTACTCTTTTTTATTGTAGTTTTGTAAACTCACGTATGGTAATAAAAGTTTTATTTGCATTTTACTGGAAAATTCTATTAAAGTTACTTAATCGAGATAGTGGGATAAAATATTTATTCTAAAATAATAAGTAGGATTACGTGAGTTGTTAAAATTGTGAGATAGTGCCACCTTAAAAAAAAAAAAAAATCCCTTTTTTTTAAACTTTTCTATAAACGATTTGTGAACTGATGCAGCTGGCCTGGTGTAACCTTCATTTTCATACTTGTATTCATTTGTAATGTTTGTTGCTTTGAAATGAATCTGAATAATTTGAAGCCTGGCGTATTTTAACCAAACATCCTATACATTTTATTTTGGTGGCGATTTAAATAATGTATACGTACAAGTTAATCGATTGTAGCAGTAGACAAAGATCACTCGTGTAACTAAATAAAACAACAGTAATACAAATCTAGCAGCGTCGAAAGTGGGATGTCCTCTAGCGTGGCAATAAAATGGCATCTTAGGTAATTAGTTTCTTTATAAATAATATTTCTGAAAGAATTAATTAATTTTTTGATTGTTAATTTAGATAATTAGTAGTGCATAATTATGGAAAAATAATTTCTACCGGATTTTAATCACATTTAAATGGAGAAAGTATAATTGTAAACATGCAAGTCGTTTTACAAATCGGGAGAGGGGTTCTTCTCAGACAAAATTCCACTTCACATCGCCGACGCTATTGTAACTACTATTTCGCAAAACTAGTAATCGATAACTTTACAAAACTTTTCCTTTATGAAGTTATGTTTTCTACAGTTTTTACACATTTCATATAAAGCTTGATATATATTTTAAAAATTTTATTATCTCGTTTTCCTCATAATTTACAAACAATTCGATGTGAACACTTTCTCTTAAGGCGTTTAGGTAATTCAATTTGGACTTAGATATTATGTATGTTCTCTGTAATACGAGGGAGCGTATAGTCGATACGTTAAAAATCGATAATCTGTGATAAAAAAAAAATTCTGTTTGAAGCGTTTTGTCCTAATATAAGTTATGTTCTATTTCAAATGAAATTCTTTTACGATTACTTGGAAAATTGCTGGAAAAACGTAGAAAAAAAAATTGTTTCGTAAAATAAAACCACGATTATTGGAAATGCTAGATATGTCAAATCGTTTAGACATAAAAATATCATTCTGGTTGATCCGATTTCTTTTCGATATTTAGTTTCCCCTGAATGTTGGGGTAACTCTTAATCCTAGAGCAATCATTTCAGACTGTTTCTAAAAACTTTTTACCAGTTTTTAGATTATTTATTTTATTTTTTCGTAAGTATTTTACGATTTTGCCCAATCAGCTTGCATATTTAACCTGCTAAGTGTGTTTGACGAGTATACATACATGTCAAACCAAATCTCTATTACGTTGCGTTCGACGTGTATACTCGTGAAAAATATAAAATTGCCAATAAGTATAAAAAAATTATAATAGAATAAATAGAAATTTTAACAAAATGCAATAAGAATATTATTTGGTGGGATGTTTCCTTTATCTTACCAATAGAACTGCCAAGTGTTTTATACGGAGGGTGGCGGAGGGAGTCAGCCAAATGATAAGTGGTTGGTCTCTGCATTAGAGATTGGGGAATTAACTCACACAAATAGAAGCTCTCAACCCTTGTGCAATGCCGTTTTTACCTTTTAGTTAGAGGTTCAGAACTCAGTACGAGCATGATTTCATTTTGCACAGAATTCAAAAGCTCTTGGCGTCCCTGGTTAACTAGGAGCAATGCATATGTGAAGTGGTGCAAGATTTTGAATGAGCACAGAATGCTCTGTCTGTAATTTCAAGCCCCAGAGCTTGCAGTGACTATTACGACTATTTTAAACTTTTTGTTGTTTTGTGCCCTGCGTTCGACGTCATATACACGTCATTGATACTGATTTTAATTTCGCACACTGTGGGAGGTTTTTTAAACTAAATTCCGCGTTTAACTGGTTAAAAAGTGCTGCCTTAGTATATTGTAGAATATTTTACCATTTCAGAGTCGCACGCCAGATTGATTCCGACAGATGAAAGCGCTGACATCATCGAAAAACACAACCATTTCCACACGATTATCCACGAACTACCAGCTGACGTCATCACCATAGGATCGTTCTATCATACGGAATTCGTTAGAAGTCCGAAATTGCCATTTATATATCCAGTTCGAAGGCATATGAAAAGTAAGTTATTGTGAAAGTTTTATTAGATTTTAATGAGATAAGTTCAAGTACTTTGATGGCCACCAAACTTACCACGAAGTCCTTTGCCCATATCTTTACGGTAGGAGGAGGTTTGAGTAATCGGACTGCTAGGGGCAATCAAGACTTCATTTCCTACCAAGCTTAACTTGGCCGCTTCAATGTGCACACTTTATCCTAAGTTTCACAGCTTAAGAATAATGAGAAGGCGAACGAATTAGGCCTCAAATAAACCTTCTGAAGCCTGGATACTGCCTGCGGCATATTCTAGGTGTGTTAATCATCTTCAAGCTGAGATCATCTGCACAGGGGTTCTAGATTTGTTGACCCTATCCTAGTAGATTCTTCCTTGAACCTATTCTGTCTATAGGCAGGCCAGTGTCAGAGACAAGAGACGTTTGCGCGACACTTTTGGTTATTCGGAGGCTAAGTTCTTGATCAACTTTATTGCCATTGATCGCCACTTCATATGTTACAGCCTCTTAAAAGTGTGCCAGTCGCAAAGCTCGATTTCCATTGAAATGATCTTCAAACGTAGAATCCTTGAAGTCCCCTGAATGTTTAGTACCTGGCTGGTTGTTGTACTGATTTGCAAGGTTGTAATTAACTGAGACCTCCCAAAAATAATAATCTCTTACCACATTATAGTAAATAATTAGAGTTGTTATGTTTTTTTTCTTTTTTTCTTGTGTTAAAACAGCCGTAACAGCAAAATCACTGGCCAAATTGAAGACATTGTTAGAGAAAGGTCATGAAGCTGGGGAAACTTTAAAGTTAAAGATAGAGTTTCTGGAGAAGCTGGAAGCGACCATCAAGGATAAGGAGGCGTTCAGTAAGGTGCTGGAGACGGTGGATCGGGTTCTGGACGAGGTGGAGCAACAGCTGTGGGACAATCAAGGTAGGGGCCTAAGGCACATCATAACAAATCCAGGGGATTGGGAAGGTTATTTTTTCGCAAGTTACAGTTTGGGCAACCTGTGCTTATTGTTCTATTAAATTTAATTAGAATCAAGTGCTGTGATTTCTTTTCTATTTTTTTGATTATAAAACATCTTTCGACGGCATAAATTATAATCTCTTATAGTAAAAACTGAATAGTACAGGCATTAACAAGAAAGAGACAAGAATCGTAAATAATAACCACACATCCGTATTCTATTCAATGTGTTTCATGTTAAAAATGAAATTATGTTTTTTATTTAATGTTCTGAATTAAACGAGGGGGGCAACGACATTTCAATGGTGTATTCCATTTAAAATTTAATTTTATTTAGAGGTGCCCCCGCCTTAAGGGGTTTAACTGACCACAAAAAAAAATCTTTATTAAGATGTTAGAGATTGGATTATTCAGCCCAGTAATTTGTCTTGTTAGTTCAGGTGCTGACTGTATAAGGTATTACCCGGTGATTCATGACACCAACAGGTGGTGGTAACATGTGTCTCTGTGTGTGTAGCGATATTAGCGCTCCCTGCGGCCTCTCGGGCAGCTGATTGATCTTCAGAACACTCATACAGTGTTCAGCCAAATTACTTCCCCCCTCTCGGTAGGGGGTTGCATTGGATTTGAAATTCCAGAGCTGTCATAGGATACCAATCCCAAAAAAATCTTATTCTTCGAGCCCACTCATGGTGGTGGGAAGGAGGTCTTTTACAATTGAACCTCTTTACCCTTTACATTTGTTCGCATGTCTTTGCAAATTCTAGCCGATTAGAATGATTGGAAGAAAATGATTAGTACGTGATTTTAATTTCGGTTAAGCTGTAAGGATGGCAGGAATATATAGAGTACTGATCCATCCATTAGTTGTAAGTTTGTGTGTAAATATTTGTACATAGTAGAGGGAGGAATGTGTGAAGCGAATGTATTTATAAGTAAGAGTGAGTGATATTCTAGTGATAAGCACCTAGACCAGGGATGGTGAACCGTTTTGAAACGTGGGACAAATTTTGTTAAACTGAATATTTTCAAAACTAAACATATTTAAAATTCAGTTGGCAGCTTAACGGGTAAAACGGGGACGAAACAAGTGGCTATCGAAGTCTCTTTTTACAAACATATCTGAACAAAACCTGAACAAAAGTGTGTTTTATCTGAAGAAAAATCTAAATATGGTTATTTGCTTTGGGTTGTCAATTTTTTTTTAACAAACAAAATATGAGTAAAATTATACATTTTATTTGATATTTTGTAAACAACTTTTGCTTTATTTCTAATGCTACAAAAGCATTTGTCGTCATTTGCGTTTTAAGAACTGTAATTATCAAACTAAAAAGGTTATAGATAGCATTTAAATTGCTTTTGTGTCAATGTGTGATTGAAAAAAATACAGATAGAATATAAATTATCCACCACAATTAGAAAATCTAAATCAACCCGCGTAAACAAACAAATGGTTGCCTAGCAATTGTGGGTCAGTGAAAAAGCTTGCGGGGGTCATAGGTTCGCCATCACTGACCCAGACGATGCTGGCTGTGTGGCGAAAGCCAATGCCAAAAAAAAAAAGCTAAAAAAATGTTTTGCAAATTACTGGTAGTTTTAATTTTCATTTTAACGCGTAAAAACGTGGGACGTTTACGAGTATTCTACCATAAAAATACGAGGTTTTGAGAGGTTACCTTTTCCTGTGGCCAATGGCGACTTAAGGCGTGTTTGAAAACGTAGTAAAGGATATTGTGTGTTATCGCATAGAATTTCGTTTAGACAGAGTTAATTTCAGTTTAGCGTGTACCGGATATCTAGTCCATCCAGAGTTTTAGTCCGTTCTCGTCCAGACTGATCTAATTATGGCTTTTAAAAGTTGTTTTTATTTATTTTTAATGTCTAGCTTAGAGCTGATGACGAATTAACGTTTAACAAGAGAATTTCTTGTTCCCCATGAGTCTTGGCCACTTTCATGTATAGCATCCACCATTTGGAATAGTGATTCAGGCCAATTAGAATGACGAGATTATTAGAATCAGATTTTCATTTCCAACTCACAATTATTTTCAATGAATCATTTAATTCAAAAACAGTTGCATTAATAATGAATTTTGCTTAAACAAAATAATCTTTTCTTTTTTTTTTGTATCCTTTATTGATTATTTTATAACTTTATTATTGTATATTTATTTGTGTATTATAGAACTGAAGCGCAAAAGACCTTTAACATTCACTCCTACCAACAGCTGGTCTTTTTTTTTAGCTTACCAACTTTTGTATTTTGAAGGTTATGTTTGAAGTTAATGTTCGTGTTTCCTTTTACAACAAAGAAAACAACTTAATTTTAATTATTTAATTTTTGCCTAAACTTTGTTTAAAAAAAAAAAATATATATATAAATAAAAATAAAAATTGGCGTAAACATTCACGCGTCTATCTTCGAATACTATTAACATAATGAAACAATTTGTAGGGAATAAGCATTTCCGCATTTCGATTTTTATTGAAATTCTGTTCGTATTATAATGGCAGTGAGGCCATTACATTTAAATTTAAATGATACTTTAAAGAAAAGCTTAACTTCGCCCCTTCCCAAAAGAGCCTTTAAAAAAAAAAAAAATTTGCCTGTTTTAGAAAATCAAAACAGCTGTTTTTTTAAAAAATCTCTCAAAATATTTAATACTCACCGGTTACAATTCCATTGAAACAGAAATAGATGTAACATCTTCAATAATTTTTGCCTAAATTACTGAAAATTATAGTATTACTAAAGAAAAATATTCTATCCCAAAAGTTCGGATTCGCCCCTCCCTTGAATGTAATTTTTTTTTTATTCCAACGGTCGTTTAAATGTTTTGTCACAGAATATGCATAGAGTCTTCCTTTGTTCTGTTCAGACAGAGTTAATTTTACGGAGAATGGTGTGCTTAAGATATTTTAAGCTGCGTTACTGAGTTCATTGACAACAAATCGAATTTCAATCGATAGTATTGATTAATAAAATAAAAAAAAGGTAAAAACTATCGAAATTTCTGATTCACTGAACCGTTCACTTAACAACTCAGACACTGTGTGGGGTCAGTTTACTTCATTTTGTTGTTGAAAAAAAAACCAAACTATTATAATTTTAAGATGCGTGACTAAGTTCATTGACAACAAAATCGAATTTCAATCGATAGTATTGATTAATAATAAAAAAAAAAAGCCGTCAAAACTATCGAAATTTCAGATTCACTGAACCGTTCACTTAACAACTTATTTGAATAACTCACGACACTGTGTAGGGTCAGTTTACTTCATTTTGTTGTTGGAAAAAAAAACTATTATTATTTCAAGCTTCGTGACTAAGGTCAATGGACAACAAATCGAATTTCAATCGATAGTATTGATTAATAAAAAAATAAAAAGGTCAAAACTATCGAAATTTCAGATTCACTGAACCGTTCACTTAACAACTTATTTGACACTGTATTGGGTCAAATTACTTTAGACGTATTGCTATCCTAGATGTTACTTTTCGTGAACTAACCTACTTTAACTTATTTTCAATAAAAATTAATAACGAAAACTTGAACTATCGATGTATTCCTTTTGTATGAAAAGGAAGAGTTTATAAGTTTAATACCATGAGTTTGTTATTCAAAACAAGGTGTATTGGTTGATGTTATATCACAAACTTTTACCACAGTTTGTATTAATTTTTGCTTTTGTTTAGTTGTATTTAGTGATTTTGGTTTGTGTGGTTAAAGACGATGGTTGTTGTTTCTATCATTTACCGTTTTTATTTTTTTACCTTGTATTGGCACACGCGCGAGTTGTGTGTACGTACGTATTGTGGTGTAGGAGTTAATGGTGCAGGTCCGCAAGGGTACAGGTACCGCCTGATGTCGCTCAAGGCTACTTTAGACTGTTCAGACTGAGTCGTTACAATCTGCCCACACCTTTGCATTCCATTTGCAGGATTTACAGAAGGAGGTTATCTCAGTTCGTATTTTAATTATTAATTTCTCTTTTTACCGCCAAAACCAAAACAGCCGCTGGATGGGTAGACTCCATTTTACCTTTTTGGCATTTACTGAGATCCTGACTTAGGCTTATTCAGTGATTCAGTGCCCTCGAAATGTAAGTCGCCGTTTTTTTTTTTTCTTTATAGCTCGATAACGAACATGTCTTTCTAGAGTATCTTGACGGGTTAAAAACACTACAATCGTCATGTTTCCACCTGCTTCAATTGTGTATACTTGGGAGTTTCTAATATTCCTCGTAAGAGAACATGTTGTAACCTGTAGATTTTCTATTTTGAATCAGAAAAAGTGTTTTTTTTTTACTTTCTGTGCTTTGGCTTCTGTCTAAGAATGTGTATATGTACATCAAAATTTTAAAAAGGGAAAATTAACTTCAATCAATTTTAAATTAATTTTTTTAACGAGACAATGATAATTCACTTATTCAAGATTATATTGCAAGCTGTTATTCTTTGCAGTGTTGATAGAATGTTTCGGCTAGATTAGATCCATTGCTCTCTGTGTTGCTTGTTAAAGAGTGGAGGTCATATCAATTCCAGCAGTCGTTCTACACAAACTTAGCGTTCTTCCCAAAGCGGAGAACCGCTCCCGGCTCAACGACCCTCGCTGCTCTCTTGTTCTCACAATTTTTCCCTATTATTTTCTCAATTAAGCATTGTTTTTGTGTGTTTTCTAATCCTGGGAAAGACGCTGCAGGCGGTGCTCCTTCACAATTTTATTATTAGCTTTTGTTCTTTGTTTTCTATGAGAATCCGACCGGAAGTAGGCTGGTAGTGAGGTGTGGGAGTTGTGTGCGGTTTCCAAGCAAGCAAAACTGTTCACACACACAGATTGAAAGTTTTCTTCCGGTGGAAATGATCTAATGATGTTGTTGCCGTGTCTCATGAACGCTGGCGACTTTCTCTGATTGCAATTATCTTAAATTCTAATGGGCTAAGTTCCTTCCGTCGCTATATTTCGTCCCAAGTCCAATATCAAGGGTTCCCCATGTCACGAGTTGTACAGTTTAACGATGAATTATTGAAATCATCCAGGCGTCACGGTAGCCGAGTGGTTAAGATACTAGACCCGCAATGCTAAGATGTATTGTTGGTTTAGTGGGTTCGATTCCCCTGGTCTAGGCCTTGGATTTTATTTAATGGTTAATAAAAGAAATTTACAGTAAAGTATGTTTGCTAGTCGCCTCTGTCCACGACACCTAATTTGGTAGTTGGACGTTAAGCCAAAAATAGGCAATTACTATTGAAATCATCTAAGTCAATACGTGTGCGGCCAAATTATCTTAACGGAAATAACTTAAATTGAAAAGAAAGTAAATGCTGAAATAATTTGGGAAAACGGTTGTCGACAGTCAATTACAGTTTAGAGTTTGCACTAAATCTGAAAATCTTATCGGGAAAATGACACTTTTCTAAAGCATTTGTAAACGAGTGTAATAAACAGTTTAAAGAAAATCAGAGGGCGTTTTAAAGGAAATCTTAAAAAAAAAAAAAAAAAAATCAGCTCTGTACTGCGGAATTTCCGGTTTAGCCTACGAGTATTTGATGCTTTTCGCGATTTTCCGTTTTATAGTTAGATGATGCTTATCATCAACCTGCATTTTCTCGTATTCCAGTGAAAACTGAAAATCTCTGGACGACTTCCCACTTATGAGGAGAAGTCACAGAGAGACATTTAAAAATACTATTTTTAGTCAAATTTTAAATTAAAATTCCATTATTATGTCTTCTTAGAAAGAAGTTGTTTTGATGACGGTAGTTAGTCGCTTAACTTGTTTATACCTGTTTTCCTTTGTCAGTTTTTGATTTTCAATTATTTACTGATTCAAAACAACTACTGTTGTTTGATAAAGTGGGTAACTTTTTTTTTTAGTTTTGTTTCTGATGAATAATAAATCTATATTTAACAGGAGATACTGAATCGGAAATGATACTCAAAAGCTGTATTTCCGATGAACCCTCGTAATTTATAAAGTATTGAGAGACCGAGATGTTAAGGATTGTTTAAATACCTGAACGCCAGAAGATACGAGAACATTCCTTTCACAGTTGAAGACGTCAAACGGTCCTCATTAAACATACAGATTGAGTTCGGCCGCTTTGTGACAAGAATACATTCACCTTGAGTAGTAATGGCTTACGTCACCGCTCCGCACACCAATAGCGAGTGACGCTTGTAGAAAGAACAAAGTTATCGGCGGTGCGGTGCTTCAGTTCCTCCAGCTGCCGCTGCGGTAGCATGTAACTGACAGCACAATGGAGACTTCCCAATTGTATTCCTTCTTCCTTGCTGTTTAATTCTCTTCTTGTGTAATACGTCAAATCTTCTTGTGAGTATTCTAAATTAGTTGCACTTGATAGGCGTATAGCTAACGAAGTTTTAGCTTTTCTGCTGTTCTGCCCTCCATCGAGTGATATATAAACTCTAATAATTTTTTCAGGCATTCAAGTCTTTATCGACAACTATTGAATAACTAATTTATATGAGGTTATAGCACATTTGACGCTAATGGTTAACATGTAGATGAAATATTAGTGGCCTTGAAAACAAACAAAGCTTGTAGTTTATAACTTCAGCTAAGCGCTTGCTATGGTGACTCACCAATTACTGTTAATAAGGTTATAAGTGTTATAGTAATACAGCAAAGAATTGGAACTTCTTTAAAAAATAGCCTCTAGAAAGAATGGACTCGGTGGCGCCACGGTAGCCGAGCGGTTAAGAGACTAGACCCGCAATACTAAGATGTATTGTTGGTTTAGTGGGTTCAATTCCCGGTGTATAGGCCTTAGATTTTATTTAATGGTTAACATGAGAACTTTATAGTAAAGAATGTTAGGCGGTTATAGGCTAGACCCGCAATGCTAAGATGTATTGTTGGTTTAGTGGGTTCGATTCCCCTGATCTAGGCTTTGGATTTTATTTAATGTTTAATATGAGAAATTTACAGTAAAGTATGTTTGCAAGTCGTCTCCGTCCACGACACCTAATTTGGTAGTTGGACGTAAAGCCCTCCTAAAAAAAATAGGCAACTATTGTCAGCTGCAATTTCCAAATTTTCTCAATTAAGTAAAGTCATGAAGGAGTTCCACGAGGAGTTCTCTACTGGGACCACTCTCATTCCTGTGGTACATTAATTATTGGGACAGAGCACTTCCTGAGGTAGGTGTTCTGATGTCTGATGACTCTTATGTTAATTGCACCAGCTAGAGCTGGCGAAGAGGCGACAAAGATGGCTTATAGCAGTATTCCATAACCTCTTCAAATGCCCCCGATGTAATTTAATGATATTACTATAAACTGATTGGCTTGCGTGATTGTAGCATGTTTACACGCTTAGCGGTGCATTCTGAGTTCTGGGCCGACATTGAAAGTTCATTTATGAAGTTCATTGTTTATAATTAACAAGTGTATAAATGCACTTCCTGTTCTCATTGTCCAACATGTAGTCCGCTGTGTGCGCTTTCCTTCTTTTGACTAGTGTGGGAAGATGTACACTACGTATTACTTCTTCCGTTACAGGAGGTTTCTCACGTCTGGGGGGGTTCTGGGGCGCACTAACAGCTAGTTAATGAGTCGCTAATTCCTATAGTTTGCCCAACCTGGGCAAATCTTCCACTACTTCCGCTCTCAGTGAGCCCCCCCCCACACACACTCTTCTTTTAAATCGCCCAAATCCAACAATAATTACTTAGTTTCACTTCCTTTGTACAACGAAAGAAGGGGAGAATCTATTCGAAACTTAATTTGCCTTTAATTAAGTGAAACTGAAGTGAACAATCATTCTAGCCAGTCTGGGGGAAACTTTATTAACGGCTTCCGGTTTTTAGCCCAAAGTATTTGGTTCCGTTCCGAAGAGTGTGCAAGAATAAATTAAAAAAATGGGTTTCTAAATTTTTGTTGATTTTTAAAAAAGTTCCTTCGGCGAACCAATAATCATACGGAGCGTAGATCCTGTATTTTGCAATTTTGATCTGTTTCCCACAGGATAGACTTCGACAGTATGAACGCTGCATTCCTGTGGTGCGTTCATCTACAACAATCCGGTTTTCACAACATAAGTGCTACGAGCCTTAATGAACGCTACAGTAGATAAAGTTACAAATTGTCCGTAAAAAAATGAAATTTTTAACTTCGCTGTCCTGGATTGTCTCAAATAACGACGCCCAATAATACAAAATAAAAAAATAAATGGAATCCGTAGGGAATGCCCAAAATAGATTCAAATTCAGAAGAATTTAGTTATTACCATTAAATAACTTCTGCTAATCACAAAATGTCTGTCGATGTAAGCAAACTATTGATATCGTACACAAAATGTGAGGCGCCACGATAGCCGAGCGGTTAAGATACTAGACCCGCAATGCTTAGATGTATTGTTGGTTTAGTGGGTTCGATTCCCCTGGTCTAGGCATTGGATTTTAATTTAATGGTTAATAAAAGAAATTTATAGTAAAATATGTTTGTTAGTCGCCTCAGTCCACGATACCTAATTGGTAGTTAGACGTAAAGCCCCGCCTGAAAAAATAGGCAATTACTACTACTACTACACAAAATGTGAAGGATTACATTTTCTTAGACTACCCAAATAGCTTTAACGTTTATACAGACGCACGTTTTACTATAGCAGAAACTTTGTAAAAGGAATTGGGATGTACCATGAGGTTCAACAATGGTTCAGATCAATTAACTGTCACGATAACTTGGCGAATTTACTACCGCACATTACGTTTATATAAAAGAAGTTGTTTTACCGGAGGTAGGTAAAGGACCCAGCCAGCTGATTCTTCCTAAACAACTCACGTGCACTATTGTCTTCAAACTAGGTGTGACCACACACAAGTGTCCAAAAGTGAAAGTGTCAAGAAAGTATAACCAACACTCTGTTACACAGTTTTTCCGAACAACAATATTCGCTACGCTTTTCACTTGTTATATGATCCAACAGTAGAGCAGAGTGACTGAGGGCGGCCAGAATTTAACAACATGTTACAGAGGACTTTAAAAGTGCAAGACGAAATATTTTAGCAAAAATTCATAGATAAATAGGTGGGTACAAATAATTTGGAAAATTGTATGTTCGTAGGAGATTCGGTAAAAAAAAAGTTTGAAAAAAATCGACGAATTTTGGGCCAAAATCTAAATATCAGTAGCGGAAACAGCATTGGGTCCACTACGATTGTTCTTCTTTGACCATTTCCTTAAAAAAAATACTTTTATGGACTCAGGGTCAACCGGAACGGATATTTCCGGTTCAACATCTTTGCAATACTTCCGCATTAGCGGAAGAACATGATTGCACTTTTGAACCTTACTTTGGTGACTATCTTTGCTGAATTTTCCTCAGAATCAGTACAATAATTACAGAATTATTTATTATTCGTAATCTTAGAGAGAGCCTCATATGTGTAAAACCACGATAATGTAGATATAAAAGTTGGGTAAGTATTAGCACCAGATTTTCGTTTTAACTTATGTGCGTCAAAATCTATGGCCAATGGCGCCGCGTAGTCTACGTTGCTGCAAAACCCATGGTCAGTGACGCCCCGGTGTCTAGGTTGCTGCAAAACCTATGGTCAGTGACGCCCCGGAGTCTAGGTTGCTGCAAAAAACCTATGGCCAATGACGTGCTGGAGTCTAGGTTGCTGCTAAAAACCTATGGCCAATGACGCCCCGGAGTCTAGGTTGCTGCAAAAAACCTATGGCTAATGACGCCCCGGAGTCTAGGTTGCTGCAAAAAAACCTATGGCCAATGACGCCCCGGAGTCTAGGTGAGTCAAAACCTATGGCCAATGACGCCCCGGAGTCTTCTCTCAGTGCACTACCGACCTCTGAAAAGTGGTTCTCTCGCCACAAAACAACGCTGTCCACCCACCCCAGGTTTTAAAATAACTCGTATTTATTGCAAAAAAAGAAAAGTAGTTAGACCTAAATCACTCGCCAAGACGGAATACCAAAAGTTCCATACTGCTCTCTCTCACTCTACATGCTCAAATTCTTTCGTACAGTCTCTAGCCTCCTCTGTCATTCCTGACAATCCTCCTCGCCGACTGAATCGTCAATGGCCCTGAGACTTCCTTGCATGTCTGAAGACCTAAACATCATTAATATCCTGTAGAAAGTGCTACTGCTGGGTAGTTTCTCTCCTCCTGCTTTCCAAGCATCTATTCATCTTATGTGCCCATTTATTTAAATAATAATAATTAAAAAATAATTTGTTTGTAAAGTGGGAAATAGCAGGTCCTGTGAGGTTTATACATTAGCTACAGTTTATTACAGCTCCATTCTCATTGACTAGCGTATTTTAGACAGTCCGATCCAAGTGGGGCGTCACTTCCCGTAGACTAGTAGGCAGAGAGAGGAAGAACAAAAGACAAGCTGGAGCAATTTGAGATTACACTGCCCACACACACAGTATCGGATATATGTAATCGGTGGTCTCAGTAATCTGGTAGTTTGACTTCCCTTCACACTACGCCTCCTTTAATAGCTAAACTTCCGTTCTACCACCATCGTGCTGAAACCAGTGGTTTCTTTCTCTTATTGGGACTTACGGCAGTGGCAGATTTAAGCAGTGGTTGTCTTAAAGGACGTGAATGATCTTGTATGGATGCGATACAACAATTTCTTCAATAGGATCGATTTATTATACGTGTATCCATCCATCTTTTCTCAGTACGAATTCCAAGTTTAAAAGAAAGGGTTATTCTCCTACTGCGTTTAACGGTACTTTAACGAAAGTCATTAAAAAAAAAAAAAATGCTAAAATTTGATTAAATTTACTCAATTCTAGTGGCCATTTCAATCAGCTGATTTGCTTCATTGTTTTTATTCTCCTTACTTATTTGCAGGTCATTAATACTGTACGTATGTTGAAGTCGCATTTGAGTAGAATACGATAATATAACCCTCTCTAAGTGGCAGCACTGCATAATGCAAAGCGTTACTAGCGCTCCAGCAATATTGTTTGAATCTAGACTCTGAGACATCTCTGATTCGTCGGTTGTTACCCGGACGCGCCCAAGACCCGGGTGAGAAAATGAGAGCGCCTTGCTTTTCCTAGATTTTCCCACACCATTCTTAATTGTGAGCGCACACAATAATTCACACGCTTTCTTCACATTAACTTTTCAGTTAGTCTCTTACAGTGCTACCAACCAACACGATGTTACTTGAAAACGTTCACCTAAACTGACTTTCCTTTACGGCTAAAACTTTTAATTGGACAGAATTTCTTTTGTTTTGCAAAATGATTGAAAATTTTCAGTTCTCAGTAAAATGTGACGAATACCTCAGTTTCCTTTTAAATGTAGTTCTAATTAGTATGCTTTATTTTTTTTAGCTGACAAATGTCTTTTAAAACGTTCACAATTTGAAAATTTCTTTTAGAAGAACCTTATATTAAAGCTTTAATTTAATCCAGCCCATAGTTCATGAAAATGCCGACGTTCAGCGCCATTGTGTGCTACAAGAGCCTTTGATGAGGTTGATTGTACAGGCAGATTCAGTGGACTACAGTTAAGAGCGCAAAGAACAGCCAATCTATGCTGGATCTGCCATTCCATGCAGATCATCAAAAGATGGACGAAAGATGATTGGGTTCTGCTTAAATAAAAACCACTAACCCAAAAAAAACTAGTGAAAGAACAGTTTGATCCGAGGATCCTCGCCAAAATCTATGCAGAATAGGTGTGTCTGGGTCGCCTGACTGGGGATGTACAGGTTCAGAAATCTGCTGGGTTTTTTTGTTGACTATGGAAGACACTTCGTTGGCATTGAACTATTCAGAGGCTTTTTCTCTCATGTGATTCGGTGGCTTGCGTAAGCTTTAGTCCTAAACTTTTGGTTAAAGTTATTAAACCAAGGGATGTTAGCACAAATCTTAATGAGTCAAAATGAATGTAGTAGGCCTTATTTTACTTATTTCCCATTTATATGCAGTATTCTAAGGGTGTCGCAGAATTTATACAATATTTTCATCTTTGTGGTTACAGCACAATGCACTTGGCTATTCGAAAGGTCTGATCTCCATAGAATTGCAAATAAAACCATTAGCAAAAAAAATATCCATTTTACTTAATTTTTTAATAAAATTATCTCAATTCAATAATTCATTAGAAATTATTTTTCATAACCTTTTTCTCTGTTGCTTTAAAAAAATAAAAAATAAAACAGAAGTTTGTAAACATGTGTACGAAGCACAAAAATCGATTATTATATTAAAAGAACGTTGCATGAATGTACAGAGCAGAGGTTATATTTATGGTTACTTTATTATCAAGTGGACGTATTTTCTTTATTTTATGCCTATTTACATTCAGTTCATCTCTTTATTTAATTTATCTCAATTCTTTTTTTTTGTGTAATAATTGTAAATAATGTTTTTGTAAATAAATAACATTTACACTAAGACTATTTTTTGTCGATTACAAGCCGGCACTATAAAGGGTGTAGATGACGGAGATCGTTGCGTTAAATTTAAGTATGTTTGTTCAATTAAATCTAATTAAATTCATTTATAGAACTAATCTTCGACAGCAAAAAAGCCAATTAAGTAAGTAATTGCATGTCTCTGGTTAAATATACGCCTGTGGTTTTATTTTATCGTCGAATGAGACACCTATTCAGTGTAGACAGGTTATATATTGTGTTTTTTAAGATTTGTAGTTAATGATTTGTGTATTATTATTGAAAAGTGAAGCTATTCTAGTTAGAATCTTTGATTCACTCGCGTAGTGTAGAATTGGATAATTGTTGAAATTAGCATAAACAATGATGGCCTCCTACGCAATGTTGGGCTAACATTTTTGGCCCAATCAGCTGTTAACAAGATTTTGAAACCTTTTTTTAAAAAATATTTGTTGATCGTGACATTATTATTGGAGACCAATCCTTCCAGTAATATCATTAAAGAGTTTATTTCTTCTTAACGATGATATGCAAAATAACCACAAGTAATTGGCCACTCTATTGTTTTCAATGGCCAATGAATAAATAAAATTGAGAGATGGGTGGTGGTGCTGCGCATGCGCCCAATTTGACACTATCAGTAATGCTTTCTCCCTTCCGGCAAAAATATTTTTTTAAAGTTGACCCACTTCAATAAATATTTGAAGCGCTGTCATCTCGCCTCTTAATGTTTTGGGTCGATCCAAGTGAAAGCTTCAAAGTTTTTTTTTTATTTTTTCTGCTTTGTTTATCTTGATTTGTCTTGTCTGTCCGTGAAAGTAGAATTATTTATATTTTCGTAAAGTTTGGAATTATTAAAAACTTCTAAAGTGAAGGTATTGTTGGGTGAATTACATAAATGAGGAAATAACTGGGAGGTTACACTTGAATATCCGTTTAGCCATCGCAAATACTTTTTCTTTTTTCTTGAGTAAATGCACCTTTAGATCCGTTTTAGAGTATCGCATTTTCTGAGGATTCACTGAATTAAAGTTTGTCTTTGACTTAAATAAATCCGATGTACTATTTTATTATTCAAGATTGGCCCTGTGTGGCATAGTTTACGAGGTGTGGCTATTAAATAACGAGACTATTGTTGTAAAACATTTTATTTTAAATTTTGTACATATGTATTTAGTTATTATCACCTTCAATATACACCCTTCCCCTATCCCTACATGCGAATTTACCATATTGTTCAGAAACAGTGCTGGAAGTCTTTTTCTTCTGGGAGCTCCTGCTTGATGCGTGCCGCTTTTTCTTTCACAGCTTCAACGGGCCGAAAAATCGTGTTCCTTTTAATGCAGATTTGACTTTACGCGAGAACAGATAAAAGTCACATGGGGCGGCCAGGTCAGGCTGTATAAGGCGGATGGCCTTATAAACTGGGTTGTTGTACTTGGCTAGAAACGTCGTCTTGTGACAGACAATGCAGTGTGAACCGGCGCGTTTTCTTGATGGAGAACCACGTGACTCTTTCAACGGAGTTGAGCAAGCACCTCAGTGGTAGTAATGTTGATTAATTATAATCGATATTTTCAACCGTTTTGGGCGGTCATCATCTCCGTCGTCTTCTCGGCCATCTTGAAAACGCTTGAACCACTCAAAAAACTCGTGCACGTGATACAGCATTCATCGCCATAAACTTCTTTTAATAAAAGATAAGTTTCAGGAGCGGTTTTACCCAAGTTTTGATGTGAAATTTCACAATTCGTTGCTCTACTACATGTGTAGTATCATGTTTTGCGGCAAAACGAAACTAACACCTCTTACCCAAACGACGGTTCCGGTCAGACACAGATTTCTCTACAAACACGCGAGACGCTGCACAATCGAAAGAGAAGGCTTTACGCTGCACAGCTGTCGGTCGTTAGGATTTGGCGCATGCATAGTTCTTCTGTAGCAGCATCAGTCTCGTTATTTAATAGGCACACCTCTAAATATAGGCCTAAAATGATCCTTGTGATACCCAAAGAAAACCTAAACTTTTTTAGGCTGCCCATATAAAAACTCGAAACCAGGACTGGTGCCCGTAACGTATCTTCCTTTATAATGAGTCACGGATAAATCCCTGAATCTGATTCCCTAGGGAAAATCTAGGACACCACCCGCTTGTTGAAGACCCATAATCTATGGCGTGACTAATTTTAACCCGGGATTCCTTTATGTCTATGAATCCCTAAAAAAACTTTAGTATTCTGTTCCATTTCGTTAATATTCTCTTAACAAGTTTTGTAATTAAACTCCCGAAACTAGCCCCAGTGCTGCTGAACTAAATGCCAGCGCAAAAAAAGAGGAAGTCAAGAAAAACAGGGTTTCCTTATCATGGAAGATGTAAGACTCTGATAACCAGGAGTTGGGCAGATCCGTAACGTCTTTTGAAACTTAAGAAAAGAACTTTTAGAGGCTTGATTTATAAGAAAAGATTTCCGTCTAAGAGAAAGATATATGACCTGGAAATGATTTTTTCCTTCATATTAGCATCCCAAAGGAAACATACGTCATCCAGTAGGGATCAATGAAAGTAATCTCTTCCAGACCCGTGACCTTGGCTAGATTCACTCACAGGGAACTAGCTGTACTCAGCAGAAACCGTACGTGGACAACAATCGATATGACCACCACCTACACAGTGAACCAGGTCATATGGCAGACGACAATCGATATATCTGTAGCCAGCTACTCCTGCCCCCTAATTGTGGTGACACTTTAAGAGAAATTGATTCACCGTTCAGTATTTCAGATTTTCTTACTCACAATTTCTTGAAAGTCAATCTGGGTGTAATCTTTGACTCATCGTTTTTCCTTTTGGTCATAAAATCAATCAATAGTTTAGGTTTGTATTAAAACTTGTGGAAGTTCTTGTGAGGAATTCCTTAATTTCTCGCAAAATTAGCGCCTAATTAGTCTGATAGATTCATTTGGGATTCGCTCGCTGCTCAGCATCCAGTTCCCCTTCAACGCAATCCATATTCAGTCCTCAGAAAAGATTCAAGTAAGTTATTCCCAGATACATTGTTTTAAAAAAATCTGTAAATACAATAATATTACACTTGGTTTGATAGATTACGATAATCTATCAAATAATTAAAATTAAATACCTGATAGGCTATAATTTGATGACCTATTCATTTACAACATGATTAATAGACTCAGATCTGAACTTGTTTTTATTTAAATATATATATACGAAAATATAAATTCTTCTTCAAGTTTTATAATAATAAAAATGATGTAATAAAGGACATATAGTGAGAAGGAACTAGCTCTGTGGTTAGCATACTGGATTACAACGTGGCGATTATCTCTGGTATCCCTTAAATTTTGTTTTCTTCCTAAGTAGCTCTCTCTGTTCGGTGATGGTCGGAATAGTCCGTAAGAAGTCTGAAGGTCGGTAGTGCATTGGAAAAAGCTCCGGATGCTAATGACTTTAGAAGTTGACTCGCCTTTAATTAAAAAATAATAATAATAATACAAGGGAAGGAATTAGCTATGCGGTTAGCGTACTGGACTCCCACGCGGAGGTCCTCGGATTCGAATCCAACCGCTGATCTCCTTAGATTTTCTCTTCCTAGGAGCTTCTTACAGACATCACTGTCCGGTGATGGACAGTGTTGTCTGTAACGAGAAAACACTGTCCGGAGGCCGGCAGTGAACTGAAAAAAGCTCTGGGCGCCAATAACCGCTTTGATGTTGACGTGCCTTAAATTATAAAAAATAATAATAATAATTATAATAATAATAAAAGACACATATTAATCATAACAATGTGATAGACCAAAATAAATGTAAGCTCCAAGATATAAATATGTCTAGATAAAATGTCAGAAAATAACTTTTAGATCCAACATGTCTTCAGACAGTCAGGTATCATCAAGTTTTATAAAAGATTTTCAATTCTGAGAAGTTTAGAATTGGAATTTGGAATTATATTCTATTTTTTTAAAAAATGTTCTGAAAAATTTAATATTTGTAAAGATTAGTAACTATGAACAAGAGGAACTATATTCTATACTCCAGATGAGAATATAAATGCCAAATATACTTAAGTAAAGTAAATATAATTATATTCTTTTTATAACGGTTTTTTGTAATTAATAAATTATTGTTAAAATATTTGAATCTACGTATAACGCAGTACTTAAATCATTATTTATTATTATTAAGTAAGAAATAAAGTAAGTGCCTATTTTTTCAGGCGGGCTTTACGTCCAACTTACCTAATTAGGTGTCGTAGACGGAGGCGACTAGCAAACCATACTTTACTGCAAAATTTCTCTAATTAACCATTAAAATAAAATCCAAGGCCTAGACGCCGGGAATCGAACCCAGTACCACAATACATATTAGCTTTAAAGGTCGCGCCTCTAACCGTTCGGCTATTGTGAAATTAAAAATCAATAAATATTTTAAAATGATTTATTGTATTAAATTCGTTTATACAAATCAGTAAAATAAACCAAAAATATTGCTGTTTTAAATGACTACTGCCTTGAAAGAGCATAATCTTGAGTATTCCTAAAAATAAATTTTGCTTACTCAGCGTAAAAAAAAATACTGATAAATATTTAATTAATTTTTTTCTCTGTAAGTGAGAACGGGTTTTATTATTTATTTGCAGAGGTGGCGCTGTGTATCAAGAGCTCTACGAACTAAATCATCGTTCAAGTATTTCTAGCTAAATTGAGTGAAATACGTATATAATTAGTAATAAAAGAGTTTGTTGTTCCTTAGAAAAGTGTGAAGAACATATTCAGTTCCGGAATTATGCGTTAATCCCGGGTGGGTGTGTACGTTGATATACTGAGAAGTACCGGGTGTGACGTGTCCACGCGCAATGCTGTAGACGTCATTACTCGGCAGACCACCATAATTAAGTTAATGTAGTTGAAATGTGGTGACGTCACATGTTTGCTCCTCCTACCGTTAGCATTGTTGTGACGTCACAGAACATATGGGGACATGCACCTCGCGTAATCTTCTTTCTCTTACAGCATGCACGTCATAACAAATTTTTGTAAAAAAGGCATGACATTTTTATGCTTAGTTATAGATATAATTTTTACTTTATTTTATTTTATTATAATATGGCAAGGAAAATGTAATGCTTTCAGATTTGCGTCATCAAGTTAGTGCCGTGAAAATATGCGTGAAATTTAAGTATTACTTATTTTGTTAAGGTTAGTTTATTAAAAGTCAATTTATTTAGAATTTTAAGAATGTAGCTTCTAGTCGTGCGTCATAGTTTGGTGACGTTCAGTGCATGCATCAGAAGAGAAAAGAGAAAGAATGGAGTGATGCTGGCTAATATCTAAACATCAACTTTTAGGACTAGGGGCGGCCTCAGAACATTTACTTCCGGTGGAGCGTAATTTAAAATCAAGCGGCTCCTCTGCAAGAGTTACACTTTCCCCAATCTGAGAGCTCTGCTCGACTAGACCAACTACGTTGGAGTGGCGCTGTGTGGGACCGTAGCCCCCTCCAGGGCGAGCTCAGCGCTCCTTCAAGGTCCCTCCTCTCCACATATGGTGGCGCACTGCGCTCTCACCAGTTCACATCCTCTCGCCGACCACTCGACTCTTAACTACGGTAGTGTTCGGCACTCTTGACTATTAGTAATTCCACTTTCGTGTTTTTTTTGTAAATAGTAGCGGGTCAATAGCAAAGTGTGACAAACAACTGCGAGCATGGCTGTGATGGTGGAACAGAGGCCGTTTAGGCCCTTCAAATCTTTTGAAGAATACCTGTACGCAATGAAAGAAGATCTGGCCGAATGGTTGAATGGTTTGTATCCAGATCTGTACATTACTGTGGACAATTTCTGGGCCAGACTGGACACGGGCGTAGCATTGTGCCAACATGCTAACAATGTGCGCGACTTTGCCCAGAGATATGTACAGTGGCGGCAGGCGAACGGTCGGAGCGAGTCCAGCGCTGCCAACAACGTCCTCAAATATCCCAAAGTGAAATGCTTCAACAGTGCCAAACAGGGCACTTTCTTCGCTCGTGATAATGTGTCCAACTTTATCAGCTGGTGTCGGCAAGCTTTACACATACTGGAGTGCCTTCTGTTCGAAACTGATGATCTTATATTGCTGAAGAACGAAAAGAATGTGATACTCTGTCTGTTGGAGTTGGCACGACAGGGTGCCAAGTTCGGCATGCCAGCACCCATGTTGGTGCTTATGGAGAGGGAAATCGACAAGGAGATTGCTCGCACCAATGGCCAGTCCGAGGAGGAAGTGTTGGAAAGTGGCAGCGAGTCTGACTGCGAAGTAGCCCAGGCCAAGGCGCAGATTGTCACCAACGATTTGAAATCCTTGGACGATATGGTGCGCGTGGAAATACAAATGTGCAAATGTCCTACCCAGTTTCCGATGATACGTGTCTCAGAAGGGAAGTACAGGATTGGCGATACAAAGGTACTGATATTCGTGCGTCTGTTGCGGAAGCACGTGATGGTGCGCGTGGGTGGCGGCTGGGATACGTTGGCCCACTACCTGGACAAACACGATCCGTGTCGATGTCGTACAGCGCACAAGGCCACCGTCTCCTCCAAGATTTCGGGCATGAAGACCGGCGGCCAGCACATTGAGATCGCCAGGGCCAAAGTCACGTATGAGCGCAAGGACGAGCGCGAAGAGACCGTCTGGGGCGGTCGGCCGTACTGCGTGCCCAGCACGGTCAGTCCGAGTGCACAGTGAGTCAGTGTGTCTACCGGTCAGTGTCAAGCTCTTTTAAGGTAAACTCACTTTATTTCCTTCTTCACTCACTTCCGGTACAGTGTTACCTTCCAAGTCTAATACTCTGTTTTTAATTTCTAAGTAAGGGAAATGCTACAACAGTAGCTGTGTTCTGTCCATTATTCTCTGTGTAAATACAATCCATAAGTTAATATTTATCAAGTTTTATGTACAAATCGTGTATTATTTTCTTTTATTTTTAATGGAAAAGTGACTTAGAATTGTAAGACCAAGAAGGCTGTGTGATGTAGCACGGCGTTCCAGTCCTGCACCGGTCTGCCATTCTCTGCAGCTGATAACAGTAATCAAGCTCTCACTGCAATTCTCATAGATTTGACTAATTTCCTTAAAATCGGGATTATTACTTATGACTTAGCTCCACTGCCCCCCAAATGGAAGAGACCTCTCCCCTCACTGACAGCTTCATGTTTAGGACCCTTCCTCACAAAATGATTGAAAAAACTATATATATATATATACCTCTACTCGTATTCAGGGATTAAACCAAGTTTAGCAGATATCCTAAGAGCCATTTTCCGGGAAATTTGGAAGGCACATTCCCCCCCCCCCAAAATCTATAAAGTAGCTCTTCCGGAAATTTCTTTGTTAGTTTCCGTTAAGGGATCCCCTGGGGGGGGGGATCCCACAAATGAAATCCTAAAAATCACGCGGATCACTAATAAAGAAAATTCACTCTCACACGCTGAAAATTATTTTTCTAAAAATCACTATTTTGGTTTAGGGAGGCTTCAAGGACCAACCACAAAAACGGTTTAACCTGTACAAAATAAAACTGGTTTTAAAATTTTGTTACGATTATCACACTTTTTTGTTACGTCAGAAAGCCGGAAAAAAATCGTCGAAAGATTGATCACTTCCGGTCTAGAGACATTCTAAAAATTTCAATTGGTACTCATAATTAATTTTTCATTTCTATTATATGATTGGTAAAGCGGTAAAATGGAACTTAGAGGAAGTATAAATACTCCATCCGCCGGAACACTTCTGAAACAAATTTCACGAAACATAGAGTTGAATATTATACTCTTCGAAGTAGGTAGTAATTCAGAAAGCATTTGTTAGAAATAGTAAACAAATTTCATTCATTAAAATGGCACCTTCTCAAGCATGAGATTCATCCCTAGGTATTTTGAAAGGTTATCAAATTAGAACAGACCATTTTCTCTGAATATTGCGTTGAATATCTTTTATTCAAGTCGAAGCTCTCCAAATGGATATTTTCATTAAAACTTAAATTTAGAAGTTTTTCCACTTATAGAGTAAAAAGAAAGAAAGTAAAGAAAACCCACTTAAGGGACTTCAAAGCTGTCTTTCCGCCAAAATCAATTAATAAATACCAAAATTTAACAGTCATGACTTACTGGCTAGTTATTAAGAGAGAGCAAATTCCAAAAAACCAAGTAGGGAAAATAATGGCGAGAAAGTAGACGAGTTAATGTTCGCCATTTTGAAACATGTAATAACATGTAATCTGAACAGTAATCTAAATACTCCAAATCTCAGCTTCCAGCAGCCATCTAATTTTGTGCCCAGCTACTGCACTAAATAATCATAGTGAGCAACACACAGAGCACCTACTATATACTTGTAGAAAAGAGTGTAAATTTATCAATAACAAGGACAAGTATTAACCAGAAGGTAAAGTCTTGTTTTGGTGCCGGATTAGTATGACCTAAAAGGTTGGGTTAGGTTAGGTTATATGACGCATACTACTGGTGCTCTAATTGGTGTACTATTCCTTTCTGCGGCGGAGGTAAACCATTTGAAACCTTCCTTCCAAAATTATGAAGGCAATGGAAAAATCCTATCTACAAAATTTTACTTACTTTGGACCTCTCCTAAAACCTAAGGAGAAACTCTTACGATCGTGGAATTTGTCGATATCGAGTTTCACGGAAAGTCCAAGCTCTTTAGACCCACAGTGGATTCGAAGAAATAACTTTTTGTTGTATGTAATGTCAATATTCTCAGCTGGGTTTTACGTCCAACTACCGGTTTAGATGTCGTGCACTGAGGCGACTAGCAAACGCGCTTTACTATAATGTAAATTAAACCATTAAACAAAAAAAAAAAAAAACTAAGCCCAGGAGCCTTAGGCACCTAATTTGAAAAACCAGTAGCTCTCAATAATTTAAGCCAGAAAAAATCGAAAATTCATTTTTTTTGTTAAGGAAAGATTTGTTTCTGCAGCTACTTGACATTACCATCCAATATGTCGGATCTTATCACCTGTTAAAACTGATGAGTAATCGAATGTTTTGCGAAAAACATTTGACTTTGAACAAAAAAAAATAAAAATAAAAAAAAAAGGTGTGGCCCCTCCCAAGAGCTAGTTTTTCATGTCAGGTTTTTATTTATTTTATAATTTTTTGTTTTTAATTGTATAACAATGTTTGTAACCTCTGCACGAAGAGGTTACAATAATCTCATTCTGTAATAATATTAGGTTAGTGTTTGTTTGTTCCTTTGTTTATCATACGGCTTATACTAAAAGGATGGGTGATTTGTTGATGAAAATCTCATGACGTAAAAAGTGAAAAAGCTCCGTGAATTTATTTTGTTGATTTTCAGAAGTGTATCTATTTTTGGTTTATGTTCTTGCTGGTAATTCGTATAGTAGAATTCTTGGATGGAATACTCGTATTTCAGGGTAATGTACATTTAAGTGCTACATCAAAAACAATGTACGACTTTATTAGCTTCACAATATTAAAATCATATTCTAAATTTCAAGATCCATTCACCATTTCCATCAGTAAATAATTTATGTGGCAGTTCTCTGCATTTCATTTCTCTGTTTATTTGAGGGTAATTGTTCGCTTGAATTTATCATATTTATACTTCCATTTTTTTTTTGTCAGTGGTGCCTATATTCCAGTGAATGTGTTCCATTTGATAAAATTCCATTGTTATTAACGAGTAAAAATTAAATGAGGAAATGTAGTCTAAAAAAAAAAAAATTCACTGCGTAAAAAATGTTTACTTTCATTAGTTAAGAAAATCACGTGCAAAGTAATGTTGAAGTGCTCCATTAAACTTGGAATAGCTCCTACGCGCGACTCCAGGAGGAGGCTGAGCCATTGGGTGGGGAGTGCCGGTTGAGAAGTGCTTTCTAGCTCTTGGCCTTGCGTCGTGTGTAACACAGTGTTTGTAGCTCGATTTGTGAAGAAAAGGTCGAGAGGAGGCTTCACTTCCTTTGAAAACCTTCCTCGGTCATCTGCTGTACTGCTTTAACGAGTATACTTAAGCTGAGTTGTGTGAATTAGGTCTTAATGGTGTAGCCCCTCCACACATATTTTTTTGTTTTCTAAAAAAAAAAAACCATTCTGCGAAAAAACTCAGGGCTCCCCCCCTAATAAAACCTTTCGGGTTTAGGAGAATTCTATTTAGAAAGTTCATTGTTGAATGGTAAGGGTAAAAGGGATATGCAAAGGTCTCAAGCCTTGTGAGAATTGCAGTCAGAGAGATAGAAAAGGCAGCTCGAAGAACCCTCGAAGAGTGTTCAGGACTGCGATTAGACTCATTTGGTCGAACGGGACTGCCTGTAATTTACCACAGGTCGACCCTCTCTCTGTGCAATATCACTTTGCTCAACTAATCTTTGTAAATATAATTATAAATTTGCAATTATTTATTATCATTATTTTCAATTATTTTGTTTTTATTGTTAATGATTGTTGAATAAATCAATAAAATTTTATATTGTATTTTTATGTATGAAGTGGTTGGTAAATAAAAACTATTTCTAATTAATGCTGTCCAGGTGTGTTCCAAAACGTTTTCTTTTCTTTTTTTTTAAATTAGAATTATTAAGAAATACATCATTTCTTTATTTTTGATGGTTTTATGTCGAGATGTTGCAAGGAATTTTTGGCCCCTTTTACCACAAAAAATATTGCTTTATAAGCTGATAAAAATCACTCCAAAAATATTTATTATTTTAACTTAAAATAATTACACATTTTTACAATAGCTACTGATAAATTATAATTATTTTATTATTTATTTATTTATTTGTTGTTATTAAGCTTATACACGCTTTTGAGCAAGCGAGTCAACCATAAAAGTACATAAGTAGTTATAATAATATTAGCGACAAAATATAAAAATAAAATAAGAAATACAAAAGTAAAAAAAATTAAATTAGAGTAATAAAACTTCTTAAACAAAAAAAGTAATTATATCTTCAAATAAGAACCAAAACAGAGATGCTTGCGAATAAAATATTAAGTTCACAATATAACATAATACATAACATAAGTAGAGAAATCAACATAACCTAAAAGTAACTATTCTCCCAAAACAAAACTTCTTATTCTAAGAGACTGTTTACAATAATTATTGTACAGTTACGGCATGATTTATTTATTTAATTTTATTTTTTTATTAAAAACGGATCAATAATCCAATTTACAACAACAACAACAATAATAACAACATTAATAATACAAATAGTTTAAAGTAATTGTTGACATCTGGCTTTATTTACAAATTTTTTGTATTATCAGTGCCAAAGCAATTGTAAGTCAAAATGATTGATTGTGTACGCAATTTAGCCCTTCAATAAATTACGCAAAATAACTTTATGACGTAAAAAACAGTAAATTTCCATGTTTTAAAGAGCACTTATTCTGTGCGAACACTTTTTTTTTTTTTCATCATCCAATCAAAAATTTGGTTTATTTTTATTTTATTATTCACAACTGTCGGCTCTTAAATTTTCTTTATCAGGTGATAAACAGTGTTGCCAGAAACAGAGGAGTATTGTCCAAGAGGCCGAACAGTGTACTAAAAAAAAAAAAAAGTGTGAAATCAATAAAAAAGCTTTTGCTTAATTTAATTTAATTTAAAAAAAAAAAAACCATCTGTAACCACATTTTTGTCAAAAGACTTCTCAAGTGATGCCCAGATAGTTAGAGCAGGTGTGCTTAAGGTACTAGACCTGCTCCTCCTCACCACTAACAAGCCAAGCCAACATTGCGAAAGTACCGCTGGACTTGAAACACCGTCGTGGGCTTGCCAAAGTTCGTGGGTAGACAGTTATAGTTCACCACATTCCTATTATAAACAATGCTTGCCCATTCTACTAGGCTAACTGTTGTTACTTATTATTATATAGTGCAATGCCATCATCAGTTAATTTAGAACAATATGTTGTGCCCAGCCAAAAAATAAGAATGTCTTTAATAAATTCGAAGTACTAGTAATAATTTTTAATAATCTCTAGACAAATATTAATTAATTGATAAAAAAGGCTGTGAGAACACGTTTTGTAAGGAATGTTATCAGCTGGGTGTGTTATGTGGTAAGTGCATCATGTTTTCCATCAATAGCATTGCCCCATTTTTTCTAATTTTATTTATCACCATATACTGACTATTATTTTATTACTGCATGTCTTTCTCAACAAAGTAATTGCGACAAATTGTCAAGATTTACGTACATAAGTCTCTTCTATTAGAAGGTTAGGTGGAGGTTATAAAATTATTCAGTTATTAAAAAAATTAATGATTTTAAGTCGTCGGGTGTAAACAAGCGAAGTGTTGACTTCATTGTAAGTGTGTGAATTATACTTTGGATACTATCCGGTACATATTATATTACACTGTGAATGACACTGTAAAATGATCCATCTGATATAAATCAACGAAAGTTGCTATAAATTTATTTTTGTTACTTTCTCTCAATTCTAGCATAAGACAGTGTTGCCATTGTGCTGATTCTCTCTTTTGAAAAAAAAATATTTTGGGGGTCCCTCAAACCCGAATTTTTGCTTTGTTTGTGTACAAAAAAAAAAGAAAAAAAAGAAACCTTTTTTACCTTATTTAAGATTATTTATCTTTGTAGAAAACTTCAAAATATTTTGAAGATAATTTTGCTTCTTAAATAAACTATGAAAGTTGTAACTAATTTGTGGAATCTTTTTTTGTCAGACATGAAGAATTCTTTAGTGGTATAAATTTTTTTCTAAGGTTATCTATAAAAATTGGATGATAATTTCTTTCGTCATAAATGAAAACTGAATTGTAAGTGAACAACAAGGTAAGTTCTTAATAAAAAGAATATGAAATTCTCCAGCGTAATTATGAAATACTAATTTGCAGAATACTTGCTGATTAGATTAAATAACTCATTTAATGTGAGCAATTGTTAGAAAAAAAAAAGAAAAAATAGATTAGATTTCCAAATCGTAAAAAAATAGTTGAGCAGTCTTGACACCTGTGACACCGTAAAGAACAGCAGGTAAAGTGAGCCAAGGTAAAAAAAATAACTCTGCCGATAAGAACATACTTTTTACCTCATCTTGGCTACCACCCTTAGTATACCTTGAAATTTTGGTTTTGTTTACATTAAAAAGGATATCCTATTTTTGGCCTTTACCATATTTGTATAAATAATAAATTAAAAATTTCTTTCCCCAAAAATAGTAATGGAAAGAAGTTATTTATTTTAGTGTAAAAAAATATAGTTTTTTTTTTATGATTATTAATTCGATTTGTACGGCTGGGGAGGTTTTGTAATGGTTATCTTTGGAGGTCGCCAGGTAATACTAGTAAACAAACCGTAAATGGTTATTCCACAGTAAACCACACTCTTGATATATACTAATATGGGGGACTGTTTGGCCGGAAATGAATTTTACACACGCTGAAAAGATTGTGGCCCCGCACCACGGACACAATTATTCTCTGGGTCATACATGTGATCACGGTCACTTCCTCTTTAGCAAATACACGCCCCGCCCCACATATAAAGTTCACTCAAGCTGAATGACTAATATCATTGTTGCTTTTACTTTCTTTTACTTACCTCAAGAGGAACTAATTTAATATTGAGTTTCCGATGAAAACAGAAATTTTGAAGCCCTCCCCTGAATCAGAAAAACATTTTTTTTTCCAAGACTACGAGAACAGTGAAATATGCAAAACGCCGTTTATGCTGAATATATGCAAATACTAATTGGAATGTGGTAAAAGAAAACTTAAACTTTGCTCAGAGAGAAAATGTATTTTATCGATTTCTAAGCATTTATTTTAGGCTGAAAATAACATCCAATTTCAATGTAATAGTTAATAAGTTAAGTAGTGTTTCCCTTTATTAGCATCCATACATGCCAGTGCTTTGTAAATCTCAATCATTATTCATAGAGTTACAATATATTTTTCACGCCAAACCGGGGCAGCCAGGTAAAAATAAATAAATAACTTATTTTGTTTGATTTTTTTTTTTTCATTTTTATACTTTATTAACTTATACTTTTGCAAATATTTTGCTATTTCAAATTATTAAAATTATTGAATATCTCAAAAGCAAACGTAGATCGTAAAATCATTGCAAAAAAATATAGGTATTATGTACGAAAATATAATAAATTGCACTTACATATTAATTGAAGTAATAGATGTATATTATTTACTTATACAAGAATATTTCCTCGGAAGATTATACTTTTTTTAGAAAGTTTTCGTCATTTCTAATTAGGTCATAAAATTCACTACATTTTAAATTTATATTAGTTTTACAAAATAAGGCACCGACTTTTTTTACACTCAAGCAAACATTTTTTTTAAATCTAATAAATATTAAATCTTTTTTTTTAACCTTTAAAAACCGGGACATATTCCCTAATTATTTGTCTATCAAAAACATGATATACAATATACACGGCATCTACTCCATTTTTATGGCAAATTGAAATTGAAATCAGCTGGGCGCCACATTCTAACTATAGTTCTGTAGTGTGTTGTGGGGCGTTCGTTCTAACCTAAAATAATGTTTTAATAATTTTTTTTTTACTTTGACACAAACTTTTTGTTAATTTTATTCTTTACATGAACATTGTAATTTTTATTTTAATATTTTTTTTGTAGTGTGTTGAACACGGGGAAAGGTTGACGAGTAAGGGTTACTTATTGGTAATTTTTGAAATAAAGATTTCGCTGGTAAAACATTTTTTCGGATTTTCCTGATAGATTCAACATTCATTGTTGGTTTTTGAAGTACAGAATTTCGAACTTAGGGGGACCTCAAAACGAATTATTAAATATTCAATACTTTCTTCTTAAAATCTATAAGATAATGTAAAAAAGAAGAGTGTATTTGTGGAAGAGAAAAAAAAGCAGAGCACGTTGCCGTAAGCTAAAGAAATTGTAAATGCAATTAAAAGCAGCCCCAGTTATGCCTTTACAAGATTTACTTGCAGGTCACAATACTTATGAGGTAACATAATCTTGTTATATGTTTACATTAGCCGCAAACCATTCTGCACTTCTATATTCAGATTTTAAACAAATATATTCATGTATTTACTCTAAACTAAAGCAGTACAACTGCAATTTGGGATTTTGAAACTTTGGAATATATTAAGTTAATTTCTACATTAAAAAGTTTTTTTACCGATTATTTCAAGATGTTTATTATGTCCTCCTCAACGTAAGCTTGTCCCATCATAGATGAGGCTATAATAGTATTGATGATTATTTTTCAACTCGTTCTAGGTTCTTCAGTTCATATACTTCTTATTAATGTCATCCCTCAAATAAAAACAAAATGTCCATAGGAATCATAAAATCAAATTATACGATAAGAAGTGCTAAATAATGAGTTGCTTATCGGTCGCCGATAAGACTTAGTGCTTCGTCAGCTTACTGCTTTAATGTATTCTTTTTGAAAAACGCTCTTAATGAAGTGACTTCCTTGTTGCTTAAAATTGGTCTACTACAATTCGAGTGGTTTGGTTAAACCTATAGGGTATACAATAAGGTTATCAGATTTTTTAACCTGAAATCCGAGGACACCTGGCAGCTCCACGTATACAGATGATCGTCTCGTTACTGTTGTCCGCTGATAAGAGTTCAGTTTCTCAAAGTAAATTCAATACTACTATTATTATACATTATAAACATAATTATTAATACTTGATAAAACATAATATTCTTGTTCTCACACAAAGTCACAAGTATTTCTGTGACAAATGTATTTTTTTTGTAATATGTCTTCTCTTGAACTAAGCTTTCTAGCAAATTCTTCGACAAGTCAAAGGGAAGTTAGTATTGATAGAGAGTCAGGGAGAAAAGTAAAAATTCGGGAACTGTCCCCGGGGTCTGGAAACCTTAGTATACAATATTTATCTTTATAAAGACGTGTAGTTACAATGTGGTTGCCAAAACAGTTGTATTTCTTAAACGTCTTCACTTCCTCGTCAGTTCTAGGTAGTGCACAGTTTTTCTATAGATGGTTTATCACCGTTTAGGTATGCTGTAGGACATGATTCACGTCTTAGGGTAAATTTAGTATATACTGATTGGTTAGCATTGGGCGCATTCAGCAGACAAGAGCGCTACCAGATCGCTCCCAAAGGGAGCGCTTTATTTCTCTGAACGCTCTGCTACTAATATAACCTAAACATAACCTTTTTTCGAATTAATATTGGCGAGGAATCGGTCAAACAAAAAACAACTCGTCTTTTAAATTAAAAGGTGCTAGGCCATTTCAAAATCTAGTATTTATTAATCATATTCCAATTTTTTAACTTGTTATCAAAGAGAAAGAAGAGCTCTGCGATAGGTCATTTTGATGTATTTTTTCATCCCCTTTCTACTAAAAATACTGCCAAGGCAATAAAGCTAGTATTTTTCTTAATATCTGGAAATAAGTCGTTTTCCGAGTGATTTTTCTAAGAAAAATCAAATGTTGAGAGCATTAGATGTTCTCAAGCATACACAAAATGGCTAAAAAATAATTTTACATCTGCTACAAACAAGAAGGTTAAATAATTATTTGGTAATTTTGGGAGAGTTGCGTTTAATTACCAAAAAAATTGGAAAAATTTCAAACTTGTTTTTATAAATACACGTACTTTGCTAGTAGCGATCACCACCGCTCCGTCGAAGTAGCATAGAAAATTTCCGCTCCATAAGATGGCGTCCGCTGCCACAACATGTTGTGAGAGCGATGCTAAAAGTGCGCCATTCAGCGGATAGTTCCGTAGCGCTCCTGTCTTCTGAATGCGCCCATTGTGTTTTACGTTCCAGAGTGTAGCTCAGATGGTAATTGAATTTAGATGTGGTATATTGTGCAAAAGGGCTTAACATTAAAAAAGAAAAACTTAAATAAGCCAATAAATATTCTATAATATATACTCTAAGCTCATTAAAGTCATATGACTTTGTCATTATAATTTACAAAAGATATATAAAGTAAGATGACCAAGCAAAATATTAAATCTTTGCTACAGGCAAAGCAGAGATGTGGCTGATCTGCCCGCGCTACACACTCGCGGACATCGGCCTAACTACGCTGCTGGAACGACTGAACGTACTCGGCCTGGAGGATCGTTACTGGGGACGTACAAAACGGCCCTGCTTAGCCGGCTACTGGGAACGGGCCAGACAGAGGCAAAGCTACAAACAGGGCACGCCCTCCGTTCTTTTCCACATGAAGACTTTGCTGCAGGGCATCACCTACCTGTCTCTCTAGCAACCAACAACCCTTCTGGCCGACAACAGTGTGCTCTTGTATTATTTCATCAAGTTTCGCCTGTTATTTTTTCATTCATTATTTTCTTTTGTATTCATTATTTTTATACGAATAAATTCAGAGATCTAATAAAAATATTATTGTGACTTATATTATCTTGTTATTATTAAATATACTTTTATACTGATTATAAGCAATATTACTGAAAAGTCCGACTAATTTTAATTTTTGCTCCCATTTCCTCATCCCCTTCTGAAGGCTCGTACAGATCGACCAACATTGACCCAAAGCAAGGAAGATTATAAATGAATACTTGTAATTTATTTATTAAACTGCAGTATTGTTTTTCCCGTTTTGTTGGTGTAAACAACCCATAAAATTTAATTTTAACAGTTCCAGGTATGTTGTCCAACTTTGATAAGCGGTTTAAAGCCTGTAAATTGACGGCTCCGTAGATGCATGTCTTTTTCTTGCTGTTTAAATGTCTTGTTTAGTTTTTTTTTTCTGCAACTATGTAGGAATATTCTAATTACTCAATTAAAATCAGCTGTGTAATGCCCAACTTTACCTCACAAGTGGGGAAAAATTCCCATTACTTTCCTCGCTAGTGAGTGGAAAAACTTTATTGTGCTTCCTTGATATAAGAAGTTTTGTTATTAAATATTTTCTATTAAACTTTAATAAGCTTATTTAACGTAACTAAATAATTAAAAAACGAATATTAAAAAAATAAAATAAAAATTGAAAGGAATATAGAAATAAAAAAAATATTTTAATAAATAATTAGATATTTTTAATTATAACAGTTAAAAAGGTTACAGTGTTACCTTATAGAAATTTAAAATGGATTCTAGTGATTCCTGTTTAGAAGACAATTTAATTGAGTAATGAGAACATTCCTACATGATTGCAGAAAAAATATAATATTTAACTCGAGTGTAAAGTATTTTCCACACTTGTTAAATAAATAACTATTTATGCTGACGAAAATTCGCAAGTTCAAATTTAATCTTAAATTCCAGCTGTCCGAGACTTCCTACTTTTTCCTGACACTTTTTTTTTGTATGAATTAATTTGTCTCGGATAATCAGCTGTGTACTCTGACAATGCTCTTGTGATCTTCTAAAGACGACCTGGTTAGTAAGTTATAGACCTGGTTATTTATTCGATGCTGAAGTTTTCAATTAAAAACAAAAAAATAGTATTGATTGAGACAATCGTTTACAACACTTCGCGACCTGCTTTGGTGATTTTCAATGGTAAGTTCTAAATATATTCATAGAAAATTTCTAAACACGTATCTTATTCAAGACTATATTTCAAGAATAAAGAGCAAGGAAACACTTATGGCACGGTTCCTTTTTCCACAATTTTCTTTTAGTATCATACTTATGTAATTTTGCACAAGTATTCAAAGAATGTTATAGAAAATACAAAAAGATAGCAGAATGCTATTTTAGTAGAATAAGACGAAATTTATAATTTGACCAGCGGCAAACTCGCGTTAGGTTGGAAACTTTATTATTCATTTAAAATCTTAACTGGCCTCCCATCTAGTGGCCGACTTTGTAAACAATCTTAATCCTACTGACTGTCTACAATTTGAAGCTTGTGGATTATTTTTATTTGTTGGCTTGAGTCTCTCTCATCTTCTACAATGAATTAATATAGTTTTAAATTACATATTAATCTTATTTGTACATAATCAGAAAGAAGGTAAATATTTATTATCCTGCGGTGAATCCATTGCGTTAAGAAATGAGCTAACCTTTCACTCTACGTATATTATTGAAAATCATAAACAAAAACAAATTACAATAAAGCCAAATTAAATCACATATGAATCAATCAAAGAAAATGGATAATTTGGATCTTCACAAATAATTAAAACAATGGTTAAAAGGGAAAATATATGAGCGTGTGTACTCACTATTTCATAACGTTTTAAATTTCAGTCCCATTTTTCAAGCTGTCTGATTAATGGTTTTTACTTTTTCTTCAATAACCCACATTCTGGCATCCTCATAATTAAAGTTTTGGGGTTAAAAATATTGTAAATACCAAAGAATTATGTTAAATTAAGATTTGTTGTTGTTTCTATTTTAGTAGTTAGGAAATGCAAAAAAATATTCGAACATTTTTAAAGCACACTATCATGTATACCAACCTTTCTACCCCATTATCTTTTTTAAAACGGTTATGCATTTAATGAATGTGGTAAATAAAAAACCATTGCAATCTTTCTTTGTTTACATTTTCCAAGTTTCCTTGTTCATTACTGTAATTGCTAATTGTGTTTATTTGGTTGGATCCACAATGCTGTTGTAGTGTAGAGTATTCAATTGGATTAAAAGACAGTATTGGGAATCGTCTTACCGACAATTAAAACAGCTGTTCATCCCTTTATAAGCTGTGGGTTAAACTACTGATCGTTTTTTTTTTTTCCTTTTAAAAATTACTTAATACTTCAAACTATTACTTACTTTGATTTATTAGTCTTTCCTGCAAACGTTAAAATAATTTTCAGAAAAACCAAAAATATTACATTTTCAACTATTGGAGAGGCAACAAAACTCTGACTACGATTTATTTCGACATAATTGAAAAAATTAGAGAAAATTTGTTTTTGCTTCATGATTGCACATGATGTACAAGTTAGGCCCTTATGCAGAGGCAATTTTTCATCTGTAGATGTTGTCAATGTGGGTTTTTATAGGGGTAAGACGAACAAGTATATGGAGAAGTTTTGTAAAAAACCAAAGAAAAGTATAAATGGAAATGAGAAAAATTGCGTGGAAGGGGAAAAAATAACAGAACCAAGGTTAAAGGTGGTGACTAAATATTAAATTTCAAAAAATATATTTTGTAACAAAAAAATCAACAGAAAAAAAATAAAAATAAAGATTAGAGTTGCAGCCAAAAATTAAAAGATAGTTTTCTTTACTGATAAAAATTTGTATAATCTCAATAAGAAAGGCACATTGCTTATAAAACTGTCTGATCGAACAAATCAGAACAATAAAACAATTACCTACATATATGCTTAATTTGTGTTATGTATGAAATAAATAAATATATTTTAATACATGTACAAAGTAAACAATCCTTCATTTTGTTGTCTTGACGTTACATATTTCTTAATCAACAAGCCTTTTCTTCTTTCACTGATTTTTTTAATAATTTTTGCATATATTTCAACCTAGACAAAATACTGAACTGCTTTTTGGTTTTTAAATCACTTATTACTTCTTTAAAGAAATAAATTTACAACTGTATGTAAACCAAGCAATGTAAATCCAACATTTATATAACTTAGCCAATGAGACAACGATCGATAAAATTAAATGACTAGCCCACAACTTATATCAGTAGTTCCATACATAGGGGATTTTGTGTTCGTTTCTTTTTTTAGCAAAAATATTTCACTTCGATACTTTAAACTAGCAGAGATTAACGTTTTAAACGTCAAAACTGAAAGGATGCATTCCTTGGGCCAAAAAAGAGATGCAAGACTCTTTATACAAAATGATTCCTAATGCGATAGTTGGTTTGGTAAGTAACAACTAGATATTAGTATCAGATTGAAGATAAACTAGAACTGATCAGGACCTATGTTGGTGATTGACAATAAACAAACTAAGTAACTTAACAGGTTACCAATTTTGTAAAATGGATGTAAACTTTCTACTTTCATTCACAAACTATGGAAAAAAAAACACAAGACTTCTGGTATCCTGAACTAACAATCAACAATGCTTCCAAAAAAAAAAAAAAAAAAAAAAAAAAAAAAAGAAGAGGGCCTACTAAGCTTTGGTAAAGCTCTGGGCACAATTGTTGGTCCATCCTAGTATTATGAATCAGGTAATAAGTACCCCCTGATATCTTCTGCCACCGATCCTAACCTTTTCAACAGAGAGCTAGTCAAAAGAAATCATTTTAGTGCGGGACTGAAAAATGAAAAGAATCGGTGTACGTAAGAGATAGGTAGTAGGCTACTTCTTCAGAGATCTTGCTATCCTGTGCGTTAAAACCAACAGTTATACACTATAACCCATGACAAATATCTATGGTCTTCTGTAGTGAAAGATGAAACTATGACGGTTTATTTACAAGCCATTTCTAGCTCTTTCGGATTTGGATCTAACAAAAAAAAAAAACTTATTATATTTGGCTAAACAAATCAATTAACTGAGACGCTTTGTTCTCTTGATTTGTCTTAAGAATTCTTTCTTCTTTACACACTGATTCAGAAGTCTGTTACCCTCAACTCTTTTTTGACAGTAAGTAAAAAAACAAACTTAAGGAATAAAGTAGACTTACAAGGCAAACGCTTCTTGAAAAGCACTTATATACACTTTTCCACTTTTTTAAAAAAATAAGGAATACATCCCTTAATGCAAGGGAACAGAACCTGAAAAAGGCTGATCAATTTCTCAGGAACCGTTCTGCTTTTAAAATACCTTTATCGATTTCATAAGATGAAAATTTTTTTCAAGGAACTCCTGATATATTTATTTCTTTTCTCTTTTTTCTGAGAACAATTTATGTTTAAAAGAAATCATTCGTTTTGTATACGTGATGTAATCAAGAATTTTAAAGGATACAGACAATGTTAGATATTACTTAAAAACTTACTAAAACTTATTTAATGTGCATACCTACACCAGTTCAAAGCTAGCTTTGTTTTGCTTCTTCTGCCTTCACATCAGCAAATATGACGTATTTCTTTTCCTCAACCAATTAATGACTGTTGAAATTAATCGTCATGAATCACCCTAAATTGATACCAACTTGCAGACTAAAGTCAGCTGGTAAAACTGTAGCACAATAGAATATTCCATCAGATCTTCACGTACATAAGTTTCAAGAATTTTGTATTTAGTCATTAACAGCAGGTCATGGACGTCGTGCTTTTCAATGAATGAAAATATTTTTGTACTAATTATGATTGCTATCAGGTTGTGCTGTACGATCCTCTTGAGGCCTTCTAATTGGCATGCCCATGAATGTTGGACCAACCTTGGGTTGTTTGGTCTGTGGTTGTCTTTTTTTCACTACTGGTTCTTTTGGTTTACTGTCAATATATCTGAAACAGCCATCTCCAGGCAAGTAAGGAGGTATGTTGGAGTAGGGAAACCATACATAGTACGTAACATACCAAGTACTCACTGCCGTCAGCGCGGCCAGAAACTTCTCCAACATACTGTGATAGTAGAATACAGTCCCCAGTAGCATACATTCCCATATAATTATCAGCAGTGTAAGCAATATAAATAGAGATCTTACGAATGGTGTCATTTTTGGAAAAGCATTTTTCAACACTTTAAATTCGTCATTGTCCAAATTTTTCAATGGATTAGCTCTGTAACCAGTATTTTCCTCAGAATTTCTAGCAAATTCTTCGTCACGAATATAATCAGTGATTCCTTCCCAGTTGGTGATCACTCTAGCCTCTTCAATCATAACCAGTGTACTATAAATGAGTAGAAAACAATGTCCAGAAATATCAACACTTTGCCAGAAAAAACCTCGACCAAGGCAGACACTTTTAGTTTGTAATTTCTCATCGCGCACATTACACCTACCATAAATACTTTCTATATAATTGAAAGCGTTTGTCCAAATTAGCCAAAAACCAGTGGCAATAGCTAACCTCATCACATGTTGTAAAATTTTACTCCGTTTACCACAACAATATACAAAACTTGTTACAGAAACAAATGGTAATAATATTAGTAATGTCCAACCCCAGCCAACTTTTACAAAATATTGATTAAAAAAATTATCCTTTCTAGCTGCGGATATTTTTGGAGCAGGAATAAAATCCACCACTATGGACACAAGGAAAATCATCGACAGATAATAGATAACTCGGTAAAAAGTATTGATAAACACTAGCTTTCTACAAACATGTTGTAATATAAACAAAAGTACTTCATTTATTGTGGTTGGTTCTGGTGGCGGTTTCATACCTTTGCTTTCAGTTTTTTCAGTTCCCGTTCGAAATTTTAGTCCTGATGTGCTAGGAGGCTGATTTTTACGACCCATCACTGTAAAATACAAAACAATTATAGAAACTAACTGATTACGAACGACATGTGACTGTACATTGAACCTCACTGGAATAACTTAGAACATACGGACTGCATCTACACTGCCACCTACATAAATATACCTTCTCCAATAACCTGTTCTTATATACCCTTTCGCGCTCCTACTTCAGTTTTAAATATTTATTTAGTTGAATCTTATTTATTCGTACTAAATCTACATATTGGGAATTTTTATTCTGAAATTAACTGTAGATTACTTTTTAAATTATAAATTAGGAATTATAAGTTAAGGATAAACAAAATTATGTTCAAAAAATGTGCAACCTCATAATGACTTTCTTTTTTTTAAAAATACGTTTTGTTTGGTAATTATTCTAATTACATTCTACTGGGTAACATCTTCGATTCTGAATACTAATATTTACAGTTTTTTCTTCTCAAATATAACTTAAATAGTCTTACGGATTTCAAAAACTTCTTACAATTATTAATGTCGTAACATCGTATCCTCCAAAATTCGAATTTTAAAACCTATTTAATTGTTACTACAGTTAAGAGTACCGTTAATTGCACAATAATAACTCTAAAGTGAAGCTATTCTCATCCTTCCTCAAATGGAACTAATATTCTCCGAAATATTATGCAAATAAAAGAAATAGAGCTAAATTTGTGCGTTTAATATACCAGGTTTAGCGAAAATCGTACAATTATTTCAATAGAACAGTTTTAGAGAATATCTCAAAAAATGTGGTACATCCAAAACTTGGAATTCAATTCAAACACTACAAATTGAGATATTGTTCTGGTTTACCCCATTTAAGCTGGCGTATGAATATGGGTTTTAAAAATTTGCAATTGTTGACAACAACAAAAAATGAATAACTAGACATTTTTTTAACTTTTGCTCAGTTTGTTTTATTCAAAGTGATTTTATCACAAATACAATGAAATAAATACTAAAAATATTCAATAATTTTGTATTCTTGTAGAGTCCTCAGAATCGCCGGGTCTGTTGTCCTTGTATAATCAAGCTTCGGCCGGCGAGGTTTGAGTTGGCAATGTCATTTCTGTAGCAGTGGAGTTGGCATCAACAGATGAAGGTGCAGGAGCTTCCTTGATATCCAACCATGGAAATTTCTTCGACAATTCCTGTCTTCAAAATTAATTAATTCACATACAATTTATCAGGACTTATCAGGGAGGAAAGAGTACGCAATTCATCGCTACAATGAGCGTGCTCGCTCTGGCATAAATACTACGTAGTTTCAAACAAATCAATGCTCATATATACCTGTATCTAGGATGACTAATCGCATAAACGTATGGATCAACACAAGCTACAGCTTTGCAGGCACATGCTGGAATCATTGTAACAGCTGGTGTTAACAAGTCCCTGAAAAAGAACAGACAATTTTTAGTAAACATAATTTCAATTGCTAGTAAAGTTAAAAATGATGGGGGAAAAAAACAGTTATTAATGTAGAAAACTTGTAAAAAAAAAAGTCTTGAACTGCGGTCACGAGTAACAGATTTTGAAACTAAGAAAACCGCATTTGTGCAACAATTAATCCTTGAGATACAACAGTAAATGACGGAATTACAAGATGAATTGCGAATTCTGAAGGGCAAAATCATCTGACGACTTCGTCATAACTATCAAAGAAAATAGATGTGTGCTTGCGTCATCTATTCAGATCACGTAGAATATGTCAGAACAATTCGAATGTTTTTTTGTTTCCAATGATTGGCAAAAAATTAATGAGCATTGAGTTCGACAATGTGGGACTTGGCAATCATACTCGGAATCATACTCCCGCCAAAATACATTATCAAAAATTTGAGGCTTTCAGTTGTTCTCTCCAATTTTTGTTGTCTACATATTTAAACACAGCACATCATTCTGAAATACTGAAGTTACATCGAACATAAGATACCCTCAAATCTAAGTCCTATATATTTTTCTAAACTATTGACCGGCAACATAACAGAACGCATTAAAAATCGTACTTATCGCTTCCTCAGATACCATATATTATCACTCCATTCTTCGGTTACACACTATCATACCGGCAAGCTCAGTTCTTTCAGAAGATTGATATCCAAACTACAATGGGATATATAATAATATATATAATTATTTAAACAATAATAAGTGCCAGGATCTAGGTCTTTATTTTATTTATTTTTTAAAAATAACATGTTTATTTCTCATTTACATCATAAAGTTGTGATATCTAACGTAATAATGAAATAGAAAAACAAAATGCTGAACTTTCATACTTCTGTAAGAACTAAATTTTCATTTATTTTCTTTCGATTACTTATCGATTTCTGAGTGTAACGATTTCTGTGTTTTGAGTTTTTTTTTCACCGAAAATGTACATTTCATACGAAAATATTTTTAAAATATACCACGTTTTTGATCGCCCATATATTTTTTTTGTTTTTGTTTATTCACAAAATGTTTTGTTTATTTCAGTTCCAATCCATGTATGTATGTGATCAGCAAAACTTATTAAAAACAAATCGATTAATCGATCTATTTCAATAATTGGTATAGCAGCCACTTTTAAGAACCGGCTTTGGCATTTTAAACGAACCTAAGTGTAAAATTTAGTTTATAAAGACAAGAATTCACTTTTCACTTTTTTTATTTTTAGATTTTCGCAAGAATGGTTCCAATAATTTTGTTTGAACTTCTACAAAGAAATATTCAATAACAGAGATGGAGGCTAAAATCTTGTATAAAGAACCTTTGTTTTTTAACAGAAACTTGCTAAATGGTACTTTTTAAGTAGGACTGGTACAGGTTATGTTTCCTTCTAACAACAAGCTACATATTTCAGTGTAATGTACGAAATGAAAACTATATAATATTAATAAAAACTAAATATGAAAATAAAATTACAAATTAGAAGAAAACTGGCCGACCAGATGTGCTTGCACTTAAGCGATTTGATTTTGTTTGCGATGTTTTCGGAAATGAATTATATGTATATGGAATCATATCTTTAAACTAGTTTAAATTCACAACTTATACATACATAAGTTGGTTATTACGAAAAACATCAGAAAAGTTCATTTAAACGTGGGTTTAAGCAATAAACTTAAGCTCCATTTAATATACCCGTTTAAATTGTAAGTTGTGAGTACAAAAAGGCTTTTTTGAGTTTAATTTTCTATACTGTTACCAAAGGTTTTCATTTTTAGTTAAGATCGAGGTAAACAGTGTTCAATGCTTCTTTGAACTGCATCATTTAAGAAAAAATGAACATGCACATTGAAGTTAACCTTCATTTCAAATCCCAGATTTCAAGAAACAAAAAATCTTGATTCGTAAACTGGATAGGAGTAAATCTTGAGACTTTACACACCAAAATAAGAATAATAAAATAAGATATCCTAAAACTAAATAAAGAAAAAGAATCTTACTGATTTCCATAAGCCCCAATAAGCGCTAAAACGGCGTAAGGTGTCCAAGAAGCTACGAACAGAAAGCAAATAGTAATAGCTGCTTTTGCTATACGAATTTCTGCTGATTGGGTATGCATGTTCGCATTACTCCTTAAGGATTCGACATTCATTTTCTTTGCCTAAAAAAAAAATTATAATAATAATAGAATTCGATTCAAATTCAGTAGAAATTATAGGAACAATAATAATAACCTGTTCTCTGAGATTGTGCTCGTGAATAATGACATGGCTTACGATCTGTGAATAGAAGTATATGATCAGACTCATTGGGAACACGTAGCAGATGAAGAACATTACTGTTACGAAGTTTCTTATTTCTGAAGTTGGTGTTAAATAGTCGAAAGTGCAACTTGTAAGAAAACCTTCTGCAAAAATGATCAGCAAATTTCCTTATTTTTGAATTACTAAGATAAATAATGTCTGCACTACAATTATTATATCAATAAAACCTGGTACAAAGCGACTCCACTGTTCGAACAGCGGCAGCAGTGCCCAGGGCGTCACGTACGCCCAGACTAGAGCCAGATAGAGAACTGCTTTGGTTCGGCTTAACTTTGGAGCAAACGGTGTGGCGATCACTCTTCACAATAGAATTAAAATTTAATAGAAATATAAAAGAAAATGTTCTTTAAAAAAATATGTAAATTTCATAATTAAGTTTGGCCTTTTAAAAATTAGGAACTTTTTTTTTGTACCACAAAAACAAAATCGGAAGTGAATATACAACTTTCTCAAATCCAATTTGATTATTTTCAGCACTTTAAGGGCCTGTTCGCCATTTTCTCTCCACAATCAAATACGACGAAATCCTAGTCAACAAAATCTTATAAAGTAAGTGTTTACATGATATTACATACATTCATGGCTTTAAGTCCAACCGCGAATTTGATGTACACTGAGGCAGTTACTTTACTATTAACATTGTTTCTAACCGAAAAAAGAAATTGTTATATTACGCGAACTTCGAACAAGGATCTCTCACTTACAAATCCACGTTTCATTACTTAACCAAAACCCATTTCAAATTACATACATGTATTTCTTATGCTTTCATCTGAATCTTCTTTCTAGAAAAAATGAAAGCATCAAATATATTTTAAAATTTCGGTTTGGAAGAAAAACGAAATAACTTGGAACCTTTACAATTCTAAGAGAAAGTATCCACTCCACAATTTTAATTTTTGATTAGAAAAATTCCTTCATCTTTATTCAATCTATCCAAAAAATCTAGAAAAGCAATTTCTAGAAATTGGTAGATGAAAAATCCACTGAGCTTTTCTGCCAATCTGCTTGTAAAATAGTTACGAAATGAATAACTTTCTTGGCTCAATCTTTTAATAAAATTATAGGCTTATAAAAATGCAGAAATTTCACGTTTCTTAGCAAAAAAATGTACATAAAACAATAATTACTTACCTATATCTATCATATGCGATAACAGCATTGGTAGCAGATGCTCCTATACCTGAGAAGGATCCAAGCAAAGCAAATATTTGACAAGCCCTGTGCCCTAATGCATATCCTAATTTAAATGAATTATAGATAAATATTGGAGTTTTACTCATCATCAAAAAATCACAGATTGCTAGATTTACTACGAATATATTGCTTGGTGTACGAAGTGTTTTAGCCCTGTTCTTTTCAAAAAAAAAATAAATAAATAAAAATCGATTATATTTCCAATTTATTTTATAATTGTAGTAGATGAAACATAAACATATTGCCCAATACTAACGTGCTGAAAATCCATATTACAAGACCGTTACCGATAAGCGCTATCAGCATAAAGAAAATGTACAGTACACCTAGGGCATAATTCAATATGGGTTCAGGTTCTGGGTAAGATAACCAATGTTCGGGTATGTGCTTCAAGTCTTCTGGTGATAAATTCCATCCTAGAGTGCGAATATTGCCGGAAGTGCTCGCTCTATGACAATTAATAACAAATAAAACGTTAAGTAAACGGATGGTATTAACAGAAAAGTGGTATTAATGCTCAACTTTATGGAATTTAAAATGAACCAAAACAAATCAGCGAACCATACTCACATTTCAAGAATTAGTGAATGATCATATGATTGAGTACACTCTCATAAATAACAGTTTATATTCTACATTACAAAAATATAATTTCAAAACTAGCCGTGTTTAAACCTAGTACAGTCACCAGTGTTAGTCTTACAAAGAGCGTATAAAAAATTTATAACTTGTTCCAAAAAATAAATTCTAACTATAAATTAAATATAGGGGAAAATGAAAATAGAGAATGCGCTTTAAATAATTTAAATAAACTGAGTTTATCTGATATTAGATTGTTTATTCGGCGATTTAGAGAGGGGGGAGGTTACAATATCGATGTATTGTTTTTATACAAGATTATTTGTTTACATTTCAGCTCAACGTTATGATTTACTTAAATACTCTAATTAGTCCTCTTAATTTTATTCAATTTTTTTTTCGCTATTTTCAAGTTTCAGGAGAACTAACATCAAATAGGAAGGGTTCTGAGCTTTTATTTTCGAAGAAATAATTGTTAAATTATTTTTTATTTTAATCATTGTAAAATCATCTACTTCAAGCTGTAACAAAGGAAGAATGATACTTTATGGGATGTGTGTTGTCCTCAACCTTTAATGGTGGCTTCATATTCAGTGTATTTATTGAATATATTTATCATATAAGATATGAATTAATACAAGATTTCTAATGAGAGTTTAGTCATTCTTTAAAATTGAAATATCTCTTCTCTTTGTGAAGGAAACGTTTAATTAGGGTAAATAAATCTTAAAAGAGGAACGATTAAATAATTTTCAAGAGCTTGTTGATTTGTACGGCTACTTCACAAAATATTATAGCTATGTTTCGACTAAAAAACTTGGTGTTTACTTCAGTACAGTTACCATGGTGATAATTTCTATTGACTTAGCTAAATATGGTAAACAAATTACCTGACCAGCGGAGCCCAGTAGCTTCTGTTATCGCACTGTTCGTAGTTACATGGTGTCTCCATGCTCCATTCCAACGAGTGCCAACGAATTGGCTCATGCTTTTACTTATACTCGGCACTAAATGTGATTAACATCGGATTATCCCTAAAAAATCCACTTAGTACATCAATCCACTCAACACGATTAAGTCCTCCTTCCCTAATATTTGAATATTCTCAGTACTACTTATTGGTACGAGTTTATACTAACAAAGTACACTGATGGACAAAATTAACGCACCACCCTTATTTTTTTTATTATTTCCAATTTGTGCAAATTTTGGACTTTCAAAATATTGTTGGCTGAAAAAATAAGCCATTTGTAACTATGGCTATCTGAAGAATTTAGGCCTATTCTCACCTCATCTGTAAAGAGAACTCTCTTCCAGTTGTCTTCTTCACATGTTCACGTGCAAACTGAAGCCTGGTCATTTTGTGAACTGTGGTAAGGAGAGGGCCACGAGCAGGATGTGGGGCTCTAAGGTTACTTTCATTAAGTCTTCTTCTAACAGTCCTGCTGGAGATGGACTTGCTTTATGAGACTTTTGATCTCATTTCCCGTTATACTCCAGTTTCGCAAAGCCAAGTGCCGGATGTACCTATCGTCTCTCTCTCTCTCTCTCTGCTGTACATCTCTTCTTGAATGACCTCTTGTCTCCCTAAATCGCTTTAGACAAGTGATGTACGTCAAAAACAAAAGCGGTAGATAATTTATTTAATTTTAACTAAACAAAAACTGAGTGGTGCGCTAATTTTGTCCATCAGTATATTTATTTGAAGGAACTATTTCTGTAATAACAATATTTATCTAACTCGCGTGGAGGAAGTGGACAAGCCATTTCTTCTCAGAGACTTGACTTGCTGCGGGTGTCACAGAGTAACCACAAAAACGAAATATTTGGCCCTTACATAACAAAAACCCTCATAGAGCTTGCAAAGATAGTTTTGATGGATTCAACTATTTGGGTTTAACGAGCTTACAGGCAAATTTGAGCTCATCTCATCCACATTCACTTAAATTGATTAAAACTTTTCGTATGCTTACATTTATTTAAATCACTGATACATTAAGGAACCACAATAGATCTTCTGCGTTCCAATAGACTTGGCCATTCTCTTTATAATCTAATATCAAATCTCAAGTGAAATTCCTGAAGATAAAATGAATCTTTGGGTACAGAATATCAAAATGAAAACAAATCATTGCAAATCTTTTTGTCTATTAGGTCACTAACAAAAAAAAATTTTGTAGCGAATATAAATACTTTAAATGAATTAGCGTAAATAATGGAAGTATTAATTTTAATGCATACTGCAACAATGATTCCATTTGCTAGAAGTTTGGATTAGAATTATGTACATACAAAAGAATAAAAATATATTTCCTTAAACATTTTTAAGAACAGGAGTTATTGAAAACTAACAAAACAAAACGATCTTTTTAAAACTGTGTATTTAACTTCCAGAAATTATAACTTCTTTCAGTAGTAATATGAACAATTACAAGCTTTTTTTTATTATGTGTTTTAATATAAATAATCAATAATCACGGCTGACCTACAAAGGGAATTAGAAATGTCTAATGAAAGGCTTCTGTACACAAATAGAGAAGTTAATTTGTGAAACCTTTTTTAAACACACATCTTTCTCAAGCCTTATTTCTGATTTAAATCAGAAGCAAATATTTCATTTGTGAGATTTAGTCAGAGTTGAATTAGTTTGTAAAGTACAGGCCAACAGCTCCAAGTATTGTACACAACATAAACAAATTTTATACAATCTATAAATTATTTAGGCCTGACCAAACAAATGTTTTGCTCTTAATAAAAGATTTTGTGCATTAAAATAGTTTTATTTTAAATTAATCACAAAAAATATTCCAAAATTGTGTTTTTAAAAAATATAAACTTTGATTTTATATCATTTTCATCCAATATTGTGCAAGTATTTCTCTTTGATGGCTGAACCATTCTTTGATCTGAAGATTAAACATATCGTGCATTGATATCGAAAAAAGCTTGAAAATTCAATTTAATCTGATTCACAATTTTTTTTTAAAAAAATTATCGTAAAAGACTTAATCAACAAATGCTTATACGAACCTAAAAAACTAGGAATACCTAGACTTCCAAGACTATATCTAGCTACTTAGAACTGAGAGTTCACATTATTAGCTTTTTTCCACTTTGAAGGCCACAAAAAGGCAAGTAGATACATAAAACAAGGGTAGGTTTAGAGGTGCTCGTATTGTCGGTATCTTCTTCCCTTAGTAGGATGCTGAGACGCCACTTGACATCCTAAATCTTCAGCTAAATTGCCAAAAAAAAATACTTGAATCTAAATCTCCTTTCGGTTGTTCTGAACTGAATAAAAGTAACAGCAATTAACAGCATGATTCTCAACATTTAAAATTATGCTGAAGGACTTCCAGAGATGGCTATTACACATATTTCGTGTGGCTAAGGATTTTACTTCTCGGGGAGGAGAAAAACCAAGGCCTGTGAGCTGTACCCAAGAGTTGCTCTCCGGAATTAAGAGTCTGATTAAAAGGGCGGGTCTGGAGGATGAGGGGAGCCACAATAGATCCAAAGGGGTCGCAGTGGTGTAGGCCTTAAGGCCGCCCTAGTCTAATCTAATCTTACACGTATTTCGTTTCAGTGAACCAGCGACTCAAAGATCTTAGACGGTCCTTTTTAATGAGGATTAAGCACCAAGTAGGATCACAGACTTACTTTGATATTTGTTGCTTGGTATGCCTTGCATTTACTTGTTAGTAAATCAAGCCAAAAACTACGGAGTACAAAAAAAAAAGTTAATTGGTTTCCGAATCTGAATCCGAGGATAAATCTAGCTCTGATAATTTATCTTTAGCTAGTGAAAACTGACTTTTTTTACATTTAAGAATTTTGTCTGTGTTAATGAACATCAGGAGTGTAGTAAAAGTTGCTTGTAAAACGGCCAACTTCAAAGATAATGGTTCAAAGCCAGGTTGCAACGACTTGGAAGGAAGTTTGTTAGCTATCTCCATCAAGCTTCTACAGATAATCCGAACTGCCTCGATGTCCAAAGTTAAGCCTGAACTCTCGAGATGAAGCACCAAGTTCATGACGATCCTCTCAACGCTGCTACCTTCTTCTTCTCCGCTATTGCTGACGTTTCTTAATTTCTCATTAATCCGTTTTTTCTCCTCACACCACTGTTCCAAAGCTTGACGATCTGTTACGGGTATTACATCTTCGCTTCCAAAAATGGATGCAAAGTATAAAGCGAACAGCCGTTCAAATTGCCCGGCAGGTATAACGTAAGATCTAGTATCCAATGTGTATCGACATAGCCGAAGACATCCGCGCAATGAAGTGCTGTAGGCTTTATTATAGCTTTTTGACGGAGCGTAGATTTTTAATTGAAAAACTGGCACCCCTATGGTCACGTTTGTCATATGAGAAATCAAATCACAAGAGAAGCTGACAACAGGATCAGTTTTATGTTTACTCAGATAGATTTGTGTATACTGAGCAAGAAGTTTGGTGCTTTCTGTTTCGGCTAACTTCAGCACATTGACTCGTCTAAGTCGGAGTAAATGCCTTCCTCTGCCACCAATATCATTATTTACGACTAACAATACTCGTTCATTGACTCCGTTCATCTCTTTCAGCAAATTCATTATCCGCACATCAACATCAATCGTGTCGTTTTTATTACCTTCCTCAAAATACATAACTTTTAATACAGCCCGTTCCTTACCATTGGAATATTCGCCAATATAATGTCCACTCAGGGTGATGCCTTCTACAACTTTAGATTCATCTAATGGAAAAGAATTATTCTGCTGATAAACTAAACTATCGAAATTGTCCAGAATAAATGTAAATATGTCTCCACTAACTGATTCATTTGCATGAATCCACTCCTGAAATAAGTGTGATAATTTAAGCGCTACAGGTGACGTGAAGCGTGTATAAAAGAACGAGGTAATAATCTGATCAATGTCAACTGACTGTGAACTCAAAGAAGTGGGTGGTACAATATGCAGAAGTGCTGTCTGCAATCTTTTTATCTGATTAAAGAACACAATATGATCATTGTAATGTCTTATATTTTTAAATAATGAATTTAATAGAATAAAATAGGTTTTCAATCCGTCACCAGTAACCGATTCTAGATTCAGTGCGCATCTGATGAGCACATCTCGGACGGGTGAATCACCTCGATCAAATATATTTAACAGTTGTGAAGCTATCCTGGAGATGGTGAGACCAGTAAGATCTGGCATCATCACGCCCAGACCGTTAGGACCAAACGCCATGCTTAATGGTTCGCAAAGATATTCACATTCTTCTTCGGCATCCTTCAGTGGATCTTCGGATAAAATTCTGCAAACAAACGCAATTGATCATTATAAAAAACTATCACTCACATTGATATACGAGGTGTAGCTATTAAATAACGAGACTGATGCTGCTACAGAAGAACTATGCATGCGCCAAATCCTATCGACCGACAGCTGTGCAGCGTAAAGCCTTCTTTTTCAATTACAGCGTCTCACGTGTTTGTAGAGAAATCTGTCTGACCGGAATCGTCGTTTGGGTAAGAGGTGTTAGTTTTGTTACACTTGAAAACATGATACTATACATGTAGTAGAGCAACGAATTGTGAAATTTAATATGAAACTTGGTGAAACCGCTAATGAAACTTATCTTTTATTAAAAGAAGTTTATGGCAATGAATGTTTATAACGTGCGCAAGTTTTCTGAGTGGTTCAAGCGTTTCCAAGATGGCCGGAGAAGACGTCGGAGTTGTTGTCCGCCCGGGTCACCCTTCCCGCGTCCAAAACGGAGGAAAATATCGATTATAATTGATCAACATTACTACCACTGAGGAGCTTGCTCAACTCCGTGAAAGAGTAAGGAAAAAAACGACCCGATTTGTGGAAGAACAAGTCACGGGGTTCTCCATCAAGACAACGCGCCGGCTCACACTGTATTGTCTGTCGAAGACGACGTTTCTAGCCAAGTACAACATCCGCCCAGTTTATAAGGCCATCCACCTTATTCGCCTGACCTGGCCGCCCCATGTGACTTTTCATCTGTTCCCCAAAGTCAAATCTGCATTAAAAGGGACACGATTTCTCGGTCCGTTGAAGCTGTGAAAGAAAAAGCGGCACGCGCCATGCAGGAGCTCACAGAAAAAGACTTCAGCACTGTTTCGAACAATGGTAAATTCGCATGAAACGTTGTGGTGTATATTGAAGGTGATAATAACTAAATATGTATAAATTTAAAATAAAATGTTTTACAGCATCAGTCTCGTTATTTAATAGCCACACCTCGTACATATACAGTCTGAAACAAAAGTATGAACATTGAGGGATACTAGAAATTTGTGAAATACCACTAAAAGACAGCTTTAATGTTCTATGTATAGTTGTTGCATTTTGTAGCAAAAATTAGTACGAAGAGTCTTCGTGGAATGGTCTTCATCAATGTTTACAGATTACTTGGGAGTAATTTTTGGTGATTACTTCAAAATGTCCCATCATTTGTATTCTGGCACATCGGACAAGTTGACTATCCTGACTATGTACCTAAAAAACACTCGTACAGGAATGGGCACCTCCAATAAGGGCTAGGTAAATTATAGGTCAAGCCTTTAATTCATTCACTGCGCCCTTTTCGAGATATCCCACTGCGCATTGGTTCTCAAAAAGTAGGCCCCCCCCAACTTTAGGCTCTAATTTTCTGATTCCAAAAACAACTAATTAAAAATTGTAATAAGATCACAGAACAATTCTGCTCTCTTAGAGACGTAAGTAATCTGACATCACCACTCAGTTACATACAACAAATATTATTGATTAAAATACAAAAAAATAAATAATTCGCAAGACACTAAGCCTAATACAATAATTACGAGAATATACTTGAAGCTATTGTCGGCCAACCCTCTCCAAGTGTTCATCCTGCAGGCAGAACGCAGGTCTATATTTAACCGTGCCATCCTCGTCTACGTATTTCAGTGCAGGATTGGGAACAGAGTTGACGGTGCTGCCCAGGGATGTGTACCTAAATTGTTACAGATATTTCGTTTATATTTCATCAATAATTTAATTTAATAAAAATAAAAGGCATGGGACATTTACTTTTTATTAAAGTTCTATCAAACATATTCGGTAAAAACTCCATATTTTTGAAACATACTTAAATCTCACTAATGCTGTACTTTATTTTTATTTAATGTTTTTAAAGCAGCATAAATTTTAGTAAGTAAAGTAATCGCCTATTTTTTCAGGCGGGCTTAACGTCCAACTACCAATTAAGTGCCGTGGACGGAGGCGACTAGCAAACATACTTTACTGTAAATTTCTTTTTATTAACCATTAAATAAAATCCAAGGCCTAAGACCGGGAATCGAACCCAGTACCATAATACATATTAACAGCATAAATTATATTGAAATAACATTTTAGTGGGAAATCCCTTCTTTAAAATGCTATTTTCAGGAAGTGATTTTGACTGCTAACTTTCCTTCGATTCCTATATCAAATGAAATACTTAATATTGATTTTCCTGCAATTCTTTGGTTTTTAAGTTAAGAGTATTTCACTCTCTCTTTCTAAGACAAACACACAAAGCCATTCATAAAATCCTTCATTCATTCTTTGAGTACTTTAAACGAACTCTTGAGTAGGAGAAATTAAGGAAAATACATACTGTCAATTTTCCTGGATAGTTCAGATGATGAAGAAGTTAAAAGTAAACAATTCTAAAGCAAGATGAAGCCTCATCAATCAGTTCTCGATCATTAGGAACAAAATAGTTGTGTTCGGGAAATTTCCCCGAAATCAAAAAAGCTGAACACTCAATGCAAGCAAGGCACAATATTTTTTTGGGGGCTGAATTGGAGAAGAGCCTGATATATATGTGTGACCATCTTCACATCTACACAAATCTATAGTTCAGAATTCTAGTTTTGGTCAACTTTGAATACAATGGCTCTGTCCACCCAAGATGGGTCCGGTCTAATGATAAGTGCAGTGACCGTTTCCAGCTGATCCACGGCCACATTGTCCTCATACTTTAAACATCGTTCACGTTCTTCTCTTTGCTGTTTCAAACGTTCCAATTCCATCAATTTACGAAAATAGTATGATTTAGGCTCAGCTTGTCCATTGGCTGATTGTATGGTTCCTTGTTTTACAGGAAATGCACGGCTAAAGACACCACGCGACACTATGTACACTATGCAAACGGCAAGCAACATTGCCGGAAGTAGGGACAACATTACGTAATGTGCCACATTGAAATATAGAGGTTCCGGTGCGGCCAGTTTTCTATCATACAAATCAAACAGTAGACAGTTGAATATTTCACCCAAAATTGAATAATTTAACAGGAACTCAGTACAATTGACTGCAAATCCACAATTTAGTATTCCAGCAAGTAATGGTAGAGTATAGTTTTGATATTCTCGTGTAAGGTTAACGTATATCTGTGTACAGACTGGATGGTGATGGGTACAACTGGATGAACAAGATCCCCGACAATCCTCAGCGATAATTGTGGCCACAGAGACTACTTCACATACAACACCTGCCACTGTCTGAGTGCTCGTGTAGACAAGTATTGGCTCGAGAAACACCACGAGCAGAGCTATACTGAATACTGCCAGAACTGCTGAAATACATGAACAGACGCGTATCTCTAACTCCAGACACCAGTGCGAGAAAAGCATCTTGTGTTCAGCTCACCGGTCCGCTCTTCAGATTAACACTGTGGGACTATGCTCCAGGTTTTCTAATCTACTTTATGTTCACCTAATTAATTATACAGGTCAATTACTAACAGACTACAATCAGCACTATGTCTCTAGGGAGAGATTCAATTTTTTTGTTATCAGATAGAACTCTATCAAACCATAATCGTGCTACCACTTGCCTCAGATAAAATTTTAAAAAATTAATTTTTACTATAATGTAATAGCATTAATTCGCATACTAATAAACAAGTTAGATTTTGAAGCTAAATTTTCACCGAAAAAGAACCCTTTATCTCCACTGGAGATTCAAAATTTTTGAGATTTTTAAAGTAAATGTAATTTTGATGAGATCTTTTGTTTTTGTGAAAACATTGTTGTTCAGTCTATTAGATTATTTTGTAAAATATCATTATAATGAAGCTGCTGCACTGTGTCATGATGTAGACATTTCGTTCTATCATCTAGTATGAAAGATGTCAATTAAGTAATTCAGAAATGTTAAAAAAAGTACTCTGCTTAAGGCAATCTTTAAGTTAATAATTTTTTCAGTCAGTTTTGGAAAAATTTCGCTTTTAAATTCTCAAATTTATTACAAGCTGCACTATTTTGAAAAAATAATTTTTGTAAATAATTATTAACTATTTTACTTCGAACAGAAAAGGAAAACTAAGATGAAGTAGAATTACACTGACTAGAATGCAAAAAAAAAAATCGTTTTCTGAATAACCGCAGACATATTTAATATCAACAAAGAAAATGTTAATGTTTGCACGATTCTTCAGCTTGAGGCCCAAAATAATCAAAATTAATCAACAATTGACGTCAATCAATGACGTGTATACACGTCAAACCAAATCTCTGTTCGACGTGTATACTCGACGTTGTGAAAAATATAAAATTGCCATTAACTATAAAAAAAACTCGAAATTTTTAATAAAATACAATAAGACAATTATTTGGTGGGGATGTTTCCTTTATCTTACCCAATAGAACTGCTAAGTATTTTGTACGGATTGGGTGGAGAGTCAGCCAAATGATAAGTGGTTGGTACATGTTTGGTCTCCGCATTAGACATTGGGGATTTAGGCACACAAATAGAAGCTCTCAACCCTTGTGCAATGCCCGTTTTTACCTTACTTAGAGGTTCAGACCTCAGTACGAGCATGATTTCATTTTGCACAGAATTCAAAAGCTATTTTTCTTCCTTGTTCTTAGTGTCCCTAGTTAACTAGAGCAATGCATACGTGAAGCGGTGCTTAGATTTTGAATGAGCACAGAATGCTCTGGTAATCTGTAAGCCCCCAGAGAGATTGCAGAAAAAGTCGCTTGCAGTGACTATTATGACTATTGTAAACTTTAGGGTTGTTTTGCCCTGCGTTCGACACGTCGTTGTCTGATTTTAATTCCGCACACTGTAGGGTTTTTTTTTTTTTTAAAAAAAAAACTTAATTCCACGCTTAACTGTTCAAGATACATACCCTTTATCGTAGAGTGGACAGTATGGGACATTGAGTTCCTTCAAATAGGTCCAAATATCTTGATAAGACCAGTCAAGAAGAGGAGATACTCTTATCAGGTTTCCCCAACCTTTGTCAGTTTTCTAAAAAAAAATAATAATAATAAAAAATAAAGAAATTAAATAAAAAATAAAAATTAAAAATAAATAAATAATAATAATCAAAATAATAACAATAATAGTAATAATAATAATAATAATAATAATAATAACTGGACTCCCACGCGGTGGTCCCAGGTTGGAATCCAGCATGCTGACCCTTAGATTTTCTCTTCCTAGGGAGCTTCTTACAGCACACAGTCCGGTGATGGACAGTGTTGCCTGTAACGAGACAACACTGTCCGGCGGCCGGCAGTGCACTGAAAAAAGCTCCGGGCGCCAATAACCTTAGATGTTGACGCGCCTTAAATCATTAAAAACAATAATAATGCAACATATGTCTGTAAATATTCTACAATAAACTTAATCCTGAAAGTCTTACGATTATTTCAATTACCTGAATGTGCGAAAGCTCGCCACCGCTAGGATCTGTTCTTCTAATTCCTAAGATGGATACTTTAAAATCTTGTCTACTACTTAGCACTTTTTGAATTCCTTTTTTTAAAGGTCCATCTTCAATAATTAATTTTAAATTGTACCTGTAAAAAAATGTCAGATAATTATCTGGCTATAAAAGATATTTGGTTTTTAAAAGTTTCGGTTGATTTTTAAAAATCATGTGTCTCTCGGCAACTCTTTCAGCATTTTCAATATAAAATGGTGAAAACACTTTATTTTTAATCACAGCTGTTTAATTAACTAAAATTAGAAAGTAAACAAATAAAGCTCTCTAGAATGCATTCTACTAGTTAAAGAACAGCTGATATAATTCAGTGTCGTAAGTTTTTACATTTTTTTTTTTTTTATTTGTATTCGCCACGTTGGGAAATCCTACGTTCAATCCTAGTCTTTGTAATTTCTGAACCGTTTCGTATTTTATCCCATCTTTAAAAATGATCTTTCAAGTTCGTTTATAACTGAAATATTTGCACTTCTTACCCATGAAAATTTCAAGCATGAGAAGCACATTTGAAATAGTTTTCAAAATTAATTTCTTACAATCAGAGAATTTCAATTTTTTTTTTTTTAAATGGTCCCTGAGAGTTAGTAACATAATAGAGTTAGATCTGAATAATAATGTTAATTTACAATAGGCAAAAAAAGTATTTGCACACCCTGTTATTTTAAGGTTTCATATAAAAAAAAATTCACTTTTTTTCCCAAATTACGTTTATTTAACTTCTTAAATCAAGCTCTATAAGATGATAAATAAAAATATGCAAAAGAGTCAAATAAATTAAGTATAAAGAACATAATGTTATTTTATACTGCAAAAAAAGTATTTGCACAGCTGTAATTTGGGATCTCTTGACATGTAAATAAAACAAATGCCCTAACAAAAGAGGATTAACGTCACCTTTGGTACTGTCTATACTCCCTTTATTAGTTTCATTAGTTTTAATTGTGTTTTCAACTAGTGCATTGAGATGGCTCCAAAATCTAGAAAAATTCCTGTGAGTGTGAAACAGGAAGTGCTTATATTACATCGTGCTGGAAACAGTAATAGAGAAATCGGAAATAAAGTAAATTTATCGTTTTTAACAGTGAGGTATATCATTGAAAGAGGAACAACAGAAAATAAACAGCGAACAGGTCGACCAAGAGCCTTAAATGAACGTGAGAGGAGGAAGGTCGTCAAAGACGCACTGAGAAAACCAACTTACAGCGTTCAAAAACTTGCGCATGACCTGGCGTCTTGTTCAGGAAAGACGGTTACACCTCAAACAATAAGAAACGTCCTTCACAATAAAGGCATACGAGGCAGGCGACCCTTAAAAAAGCCATTTATTAGTGAGGTTAATAGGAAAAAACGTCTTGAGTTCGCCAAAGAATTTGTTAAAAAACCTGTTGAATTTCGGGAAAAAATTATTTTTTTCTGATGGAAGCAAGATTGAGGTTTTTAAACCACAAAATATAATAACAATCTGGAGAAGAAATAAAACTGGTTTGAATACAAAAAATATATTAAAAACTGTTAAGCATGGAGGAGGAAATATCTTGGTTTAGGGCTGTATGGCTTACTCTGGGGTGGGTAATTTAGAAGTTATTGAGGGCATAATAACAGCTCGGTCTTAGGTGGAGATGTTGCGAGGCAACTCGAAGGCAAGTGCTGTAAAATTAGGTTTGGAGAACGATTTTCATTTCCAGCAGGAAAACCATCCAGAACATACGGCCAACATTACAAAAGAATGGCTTCTTTATAATGCCCCAAGAAGATTACTGACCCCACCTCAATCACCAGACCTGAACCCAATTGAAAATCTGTGGCATATTTTGGACAGGAAAGTCCGCCAGACCTCTATTACAAGTAAGGAGCACTTAAGACAAGTGTCAGTTAATTCCTGGAACAATTTATCAGATGAGGTGACAAGAAATTTAGTTGAATCAATGCCAAGGCGTTACAAGCCGTAATTGAAGCTAAAGGGATGCACACTAAATATTAAGGACAATGTTATGATTGGTTATGGGTCAACCAAATTATTTTTTGAAATGTTTAACTAGGTGTGCAAATACTTTTTTTGCAGTATAAAATAACATTATGTTCTTTATACTTAATTTATTTGACTCTTTTGCATATTTTTATTTATCATCTTATAGAGCTTGATTTAAGAAGTTAAATAAACGTAATTTGGGAAAAAAGCGAATTTTTTTTTATATGAAACCTTAAAATAACAGGGTGTGCAAATACTTTTTTTGCCTATTGTATATCCTCACAGCATGAGGCATTAAAGTTTCTGTAGAAATTGAAATCTTTACACCAAAAATGATTAATCTAGGCTCTATTGATGGATGTAATCCCGTAATCTTACAGGAATACAGGAAACAAGGCATGCTACAATGGATAAAAAATGAAAGAGATGATCCGCAACCAAGGGGACCCATGAGGCTGTTCTATCTAATCAAGTGTCTGGGGGAAAGAACGAGTTTTCTCATTAAATATACACAAAAGAAATAAGGAATACTTAGAATTACAGTCTTTATCTTTATTTTTTGGATTTCCCTCGATGATGACACGCGGGAAGGCCTTGTGCCATAGAACCGTTTGAACTCTAATTTACATAGGGTTGGTTGCCAACTGCCCGTTTTTGGAAAGGACAGTCCTTTTTTAACACCTGGTTGTCCTTGTCCTTTCTTAAATTAGGAAAGAACGCCTTTTGTCCTTTTTTTTCAGATATTGTTCACACAAATCTAATTTATTTTATTGTATTTTTGATTTAAGTTCTGACTTCTGAGACTTCTTCATTTGGCGTGTTGTTTTGTCTGTTCTAACTGAACTGAATAGGTCAAACAGGTTATTGATGTAACGATGAATTTTTCATGAATAAGTATGTAAGATATAAATGTACCCAGGCCAGATTACAGACGGTGAAGAGGGGGACTTTTTCCCGGGGACCGGAGCTGGAGTCTCTGCATGTATACCTAAAAAAGAAAAAAAAAAGAAATACAAATGATATATTTTCCCGGGCCCCAAAATCCTGTCGACGGCCCTGAATGTACCTAATTTTTTTAGGGTGTCCTTTTTTTTGGAACTTTAGAGTTGGCAACCCTAAATTTACAACAAAGCTTTTCACTAAAAGTGATATAATTTTCAATGGAATTAATATTAGTTTATCTGAATAAGTTAATTTTTGAAAGTACATTCTCTTTTATATAAAAATCAATAGCGCAATGTCCTTTTTTTTCTAATCAAATACGGACAATTTTGATAAATAGTGTGATATCTACTAATAAAAAGATTAATAATACTTTTAAAGTGCTATCAGCTGGACTTAAAACAGCTATTTTTTTAACGTACTGGCTTTTAATGGAAACTAATAAGTAGGGTGTAGTTATCAGTAGAAATTAGAATTGAAAAAGCCTGCTGGGCCATTTTTTTCCCCGCAGTTAATTATACGATAATTTCTACGCTAAAAGAACTGACTAGAACCCGGAAGTGTCTAAAAGCGAAAGTTTGCTTTTTCCTGTTATTAATTTTTTTTTATTTCAACTGCATAAAAAATATATTATTGTTTTTTATAAATAATACAAGATAAATTATAAAATATTTTTTTCATTCGTGCATTTTTATCCTCAATAGTTCAGTATGTTACGACTAATTAGTTGGAACCTTTACTGTAATACACTATTCTCTATATTGTGAACTGTTAACTATTCTATTACAATGTGCTTCATCTTAGTTCAAGAAACCAAAATAGTTACTTGTTTAGATTACAAAGTAAAACAATAAAATGATTTTTTTTGTGGATATTGATAAAATAAATAAAGATTAAAACACGGAGAAGGAATGACGGTGCCGAAAGATGGTTATTCACAATAAAAACCGGGGAAAACCCCCCCGGTAATTTATTTAAAAATAAAAATTAACTAACCTACTAGCCGTTTCACGGATAAAATCTTCAACTTCTTTAAATGGAGATTCAGTTCTTATATAGACAGCATTCAATTCCGGAAACTCAGTACGATTATTGAAACGTTTCAGCAATAAAGACTGCACAAGGTGTACCAATACTGTACAGTCTTTGCCTCCATTGAACGAAAGGAATACTTCTGAAGTTTGGTACTCATCTAGACACTTTTCTATGATCTAAAAAAAAAAAAAATAATAATAATAATAAAATGCAACACGTAAACCTGAAGTAAGGAAGTTATCCACCTATAAAGAAAAAAGTACTTCAATTGAGCTATTTTTAAGATTATTCTTGCTAAAAATTAAATTACAAACATGTAAAAAATGAATTAGTAAAACTGTAACCACTTGTGTAAACAACTAAACATACGAAAACAAAGATATTAATTCGCACAACTTTCTGATTACAAGCGTAATATATTACATACCTCTATACTTTTATTTAATGGTTTCATGAAGCTAACAGCGTACGAGACGTTACTTTGGAAAACTGCTTAGAAAGGGGCCGAAATTAATTTGCCGTGGAGATGGTTTTTTTCCTCCCCACTACGTTACCGTACGTATATCTAGGAACTTCTATATGTACATTTCACTTACCACTAGTGATGGGCAGAACGAGTCCGTCTTTGGACTCGTTGGATTTGAATCAGTTCCAGGGTTGGAATCGATTCCAACAACTCGTTCACCGATTCCGGTCTCTGTACTTACCCTATGCATTAGTAAAAATGTCACGCAATTTATTAAAAAATATCATTAAATGTTAGCTTTCCCAGTTAATAACAAAACTATATTTCTTTAACACACATTGAGTACTATCCCTAATTTCCAATTGCACTGATAAATATAAAATTAACAACGTAACACAAAAATTAACATAAAAATAGACTAGTCAATTATAAAAATTAAAGCAATGCTGTTTAGTCATTATCTAGCTTGACCACTGGAAGACTGGAGTTAACGTGCTTCAAGAGGATCCAAGGTAGAGAAACGGAAATGGGTAGGAAATTATTCCCATAAAAAAAATTCTAACCCTTCAAGCAAAATGATAATTACTCATAAATAAAGAAATATTTATTTACTAGGACTTGTATATCAAGCTTTAAAAATATTATCTTATTATCTTACGAAAAGAAAAAGCTGTGTGCTTAATCTTTAACATAGCGCTGGACACTCTTATTCTTATCTTCATTGGGTAAGTTTAACCGTGTACATAACCGTGAGACAGTCAAAGTAACACTGAGCCAAAATTTAGTATTACCTAATTGGTTTACTTACTGCAGTATCCCTCCCACTCTATCACCAATTTCACAAACATTCATCGATTGGAAATAATTTTTAGTTAAATATTCGTTTTATTTGAATACAAAAAACATTATAACGCTTTCTTAAGATGATTTTAATTTTTAAAATTTGTTTTTGTCCATTACTCTTATATAATACGAAGAATTTCAAATAAAATATAATATACAAACACAATGATCTAGTATGCAGGTGGAGTCAGTCCTCGTTACCATAGCAATGGAACCGTTAAACAACTCCGGTTCCAGCTCCAGCAATTTCTATTGGCTAGATTCAGTGAACGAAAAAATGGAACGAGTCCGGTTTCAAAAGGATTTAAATCACTCCGGATTCGACTCCACCAACTCCAGTGGATTTAACCAATGAAAATGCTAGAGCTGGGCCGGAGTCGTTTAACGGTTCCGTTGTCATGGAAACTACGACTGACTCCACCTGCACACTAGATCATTCTGTGTTTGTATATTATATTTTATTTGAAATTCTTCGTATTTTATAAGAGTAATGGACAAAAACAAATTTTAAAAATTCAAATCATCTTAAGAAAGCGTTATAATGTTTTTTGTATTCCAATGAAACGAATATTTAACTAAAAAATATTTTCAATCGATGAATGTTTGTGAAATAGGTGATAGAGTGGGAGGGATACTACACTAAGTAAACCAGTTAGGTAATACTAAATTTTGGCCCAGTTTTACTTTGACCGTCTAGCTGACATGTACACGTTCAAGCTTACGCCAATGAAGATGAGAGTAAGAGTGTCCAGCGCTAAGTTTAAGATTAAGCACACAGCTTTTTCTTTTTGTAAAACAATAAGATAATATTTTAAAAGCTTGATATTCAATTCTTAGTTAATAAATATTATGAGTAATTATAATTTTGAAGGGTTAGAATTTTTATGGAATAATTTCCTACCCATTTCCGTTTCTCTACCTTGAATACTCTTGAAGTAAGTTAACTCCAGTCTTCTAGTGGTCAAGCTAGATAATGACAAAACTGCATTGCTTTAATTTATATTTGACTAGCCTATTTTTGTGTTAATATTTGTATTACGTTGTTAATTTTATATTTATCAGAGCAATTGGAAATTAGGGATAGTACTCAATGTGTGTTAAAGAAATATAGTTTTGTTATTAACTGGGAAAGCTAACATTTAATGATATAATAATATAATAAATTGCGTGACATTTGTTCTTATGTTTAATCGTTCCAAACCTTCTGCTGCCTCATTTTCATTTTTATTTGCCTAAATTTTTTGGGGCGGGGCGGAATCACTTTTTTTAAAAATAGGGATTTGAATCAACTCGTTCCACCATCGGACTCGTTCCAATGGAACGAGTCCGCTCAAATAGCCCATCACTACTTACCACCACTACTTCTATCCCATTTGGTTGATGGTGGCAAAAAAAATTATGTAACTTGAAAATTACCGTGCTTGGATTTACCGAACTTGTAATAATTCGCCACAAATAACATGTTGTATCAAGTCAACTAGAGGTTATAAATGTAACCATGGTAACAGCGTCACTCAAACAAAAGATTTGTAATTATTATGTAATACCTTCAGCAGTTGAAAGTGAATCTCAACAAATACATTAGTCAAATGTCTGCCTGTTAGTTGAGTTGTAGATTGTATTAAAAGGGGCGAAGGAACGCAGGCAAATTAGTTGAGTTACTTATGCCAACAATTTAAGTTGGCTTAATACAAATCGGGATTCAGAAATTCCGATTAATCCATTTATATTTAATAAAGCCGAATATAATTCTGTTATACCTTTTTATTTCACTACATCTCTTAAAAGAAAGTGATTTGATTATATCAATTTTTTTTTTTTTTAAGTTAACACCAGAAAATCGTCTTAAGGGCGGATCCTAAATAATACAAATAATATTACCGTAAACAATATTTTAGCTAAAAAGAACAAAATTTTCCGAAGTACAACCAGAAACGCGCTAGAAAAGTTGAATAGATCCTTAATAAAATACAAAGTACGGCGTAAGGCACAAAAAAAATTAGCTAGAATTTTAGAATCATTGGCACGCCTGTAATCTGGTGGACTTTTCGTAAATTTTTTATCAATTACTAATGCTTGATAATAGAACACGATTTTTTTTTTTTTTTAACGGAGGGGAGGGCAATAAACCTGTTTGCGTATTATGTCCTACATCTTTCTAAAACATCTATAACAATTTTATTACCTCACCGCAATTAATACATTCTAATTGATTTACTACTAATAAAAACAATAATAATATAAAAAGTTCGATCCATTTTAAAAATTAAAAGGGATTACGAATTTTTCCTTTTCATTTATATCTATTATATTTATTTTCAGTTATTAACTGTTAAATTTGTATAATAGTTAACAAAAATTTGAAAATGAGTGAAAGAATAATAAAATCAATAACGTTCACGAATTCATTGACAAGGGACTTTTTCGTAGTGTTGGTACTAGGAAACTGTTAGGTGGAGCCCCCCTAGCATTGTACTAAATTGGCAGTGTGGTAAATGGTGACGAAGAAAGGCGAATCCTCTTTGGAATGTACAATTAGTAACCATTTAGCAATGTCTTGAAATATTAAACAGTTTTTTTTTTACTTTATTTTCTAGAAACGGAAATTAAAAATTAGTTATAAAACAGAAAAGAAAATATTACGCACTTTTTTATGGACTTATTTACGAACAAAGTATTCTTCAAACAACCTTACCAATCTGGGCTAAAGGTCCAGGATTGACAAGTTTTACCAAAAATGATATTTCAAATATATTTAGTGTGTACATACTCAAGATATTTCCTTACTCCATATAATTTCAGTATCACTTGCATTTTTTTGGGGGTTAATTACAATTTTATTATTAATACTAAATTTATGGGCTGGGCCATCATAAATTGTGAGCTCTGTAGCAGACTGAGAAACACGTTAGTTTATCCCAAAAATATAAAAATCAGGTCCTTGGAAATCAAGATATTAAGCTATTGCCGTTTTAGCCTGAACTTTGGATCCCAAGAACTCAATTTTTACAGTTATCTAGTTGCTTGAAAAATGTTATAAAGCCTGCCTGAAATAATTCGGCATTACTTTACGCAATAACGAGAGATCTAGAAAATAATATGGTTGAGAAATAACAACGATCTCCATTATTCAATTCTCAGATGATGCTTCGTAAAACGTTTAAGCAAGCATAGTCATGTCTTAAGCTCGGACATATTCTACTGACGAATTCCAGCAGTTAGCATAACTTTTCCGAACATTTGGCCATTTTTTTCAATATAACAACACAATACATCTTGGATTTATTAATGTAGAAAAGAAAATGGATTGAATGTTACTAAACGCTGATCACGTACTGCTTTTTTTGAAAAAATGACTTTTCAGGCCTTTAAGAAGTGTTCAGCGTACTCAACCTTGTGTTCTTTCAGGGTTCAGAACGTTCCCTACTGTCGTAAATGATCCATTTTTCGCAAAAAAAAAGAAGTTACTGAGAGTAAGCTCAGAGTAGGACTAGACTGATAAATTTAGAGTAGCAACCCTTAGAGCAAGATGGTTCGCCGTTAGAAACGATTGGCTTCTCTCGTTAAGTTATAGCTGCTGAAATGCAATACGTACCTCTATCGAGCGCTTCAAACACCGTGTTAGCGACATAGCTTCTGCTTCATCAGCATCTAATAGTTCTTTTATTCTATTCCAAGAATTACCCAGCAGTTCTCCTTGCTCTGCTATCCAATCTTTGTTCAGTCTTGATTCAAAAAAGGAGTAAGCCTGTTCCACTAGTTGCTCTTCCTGGCATTCCAAGGTTATTACTGTTTTGAAGAAAGGGTTATTTAATTTAGGATACGAACCAAAGGTAACATCTTTGTATCTATAAAAACAAAAATTTAACATTAAAAAGGTATGTATTATTCTGAACAATGCATTGAATAGTAAAAACTACTTACTTTTTGACGGCGTCATTTAAATAGTGCGCAAATTCTGATTCATATACGTCAAGATACATACGTCGTACGTGAAATTTAAGTCCAGAGTTTCTAAAATAAGTACCTTCTAAAGCATTGAATATAGCTCTAAAATATTTTGGCAAACCCGGAAGTATGCAAACATTATTCACAGTGATCACAGGGAATTTCTCTTCAGGCACTAAAGTGGTATTCAGGTGAGCATAGTGTATGACAGCATCTCGCGGTATTGTAGCCATCTTGACCGTACTCTCACGCTGTTCACTGCCGGGTGGGTCACGATTAAACCATGACCAATAAATCAGCAGTTCCTGATTGACGATCATTGGTTGTAGAAAAGCAGCACCAACTCCCTCGTAGGTGACATCGTCATGTGTTGGTCCGATTCCACCAGAAGTGATTACTTGATCGTATTTAGTGGAAAATTCAGCAACCTGCAAACATAATACACATCTTTTCCTCATTATAATATAGGCATCAATAATTATTAAATTTTAGTCGTTATTAGTCTTTCGTTAGACAGAGAGGCCTGAGCTTTTACACATTGCCTTACGCTACTAGCACTTCTACTACTACTTAGTAGTGAATGTACTACTAGAATGTAGTAGTATTATAATTGTGTAGATTTTCAAATTTAAAATTTCAAGAGAAATATCTAATTTGTAGAGTCTCCTGAGTACGATAAAAAAAACTGTGGCTGCGTCATGGACACGGCCGTGTGTTGTACGTGAATACGTTTACGTAACGGGTAACATTTTTTATATAAAATATTTTTATTTATGTATTTAGGATGAAACAATGTGTCTTCATAATCGAGCAACATAAGCGCACAGACTAACGTAAATTATTTTACTCACACGCAAAACAAATTCGCCTCTACACTGCTTGCCCCAGCCCAGACAATCTCACCCTGGCTTGCGAAAAAAAAGGCAACTGGCCAGTTTAGGATGTTACCAGAAACTATTTCGTATATTAAATAGTATTTTTAATCAAATATAATCATTCTTTACAGGATTGATCTTTCTTTTATACAATAAATAACTATAGTGGTACCTCGGTTCTCGACCATAATTCGTTCCGGAAGTGCGGTCGAGAACCGAAACAATTTATCCCATAAGAAATAATGTAAACTATGTAGTTTATTTCGTTTCTAAGCCCCAGAAATATGCCAGTTTTACTGGCCTAATTTTTATATTTTGTGTAAAACAAGAATTAAGATCTAAAAGTGTAAATACAAAAACAACTCGGCTCATCTCACATGTTCGAGTTCCAAATGTTTGTTCAGATTTCAGGACAATATTTTCTCGAATTTCTTGGTCGAATACCGATGGGTTCAAAAGTCAAGTCGTTCGAAAACCGAGGTACCACTGTGGTCAGTTCAAAAAAAAAAAAAAAAAAACAATAACCTCTTTGGCTATAATTTCGATGTCATCCGGAATAATGGAAACTTTACACAGTTTGATGCCTAGTGAATGTAATTTTTTAGCTAAAAAATGGACATTACTGTCGGCTACTTGTCCTTTGAGCACTTCATCACCAATCACAATTACACCAGCTGAACGGGCGGCCATTCTTTCTGTAAATTCCAAAACAAGATAAAAGCTTAAATTTTGTAAATTTAATTTAAGTCTTGGCCAGATTGATGTAGTTATCTTTTTCACTTAAACTTAATAGAATAATTTTTTGTTTTTGTTTTAAATATGGCAGGTAAGTAATATCTTTGCAAGCATAAAATTAGTTGATTTCACTGTCAACATTGCAAATTGTTAACCATGCAATAAAAAAAAATCTCAAATAATGGTAAACTCACTTTGTCAAAGGCTCTAAATTGTTAATCGATTCAATAAATTTAAAACTTTCGACACACAAAACATAAAATGTTTATAACAAACGATTCGATTTGATTTTGAGGCTAATAAAAAAATAAAAGAATACGTCTCACTTAATGGTGTATGGACTTGACACACATTTACTTCCTTAGCTTTTTGAAATAATTTGAAAACTATTCAGTAAAACACTGTGTGCAATTTAAATCAGCCGTCAATTAATAATGCTACAGAATTTATTATTTTGTTACATTCAAAAAAAAAAAAAATAAGAATAAGAAACGGAAATGATTAGTTTTGTGACTACAGACGATGACGCAACATTACAAATCTAAATCATTAAAAAAATAATAAATATATATGGTATATGATAAGAGTAATATTTTATGGCTGCACACAACATAAAATATTTAAATTATTTGTTACCTTGGCCTTAATTTGTTTCATATGTTTACTTAACCTAACATTTTTCAATTATAGCCTAAATTATTGAACACAAACTTTTTTTTAAAAAAACTTTAAATTTAAAAAACACATTTTCCCGACTTAGGTTACCCCAAACAGTTATTTTCGGAGAAAACTCGAAATCGGAAATGCAATTTGGCATTGCCATATTTTGCTAATTACAGGAAATTAATACTTATTCTCTAGCAAACAATAAATACGCTAGTGTGTGAATTTAGATAAAGGATTGTACGGAAGTTATAATTACATAACAGGATAATCATCATCCACTGAGTTTTTATTTAACCGGAATCTAATGAGATAAAGGTTAAAATAAAGATTATAAGGAAATTGGAAGCGTGTACACTGTAACGAAAGAAGTTTTGAATTTAAAAAACAAAAGGTTCATTCAGTTAATCATCAAAACCACAAATAAACTCGTGCATTTAATGAAAATTAAATTTGCCTTTTTTAGTTTTAGGAAAGCTAATTTTCTTCCTTAGTTAATCGAACTATTAAATTATAACTTTCGTCCACATAGTTAGTTGATAAGCCGGAGCAAAATAGCTATTGGTAACACTGGTTGCATTGTCTGATGCTTTGCGATACAGATTGGCGCGGCTTTTTAATACAACTTGCTCTCTGCAATACACATCCATATATTAGAAAATTATGATGCAGAAATTTTTGTACTAAAAGTTTACTTTTATACTTGAATTTTTAAGTCAAATTAAACTTTTTAATTGAATCTATGTGTAACCTTATGCTGAAACTCTCGTATTCTGATCTTTAAAGAAGCAACTCAATATTTATCTAAGATAGATAAACCTGGTAATTTGCAATTTATTATTTAGAAATATTTATTTTTTCTTCATTAATTAAAAAAGCTGCTTGCCTTAACTTGTTAAAAAGATTTTATATAACGATGGAGTTCTAGTTTCCAAATTGGCACATATTTCTACATGTATTATTAGGAAAATTTTCTTCAAAATGAGAAATTAAGATAACACAAACAGTTTTTGGCTGAAAATTACGCTCTTTCAAATTATGGCAGATAAATATGGAGTTAAAAATATCCGAATAGGTTTATAGGTTAGGATATAGTTCAAAGTAAATAAAATAAAATGATGAAATATTTAGTATGAATTTAAATTTTTAAAGAATATTATTTATTTTACGAAATACTGCTAATTTATTTTTGTAAAAAAAAAGTTTACTTGATAATATTTCAAATGTGCAAAACAACATTTTGTATGACATGGCCGACACATTAACCGAGCATATGAAACCATTGTTATAAGAATTTTCTTATTTCAAAGAGGATTTTCTTATTTTACATCATTATGTAAAATAAGAAAATCCTCTTTGTAATAAAAGGTTGCTATTAGCTCCATAGAGATTGTGAATTTTAAACATTTATTCAACTTTCAATGAGACGCACATAACATGGACAAAAAATTTTCAAATAAAAAAAAATGAACTAACTTGTTTTCTTGACGAAATCTGTACAGTGTTGTAGAAATTTTATTATTTTTTAATTTTTCTCAAATAAGTAAATTTGTGCATCCGAAATGAATAATTTGTTTCAAAGAATGGATGATAATAAATTATATGTATACTTTTTCAACTTTTTTTATTTTTTGTTTATGTACAGGTTATTTACAAGAGTCCTCAAAAGGTTACACCATTTTTTTTAAAGTAATTAAAATAAAATAAAGTGAAATACAAACTGATAGAAAAATGCATTCAGGAATATTTTGTTTTTTGCTTTCATTTTGAACAGCTCCAAGTTTCTAATTTGGCCAAAGCTTCCTCAGTGTTTATTTCAGTTTTCTTAAATTGTTCAATAATTTTCTTTTTATTATCTTCATTTTTCATACTGTCTTCAGTATTATTAGACATTTCTGAATTACATTTTAACACTTCAGGTGTCTGTCTGACAATTTCTTCAATATTCTTTAACTGGTTGTCAATGTTTTCCACTTTTGTCTTCACTAAATCTATTAACTGTTAACAAAATAAAAGATTCAGCAAAATGCAATTCTTAAGAATTACAAAGAAAAAACAACAACAACAACAAATTTGTAACAATCATTGAGATATATTGTTAAAATATTGTAATAAACAAATAATTACTTTCTTCAATCGACCAGAATATGCTTTCGCCTTAGCTTTGGATTTTATACTGCGCACATGGTTTACTTTAAATGGATTGTTTTTCTTCTGATTTTTCATTTTTTGTATCTTGTGCCTGTGAAAGAAATGGTAAATTAGTTTTTTTAGTGTGTGACTGATCGAACGGCGAAGAACATCTCTTTGCTGAAATCAAAATTCTAGGAGTAAGTGCAATCGTAACACGCATCATATGCTTGTTGGGGGCCACGTTTCTAACAAAAGTTACAGATTTTAACTCATCTTCCAGACCCTTTAGGTTAAGATGCTCAGCAATTAACTCTACTGCAAGTAAAGACGGATCTGAGACTCCTTTAACAAAGCAATAAACGTAAACTTGTGGCACTGGAAGAGCAGCTATCTTCTCAGCATCAGCTGCACTGTACAATCCCTTGAAACTTGGCAAGAAGGTTGGTGCAAGAGCTGGTAAATTCATTGTAATATGTACTTTATAGTCACCAGGTTTTAGTTGAATAAAATGTGACTTAAAATCTTCTTTAATAAAGTCAGTTGCATCTTTCACAGTTGTCAACACAGGACTCTTAACTTTATTCAAAAGAAGATTTGCTCTTAAATAATTAATTGCTACATCATTTAAATCATTTGCCAATACAGTGCAGCCCTTTTTAGCAGCTGGTATGGTAAACGGTCCAACGCCGGCGCACACGTCATACAGATAATCACCTTTTTTCAACATTTCAACTATTCTCAAGTGTTCTGTACTTAAACGTGGATTCCAATACACTTTTGAAAAATCAAATTTATACACATAACCATTTTCCACTACCTCCACCACGAAATCATCTTTTCCAGCTAAAACTTCCAACTGAAATGTTCTAAATTCATTTTCAATAATGTCCATCTTGTTTACAACCGTTTTTGCCGGAGACACCTTATCTAACAGCACTTGTCCAATTATGTTTTTAAAGTCGAACAATTCACTTTTCAAGTTTAAATGAACTATATGTCCAATAATTGAATAACTACTCACTGTACCAATTTCCTTTGGTATTACTGAACTTAAAATTTCAGCAGCATTCCAATTGTTATAATTTAATGTAATGTTAATATGTTCAAAATGAATTTTATCACTAAAATTGCTAAGAGCTTCCCTATCCACAACTTTCAGATCCTCATAAGTACGTACAATACCGGGATTTAGTAATATTTCTTTTGAATCATCATTTCTAATGCGTACTGGATTCAAATTTACTAGTTTCAACATATAAGGCTTCACATGCTTTAGAGTTTCTTTTAAATAATTTAATTCAACAACTATGCAAGGAACTTGCACAATTTTTTCAAATAGTTCCTTATTTAGTGTCTTCATACCTCGAATTTCCCTAGGAGGAAGAAAATTTTCCATGCTGAAGTAACTGGTTGAAGATTGTAATCTTCTTAACACGAGTAAAACATTTCTGTACAACAGCATCTGCCTAGCCTATACGTAATTTATGAAAATGTAAGTGTTAAGGGGTAGCATAACCTTCACAAATTGAACACGTGCAATCTCAAATGTAGCAATTCAATTTCACACAATTAAGTAATAAAAACATTTATTTACCTGCTTTATGAAGTTTCAATGAATGACAAGTTAACACACAAAATTAACTATTGAAGATGTTTGTTATTGCATATGGAAATTTATCAATGCAGTTTAGGTGGGATACACGCCCACATTTATTAATATAAGTGCAACCATTACCAACATATCAATCAGAATATATTTATTTCTTGTAACACAATCTTCAATAAATTTCGTTTTTTTTTGTTTACAAAAGATTACATTTCAGTCTCTTATTTTTCCTTCATAATTATATAATGTTTTTATTTTTACTTTTATTTACTCGGATGACGGTCTGAAATTATTAAAATTAAGTTTTCATTCAAAATGTATGTATATTTTGAAGCATCCTTATTTTTTGTTCATCGTAGGTCACTATTTTAATTAATTCTTTATATTTATACAAGAAAATAACATTAAATTCGTTGTTATTTTCTTTAATTTCAGTTCTTTACAAGGTCCTCCTAGAAACAAAAGTTCAGTGGATAATATATGAAAAACTTCGTGTTTGAATACTTTTTTTACCCACTGCAGCTGAAGACATTAAAAACTGGCTCAAATTTGATCTTTCGTTTTAACACCTAATTTAAATTAGGACTCTAGGAAAGACTTTTTAACCTGGGAACAGCCAGTAGAGACATTTTTTACCATCCTCACGAGATCTTTTGATTGGGCCTTCTAAGATGATACAATTTGCATACGGCTCTCGGTTACCATTTACCACCTGGTAAAAGTTCTTTACTGTGTCTAGTTTCTAATTAAATTATGGGTCTCTTCAATTTTGATGATATAAAACTATTCCAGCTCTTATTGTGTTTAATTCTGGAAGTTATCTACCAGTGTTTTGCTTAAGAGAAACTAACTAGCTGCCTATGCTGATAGTCACAGCCAGTCAAACTCAAGTAGATTCAACTTTTTACTTTTATTTCAATTATTTTCAAAATAAATAGGTAAATATGGTAGATTCAACCATAAAGAAAGTCCTAAACAAAATTGGGGCTTCAAAAACGTTTTTAAATGATTGAATACTTCAATATTCTTCTAGTAACGGTCCATAGAGTTTTATTTTCAGTTGTTAGTGGTTCAGTGTAGTCGGCGTACCTGACATTGTAATGTTTTCGGTAACTCTAGTTTTACTTGTCTGGTTAGTCTGATCAAAGTTCGTTTGTTTGATGGCTACCAGTGATTTTGTTATTGGTTTCTAGCACGTCTTTTGGCTGTGATTAGTGTGCGGGTATGTTTTCAATTAAATTTATGCGAAAATTTTAGAATCCAGAAACTATGTTGCAAGTTTTCAATTACTTTGAGGGGAAAGTATGAGATATTTTTTAAGAGTGACATTTTAAAATTGGCTAGAGTTTTTTATTTATTTCATTATTTTTACATTGCAGCTACCTTTGCGACAATCAATTTCTTCAAGAATATATATCAGGAAGGGAAAGAGTTTTTTAAAAATATCATTGAAATATTATCGACTTGGATGTGTCCCTCCTGAAAAAAAAACCCACATAAAAACAACTTTTAAAACATACAAAAAATGAGAACAAAGATGGTGTGCAAAAAAAAATACACGAGTTTGCAAACTTTAGAATAAATAATTTATTTCTAAATAATAATAAAGCTCATCAATGAAAACTAGTAATAATCTAAATCTCTAGAATGGCCTCTTTTTGCTGTAAAATATTCGAGAGCAATTCTTCACAGCTTCCTCAACTGTTGGATATTCATAATTGAAATCTAATTCTTTAACTTTAGCTGGTACCACTTTCTGTCCCATTGTCATAATTTTGGCTCTCTCTGAACTGAACAATAAGTTCAAGATGAATTCAGGTACACGAAAGATTGCTGGACGGTACATGGCTTTTGCAAATGCTTTTGTGAATTCTTCATTAGTTATTATCTGGGAAACAAAGAAATATAGTTTATTAATATGAAATAAACAAAATCAAGTTCTGAAGGTTCTCTTACAAAAAAAAATAATGATCATGCATCTGAATCATATTTTTCCAACTCGAAATACGCTTAGAATCGTTTCAAAGCGCGTAGCTAACACAAATAAATCCACCTTAGATATTGCATTGCTTAAATTAGGGACGCTTTCCTTAGATCAGCCTATGCTCCTATGAGCGCTGTAAAGAGTTGTAGGAGCCAGCTCCTATTTTCTCGCCTAGAACTTCCATAGAACCAAGGTGTTAGTTCTCTCATCTCTTCTCTAGAGGGTACTGTAAAGAGTTGTAGGAGCCAGCTCCTAGTTTCTCGCCTAGAACTTCCATAGAACCAAGGTGTTAGTTCTCTCATTTCTTCTCTAGAGGGTACTGTAAAGAGTTGTAGGAGCCAGCTCCTAGGTTCTCGCCTAGAACTTCCATAGAACCAAGGCGTTAGTTCTCTCATCAAGAGATGACTCTGGAGGGTACTGTAGTGTGAGTGGTCTCACTGAAGCACAGTGCAGAATGAAAAAAAAAAACAAACAAAAATTTAGCTTGAGTTCTTGTAAAGAACTCAAGCTAATGTTAAATTTTGCTCATAATTAACTACAGAAACGTACGGACTGTACAGGACATTCCAATCAAAACTCCTCTGACAGATAGCCGGACGCTCCTTTCTACGGTGACTAACCTCACTCTTCACCACGACCTTCATACAACAACATGCCAAGACTAAATATCAAATATTCCTTACTGCTATCTGTCTACATGCTCAAATGCTCTTGTATAGTCTCTCGCCTCCTCGGACATCCTTAACAATCCTACTCGCCGACTGAATCGCCAATGGCCCCGTGGTGACTTCCTTCCAGTCTGAAGAACTAAAACGTCATTACTCTCCTCTCTCCTACTCATATTCTCCTTCTTTTACACTCTGCTCTCTCATATAGAGAGTGCTACCGCTGGGGGTAGCTTCTCTCCTCCCGCAATAGTTCATCTTATTTACCTCCTATTTTGTAGATTGTAGATTGATATTAAATGGGCGGTTCCACCAAAAAAGGGGAAGGAACGCAGGCAATCCAAAATGATTTCCATTGTTCCCCGCCCACCCCACATCTCATGAGAGATACCGGGGCTTTAAAACAACAAATCCGGCTAAAAGTTGCCAGATGCCAATACAATAAACTAATAAAGTAGTAACAGGACACTAGAAAGCATGGCGACTCAATCGCCACAGTGCACTGAATAAACCTAGAAAGTTCTGGTAAAGATTACCAGATGCTACAATCTCCGGTAGGGAGACATTTGACCTTCCGAAGAAGAGAAATCTAGTTTTAGAATAAACGGGACACACCTCTACAAAGTGCCGCACAGTCTCATTGGACTCACTACAGCCAGCGCAAATTGGCGACTGGTTACCTCCTATTCACTTATTGTATATATTTATACATATTGTAAATTACGAAATAAATTAACTACAGAAGATTACTTACTCAATTACAAAGTGTTTGACGATAAGACATAATTTACCTGAGGCGCTACTCCATTCAATACTCCAGACACTTTATCATTTTCTATAGCAAATAGAAAAAGATTACAAAGATCTTTAAGATGTATCCAAGGTAGTGGTTGTTTGCCTGTTCCTATTGGACCACCTAAACCCAAGAAAAATGGCAGGAACATGGACTTAATCATGCCTCCTTGTCTGCCCAGAACGACTCCTATCAACCAATGAAGGAAAACAAAAAAATTTATTATCAAACTCGAAAAACTATCCAACGAACATTACCTAAAATTTAGGTAAAAAATGCTAAGATAATTTACCAGATCTGATAATCACAGATCTTACACAAACTTCTGCCGGAAGTTGAGCAGCTTTTTCCCATTCTAGAGCTAGTTTACTAAGAAAATCAAAACTTGGTCCTACTTCTGAATATTCATTGTAACAATCTGGAACTCCAGGTTTATAGATACCTGCAACAAAACATCTTGAATTATTATTTTTTTATTGCAAAGATTTGAAAAATTTATGTTTTAAATTATGATAATTGATCTTAAATTTTTTAAAATTCTTCAAAATGTGGGACATAAAAGAAAGCATTCTACATTATGTTTTCTGAGCAATAGATACGCGTTTACTCTTAGAACCATTCTGATTCCATGACAATCCTAGGAAAGTCAGGTTCCGAGGACACGTAAGATTTGCTGGAAAACTTAAACGAACTAGTTTATTTGCCATCTCGTTTATTCACCACAATAAAACCACGAATAAAGTTTACATATTAGAACTGTATATCTCAGAAAAAAAATTGAATAGAGCCCACATTAACGTGGAGTTGATTTACGAAGTCCTCTGATGGCCGAATGACAATCCTTGCTGTCACATATGTTTTATTTTAAGATTTCCTTGATAAAGTTCTTAACAGCTAAAACTCCCCTTTTTGTCTATAGTGTACTTACTTAAGCCACCAAAATATGGATTCTCGACTCTGGATACGCATAACGGTTCCATTTCCTTCTAAAACCTCAAATCCTGTCTGGTGCTAGTGACTCTACCGGCCACCCTAAATCGAATCAAGAATTATCTCATCACGCATACTCTGAGGATAAACATATTGAATGTCGTCTAATTGTAGGTAACAAGAAATTGAGACACCCTATTTAGGCTTCACCTGGATGGACGTGTGTTATGGTAGCTACTCAACTAAGACTTCAATTGCCCCAACAGAAGTGTTGTTGAAAATTATCAAGTTTCTACAACCAACCAAGATTCCTTTAATTCCCTCCAACAGAACGTTAGTCCCCTAAACCACAGATCCATTAGATATCATGGTTATCTTGTGTGTTTCTATTGTTCGACACTGTGGATGTGCGCGGGTATCGAGCGAAAGCGCCATATATTCTTTAAGAACCCATAAGCAGTAGAAAACGTGATTTCAAGCTAGATTATAAACCTCACTCGTAGTTTTCCAACATAATGTCTATAACTTCATGAGAATAAAAAAAAAAGTTTAAAAATATAATAAAAAAAATCTTCTTTAAAAAAAGCTTCACTAATGTATCAGATAAAAAATAAATAAATTATTAATTAAAAGATTTATCCCTGATGGAATATTATTTTCAAAAAAAATAACTCGCCTTACTTTAAAGCATACCTACGCCCGAAATTGTAACAAATACATCTGGTTTTATTTTAGCATTTGTGATTGCTTTGGCCAAGGTAAAAGTTGTATTAATTCGACTATTCCAGACATTCTGCTTAAAACCTGGAGTCCATCTTTGTTTTGGATCTAATACATTTTGGCCGGCTAGATTCACTACTGCTGTGACGCCACTTGGTAATCCAGAAGAGCAAATGTCAAACTGAAAAAAAGGAAAGTAATCTGTAAAATTTAAAGTAAAATTCAACCTTCTATATCTCAAAAACTAGCATCACTAAAACATTGCTATTTTTATCATTAATAGAGTTCACTTTTCTCTACAATTGGGTAAAGAAATCAATGAATTCTGAAGAATAGGAAGAGAGATACAAAGGTTTGAAATTAAAAGTATTAACAAACCTCCAAAATTCAACCTTCTATATCTCAATAACTATTATCACTAAATACATTCTGAAGAATAGGAAGAGTTATTAAGAAGAGTGGATATTAAATTAAACAAATTATTTAAGTTGTAAGATATTCAATTGTAGATGCAAAGAAATGTTTTGATATATTTTTTTCCAGACAGGCTTAACATCCAACTTAAAGCTGGATTTAATTTTGTTTCAAGAAATAAATGCGTAAAACACAACTACGATCATAACGCTAAACTCATTGTGAGAATTAAATGGGCCATTGACGCCCAAGAGTCAAATTAAATTCATGAATAATTTTATTTTGAAAAGGCATACCTTAAAATATCACTGGTATTTTTGATGTATCATGCAAAGATAAAGTAAGGCTGCTAAAATTAACAATCTTTTAATTGTACTGATAATTTTCACTTTTTAAGAAATAAATACGAAAAATAACTATTTCATTTATTCATTTACCCAAGTAACTCTTCTCGGTCCGGGCATTCGAGAAATAACTGTAACGTCATAACCTTTGTTCTTGAGTAGATGTTTCAAAGCGGAACCAACAAATCCTGTACCACCTCCTGTAATTATTTCACTTCTATTAATTGATATTAACAAAAAAAACTCAAGAAATTAACCATCTTTTTTTTTTCTTAGTTTTCATTTTGTTTGTATTAAAACAATGAACTTTTTTTGGTACTCAATTACTTTTTCCTTAGTTTAAACGTTTGTATTACCTAGAAGGACATGTCTCGCTAGTTTTGTAGAAGCCATTCTGCTTCAATTTTTCATAATGAGCTATTTAGGTTATCGTCTCATACCGGTCAAACTTCAGATCCGACTGAGATCCAAAAATGTATCATCTCAGCTGTTGGGCGTTTGTTTTAATTTTCGGCAACGGTACCTATATACCAAATATGTTGGATGAAATAAAACTGCAAAAGTAATTTCTACATAAAGTTGTTATGATTTACGAAAAGTTGTTATTGAACTTTAGATACAGATTCAATATACACCCATTTTAAGACTTTAAAACAAAATAAACTAATTCTTCCTACAACTTAACATGATACGAATGAAGCTTCAAAACAAACACGACAAACACAGCCACGCTCCCTGTATAACCAATTAAGAACTAAGTTAAGGGTAGGTTATATACAAAGAAATTAGTTAGATTTGGTGTTGGTCAGTGGAATAATTCATTTATAGAGAAGCATTCATTAAAATTGTACATTATATTGTTTTTTTTAAAAGTGTATATCTCAAAGAATGGCTGGATCTAATCTAGAAAATTTAGAAACACAATTAGAAATGTTTATAGAAAATGTACGACAAATTAAAATTATAGTAAGTGACTTCCAACCACAGGGCCAGAATGTTCTTAATCAAAAAATGTAAGTAAATTTGATTATTTCAGTATCTTCTAGGCCTGAATTATTTTTTATATTTCTTTTTTTTTTTTTTGTATGTTTCACATTAGCCAAGCTTTAGTGACAGGGCTGCAAGAAGTAGATAAATTAAAATCCCAAGTTCAGGAAGTAATGGTTCCATTGGAAGTATTTGAGTGAGTATTTTTCTATTTTCATTTAATTGTTTTAAAATGCCTTGTGGAGAGAAGTGATCAAATTACAGAAGCAAAGAAATTATTATAACATAGTGGGGACAAAAGTGTATTCTTAAGAAAGTTCTCGGCATCAATGTTGAGTAGATGTAGTTTTTGATGTTAGAAAACATTACCATGGTATTGTTCAGTAGTCACAATAATTTACTAAGATTTCTTCTTGTGTTAAGATTCCTTTCTTCTTACAACTCTTTAAGTTTTTATAACATAATTATTTAGATATTTCAGTAAGATAATTGACATAACCTTATCATTAGTCTAGTCTTATTGCCCGTTAAATAATACATGTGAAAAAAGAAATATTTTTGTTTGTTAAATAAATAAAAATTTTGAGCAAGAATCTCAAAAAATAATCGAGAGTGAAGCTATCTTCATTTATGTTTTCTAATTAAGTAAAGACAAAGAGTTGTTTTAGTGTACTGAGACCCTCATAGATCTGGGTGCTCCCTACTGTTGCCAGGCGTCACTCCATCCCCAATAAAGATCTTTAAGAAGTCTCACTCTCTGGAACCTGCCTTCCTAATCTTTCAAAGATGTCACCTCAGAGTCCCTTAGAAAGTATATTGAAATATTTTTGGAAGCTACAATCACGCGCGCCATCATATTCTAGGCCCAGCTTTTTCAGGTCAATTTCAAAATTGTGAGTGCCCCTACTCGACGGCAAACGCAGCATATTTTTGCTCATAATACCAAGACAAGTTTCTTATCTGTGCCAGTTATTGTTTAATCTGGTAACCTTCCCTTGTCTTACTTATGGGAGGTAATTTCCATAGCTTAGTTCAGTGACTCAGTTGTTACTCCTTGCTCATACTTTCTAGCCAAGCAAATATTGTTTCGAATGTGCTATGGAGTAAAAGGAAAATATATCTATTATGTGAAAGTATTGGATTGATGTTGAAAATTGGATACGTTTGAAAGAAATCCAAACGAAAAACAGTTAGTGACCAAGGTTATTGGACACTTTGTGCTGGTTAAAGAGCTTTTGATTCTTGAGTCGAAAGGACCACTGAGTAGTAATTAAGATTTCCAAAAAGTTCAATGAGTTGAAATAAGTAAGCGTTTTATCCGTCTACAACTCTTGGGGCTTTCTTGCTATCACTCTATTACCTCAAAGGACGTCTCCTAGAACCACCTCAGAACTAAGCACTGCCACTCCAGATTGTAGTTCTTGCATAATGGTTGGTGAAAGTGCGAGAGTATGAAGGTTTATATTTTGTAAGAAAGATTTCGTGTTTAATATTTGCTTTTAAATGAATCTAAAATTAAATTAAAACAAAAAAATTTCTTTTGAAGTTAGAAAACCTAATGCTAATATATGATAATCAAAAGAATTAAGGCTAAGGCAATCACATATTCTGCGAATAAAACTAGTTTTTACTCAAATACATTATTTAAAGTAGCACTAAGGTATTAATTGTACGCTATTTGTTTACAGTTACATAGACAATGGAAGAAATCCGCAGTTATACACCAAAGACTGCATAGAGAAGGCCCTAACTAAGAATGAACAAGTCAAAGGGAAGATCGATGCGTACAGCAGGTTTAAAGCTCATCTTTTGGTCGAATTGAATAATGTCTTTCCAAATGAACTAGCCAAGTATAGAGCTATTCGTGGCGATGAAAGACCGTCTACTTAGAAAATGTTCCTTTATTTAATTTTTGTTTAAAGTATTTGTAAAGAAATTTAATCTTGTAAATAACTGAATTTATATTTCATTTGTTAATTCCAAATAAAAAGTATTTTTTTATTTTAATTTGTTCCAAAATTACAAGAATAGTTTACTGTCTCCGTTGACCGCAAGATGGCACAATCATTCCTTTTCAAAAGATATGCAAATGCCTGCTGAACTGGTTCAGCAATTGTATCAATTTTGTTTTAAATGACAAAAGAGTTTACTATTGCCAGATTGATTTTCAAACATTACGACATCTTTTCTGTTTTGCTTTGCTAAGTAATGATTTAAACGCAGGTTAAGGTTAAAAAATGAATAATAGTAAAAAAAAATCAAAATACATTTATTATTAAATTATTCTATGTTACGTACTTTTTTGAAACAAACATAATTGATAATGTCAAATTATAATTTTTATCCAATTAAAGCTTTCTTTAAAAAATGATTTAAGGCGCGTCAACATCTTAGGTTATTGGCGCCCGGAGCTTTTTTCAGTGCACTGCCGGCCTCCGGACAGTGTTCTCTCGTTACAGCTCACTGTCCATCACCGAACAGTGAGCTGTAAGAGAAAATCTAGGGGTCAGCAGCTGGATTCGTACCTGGGACCTCCGCGTGGGAGTCCAGTACGCTAACCGCATAGCTAATCCCTTCCCTAATTAAAGCTTATTATAGTTACATTTAAAGGTGCGCTAAAAATATTGAATAATGAAGAAGACTCTATCATAAATAAGAACGTAAATTCTAATTTCAAACAAAGTTTTAATAAATATCTTGACTGGGTGAATTTGGAACCCATTTAGAACTTAACCAGACTCACTTTCATGCAATATTTTGGTTTTAACCTAAACAATTATCAAGAAGTAATTTGAAGTGTCTACTAACAATAATAATAATAATAATAACCATTTCTTAGAAATTTAAATATATTTTCATTTCTTGATGTGATTTGGTGGAACTTTTATAGTGCATTACAGAACTGCGGGCATCCTAGACTCCAACTCGTATTTCTGACTTTACTGCACTGATTGAGGAGGTAATTTTTTTTTTTTTTTTAAATCAATGTTAGTTTACAGAAATGAAACAAATAATGTTACTATATATTGTGTAAAACAAACCTTTACAGTTGAGAATCACCAAATAATGGTATAAAATTGCTGTAAGTATGTTAAGTTGTTCGACCTGTTTCAAAGAACAGTGTTGACTTTTTCGTGTTTGGAATAAAAAAAAACTAGTGAAGTACGTGTTATCCATTTTGTGATGACGTAAATGTCATGTCCATCTTATAGAAAAACACAGGTAGCCTTGGCTATCTAAATCTTCAAATTCATTTCATAATTTTCACAATAAACTGACTGTTAGTCATTGCAATATAGCCAAGTAAGTTTGCAAGTTGGGAAATCAAACTCCTTGAAGCATAAAATCATAAAAACATACATCAATTCAGAGCAGTTCTCGTACCTTGAACACTAATTTACCTGTGTAGAACTATTACTCTTATTTTTAATGAGAAATGTGGGGGCAGGCTCCCTCTGAAAATGCATATTTCAATGTAATTTTTCTACTACATCACCTGTAAATAATAAACATGATTTAAATATTTAAGTAAAAAACAAAAAATTAAGCAAAGCGATTTACGGGGATTGTTACTTTACGTATCAGATTTTTTTTTTTTATGACATTACTTTTATTAAAAATTATTTTTTTAGGGAAAAAGCGAGTTTCAAGAAAGGTCGAAGTTAAGCTCTCTTTTAATTACGTACGAAATGATTATCCAAAATTCCCTTTTGGGTAGAATATCAGTATACTGGAGAGTGCGTTTTTACAGATTAACTTCTTGTAATTTTCTATAGAGTGGTTAGGTTATTTTTTGATGTTGGACATAACGTAGAAAAAGGTTTTACGCAAATATTGTAACATAAAGTGTGTGGTAAAAAAACAAAAAAAGACCGTCAATAGACCTCGGTGGTGCACCACTATGGAATATAACCTACACACTTTTTTTGTTGGTGTCTTTTCGATGTTATATTAAGTTTTTATAAATTAGAAAAATTAAAATGTAACTAAGAATTAAATTTGTATTGAAATTCAAGAGTTTAAAGAAAATTAATGGCTAGATTCTTTCTAAAGTGATAATAAAATGTGCCCCAAAATGTTCGGAGTAAGTAGAAAATTTGTGGTTTAGAACTGTTGAGAATACAGTCAGGGTAAGACATGAGTATTCACGTCTTTTTTTACTATGGGGGGCCTGAAAGCATAAAATTCTTATCGGAACTAATGTTCTAAAATTGTCACGACCACAATACTTCCACTTACCAACAGTAAGAGAAATTAAAATAGCACAGCCTTCTATCATACTGTAGTAAATTATTGAGCGTAAAACGAAATAGTAGAATGTGATGTATTCTATTGTACAAGCAACGAACTAAACGTTATTTTTTAAGGATAAGAGATAGCGTTGCTTATTAGGGGTGTGTGGTTTTAGATGCCATTATGTCACCCCCTGTCCGGGACAGGGATATTACAGCCCCAGGGACAGTTGGGCACACAGAAGGAAGGAGGGGAGACTATGTGCTGCGCTAACCCCGCCGCACCTGTTCCGGGTGACAAAGGGAGACGCGGCTGAGCCTGAACTCCTCTGCCCCTTTCTACCGCCACCAAGTCTGGATCGACCAAGTTCGGCTGAATTCGTGCGTCTTGGAGGCTTCATCACCGATTGGTTCTGTTCCCATAGAGAGAAAAACCCAATCGAGCCAACCGCGCTACAGTGCACAGTGCAGTTATATTGGTATACATTGTGTTCCCCCCAAGTACAATACGGGATAACGGTGCGTGTTTCTATACTCGTAACGCAAACTGTGTTTAGTGTTTTGAATAAATCTTAATCGTAGCTGTGTCCTCCGGTAATAAGGAATCGTAATTGCAACCTTGTTGTCTAAACCACAAGTAGGTACCTACATTAATTTTATCAAAAAGTTTGTCTAATTTAGCACTAAAATTTATTGAATATAACTCACACAGCCCCAAACTAAGTTACAAAATAGCTTAGAATTCGCTCTGAGTTGATTTGCAAGAGTCGTCCGTACTCTACATAAAATGGTTAAAATGGATACCCAGAATCCATCCATGGTGGTTTGGTCCTCCGTTATTGCTGTTCACATCAAAGATTTCTGCCTTCTTTTTTTGGAGCTCATCGGCCTGAGTTCTCCAAACTTACTTTCTTGTCAGCTCTCACCAGCTGAACATAAAAAAATAAAATAGGAGCTTGAATTATTAGCCTTATATCATGGCATACAGCTGACCCACTGCCTAAATATTCTCAGTATTTCGCTCTTACTGGAGTTTTCAGTTAGTTAAGGAACAGGTTAGGTTAGGTTTACTGAACAAATAAAAGTATTGTAATAGACAGTGGAACTTATATTGTTATGAAAATAACCCTCAATGTTCTAACTATAGTTATTCCACTATTCCTCAAACATCACTATCATGACCAGTGAAATCTGGTGCGAACAAAAAGAGGCCCCCTCCCAACTGTTTGTAAGTAGGGGATAGGAATTGTTATTAAATAAACAAACAATCGAACATTAATGATAATCGTTTGGATTTGATCAATTCTTAGACTATTTTTTTTTTTTTTTTTTGTAATTAACACTTATACTTTCAGCAATTTAGATAACTAAATTTTAGTGAAACTTAAGAATATGTACTGAAGGAGATAACCGACTTTATTTTCATTGTAATAAAATAAAATTGTGGAAGAAATATTACAGCTTCTCCAGTTATATTCTCTGAGAAAACGTTCCAAACCTTTTACTGGAGTCACATGCCTCACATATAACTTCCGTATTTACATGAATTCTTTTGAAAACTACCTAAAAAAAAAAAAATACGCGATAAAACTTTTTCAGAAAGAGTCCCTCTTCCGGTATACCAATATTCTGTTCGTGCTAATAATTTTGATTAGACATTTCTTTATCCAACATTCTACAGAAGTTAGAACATAAAGGTGCGGGTGAACTCGTAAGTACACCGCATAAGGTTGAATGAAAAATGTACATCTTTATGTATAAACAAATTTTAATAAAATGGGGGGGGGGGCGCAATAATTTTTCAGTGAAAGTGGCCCTTCCGGTTAACTGGTTTCCTGTAACTTTGGAGCGTCATTTAAATATTTAATTCGTATCATTTTATGAAAAAGCGGGGCCGCACACTGCTCCCGAGATGGTACGTACGAAAGTACCCAACCATCACCTCAAATGTATTGCTTTGGAGAATTTTTATAGAAAAATATTTTAAACAAATGTTATTGACACGCTATTATATTATGCCATATTATTTAAAGAAAACATTTAAAATTTGAAAAATGAATTAATATTAAAGTGAGCACTTCTAGTTGGGTGATTTTCCACTAGAAAACTTTGTAGGGTTCCCCCGATACTAATTATAAAAATTTGAAATTCTCTTTTACAGATACAGACTCATTCATACATTCAAAAAAGAGAAAGAGTCTGACGGGCTGCAGGGTTTTGAACACATTGCTATAAAATATAAAACATAATCAGGCGCCACGGTAGTCGAGCGGTTAAAGGGCTAGACCCGCAATGCTAAGATGTATTGTTGGTTTAGTGGGTTCGATTCCCGGTGTCTCTAGAGGCCTTGGATTTTTTACTTAATGGTTAATAAAAAGAAATTCACAGTAAAGTATGTTAGGCTAGTCGCCTCCGTCCCACGACACCTTATTTTGGTAGTTGGACGTAAAGCCAGCCTGAAAAAATAGGCAATTTACTTTACTTAGAGAGCTTCAAGTTTTTTACATGTGATTTAGCGTATTCACCAACAGCATGCCCAAAATTAGGCTTTAGCACCCTGATCAGTTAGTGCCATTTAAACAGATCGTTTCTGCCCGACAACGGCTTCAAAGATCTTTTCAAACTTCTTATCCTCCTTAGTCCATACACGTAGATAATCGTAATCTTTTATACAGAACATTTTACCTGGAAGAAAAAATCATATAGAGGCACTTCTGGGGGTACGCTTCACCATCTACTTAATATTTGATTGCTAATTTCAGACATAATCTTTTTTAATTTTGATTTTATTGTCAAACTTTTGACTTAAGAACTAGGTTTTCTTTAGGGCTTATACTTGACTAACAATAGATCTGGGTTGTTGCTAAAAAAAAAAAATTACAGTTATAAAGGAGGATTTACCCTACATTATAAAGAAAAAAATACAACAGTGTTGTGCCATGTAATATTATTTAAGTATGCTGTATGATTTCAAATTCTGAAGAAAAACAGTCGCCATAGTGTTGTTTTAAAGAATACATTTTTAATTATTTTTACTATTTTCTGGAAAATGGTTTCATTATTTCGTGAAAACTCTTTCGTCAATGTGTTGCCACAATTCTGTCTTGAAAGATTTTCAGTATAACGTAAGTGCTGTAACTGTACGAATAATGTTTTTTTCGACCTTTTTTAAAATAATTTTCTTGGATTATTTTAAAGGGTCTTCTTTAAATTTTTTTTTTTTTTAGTACAGGAAATGTGTCATTGCTTTTACTTCAACAGTAAAATTTTATTAGACGTCATTCAGCAAGCATAAAAATAATGTTTAGAAAATTTAATGACGTAGATCGTTGAAAAAAAACCTAAACAATTCGTTCTGAAGGGATGAAAAAACAGTGCACGAAATGGGATACGGAACTGCTACTTTGTCGACCAGGATATTTAGGAACGGCAGACACGTGGGCGTTTTGAATTCCTTGGCACAGCCACACATATGTGTGTTCCAGTCGTCGTAGCTGTCCTTAAAATACCAGCTCCTCCTAATATTTTTAATGAACTCATTACAGCCTACTCCTCTCGCATACAGTGTGGGATCCCTGTGTGAAGAGGCACCTATCTGTCTATCCGTCTGTTCACTGTCATCTAGAAGCGCGCACACTAACGAAATAATATCATCAGTTAAGATTTTTTTTTTTTATGCTGTTAAGTATCGTTCGTCCAGTATAGCCTTCATGAATGGATGTGCAGTGAGCAACAACAGAAAGAAAGAGGAAATTGAACCCAACTCAGGTGCGAATACTTTGGCAGAGAGAAGACATCTGGTGACAATCTTCTCAGATAAAGGACGATCCTTTAAAGTAATCGCCTTTTTTTTTTTCAGGCGGGGCTTAACGTACAACTAGGTGTCGCGGTCGGAGGCGACTAGCTAACGTACTCGTACTTCACCATTTCTCGTTTAATCATTAAATAAAATCCAAGGCCAAGACCGGGAATCGAACCCAGTACCACAATAGAACGATCCTTTATAAATAACTTTTCTTTTTTTTGACACTTATCAGACTTTTTCTACAACAATTTTCTTTAAAGAAAATAAAACTTTATTCCAATTTTATACAGTACAAGTGTTCAAAGAAGTCAGACGTCATAGCTTCTTGAAAAAAGTTTCCTGAACGAAGTAAAAGGCCAGACAAAAGTCATGTCCAAATTCAAATGAAACTTGTTAGATGGGCTTCGCTAAATCATGAAGTAGGAACAAGCTCCGCCATCACAAATCAATTTTGAAAGAAATTACAAGAAATGTTGAACTTACGAAAGTAATCTGTTGTAGATATCCGGTCCTTTTCTTACTAAATTATCAATCTTCTTCTTTTTTAAAAACAAAAGTCACACATTTAAAGTTTGAACCGCAACATCTCATTTCATAATGTTCAGAATATAATTCAATTTTGCTCTTTTTGGAAGATTACCAATTGCTCTGAAAAAAAAAGAAGAAAAAGAAAATAAATAATTGATAAACTTATAAACAATAAAATAATCTTGAAAAATATAAAAAACAAAAAATGAAAATAACATAAAAGAATAATTGAAGATAATATTAAAAATTAAAAAGTAAAATATGAAAGAATATAATAACGCTCCAGTACAAGAAAGAAAATAACTTAGCGAAGGGTTGCTAATGACCTATACAGTTGATGGGCTAAAAATAAAAATAACGAAGTTGAAAAAGAAAAGCAAATATAAAATGAGTTACTTAGGTAGAATTAAAAATTTATATTTTTAAGAAGATAAAGAGATTCGTTGGGGGAAAAAACTAATTTTATATAATCACTAAGTCTCTGGATTCTATTAATTGCAGTAAAATAATTAAATTATTTGGATTATTGATAAGATGAATTTTCCTAACATTATAAAATGGAATATTGAATTTGATGTGGAAAAATTAGTCCATTGTAGTCTATGCAAAAGTTCAGCAATGCAAAGAAAAATTAAATAAGCTCTAACCTGTCTTGTTTGTTAAGTACAGTGCTAGTTTAATTTTGACATAATATGATTTATACAATGTGGTAAAGCAATTAATAATTAGTCCAGAGGCCGTGATTGGTCAATTAAGAGAAAGAATAGTTTTAAAGATTTCTTTTCTTTTGGCATTGGCTTTCGCCATACAGCCAGCATCGTCTAGGTGCTTATCACTAGAATATCTATCACTCTCCATTCTTACTTATAAATACATTCGCTTCACACACATTCATCCCTCTACTATATACAACTATTTACATACAAACTTACCAACTAATGGATGGATCAGTACTCCTATATTCCTGCCATCCTTATAGCTTAACCGAAATTAAAATCACCGTAATCCTTCTCTAATCATTTTCTTGCATTCATTCTAATCGGCTATAACTTTTAAATACATTCATATTTCTTTGGCTAGCTCTGCTATAGATTTAAGCACATAGATGTTGGTGGAGAATATTATGTCTTCCTAGCGAAATGGTGCATCTGAAATACCTGTATATGTCGTCAAACATTCGTTTCCTTTCTACCACATAACGTGGACATATCATTATTACATGTTTGAAATCCTCCTCCTGCCATTTTTTTAGTGCTGTTTTTGCAATTATACACTTGATATCGGTGTGTGGTAATTTATAATTAGCCATTACCTCACTATTGGTGGCTTCCTTTGCAAGTTTATCAACAATTTCATTTTCTTTTATACCACAATGACCTCATACCCACAAAAAATTAATGCAGACCCCCTTCTCTTTAAAAATTAACGTCCGTAATACACTCCAAATATGAATTGCAATATCTTGCTTCGTAATGTTGAAACTTCTGGGAAATTTTACCCAGTTTAAGATAGATTATTGCTTGCACAACAATAGAGAAATATAAAATAGATTGTAGATACAACTTTTTGCAAAGACTTACCCTCATTTCAATATCTTGTTCGCATTTATGGAAAACCTCATCCTCTTCAATTAATAGTTAGAACTTTAATAGAAATGCAACAGTTTAGATCATATGGAATTTGGATGTTTAACAACTATGTATACACCAACTTTGTGAGGCAGTATGTCGTTACTTACCCTTAAAAAATATTGCTCAATTGAAATTTACTTTAATTTCAGTTAACGAAGTAAACATTGATGTGATCTTGAATGTTGAATTCTTGTTCAATTCAAATTTAGAACTGCAATATTCGGAACTTGCTGGCTAATGAACAAAAAAACATAAACTTAGCTCACAACTCTTCGATTGAGTAAATTATCACTATTGTAGTAACAATAATAGAAGAGAAATAAGTTGAACTATATAACCACATCTCTTATTATTCTAAGTTTTGGCCGTAATATCTCGTTTTATAAAGTTCAGAAAACTAAAAGATTTTGCTCAATTACAAACTACTACCAAGTTTTTAATTGAACGAGTTATAAGTGAAAAAGAAGAGTTTTAACAATCCATTCTTTACATCCAAAGTTAATGATGCAATAATTTCTTTGTAATGTTCAGAAAAGATTTTTTGCTCAATTGTAAAATAAGTTTCCAACTCTTCAATTAAGCGGAATAACACCAGCAGAATTGCAACAGTGAAAGAAAGACGACAGGAGTTGAAATACAATGATCTTTCTGATTCAAAGTTTTCTATGCAATATCTCTCTACTTAATATTTCATGCATTTTACTCAATTATAAAGTTTTCCAAGTCTTTAATTGAGCAAATTATCACTAGTAGAATTATAACAGTAAAAGAGATATTTAGGCCGATGAAGTATTACTAACCTCTCTTTACATTCAAAAGTTGATAATGTAATATATCAACGTAAATAATAACAAAGTTAACAACGTAATATCTCTCTTCTTCGATATGACGAGAAAATTATGAAATTTTACTAACTTATAAACTACTTACAACACATGAATTGAGCGAATCATCTCTTAGTAGAATTAAAGTTAAAATAAAGTTCCTCTTTACGTTCAAAATTTACGACGTTACATCTCACTTCGCACTGTGATATTGCTGAATTAATGATTACTTCTAACTCTTCAATTGGGGAATTACACTAACCGTATAGGTGCAACAGTGGTGATTATATTAGATTTCTGAGGTTTTACACTCTTTCATTGAGTATATAAATCTGAATTACCTGTCTCTAATTTCCCAATGTTAAGTACTTAAGTGAGATTTTGTTGAATTAATGATTATTTTTTAACTCTACAATTGGGAGAAACATGAGTAGTTGATATTTAGAGTTAATTTAGAAAAAAAATCAACATAATTAATGCATTTCGATGTATCGATATTGTAAGTCGAGTCTACTTTCCGAGCTAAAGAGAGGTTTGTACTTGGAAGGTTACACAGAAAAACAGTATATTCTGCATACTTTTGGTAACATCACGAAAAGATGGTCTTGGTGCCTTAACCTAATATTGCTCTGTTAAAAGTGACTTCTATATCTAAAGTAGAAAAAAATATCAAAATTTGGATAGATTGTGAATGTTGAAACTTCACTATTTATTTACATATTACACATATCGTTAAAATTATGCGCTACAATATCTTTACTTGAATTATTGACTATGGAGATTCACGGAAGACTCGCTATGTGTAAAATAAAAGGAAAGCCAGGCCAAAAATCTATAATATTTTATATGAGTTTTATAAATGCTCCCTATTTAATAAGATTTTTTTTTTACAGGGTGCAGTCAGGAGGACAAAGATGGGACCTTGAGGATTCGGCATGGCCATCGCCGTAAGAATAGTGTTCGGGATAGTCTGTGTAGTTCTACTAGCTACCAATGTTCAGGGTATGAAATCAGTTGTAATTCTTAAAATTATTCAAAAATAATAATTGCTGCATCATCAAATTAACATTAAATTGGCTACAGTGTATTCAGTTAACTTTATTTTAGAAATTATCCTGTGAATGTACCTAATTTTTCTTTTGTATTTCTGACCTAATTCAGTGCGGTCTCAACAGCCCATCTTTTAATACTTTTTTCTAGATCGTTTTTGCACTAGCCTGTGTTGCGAAAAGAGTTAAATAAAATTTTTAAATTAGTTGAAAAGTTGTGGTGAACATTTTCATTATAACGATTTATATTAATACGAAAAATCAATAAATTGATTTTTGTACATTACCAAAATTTCTTAATTTGAAAGATTTCATTAATGAAGCCATTATTATCAACGATCCAGTTTATGTAGGCAGTGTTTTAACAAGTCTTCTTCTTCAACTGATTATTTTGTATCTATATTGCCGCGGGACTGATTTAAAGCGTTCAGTTAAAGGAGTAATCAAAATTTACGTTAAGAGTTGTATGAGAAAAGTGAAATGAGCTTCTCCTAATTCGTGTACATACTTGACTGTTTCATCCGAAGGTTTTCGTGCCCAATATTTCTCATATTTGCAAGTTTGCAAACTATCCTAGCTGTTTCTAAGGTCATTTTCCCTTTTTTATAGTACTGTGCCATCTTTATTTCACATATTTATAATATATGACCAAATTCCTATGCGAATTATAATTGGCTGGCAATAAAAGCAATATCTAATTATGTTTATAAGTTCAAAGAGGTCAGATCGTTTTGTAATTATTTACTCTGATCGTGTGTGAATGTGTCTTGCTTTTCTGGGGCTTCCCAGAAGCCGCACCCGGGTGCACTGCATCCTCCTCTTGGACTCCGTTTCATCAATATCATAAGTTGAACAACAAAAAGTCGCCTATACTTTACAGTTAAAAGTTTAGTTAGAATGTTGAATATTCTATTTAAGCAGTAACGTATTCTTAACCAATGTTTTAACAAATAGCCTAGTTTCTGTTGCTTTCTTCGACTAGACGATCTTTTTTTTTTTTTTTTATTCCAAACATAATATCTAGAATGTTCATGATCCCCTTCAGTGATTCAGTGGCGTAACCAGGGAAAGAAGGGCGAGTATAGATGGGTGAGTCACACAGGAACCCACGTCATTGAATTGAGTTTTTTTTGGTCCTACTAACATGACTCACGACGAGAGGGCGCTGTATGTTGACGTCACCACTTTACAACATATATGTACAGTATTTTAGGGGTGACCAACAATCCAGATGATCTTTTGGGCTACTAAGGAAATTCATTAAAAGCCTACTACGGTGCCGCTTATAAAATTATGTGTAAATCGTATTAGATTGGTCCAACTCAAAAAACGATGTGCAGCGAAATTGTGAAGCCAAATCAATTTATTTATTATTGTTTTTGTTATTAATCATACATATAAACATAGATAATGTAATAACAATTAGGAAATGATGGAAAAATATTTAATTAGAAAGATATTTGATTATCAACACTTAAAACTTATCTCTTGCATGTAGATCGCAATGCGCGTATTTCCACAACGTAATTGATGTTTAATGATCGACAGCCATTCGAGGGAAGGGATTAGCTATGCGGTTAGCATACTGGACTCCCACGCGGAAGTTCCGGGTTTGAATCCAGATGCTGACCCATAGATTTTCTCTTCCTAGGAGCATCTTACAGCTCACTGTCCGGTGATGGACGGTGTTGTCTGTAACGAGAGAACACTATCCGGAGTCCGGCAGTACACTGAAAAAAGCTCCGGGCGCCAATGACCTAGATGTTGACGCGCCTTAAACCATAAAAAAAAGGAAAAAAAAGCCATTCGAAATTTGAAGGAAATGAAAACTCCCAAACTTTTATCACCATACATCACCTAGAAAAATACTGCTGAAAAGCTGCAATTGTGCACAATTGTAGTGCTGAACATGTTTCTACAGTTGAACATGTTTTTGAAGAAATTACACCAAAAGAAACAGGAAATACAGCCATTCAAAATTTGAAGGAAATGAAAACTCCCAAACTTTATCATCTTACATCACCTAGAAAAATACTGCTGAAAAGCTGCAATTGTGCACAATTGTAGTGCTGAACATGTTTCTACAGTTGAACATGTTTTCGAAGAACAGGAAATACAGCCATTCAAAATTTGAAGGAAATGAAAACTCCCAAACTTTATCATCTTACATCACCTAGAAAAATACTGCTGAAAAGCTGCAATTGTGCACAATTGTAGTGCTGAACATGTTTCTACAGTTGAACATGTTTTCGAAGAACAGGAAATACAGCCATTCAAAATTTGAAGGAAAAGAAAACTCCCAAACTTTATCATCTTACATCACCTAGAAAAATACTGCTGAAAAGGTGCAATTAAGCACGATGTTAGTGCTGAACATGTTTCTACAGTTGAACATGTTTTTGAAGAAATTACACCAAAAGAAACAGGAAATACAGCCATTCAAAATTTGAAGGAAATGAAAACTCCCAAACTTTATCATCTTACATCACCTAGAAAAATACTGCTGAAAAGGTGCAATTAAGCACGATGTTAGTGCTGAACATGTTTCTACAGTTGAACATGTTTTTGAAGAACAGGAAATACAGCCATTCAAAATTTGAAGGAAATGAAAACTCCCAATTTTTATCATCTTACATCACCTAGAAAAATACTGCTGAAAAGCTGCAATTATACACAATTGTAGTGCTGAACATGTTTCTACAGTTGAACATGTTTTTGAAGAAATTACACCAAAAGAAACAGGAAATACAGCCATTCGAAATTCGAAGGAAATGAAAACTTCCAAATTTTATCACCTCCTACAGAAATACTGCTGAAAAAACGGCAATTTACTGCAGTTGTTGTGTATAACTGTAAAGGTAAATGAGTACTATAAATGTACTTATTTTTGGAAAGTTTATAGTGTAACTTTATGTTCGTTAAATTTCATTTTCCATAAAATCGGAAAATTTTTTCAGATTAGATTTTTTTGAACTTAAATTTTCTATTGGGTTGAATACATTTTTGTATTTATTTATTTGTATTTGTATTATTTTTGAAAAGAGGCATGCAAAATAATTATGAAATTGATGTTTTCTTTTTACGATGCAGAAAAGATCAGTTTAAAATTATGGAAAATGACCAATCAATGCAAGCCGCTAATTGTAAAAAATTAATTTGGAAGACCAGAGACCTTGGAACACGAGTTTTAATATTTTTTTTGATGCAGAATCATTAAAAAAAAAGAAAAGTAAACTAACAAAAACCATAATAATTGGATTAAATCAGTGATTTTGACCCTGAGATGTCTCCAGAGTAAAAAACCCTAATATTAAAAATCTGCCCTATGAACGGAGAAAGAGTATCTCGTATGTTTAGGATGTCACCAAAAAAAAAAAAAAAGAAAAAGTCATCCGCTTCCGGTAGGGACATAGAAAAATGTCTTTGGGTGGGGTACATCACTATGTTTATCTAGATGGCAGTACACCTCAGTAGGTTACGCACACATCACATGTCGACCCTCTGTAGATGCTGCGGGGTAAAAAAGGAAAAAGAAAAAGGACCAAGCGAGAGAAGGAAACGGTTGTTGAAGGGCCAAACAAGACACGTGTACTACATGCGGACAGCAACCCCGCATCTCATGCGGGTACAGAGAGAGAGCAGTAAGAAAGACTGTTGTGGTGGGGATAGCAATCGATGGCGTAGAAAGTCTCGGCTGGGTAGAGGAAGCCCCAACTGGTGTACCAGCTGTGTAGTGGTTAGTCGGAGACTTGGACAATCACTCCTCATAGTGATCTACTCACAGATCAAGACGGGCACGAAAAATTGTTTCCTGAATCTTTTTGATCTTACAAAACTATGTTCTCTGCCACAACGACGCACTAGGTGCCCGAAAAGGTGCTCATTGCGATACACCATTTTTAACATCAAATATCTCGAAAACTACTTGATAGATTTTGGTTATATTTCACCTGTATATGGAGACCACTTTTGTCTATAATTGTATAAAATTTCGAAAAAATCTGTCGAGTATGAAACCAGATATTTAGAGTTAAATTTTGGTATCTTTTAAAACGGTGAAATCTTAAACATCAAATACCTCGAAAACTACTCCATAGATTTTCTTTATATTTCACCTGTACATGGAGACGAATTATGTCTATAATTGTATAAAATTTCATAAAAATCTGTCGAGTAGGAAACTAGATATTTTGAGTTAAAGTTTGGTTTTGTTTGAAACGGTGAAATCTTAAACATCAAATACCTCGAAAACTACTCCATAGATTTTCTTTATATTTCACCTGTACATGGAGACGAATTATGTCTATAATTGTATAAAAATTCGTAAAAATCTGTCGAGTATGAAACTAGATATTTTGAGTTAAATTTTGGTTTTGTTTGAAACGGTGAAATCTTTAACATCAAATATCTTGAAAACTACTCGATAGATTTTGTTTATATTTCATCTGTATATGGCAGCATCTATTGTCTATAATTGTATAAAATTTCGTAAAAATCTGTCGAGTAGGAAACGAGATATTTTGAGTTAAAGTTTGGTTTTGTTTGAAACGGTGAAATCTTAAACATCAAATACCTCGAAAACTACTCCATAGATTTTCTTTATATTTCACCTGTACATGGAGACGAATTATGTCTATAATTGTATAAAATTTCGTAAAAATCTGTCGTGTAGGAAACGAGATATTTAGAGTTAAATTTTGGTATCTTTTAAAACGGTGAAATCTTTAACATCAAATACCTCGAAAACTACTCCATAGATTTTCTTTATATTTCACCTGTACATGGAGACGAATTATGTCTATAATTGTATAAAATTTCGTAAAAATCTGTCGTGTAGGAAACGAGATATTTAGAGTTAAATTTTGGTATCTTTTAAAACGGTGAAATCTTTAACATCAAATACCTCGAAAACTACTCCATAGATTTTCTTTATATTTCACCTGTACATGGAGACGAATTATGTCTATAATTGTATAAAAATTCGTAAAAATCTGTCGAGTATGAAACTAGATATTTTGAGTTAAATTTTGGTTTTGTTTGAAACGGTGAAATCTTTAACATCAAATATCTTGAAAACTACTCGATAGATTTTGTTTATATTTCATCTGTACATGGAGACAATTATTGTCTATAATTGTATAAATAGTCGTAAAAATCTGTCGAGTAGGAAACGAGATATTTTGAGTTAAAGTTTGGTTTTGTTTGAAACGGTGAAATCTTAAACATCAAATACCTCGAAAACTACTCCATAGATTTTCTTTATATTTCACCTGTACATGGAGACGAATTATGTCTATAATTGTATAAAATTTCATAAAAATCTGTCGAGTAGGAAACTAGATATTTAGAGTTAAATTTTGGTATCTTTTAAAACGGTGAAATCTTTAACATCAAATACCTCGAAAACTACTCCATAGATTTTCTTTATATTTCACCTGTACATGGAGACGAATTATGTCTATAATTGTATAAAATTTCGTAAAAATCTGTCGTGTAGGAAACGAGATATTTTGAGTTAAAGTTTGGTTTTGTTTGAAACGGTGAAATCTTAAACATCAAATACCTCGAAAACTACTCCATAGATTTTCTTTATATTTCACCTGTACATGGAGACGAATTATGTCTATAATTGTATAAAATTTCGTAAAAATCTGTCGTGTAGGAAACGAGATATTTTGAGTTAAAGTTTGGTTTTGTTTGAAACGGTGAAATCTTAAACATCAAATACCTCGAAAACTACTCCATAGATTTTCTTTATATTTCATCTGTATATGGAGACATCTATTGTATATAATTGTATAAAATTTCGTAAAAATCTGTCGTGTAGGAAACGAGATATTTTGAGTTAAAGTTTGGTTTTGTTTGAAACGGTGAAATCTTAAACATCAAATACCTCGAAAACTACTCCATAGATTTTCTTTATATTTCACCTGTACATGGAGACGAATTATGTCTATAATTGTATAAAATTTCGTAAAAATCTGTCGTGTAGGAAACGAGATATTTTGAGTTAAAGTTTGGTTTTGTTTGAAACGGTGAAATCTTTAACATCAAATATCTTGAAAACTACTCGATAGATTTTCTTTATATTTCACCTGTACATGGAGACAATTATTGTCTATAATTGTATAAAATTTCGTAAAAATCTGTCGTGTAGGAAACGAGATATTTTGAGTTAAAGTTTGGTTTTGTTTGAAACGGTGAAATCTTTAACATCAAATATCTTGAAAACTACTCGATAGATTTTCTTTATATTTCACCTGTACATGGAGACAATTATTGTCTATAATTGTATAAAATTTCGTAAAAATCTGTCGTGTAGGAAACGAGATATTTTGAGTTAAAGTTTGGTTTTGTTTGAAACGGTGAAATCTTTAACATCAAATACCTCGAAAACTACTCCATAGATTTTCTTTATATTTCACCTGTACATGGAGACGAATTATGTCTATAATTGTATAAAATTTCGTAAAAATCTGTCGTGTAGGAAACGAGATATTTTGAGTTAAAGTTTGGTTTTGTTTGAAACGGTGAAATCTTAAACATCAAATACCTCGAAAACTACTCGATAGATTTTCTTTATATTTCATCTGTATATAGAGACAACTATTGTCTATAATTGTATAAAATTTCGTAAAAATCTGTCGTGTAGGAAACGAGATATTTTGAGTTAAAGTTTGGTTTTGTTTGAAACGGTGAAATCTTAAACATCAAATACCTCGAAAACTACTCCATAGATTTTCTTTATATTTCACCTGTACATGGAGACGAATTATGTCTATAATTGTATAAAATTTCGTAAAAATCTGTCGTGTAGGAAACGAGATATTTTGAGTTAAAGTTTGGTTTTGTTTGAAACGGTGAAATCTTTAACATCAAATATCTTGAAAACTACTCGATAGATTTTCTTTATATTTCATCTGTATATAGAGACATCTATTGTCTATAATTGTATAAAATTTCGTAAAAATCTGTCGTGTAGGAAACGAGATATTTTGAGTTAAAGTTTGGTTTTGTTTGAAACGGTGAAATCTTAAACATCAAATACCTCGAAAACTACTCCATAGATTTTCTTTATATTTCACCTGTACATGGAGACGAATTATGTCTATAATTGTATAAAATTTCATAAAAATCTGTCGAGTAGGAAACTAGATATTTAGAGTTAAATTTTGGTATCTTTTAAAACGGTGAAATCTTTAACATCAAATACCTCGAAAACTACTCCATAGATTTTCTTTATATTTCACCTGTACATGGAGACGAATTATGTCTATAATTGTATAAAAATTCGTAAAAATCTGTCGAGTATGAAACTAGATATTTTGAGTTAAATTTTGGTTTTGTTTGAAACGGTGAAATCTTTAACATCAAATATCTTGAAACCTACCCGATAGATTTTGTTTATATTTTATCTATGTAAGGAGACAACTATTGTCTATAATTGTATAAAATTTCGTAAAAATCTGTCGAGTAGGAAACGAGATATTTTGAGTTAAAGTTTGGTTTTGTTTGAAACGGTGAAATCTTTAACATCAAATATCTTGAAAACTACTCAATAGATTTTGTTTATATTTCATCTGTATCTATTGTCTATAATTGTATAAAATTTCGTAAAAATCTGTCGAGTAGGAAACAAGATATTTAGAGTTAAAGTTTTGTTTTGTTTGAAACGGTGAAATCTTTAACATCAAATATCTCTAAAACTACTCAATGGATTTTGTTTATATTTCATCTGTATATGGAGGCATCTATTGTCTATAATTGTATAAAATTTCATAAAAATCTGTCGAGTAGGAAACGAGATATTTTGAGTTAAAGTTTGGTTTTGTTTGAAACGGTGAAATCTTTAACATCAAATATCTCTAAAACTACTCGATAGATTTTTATTATATTTCATCTGTATATGGAGGCATCTATTGTCTATAATTGTATACGAGGGGGTACCCAAAAAAAACCGGAATTATTTTTTAAAAGCTATTTATATACAAATTTTTTACAGAACAACCTTATCCCCTTCAAAATACTATCCATTACAACTAATACATTTGTCCCACCGGTGCTTCCACTGTTCGAAACATTTTTTGTAGTCATCTTTAGAAATGGCTGACAGCTCCTTCTTCGTTTTTTTCTTGACCTCTTCAATGTTGTCAAATCGGTGACCTTTCATGCCCTTTTTCATGCGTGGAAATAAGAAAAAGTCGCACGGAGCCAGGTCAGGCGAGTAAGGTGCGTGGGGCAGCGGAACCATGCCATTTTTAGCCAAAAACTGTATAACAGAGATGGCTGTGTGTGCAGGTGCATTGTCGTGGTGGAAGAACCAGTCTCCTGTTTGCCACAAATCGGGTCTTTTTTGGCGAACACTATTGCGCAATCTTTTCAAAACTTCCAAATACAAGGTTTGATTGAGGTTTGACCTGGGGGGACAAACTCTGAATGGACTACGCCTTTGGCATCAAAAAAGCAAATCAGCATTGTTTTGATGTTTGACTTGACTTGACGACATTTTTTTGGTCGGGGTGAAGATGACGTCTTCCATTGGCTCGACTGTTGCTTTGTTTCTGGGTCATAACCATAGCACCATGACTCATCACCAGTAATGACCTTTGACAGAAAGTCTGGATCAGTTTCAAGCTGTTGTTTCAAAGCACATGTTTCAACTCGATGTTCTTTTTGATTGTCAGTCAGAACTCGAGGAACAAACTTGGCAGCAACCCTTTTCATCCCCAAATCTTCCGTTAAAATTCGCTGAACCGAGCTCCAAGATAACCCACTACTCTCTGACAGTTGATCAATTGTCTGTCGACGGTCTGTGAACACCAGCTCTCGAATTTTTTCAACATTTTCGCCGATTCGGGCAGTTGATGGACGTCCAGAACGAGGTTTGTCATCAATCGACATGTCGCCATTTTTAAACCGAGTAAACCACTCGTATACTTGAGTTTTCCCATAGCGTCATCTTTGTAAGCTGTTTTCAACATTAAAACACTTTCAGCAGCATTTTTGCCGAGTAGAAAACAAAATTTCAGAGCTGCACGTTGTTCACTTAAACTTGCCATCATAAAAAACGAAAAAAAAAACAAAACAGCGCTGGTAAAAACAATCACTGCAGATGAACAGAACAAGCCAGGCAGACAACACAGGCAGGACTGAACTGGCAAGGAATTGCGCTATACACGTCTAGCGGCAGAAATGCGTACTACATAAGCTCCATGCGCGGCAACGCAATTCCGGTTATTTTTGGGTACCCCCTCGTAAAATTTCGTAAAAATCTGTCGAGTAGGAAACTAGATGTTTAGTGTTAAATTTTGGTATCTTTTAAAACTGTGAAATATTTAACATCAAATATCTTGAAAACTACTCAATAGATTTTGTTTATATTTCATCTGTATATAGAGACAACTATTATCTATAATTGTATAAAAATTCGTAAAAATCTGTCGAGTAGGAAACGAGATATTTTGAGTTAAAGTTTGGTTTTGTTTGAAACGGTGAAATTTTTAACATCAAATATCTCTAAAACTACTCAATGGATTTTGTTTATATTTCATCTGTATATGGAGGCATCTATTGTCTATAATTGTATAAAATTTCGTAAAAATCTGTCGAGTAGGAAACGAGATATTTTAAGTTAAAGTTTGGTTTTGTTTGAAACGGTGAAATCTTTAACATCAAATATCTCTAAAACTACTCAATGGATTTTGTTTATATTTCATCTGTATATGGCAGCATCTATTGTCTATAATTGTATAAAATTTCGTAAAAATCTGTCGAGTAGGAAACGAGATATTTAGAGTTAAAGTTTGGTTTCGTTTGAAACAGTGAAATCTTTAACATCAAATATCTCTAAAACTACTCAATGGATTTTGTTTATATTTCATCTGTATATGGAGGCATCTATTGTCTATAATTGTATAAAATTTCGTAAAAATCTGTCGTGTTTTCATTTTGTCCATAATCGGATTGACGTAAGCGCCCATTTTAGAATGAAGAATTCTGCCAATACGGTATTGTTGGAAAAAAAGAAGGTGAAAGAAATCGCAATTAGTAAGAAAATATTTTGAGTCAAAGAAAGACCGCATTTACTTTTTCTTTCGGCCGTTATTATTGGTTGTGATTGTTGTGAAGACTTGGTAGCTGCTTGTCCAAGACGACTGGTGGTGTGGTAAAAGGAAGCTGCAGTTTGGATTTGGGCCAGTGTCTTGTGGCGTGCCCTGTGTGCTGTTCACAGGAGAATGCGTCGTGGAGGGCAACGCTGGCACCAGACTAGATAACGCTAACTAAGATGGCCTCCACTAAGTTAGTTTCCACCTCCTCCACCGCCCACAGACTCAAGGGGCGGCCAGGATCACCCGTTCACATAACGGCCAAGTTTCTGCCCCTCCGCCAACCACCCACCACCACTTGTCTGCGGATTTATAACTGCAATTTATCATCAGATTTTCACTTTATCTGCTACTGCTGCTGCTGCGGCTGCTGGGCCATCCAGCTAGCCCTTCCATTAACAACTCCGCCACCTTATTTACGATTTCTTCCATTACTTGGTTACTCCTTACTCGACCTCCCCCCCCACACAACTTACAGCTTCCTTTTGTACTGTCAGCTGAGAGAGGAAATTGCAACGTGCCAGCTGCACTCCAACATCAAGATCTCCCACCTCCTCTGTGTCAGCTCAATTTCTTCTCTCTTGGTATTCTTGCATTTTTTTTTTTTTTATCCGATTAAGTTAGCTCTGGCCATTTAATATCCCAAAAAATTAAAAAAGCTCGCCTTACAGTTACCTAAATTTACCAGAATATTTTTAGCCCACAAATTACAGCCTACCAGATGCCTATAATTGAAAGTGCCAAATAAAGGACTAGTTACCAAAAATTCAATAATTTTGTAGAAATAATTTTTAGTTACCCTTAAACTCGACATGAGACTTATCTATAAAAAGTAAAGTAAAGTAATCGCCTATTTTTTTCAAGCGGGGCTTAACGTCCAACTACCATTTACTAGGTGTCGTGGACGGAGGCGACTAGCAAACATACTTTACTATTTCTCATTTAACCATTAAATAAAATCCAAGGCCTAAGACCGGGAATCAAGCCCAGTACCACAATGCATATTAGCTTTGCAGGTCTCGCCTCTTAACCGCTCGACTACCGTGGCGCTTAAGACTTACATATGTACTCCGTACATTATACTGACATTAAGAGAGGCCTACCAAAACTCGCGCATCATTTCTAGATCTAATTATCCGACGACGAACACCACTGAATCCTTCTCCATTGCTCTAGAGCCAGGGGTCAGCCAGCCTATTTTAATTAGAGAGCCATTTTCTCCTCAAATAATTTTAATAAATCTTACCAAGAGCCGCAAGGATCATAGTGTGTAAAAAAACTCTGTAGATCATTTGTACACACAAATTATTATTTTACGTTGTTCAATAACATTTAAATGTTTTAAAACTGCCTGTTTTTGATAGTCAAAAACTGCACGAAAAAGCGTAACGTTGAAAAACTCCCAACTTTGACAGTTTTATATATTTATTTTCACATATTGCAAAGTAAATAAACAAATAAATATCTAAACCTGTGTTTGAATGAAAATGGCGGCAGTCCTATATATTACGTACTGTATTTTAATATAATTCTATTCAATTTCAAACCTATCACATTTAAAATTCTTTTTGAAAAAATATCTTTACTTTAATAAATGAAATTTTCATTTGTTTTAATAAAATTGAAATATACAATTTATTTTGGACAGGCTGAAGAGCCTGTAATTCTAGATCCTGTAATTCTCAACAACTGTGCCGCGGCACTTTTTGCTTGTCGCGCGAAAGTTTTTGAAGTTTGCCGCCAAATTTTAGAGAAATGCATACAGTATGAAATGTAGAAGACGATATGAGAGTAGCATTATCAATTATACGACCAAATATAAACTGTAATTATCAAAAAACATCAAGCTCAAATTTCTCATTAAAAGTATTCTTACTATTAACTTGTAATTAATCCCTTAATAAACATATACTGTTGTTAATTGTACAGTACATATTATTTTATTTTATATTGAAAATAAACATAAACTATTTTACACAGTGTATAATAAAATAAGTAAAATACTTTTAAACTTATCTTATTGTTAGTGTACGAGCCAAATTTTGAAATAGTTAAAAGTGTGCCGCCGCGACAAAACAAAATAAAGGTTGAGAATCATTGCTCTATAGATTCTTATATAAGGTAAGTGGGGGGAAGATGCCACACTTAACACTTATTTCCGTTTTGTAGAAACTGGGTTATCGAGAAACAACAAATGAATCAACGTCTAGGTTGTTTTTTATTCTTTAATTACATATAGATATTAGTATATTTAATTAAATGCAAAACCATTAAAAATGCATTTGAATGAAATTTGTCAAAACTGGCATCTTCCCCTCATCATGTGGGGAAGATGCCAGTTGATGCGGGGGAAGATGCAACAATATCTTAAGATATAAATTGAGAAAGAAAAAATTACAAATTTAATGTTAGGTAAACAGCAAAATATTCTCATTAAACACTGAGGGGAAGGAACACCGAACAAAAGACATTTTTTTGTTTAATTTTTAACATTTTTTGCATTGCAAATTGTCTTTGCTGCAAATTTCATGTAGCCATCTCTTGCATGTTATGCATTGAAGCCAATCCCATTTTGGGCCCTTCCCTATCATAAAAATATCCTTTACACTCAATACAAAAATCATCGTCCACCTCTTCAATGTCACTCTCACCACTGGTCATTACCAAATTATCGGGAGCGGAGGATGCTGAAGATGAACTGTCCTTCCTTTTCTTTTTCTGCAGTACTTTTCCCCCTTTTTTTTTTTGTCGGCAGAGCAGCCTTTCTTCTCAATGCCTCCTGTTTCCCCACTGTCGTAAGGACTTCAGCAGTTTGTTTCTTTCTTCGCGTTTGCTTGGGTTTTTGAAATCTGCGAATAGGACTAATTTCTTCAAAAGAAGTGTTGGCACCGCTGCTGCTTGTTGAAGCAATTGCCATGTTGGAACCGCTGCTGCTTCTTGAAGCTATTGCCAGAGGTGCGTTGACTTCTTGGTTGTCATTCAAATTCCCAAAATGTAATAATGAATGAGAATAAATATGAAATTGAAACAGTTCAATAGATGGCATCTTACCGCAAGCACTGGCGGAAGACGCCACATAGATTTATTTTTGTTCTACGGCTTCAGCCATGTTGTTTCAAGCTAACACGTACTCACCAAGATGCACACGACACAAATATCACGGAATTATTACGTTTAATCTGGTCAATCCGTCACCAAACCTTAAGAATCGACAACGAAATATTATAATATGTGTACTCACCAAGTTCAAAGAGTTGAATTTTCAGTTTAACGACGATTAAACTAGATATAAAAAGAAATATTCACAAGCACGGTATTCACAGTTGATGACTACACGCTCTAACGTAGGAATAGCTGTCATCCAGTTGTAGATATGCAAAATCTGAAGGTACTTGCGTCTTCCCCCGACTGGCGTCTTCCCCCTACTTACCTTACATCTAATCTCAGATCATTAGTGACTTCCGCTCACCTCGTAAGCATGGACGCTAGTTTTCTAAAATAAAAATTTTATTAAGGGAGCAAAACGAAATATAAAGGTAGCTTTAAAAGTACTCCACTATAAATGACTTTATGGACATTTCTAGAGAATAAGTTGTAAATTTATGCATTTTTAATCACTTTAACAAAGTTTTATTAAAATATTAGAAACAAAGGGAATTACAAACCAAGGGAAAGAGGGGGGGTGTTGTTAGGACGAATTAAATTAGCTAAAAATTCGAAATTTAAACTTTGTTCTAAGAAAAATTCGTGTTAATGACAAAAAAAAACATGACATATTTTTGTTCTTGTATTTTGCTATTATAATAAATTTTTGCTGTATAGATTGTAAATCTTACATTGGAGAAACTCTGTAGACGTTCTTTTAAAGAGGCGCCTTCATGAACCTGCGAGATCCTAGTTATGGTGGTGAGTAGGTAGGTAGGTAGATAGATAGGTTGCCAAATTGCCAAGTGCCGAGATAAGGTCTCGGTGTGCGTCTTGAGGACGCCTGGGTTTGGTCGACGGCCAACCAATAGTCCCAAATATTTCAGCCGCCATGTTTTTTTTTACGCTTAGTTGCACCTCCATGCGGCGGCGGTGGTGCTATCTCATGCAAGCTGCATCTGGAGTTATACACGTCTTCCCTAGTCTGGAGAGTAAATTTCTAGCTTTGGAAATTATCTAATGCCAGGTAGAAAGATATTATTTAAAGAAGATGATGGCGACCTAATGACTTAAAAGGGGGATCAACTTAAAGGGAGTACAGTACGACGAGATAAGTCGTGTGTTAGTAAGTTATATGGAGGAGTGTGTTGTGATGACGTCAGACGGATGATGAAAGCGCATCAGTAAGGGAGGTTATGCAGTACCTGTGTGGTTCTAGACCAGAATTGTAGTGGCAACACTGTCAATCAGCTGTGTATGTTGTGATCGTGTCACACACTCAGACTCACTTCAATGCAAGAGACACTCTTGCGAACACGCGCCCTCCACTTCTTTTTTTTTTTTGCTAATACTCATGGCCTGAGTTTACATTTCAATTATCATTACCACCTGCCCGCTTAATCGATGTATGCTCTTATGATGATGTACTCGAAAACTGATCACCCGGTCTGAGGTGATTCAATAGGCGGCTTTGAGTGGTACAATACCATTCAAAATCAGCATACAAGCTATTATTATTACTGATTTATTTTTTCACCTCTCTCAGCGATATTTTATATCATATTTCAAAATAAAAACACTGTATTAATTATTAAAAAAAAATTAACGTGTGGCTGTGTCATGGACTCGGCCGTGTGTTGTACGTGAATTACGTTTACGTAACGGGTTATATTTTTTATATAAAATATTTTTATTTATGTATTTAGGATGAAATCAAGGAAACAAATCGACGATCGAACACAATCTATGCCTATACAGTCCGTTGTCGATGTAGAAGCGACTTCATCATCCACTTGCATAATTTCAACCGGCCCCAGCTGCAGATGTACTGACACCGTCGTTGATCCGCTCGGCCGCATTCATTCTTTTACATTTCCGGCACAGCTTGACTCCGGTCATATGGTGTTTTATTATTACGATTCGGTTGTTCTTGAGAAGCCCTTTCCAACTGTATACGAACTCTGTATTTGGTTTTGGCTTTTCGACGCGTATAGGCCGACATTATATATTTTTGATAATATTTTTTTATTCTAACACCTTATTATATTCATTGCCACTATTTTGCACTAATGTTTTATATACAATCGATAGATTGTGACGACAGCTGACGATTAAAACTTAAACGAACATCGTAGCTTCTCCGAGTCAAAAGTTACTGCTAATTGCAAATCTCGATACGCAGCAAAATGATCTCAAAATGGCGGCTCTTCCCCCTCCACCGCGCGCGATGCGTCACAGTCCTCGCTTATCGTAATGTATTCTTTGATCCTTTAGCTATCCAGTGGTATAATTTTAATTTTGGATGTAGACGATAGATTCGAAACTATAATGCCAAACTGTATCCCCCGATTTTGTTATCATTAGGTTTTTTTTGGATTGCCTCCATATGATAGCAAATTTAAAGACGTATTCACGTCAAAAATGATGTTATTGAAAAGTGTATAGGAAACCTCGAAAATGAAAATTTGTTCAGTAACGTGCCACCTTCTGTTAGAAGGTTATAGCCACTAACATTCTGTAAGATCCGTAAGAGAAGAATGGACTCCACAAGATAAAACACCAGAGACGTTGCAAAGCTTAAGGAAAGATCGTCTTTAAGTTGTAAGAGAGGCAAATAAAACCCAAGTTGCTGAGGTTGAAGCACGTGCAGAGAAAAAAAATATGGTCGCCTGAATGTGACGTGTCCGCTAGCCGCCAAGTAATATTTTATCTACCAACTTTTCCCCCTCGTCTAGTCCGAAGTTATTAACTGGCAGTGTGCAAGGGAGGAAGGGTTGGACAAGTAAAAGAAAAAAAAAAAAGTGGGACAAACGAGTGAAATAAATTTCCCTGTGGCATGCCTGCTTGTACAACCCTGCAAGAAGGAATAGTTGCTGATTACAGAAGTTGGTTGGTGGGGGCGCAGAAGTTTTGGTGGCTGGCTACACAAAGTTTTGTTAGTACTCGCGCACATACAGACACCAAAAAGTAAGCTTTTACGAGAGAGTGTTAGTGTGTTGGTTTTTGTTTTTTGGTGGATGAGGCAAGTATAATAAAAGTTAAGCACTGTCTATTAAAAGAAATTATGTTAGCAACACTGCTTGAGTGGAACAGAAAGTGGTTTGCAACGTTCGCCAGAAGGTTATGTTCTGTTATCTCTAAATATTTTGAATACAAGTATCAACAACGGAATTTCACATCAACTGAATCTATTGATACACTTGATGCGTCTTTTAAACATCAAATTGTTGCTAAAATTATTTCTCTTAATAGATAGTGCTTTACTTTTATTAAACTTACCTAATCTACAAAAGAAAAAAACAAGTCAATTTGCAATGGGAGAAAGGCGTATAAGAAGTGATCTGTTTTCAATTTGAAGATTTTTTTGACACAATTGTCGTCAGTAAAATCAACAAAATTAAACAAAAAACAAGAAGTGTCAAGTGATAATTATGTAGTGAATTGAGAAATATTTGAAAAACTCTGCTTTATCAGGAGCTTCTTTTGAAATCTGGAGATGTTTCTAATTTATCTGAAGCTGTGTTAATTCAACTTCGATTCAATTCAGTTTTAAAAGGAAACAATGAAACTAGTAAGTAGTGATTCAAATAATTCTTTACTTTAAATTGTTGTCTCCATCTTAGTATTGCTTCTATCTTAGGATTAAAGATTGGCGAGGAATCGGTCAAATAAAAAAAAAAACGTCTTTTTTGCCAACGTTTCGACAAATATATTGTCTTCTTTAGGGCCTGACTATTAAAAATACAAAACAATTTACAAATACAGTAACACAGAAAATCAGTAAAAATCAGTAATACACAAATAAACAGTAAAATACTATAAATTTTTTTATAATTATTGAAAACGTACGTGGCTATGCGGGTTGGTTGAGTTACAGAAAACTAAGAGCCAGAACTGGAGAAGCAGGTGTATAGTTAGTTACATATATACAGTTTCTTGCTTCTTCATATTTGTATTGTATTTTACTGTTTATTTTTGTATTACTGATTTTCTATGTTACTGACTTTGTAAATTGTTTTGTATTTTTGTAATATCCAGGCCCTGAAGAGGGCAATACCACGCGGTGTGCGGATCGAATCTACCCAGGATCAACAAAAGGTTCAACTCTCTCCTCTTTGCGTAGATTGCAATGAGGAGGAGGATTTCAAGACAATATAATAATGGATATGTCCACGTTATGTGGTAGAAAGGAAAAGAATGTTTCGACGACTTATACAGGTATTTAGATGCACCATTTCGCTACGAAGACATAATAATCTCCACCAACATCTATGTGCTTAAATCTGTTGCAGAGCTAGCAATGAAATATGAATGTATTTAAAAGTTATAGAATGAATGCAAGAAAATGATTAGAGAAGGATTACGGTGATTTTAATTTTGGTTAAGCTGTAAGGATGGCAGGAATATAGAGTACTGATCCATTAGTTGTAAGTTTGTATGTAAATAGTTGTATATAGCAGAGGGATGAGTGTGTGAAGCGAATGTATTTATAAGTAAGAATGGAGAGTGAGTGATATTCTAGTGATAAGCACCCAGACGATGCTGGCTGTATACATAGACTATGCTGGCTGTATACATTGACGGTGCTGGCTGAATACATAGACGTTGCTGGCTGTATACATAGACGTTGCTGGCTGTATACATAGACGGTGCTGGCTGAATACATAGACGGTGCTGGCTGTATGGCGAAAGCCAATGCCAAAAAAAAAAGGACAATATATTTGTCGAAACGTTGGCAAAAAAGACGAGTTTTTGTTTTTTGATTTGACCAATCTTGAATCCTTAGTTTAACAATTTACGGTCACGAAACCTATATACTCATATTGCTTCTATCCATAGAGTATTATTTTTTTTTGAGCAAAGAGATTCAAAATATGCAATAAAAAAAAAAAATCTTACGAGTAAACTCTCATGACTTCCTTTTACCACAGTTTACGTAATAAAATTTTTCTCGAAACAATGTTTTTTGGGAACAATTTGAACAGGATGTTTGCATACACCAGGCAAAACATGTATTTCCTATAAATATTCAAATTCAACTACAATTTAGCCCCCACAGTACAGTGTGGAAGGGGGGGTTTGTAAATAAGATCGAAATGAAGAAAGAAACTGAAATTTATTGGACGGGGGTGGACGTCGCCGCTAATAAAACAGGAGGCGTGGCGAGTAAGCTTTCTTTAAGCCACCCAGTTGTAAACTATAGAGGAAGTACAGTCTATATGCGGAAGTGGAGGCATGTACAGTCCAGTGAGAAAGTTTGAGTTGGCAGCACTGCGCCAAACTACATTTGGTCTGTCCGCATTTTGGGTTTAGTGTACTGCAATCCTTGTCACTCTAATCACGGACCTGCTGAAGAGGAGGAGAGAGAGACGTTGCTTTCTAAACCATGTTATTAGAAATTAGTAACTCAAAGAACATGTCCTTACAGGTCCACTGAAATCTGAGGGAAGGGGACCCTCCAGAATATTTATAAATATTATTCGAAAAACTTTTGTTTTGTAAACATTGACTGTATTGCGTTGAACTTCCGGACGTCCTTTACATCTAGGTGCTTTAATAGACTCTTTTTTTAAATTACGTCAAGCATAAATGAATGTGCCTGATTGTAAATTTTGTAAAGGGTCGGTCGGGCTAGGCGAAGTAGTGACGGTCAGAGATTGGCGGAAAGGAGAAAATAGAGCGGAAACGCCACCCCCGTTGTGTTGGGTTAGGGGCCAAGCAATTGCTTCCAACGTGGAATTGTAGCTAGGATGCACAGGAGGGGAATATTGTTGTACTGTTAAAATAGAAAAGAGGCTCATTATGGTTAATTTAAACTATCTCTATGGTACGATCGGTTCACGCCAAATAAATAGTAATTTGTTTTAAATCAGGAGTACTAAGTAGGGAAGCCTAATTCTGTTTTCGTAAGTCGATAGCACACAAACTCTAATCGCACTAATCGTCACTTGCAACGGACACTGGCACGCAAGTAACCATTACGTGAACGGTAGAGAAATAGAATAAGTGTAGCAGCAAGTCAAGTACCTTCTGTGGACGTTGCTGAAGGGACTGTTCTGATGAGATACAAGATGCTGACCAAAATATTATATGAACATAGGTCTCATTGCGAATCAATTACCAAACTATAAAACAGATCAAAGTTTCTTAGTATTTACCCTGAAAAAGCAAAATCATCCGGCAATTTCTGGCAGAAATCTTTCATTACGCCTCCCACAGCCGCAGACATCTCAAGAATAGTGTGTGATTTGCTGGCAATTATTCAGGAGATTTTTCAAAGGTAGCATTCACTTCTTGACCCAACATATTCTGTGAATCTGATTAGCCCCAGTTGTTGTTAGAAATACATTTAATACTCTTTATTATAAAAGACGCCTCGGTAGCCGAACGGTTAAGAGGCTAGACCCGCAATGCTAAGATGTATTGTTGGTTTAGTGGGTTCGATTCCCCTGGTCTAGGCCTTGGATTTTTATTTAATGGTTAATATGAGAAATTTATAGTAAAGAATGTGTGGCGGTTATAGGCTAGACCCGCAAAGCTAAGATATATTGTTGGTTTAGTGGGTTCGATTCTCCTGTCTCTAGGCCTTGGATTTTATTTAATCGTTAATAAAAGAAATTTAATAGCAAAGTATGTTTGCTAGTCGCCTCCGTCCACGACACCTAATTTGGTAGTTGGACGTCGTAAAGCCCGCCTGAAAAAAATAGGCATTACTTTACTTTACTCTTTAGAGTTATAGTCATTTTTTGTTGTCTGCTTGGTCAGGGTCGTTGTTTGGATTGGTTGGTTGGAGCAGTTGCGCATACATTCGGAATCAGTCATCATTACCAGATTTACTGAAGAACATTAACGGCCAGTTGTCTTATAATGCGTTTTGCATCCACGCTTTCCATGAGATTTAGACGCTGCAGTGTTACTATGCTGAAAAAATTTTCACAACACATTAATTCAATTTACGTCAAAAAACCACTGACAACTCACTATTGAATACTGATCGTCTGAATAGTAATTATTTAACTATAATTGTGCGTACTTTCAAATAAATTAAGATCAGTATTTGGACACAATTATGAACATGCAATACTGTTAATGTAACTGCAATTATTCTTCAAGGTCGCCCTAGGCTGAACTGTAAGTTGAGATCTACTTACACTTGACACCTACCGTTAATGATGCACCATTATAGAAGATTTCTGGTTGAACAGATGTGGCGCCGGGTGTCACCGGGAAAGACGAGAAGAAAACATCTTTCTTTCTCTCTCTTTGGAAGAAGAAGTCTATTGCGCCGGAATTGGTTGGGATGTGCAGTTTAGTTGATAAGAAGACCCTAACAGGAGATTGGGGGGGGAGGAAATGCTATTGATCCTGAGTGCAGTCTGAGCGGAAAGTTCTTGGTCAGGACCAAGCGGCACCATAAAGGCGCTATTCAGTGTTACCAGAATTGATGGGGCATCATATATATGCGAAGCCCAGTGCAGCCAACATGAATATTCTCTTACTCTACTACTACTACTACTACACTGGCAGGCACAAATATGGTATATTTATTTCGAAGGGCGGGAAGCAAACATGCATTTTGTACAAACAGACGGACGGAGGTGGCGCCTCCAGTGCTAGAGAATGTTTGCTGACATCTGAAATTATTTTCACCCGTTTTGCCCATTCTTCTAGCTGATATATATATAAAATAGCTGTGGATAATATGTGTCGCCCCTGGGCGTGAGTGGTAGACCGTCTGTAGACTACAATTCTGTCAATACCAGCCCTCAGCGTTTTGCTTTCCGGCTAGCAAAACTTAATACTCACTGATGTAGACATTTGTCCTTCTTCGACCTGTTTTCTTTTTTTTTTTTATTTCTATATTTATATCACAGGTTTTCTTCAAGACAGCTGCAGTAACCTCCATTAAATTGTTCCATCAGCTAGGGTATTCTAGGAAAAAGCTGATGGTCTTAAGCTTCTGCTAAATTTTCAGCACCCAACTTCTAATGCTTTTGAATTTGAATTTGCTGCTTCAGAGCGGAAAATTTTTTTTGGTAAAAGCTTCCTTCCGGAAACTATTTTTCATTTAATTCTTACCAACAACAATGTAGTATTATAATCTGGTAGATTTTTTAATTTTATTTTTCACGGAAATGATCCCTGCGTTTGAAAAACTCGACCATTTGCAAATTCGAAAACGAAATATTTGCAAAAGTTCAAGTTCCATTATTCGTTCAATCAAGTGCGAGCTTTGGGACGAACCAATCAGGTTATGCCCAAATCGGTTATTCCAAAGTACCATTTCTTGTTTTTTGGGCATCGGTTTTTCTGGTTATTCGAGATTTACGCGAAAGCAGCCGTTCTAGCACTTCTGAAGAAGAGGTTTAGGGTTAGGATTCACTCTAAATTACTATCTCAGTATAATTTCAAAAAATTTTCACCTATTCAATAAAGTAAAGTTAAGTAATTGCCTACTTTTTTCAGGCGGGCTTTACGTCCAACTACCAAATTAGGTGTCGTAAACGGAGGCGACTAGCCAAACATACTTGACTGTAAATTTTTCATATTAACCATAAAATAAAATCCAAGGACTAGACACCGGGAATTGAACCCACTAAACCAACAATACATCTTAGCTTTGCGGGTCTAGCCTATAACCGCCTAACATACTTTACTGTAAATTTCTTTTTATTAACCATTAAATAAAATCCAAGACCTAAGACCGGGGAATCGAACCCAGTACCACAATACATATTAGCTTTGCAGGGCTAACTTCTAACCGCTCCATGGTGCCTACATCTATTCAATAATTATAAGAATTAAATATGTAACTTTAAGATTCCAAATTTGATCAAAAATTGGTTGACAGGAAATGATGCGTTACAGGAAGTGAACTGCAATTCTCTCGGAAGTGAAATTATTTTGTTTAAAAAAATCTGCATACATGTACATCATCACTTTTTTGATTCATTAATTTTTTTGGGGGGCATACCTCATTCAGTCGTGAGTTCAATCATCAGTATATCAATAATATCATCATAGTAGTACATCATTTTACATGAGAGAAAGTGAAAATTTGTAGTGGTTTTGCATCATGACCAGATAAAAGTTGCAAGACATCGTTGGCCATGTTTAAAGACCTGTAAGCACCGCTATTAACTTTAAGCAATAGTGGGATAAGTGGCTGTAAGGGTAAAAGTTAGAATTATATTACGACGTACATGTAAATATCGTAATTATCAAAAGTTCCTTATAAGCTTCTTATATCTGTTTATGCAAATGTTGAAAAAGTTGTTGACCCTTTCGTACCCCTCCAATCACAGTTGAATGTATCGATGATCCGAACAAGAGGGGGGTCAACCTTTGTGTGTACACTTAGAGGACGAAAGGAGAGAGGGTGCGCTGTGAAGTGGGATACGCTTCAGACTAGTAACATCCAGTAGGCTTCACTAACACATTGGGCTACCCCCAAGGAATCGCTTCGCCAGGAATACTGCAACAATAAACAACCAACTAAAGTGGCAAACGATAAAAAAAAAGAAAAAAAGAAAGGAAACGAGAAATAAAATGACTTTGTATTGTGTGTGCGTGTGTATGTGTATGTGTGTGCTATAGTTAGGATCAATAGCGGCGCTGCATCACTGAGGGGAATGGAGAGGCAAACACCCCCTCAATGGTGGCGTGCCCATTCAGTCCAACAACCGACTGCAACTCTTCTTTATAATACAATTCTTGTACTAATCCTCAATGCTTGAGATTATCCAAAATAAAATAACAGTTACGTCATTCTTTCTGCCTGGAACATCCAAAAATCCATCCACTCCAGACTGGATATCACTTTAATGAAGTATCTAGCCTCTAATAGAGCACAGAACAACTCAGAACATTCGAGTGGTAGATGTTGCTCATTTAGTGCGGTATGTCAGTGTACAGTTTCTGTATTATTTTCAACTATTTGTTGGACACTGATCAGCGTTTTATATACGATAGGTGTAGAAGTATGAAACCGGAATTTTTTTTAGTAAAAATTACACGTTTTAGCAGCTCGTAAAAGATTACACCCTTCCTGATCCCACCAAACCCAGAGCATTGTTTCTCTTTCCAAAGTGATTTGGTCTTGCAGTGGATGTGGATGGTTCGCCTAGATATTCACCCATGATTTACGACGCTTAGGATTCTGAAAATATATCCATTTTTCAACCACCTGCCACGGATTCGATGGAGAAATGATTTTCTTTTGTATCTTTCGAGCAGCATTTCACAAGTGGTTTTTCGATTTTCCTAGCTGTCTTTCATTCAGTTCATGGGCGGAACCCATTTTTTTCCCACTTTCAGGAATCTTTCCCATAGCTTTCAAACGAATGGGGACGGCTTTCTGCGTAACATTCAATTGATCCGCGTTGTTCTTGTTGAGTTTTTTAGTATCATCTTCATCCCATCGGAAACGGTGGAGATTCCGAGCTGACTGCCGTACCGAGGCTAAAGGAATTCTTGGCATGTCAAAAACGCTATAGTTGGTTTTAGCAGGTCCCGGATCTGCCAGTTGGTTCAGGTGTTGAGTGGACATGAGAATTTAGTGTACCATCTTTTCTAAAATGCGGCCTTACCAAGTCGCCAATTTGCGCTGGCTGTGGTGAGTCCAATGAGACTGTGCGGCACTTTCTAGAGGTGTGCCCCGTTTATCCTAAAACTAGATTCCTCGTCTTCGGGAGGTTAAATGTTTCTCTACCGGAGATTGTGGCATCTGGTAATCTTAACGAACTTTCTAGGTTTATTCAGTACACTGGACGATTGAGTCGCCATGTTCCCTATTGTCCTGTCGCTACTTTATTAGTTTATTATATTAGCATCTGGCAACTTTTAGCCGGATTTGTTTTTAAACCCCGGTACCTCTCATGAGATGATGGGTGGGCGGGGAACAATGGGCATTTTGGATTGCCTGCGTTCCTTTCCCTTTTTGATGGAACCGCCATTTTAATAAAATCTACAGTCTACAATCATCTTCATCCAATAAGACTTGCAATTCCGTTGTCTGCGAACTTTTTCGAAGGGTTTCCCACGTTCTTCGTGTTTTCACGTCAAAATCGCCACTTTTGAATTTTTTTTGAAACACTCGAAACAGTGTGTTTTTACCAAGAGCATGTTCACCGTAAGCTTCGATAAAGCATTCGATGCGATTCTGCAACAGTTTTCTTCAAATAATGATAACAGAAAATCAATGCTGTCCGCAAAAAATCATAGTTTGTAGGCACAAAACTCGATATGTTTCAAGGTCATAGAAAAATATACCGGTTTATGGAACTACGGTTGTTGTGTGTTGAAAATCTTCGTCAGCTGTTAGAGGGAGATGATGGCACTGCAGTAGCGGTCTTACGAACCCTAAACTGATGGCTAGCGCTATCTATAGGGAAATTCAGGTTTCATACTTCTCTACCACCTTTTTCTGGGTGTGTCATTTGAAGAAAAGTTCTAGGGGCAAGTCTAATGTAGAACCTTTCTTCAGAGAGTACTGAACATTGGAGAAGGGCATTGTTGTGACCCTGATGGGGGCCACCTCCATTAAACCATTTTATGGCATTCTTAAAATTGAAATAACTTGGTAAAAATACCAAATTTGAAGAAGATCCAGCCTGTATCTTGCAATTCATTCTTACATGAATAAAGATATCCTATTTATTCGTGTAAGTAACTCTTTTTGATTTTTTTTGTTTTCCAGGCCAGTACCGTTCCCCGCGTATCACAGAACATCCAACTGACGTGGTCGTCCCAAAAGATGAACCTGCCACCTTGAACTGTAAAGCTGAAGGCCGGCCAGAACCAAAAATCGACTGGTACAAGGATGGTGAGAAATTGGACTTGACCAGCCCGGACACGAAATCTAATCGAGTGCTGTTGCCATCCGGAGCGCTGTTCTTCCTGAGAGTGGCCCATGGCAAGAAAGAGCAAGATGAAGGCGTGTACTGGTGCGTGGCGTCCAATCAGGCTGGCACCGCTACCTCTAGAAATGCTACGCTGCAGGCGGCAGGTAACTTAATGTTAACTTGCTAATATTTTGTGAGGGCTGCAAGTTTAGAAAGTAGACTTTTTTAAACAATAACTGCAGGAAAATTAAAAGAAAAGTTTATGATTTTTGCTTTTTGTGAAGTAATAGGAATGAGGTGAGTAAAGTGAAACTGCCGAATATTGGCGAAAACTATTCTAAAACGACCATAAATTTTGAAAAATGTCTTGAACATTGAGAATATTTTTTCAATTTTTTTTTTTTTTAATATCTACGATAAAATCTTTCTAAAATCACAAAAAAAAAAAAAGTTAATAAAATATGAGAAAGTAGTGGAAGAAATAGAAAAATAACTGAAAGATATCAGCCATGACCCGCCATCATTGGAAGGGGCGTGATTACACTACAGGTGGGCGTGACTACACTAGAGGTGGGCATGACCCGCCCACAGTCTCCAACCCTACTACATTGTGATTGGCCAATACTTTAACCTAATAATTTCTGTGAAATAATTAATTTAAAAATTTTTGTCCAGCATTTCTCCCATAGGTATTTGATAAACTTTCGATTAAAATAAGAAAAAAAAAATCCCATTAAAAAACGATAAATAATATTTCTTTTGGAATTATACTTCATATTTTGCACAATTATCGTTAACAGAAGCAAAAAAGGTTCAGAATTTGTTTTGTTTAGTCGTCAAATAGATAATAGAGAAATAGGCTTGTTAGCCGCCATTAAATAGACTGTAAGCTTACTTAACACTCCATCAGGTGGAGAACTCTAGCGGAAATTTTTGTAAACATAAATGCAGTTTCTATGTCACATTTTACTATATTCTAATAATAAATTATAATTACCTGGCTAACTAAATTAAGACTAACCATTACTGTAAGATTATTAACCAGTTAAGCGTGGAATTTAGTTTTAAAAACCCTCCATAGTGTGCGGAATTAAAATCAGACAATGACGTGTATATGACTTCGAACGCAGGGCACAACAATCAAAAGTTTACAACGTCATAATAGTCACTGCAAGCGACTTTTTCTGCAATCTCTCTGGGGGCTTACAGATTTCAGAGCATTCTGTGCTCATTCAAAATCTTGCAACGCTTCACGTATGCATTGCTCTAGTTAACTAGGGACGCAAGAGCTTTTACAAGGAAGAAAAGAGCTTTTTGAATTCTGTGCAAAATGAAATCATGCTTGTACTGAGGTCTGAAACTCTATCTAAAAGGTAAAAACGGGCATTGCACAAGGGTTGAGAGCTTCCATTTGTGTCCGTAATTCCCCAATCTCTAATGAGGAGACCAAACAAGTACCAAACACTTATCATTTGACTGGCTCCCTCCACCCCCTTCCTTATAAAATACTTGGCAGTTCTATCGGTAAGATAAAGGAAACATCCCACCAAAATAATATTCTTATTGCATTTTATTAAAAATTTCGAGTTTTTATAGTTAATTTTATATTTTTCACAACGAGTATACACGTCAAACACGCTTAACTGGTTACAATATGAAAATGGATCAAACAATGGTAAGACTGTAGAAGTTGGAGAAAGATTGCCAGTGTTGCTCGCATGTCTGTTGTGATTTCTAAAAAATTAAGGCAAAATTGAGTGTACGATATTTTTTTTATTTTATTTTGCTTACACTTCGTGGCAACACTGGTTTTACGAGGTGCCGTATATTGAAGCAGCCAGTAACAATGGCGAAGCTGGTTGTATTACCTAACCTAGCATGTTATAATAGGAAGATATTTAAACTTCATAGTAAAACGCAAATCGAAGTTATGGGAAAAATCAAGTCCCTTTTTTGTTTTGTATTGCTTTAAATTAGCAACAAGTTTACGGTTGGAATAGATTTCAAATACTCATTTACTGATCATGTTAAGTTTTTTTTAACTTTGAACTTCAAACAGCTGATGATAAGCAATCATTGTGTGGGAGTTAGTTTGCACCGTGTTTGTTGTGGATTACATTTAGGTGTCTAGAACAGCGTTTCCCAACCTGTGGTACGCAAGTTGCTGGTTGGTGGTACTTGAAAAATAATCAGTAATGGCGGACATTAAAAAAATTAAAGCATAAAAATATAAAATTTTTTTTTTCCTATAATTCATAAAAATTATTTTAATTAATAATATTGTACAGTAAAGTTGTTAAAATGTAGAATAATAAGGTTAATCTATCTCGAAATATACGAGAAAATATAAAGCACATTTAACGGGATTAAAATTGTCTTTCTTGGAGTATTTTCCAAAACCCGAAAACACAAATGATAATTGGATTTCTAACCCACCTTCTGTAAAGAAAATTTAGGAAAAGCTACATCATTATCGATAAAAGATAAAGATAATTTAATAGAATTATCACGTGACAGAACTTAAATGATAACTACGTAAAGATCTGCTTAAAGAGACTGGATTGTAATGAGTAAGCTCCTATCCAAGCAACATTAAATTTAATTGGTACTTACAGGTAAGTTGAATGCTTAAAAGAAATTAATTTAGAAGATTTGGGCACAAATATTTGTAAATTAATTAATAATTTTAAAAAGAAAAATACGTACGCAATTTTAAAAAATTTTAAAGCTAAGATCTTACACTTTACAAAGTTTGTAAAGTGAAGATGAACTTGGAACTCCTTTGTAACAGATACATTGTGTCTATATACAACATAATAAAATAACACACTCGGGAATAAGAAATTTCATGAAATACAATAATTTTTTGCGAAGTGGTACAATTTAGCATGATATACTACCAAGTCGGTCTAAGCGAGCCCAAAAAAGGTTGGGAAACGCTGGTCTAGAAGGACAATTGAAAACCTCAAACGGCTCTAAGGACAAAGTCTTGTACTTCTCACAAATTAATGTACAAGGTTAACTGCTGTAACCTTCTGATCAACATCTTGCACAGGCAGATCACAAAAATGGTATCTAAAGTAACATGAAACTGCTGTCCTATATTTCATATAGTTACTTTAGTATGTAAGCAAACCTTTTTTTTGGGGTATGGTTAAGTGAAAGACCGTTGGTTCCAATCCACACCAGAAACTCAAACTCAAACTAAAAAAAAAACTGGTAACAGGCATCACCAAACTTTTTGTAGCCTCAAATTTGTCAAAACTTTGGTAGATGGTGTGGAGTGGGGGTTTTTTATTTGGCGAACACAGAAAGTAGTATGTACCTTTCGGGCTGAAACAGCTTCAGTATGTGGATATCGATTGTATGTGAGGCAGGTGACCCGCTGTGGGGACCATGTGTCTGTCAGTTGTAGAGGAGACAGAGTGCACAAACAGTGGCAGTTTGTGCTGCTATATTTAGAGCACACGCTATTTGCTCTCTCACTCGCTCTGCCTCTCTGCATGGCCATATTGATCGCAGTTACATGGACAAAAAAAGAAAAAGTAAAAACGGACACATACACATGTTTTGTACCTTTTAAATGATTAAGAACAGGAAACAGGTGTAAGAGGGATGATATCGTGCATTCACTGTGGTCGATTCTACCAGAGTGGGCCCTTAACTGACATCTAAAAATCTATTGTGAAAACTCTGTACGACTTTCCCTTGCTATCATTCTGGAGTTTCTCAAACTCAAAACTCAAAACTTAAGAAAAAACATTTATTTAGTCCTTAATATCATTAACCAGATTGTAAACAAAACAACATCAGTCGAAATCACTCCCTAACAATGCTTTAAACAAAAAAAAATTATTCAATTGAACGTTATAGATTAGTAACATTGCAGGCGTCGAAATGTCGTGGAAAAGCGTGGATGCAAAACGCACTATAAGACAACTGGCCTTAAATGTTCTCCAGTAAATGTGGCAATGTTGACTGATTCCGAAAATATGCGCAACTGCTCCAATAAACCAATCCAAAGAATCAATCAATCCAGCTTGATCAAGTAACACTTCAGTAAAGAGTTAATTGCCTATTTTTTCGGGCGGGCTTTACGTCCAACTACCAAATTAGGTGTCGTAGAAGGAGGCGAATAGCTAACATACTTTACTGTAAATTTCTCTTATTAACCATTAAATAAAATCCAAGGCTAGACCGGGGGAATCGAACCCACTAAACCAACAATACATCTTAGCCTTGCGGGTCTAGCCCTTTAACCGCTCGACTACCGTGGCTACCTATGTCAATCCTTTGTTTTGGGGGCTTCCACACCCATTCCTGTACATTTATTTCGCCATTATTGATTCTTAACAAGAACAAAAATTGGATAAACTCCCGAATATTTAAAATTTGAAATGATCGCACACTGCCTTGTGGAACCAGCCGCGTTAGAGGAAAAAAAATACTAGGGCTGTACGTTGCCACCGAAGGGAGGAGACATAAATCAGTCTACAGAGCCTAGGATACTGGGATTAAATAAAGGTAACAGTGTAAATGTCACCCTGGCACTGGTGTAATTAACAGGTTGATGGAGTGTGTGAGGTTCCTAAGGGACTTAGCAGTGTCACAAGAGTGGAGGGTGGGGAGGATTGCTGCTAGGTCAATGGAGTCTGTTGGTCCATATTGTGTGCATATTGGCTGCTGCAAGTACTTCATTGCTCTCTCTCTCTCTCTCTGGCTCAGCTTCCAACCTCTCCATTATTTCGATTTATCATATACTCAATTGGGACCAATTAGTTTTAACTTGTGCATACAACAGTAAGGGACTGCATTCTACGGGCGGGACTGAGTAGTGCCCTTCTCTATTAGTTCCAACTTATCAATTCATTGCGTATTCAAGTGAGGCTGGCCCTTATTTGTGTCAATCTAATCGGAGATTACCAACTCTCCTCCTTTACCATTATACTACGCCAGTATCTACGTTTCAGTACTAACCTTTGGTAATCTGCTAACTGAAATGTACAACAACTTTACATAAAGGTCTCTAAATCTTCCCAAATTATTGTGCAAAAAAATAATAATAATAATTAGCAAGGGAAGGGATTAGCTATGCGGTTAGCATTCTGGACACCCACGCGGAGATCCCGATTTCGAATCCAGCTGCTGACCCTTAGATTTTCTCTTCCTAGTAGCACTTACAGCTCACTGTCCGCTGATGGTACAATGTTGTCTGTAACGAGAGAACACTGTCCGGAGGCCGGCAGTGCACTGAAAAAAGCTTCGGGCGCCAATAACCTTAGATGTTGACGCGCCTTAAATCATAAAAATAATAATAATAATAGCCACGGTAGCCGAGCGGTTTAGATGCGAGACCTGTAAAGCTAACATGCATTGTGGTACTGGGTTCGATTCCCCGGTCTTAGGCCTTGAATTTTATTTAAAGGTTTATAAAAGAAATTTACAGTAAAGTATGTTTGCTAGTCGCCACCGTCCACGACACCTAACTTGGTAGTTTGACCAAACTACACAATATTCTTGAAGTCCAAAAAAAAAAAGTTGACATTTAGCGACCATTTTGTATATTGCAAGTGCTTTAGGGTGCGTTCCACCCCTCCCCTATCCCTACAACGCTCCATACGAATTTACCATTGTTCAGAAACAGTGCTGGAAGTCTTTTACTGTAGGAGCTCCTGCATGACGTGTGCAGGCTTTTTCTTTCATACCTTCTACGGACCGAAAAATCGTGTTCCTTTTTAATGCAGATTTGACTTTGGGAGAACAGATAAAAGCCAGGTTAGGCGAATAAGGCCTAAAACTGGGATGTTGTACTTGGCTAGAAACGTCTTGTGACACACAATGCAGTGTAAGCCGGCGCGTTGTCCTTGATGGAGAGAACCCATGACTTGTTCTTCCACAAATCGGGTCGTTTTTTTCCTTACTCTTTCAACGGAGTTGAGCTGGCACCTCACGGTAGTATCGTTGATTAATTATAATCGATATTTTCATCCGTTTTGGACGTGGAAGAGCGACTTGGGCGGTCATCGTCTCCGACGGTCTTCTCGGCCATCTTAAAAACGCTTGAACCGCTCAAAAAACTTACGCACTGTGATAAATATTCATCGCCATAAACTTCTTTTAATAAAAGATCAAGTTTCAGTAGCGGTTTTACCCATGTTTCATGTGAAATTTCACGACAATTCGTTGCTCTACTACATGTGTAGTATCATGTTATCATGGCAAAACGAAACTAACACCTCTTACAAAAAACGACGGTTCCCGGTCAGACACAGATTTCTCTACAAACACGCTGAGACGCTGCACAATCGAAAGAGAAGGCTTTACGCTGCACAGCTGTCGCGGTCGTTAAGATTTGGCGCGTGCATAGTTCTTCTGTAGCAGCATCAGTCTCGTTATTTAATAGCTACACCTCGTATTTCCACTAGCAATCTGGTGGATAGATGGCTTAAAAATCTCAAATTTCCCTTACCTTAATTTGAAGGAGATAGTAAAAAGCACGAAAATTTGGACTTCAGAAAAGTTTTTAAGATTCTCCGAAGAGCAGCCCTCGGAATTTCTGGACGCCTGAATCTCCTTGAAAGAATACGCTTTTCTATTAGAAGAAAAAGGGTTTCCACTAAAATGAATTAACCTGAAAATTATTAAAGTTACTTAGATTTTTGTTTTTAATTTAATTTACTTACGCACATCACCCGATTGTCATTGTCACCCGAAGACTAAATGCCATTTTGCAGTTAGTGATCTGTCGTTATACATGTCACGTAGGATATAACATGAAAATGAAATATTAAATTTTGTTGCGCTTACATGTATAAAACACTGACATTCAACAAAAAATCATTGACATTTACCTATAACCTTATTCTGCGCCACAATAAAAACAAAACACTGTGCAAGCTGAATGTCTGATATAATAGTGACATAATGTTGAATTATTTCTAACTGTTGCCGTATAAAATAGGTGAATTATTAAATCATAATAAACAAAACGAAAAATAAGTTATTATTATTTATAAACTCTTTTGTTTTAGGCTAGAGATGCAATTTTGTTATCAGCTGATAAAGTTCCATTTTAATTAAAACATTTAGTTGCTATTGACATTTGAATGAAAATAAGGTTATCAATTGAAGATATTCATTTTAAACTACAAATTTTAATTAATTCCATGACATTTGGAATGGAAGTATTGGTTCGATCGTTTCACAGTAAAAAATCCCAAGATGAATCGATAGTTTCTTGCAATCGATTCAAATCGATCTTGATTCAAATTTTGCGTAAATGATTTGCCCCTATTACTGCTGGAGGTTTTCTTTTTATTGTTATTTTATGATGTTTAAATCTTATTAGACGCAAGTAAGATTTTAAAGTGTGGGCTAGCTTTACTACTTACGATGTTTACATTTTGTGTGAATTGACGTGCTTTGTTAGTGTTTTATTTTTACAATATTGGTGGATTTATGAGCTATCTACTTCATTTGAAATTGAAGAGGCAAATAATAAACAAGTTGCTAACACAATGAGAAGAGTTTGTGATTTTTTTGGATAGAAATAATCTTGCTTCATGAGGTACGGTTATCTATTTTTGTCCAATATTTTTACTTCATAGGTTAGACAAAAGTAATTATTTTTGCAATATTAAATTCATTTACATTGTGGCTTCCATTTGCAGTTATTGTGTAGATAAGGAGGTTGACACTGCTTAATTGTTTTTTAATGACTTGGAGAATGAGGTAATAACTAAATTTTATACATGTTACGATATACAGGGTGATCCATTTAAAACGCACCAATAGCTAATAACTTTTTAGGAAAGCGGAATTTCGAAAAAAAAACCCACGAAGTAAACTATATGTTTTTTTGGATCTAGTTTTCAAATTTTCCATCGCCGAGGCTGTTTCTTCATTTTTGGCGTAGTTACGGCTAAAAACCCAATTGGGGTTTCATAAGGACCACTGGTTTTGACAATGATTATGAAAACTACATACAAAACTGTGAAAAATGACGTTAACTCCGTTTCGATATCCGTAATATTTGTCGAGATATTTAAGATCAAATTTATTGTTTTAACAACTCGTGAACGGTTTTCAATATTAATTTTCTACCAGAAATACACGTTTTGGGAGGTCCTCTGACTGCAAAAAAATGTTATTTGTGACGCAAAGTAAAAACAGAAGATTTTAAAACATGTAGTGTAATGTAATGGTTGTGGGTAAAATTTGGATAAATTTGTTTTATCATCAAATAAAAAGCAATCATCACATCATTTTAATGCACCCAGTATGCAAGACTTCATGACCTATGATTGCGGTAAGAATATCTTGCCATATCTTGGTCAAGAGCGTGGTTTTGTAAGTTGGAGATCCCCAGTTCGTATTCCTCGTGTGACTACATTTTGTTAAAAAAAAAAGTATTATGATGTATTAAGTATTAGTATAACTGCATACGCGGGATTCGAACTGCTGATCTCTCACTTACAAAACCAAACATTAGACCAACAACCTGGCAAGATATTCTTACCGTAATCACAGTTCAAGAAGTCTTGCATTACTGGGTGCATTAAAATGATGTGATGATTGCTTTTTATTTGATGATAAAACAAATTTATCCAGATTCACCCACAACCATTACATGTAACTACATATTTTAAAATCTTCAATTATTATTATTTTTTTCACTTTGCGTCACAAATAACATTTTTTTTGCAGTCAGAGGACCTCCCCAAAACGTGTATTTCTGGTGGAAAATTAATATTGATAACCGGTCACGAATAGAGAAAATTGTAACTTTGATCTCTTTGACTCGACAAATATTAGGGATATCGAAACGGGGTCAACGTCATTTTTCACAGTTTTTTATGTAGTTTACATAATCATTGTCAAAACCAGTGGTCCTTATGAAACCCCAATTGGGTTTTTAGCCGTAACTACGCCAAAAATGAAGAAACAGCCTCGGCGATGGAAAATTTGAAAACTAGATCCAAAAAGAACATATAGTTTACTTAATGGGTTTTTTCGAAATTCCGCTTTCCTAAAAAGTTATTAACGATTGGTGCGGTTTTAAATAGATCACCCTGCATAATAGTTGCCATTAAAACTACTAAAAAATAGATCTTGGTGATCAAAAAGTTAATAAATCATATTTTTGGTACTGGATTTGAATCTACTAGCTATAGGGCCCTTAGATTTTCTAATTCCTTGGTGCTTTCTACAGCTCATTGTCAGTGGGGTGAAGGACTGTGTGAGGTTCTGTAACGAGAGAACAATGTCCCAGACTGGCAGTGAAATGAAAAAGTTCCGGGCACCAATGACCTCTCAGATGTTGACGTTAATTGATACAAATTTGGGACAAAATGCATGATACTCTACTTTCTGATGGTAACGTTCATTCAACTTTGCAGTTGTTTGTATAAATCTTGGGTATTGCGATGTAATATGAAACCTGGAATAAGTTTGTGTAAGCAAGGAAAGGAAGAAGTTTCGTTTATATTACGTAGTCCAAGTAGTTGCTGCAAATCAATCAAGTTTTATGCTGTAACCAAAGCAGTTAATGGTGTTGTTTTGTTAGTTACACTTGCAGGATGACAATTACGTAGACAGGTCTTCCGCCGCTACCCCCTTTGCAAGATCTGTCAGCTGTTCCAACTATTAGTCTCTTCTCTTTCCATACGCAAAATATTTTTTCTATTTTTTTTTCACCCGAGTTTGAAAACAACTCCTCGTGAAGAATTGCCCAGACATTCTACTCGCCCCATTATCAAATGGATTTGTGGATCACAAATTTACTGCGATGTTTACATGTAGCTGGTAGGCGTTACCATTACAAAGAAGTTAGTCAGTTGCCTTGGTTACGAACTTTTCTAAACTGCCTCATATATCAACGCTTTAATCGTTATTTTTCTCTCTCTCTCGCTCTCACACACACTGAGCAAGAGGAAGTATTGCTTTCGTCACAAATTTTCTAAAATTAAGTTTTCAGCCGGAAGCACTTATTTTGTAGTGATCTAAATAAAAATACAAAAAAAAATAATTTTTTCATCGATTGTATGTAATGGTTTAATCGATGGTAATTTGATTGTGCAGGCTAATTCTGGAAAAGAGGATGACTAGTTTTTGTCTTAAGTGCCATTTTAGTGTATGGGTGCGTTCCACTAAGCGTTCACAACGATCACGCTCACGACCGCGCGGTTTTGCCCGTTCCACTTGCTTTGTGACTGTTACAATCGAAAAACTCAAGTAGAATGGACTATAGGGCGTTTTAACCGTTCTTGTAAACATTACAAATGGCGGCCTCGAAAATAAGTCAGAAGCTTGAAGAGGTTATTTTTTAATTTTAACCCCGTTTATAAGCAGTTATAACAAACTTTATTAATTATTGGTAAAGTTGACTTATATTAAAAATATTTAGATAATTCAATTTTTTATATTACGTTTTAGTGGAGTATTTATAAAATTTACGTTTTAATAAAATTAAAATGTATTTTGTGGCAACAGTAGGATATTTATTAATGCAACGTAATAATGCTTTAGAAAGTTCTTCATCTAGTTCCGACGGAAGAGTGGAATGCAATTTTACAAAATCGCAATGATGAAAAGCAAAACTTAAGCCGCGTATTATTAACTATCAAAGTGTAATTGATCGTTATTCAGTGATTTAGTATGCAAAGGGATAAGTAATTTTTCATTTGATTATTTTTTTTTAGACTTTCGAGAAACACATTCAATTATTTACATGAGGTTTACCTTCATTTACATGATATAATTTTTTTCGGTCGCCATCTTTTCTGCGCGCCAAATTTCTGAACGCCCACTTCGACCCAGCTCTTAAAGTTTGAGCGTTGTGAGCTTCGCGTGAGCGAAAATAATGACTTCATTAGTGACGTTTTCGCCACGACCACTATGACCGCGGTCGTCCATGTGGAACGGCTGAAGGTATATTTTAATCGTTGTGAGCGCTTAGTGGAAAGCACCCCTAGAATAACCTCTTATCGCCTGTAAAACTCGTAACAAGAATTAAATATGTAACTAAAATTACAAATTTGAAGGAAGTAGGAAACGAATATGATTGGCAACAAACCGGAAAGAATCGCGACTATCATTTGACATTACCGTTCCAAATGCTTGTTACTATACTTTGCACGAGAATTTGAAAAGCTGTTTAGGGAGTTTCATTGCAGCTAGTTTTGTAAGTAAACGGTTAAATATATTTATATTTATGTATGAAAATAAATTCTGGCTGCATAGGTGGGTTAGTTATCTGAAGGTAGAAGAAGCTGAATGGGTGCCGAGATAAGAAAGACGCCTGCCTGTGTTGGTCGCTCTATGAGCAGCGTTTTTTTCTTTCCACCCCCCTGTTGAGCGAAGCGGCGGTTTGTTATCGTCGCGCTCAGAAAGGAGACCTCGTTTACTACAGTTGACACTCCGCTATCGCCCCGATTTTGGAGTCGCAGCCCAGATAGCAACGCTAGCTGTCCCCAGTGTGTTACCCAGAACGGTGGTTCTGTAACCGTTTTATTATTTTTTTTTCTTTCTTCTCTAGCACCCGGGCGGTTTCCTCCTCCCTGTTCGATCTGAAGTAAACGGAAGACATCCCCCTGCCTTCAACGGCACGGCTTTATTCCAGCAATATTCTGGTTTGTGAAAACTACTGTCTATCTTTTTTTTCTACCTGAAATTCTGGCCGCTCTAACTTTCACATTTCCTTCAATTAAGAGCCTTAATTCCTTCTCCTACTCCTTCTAGTCAGAGAAAAAGTATTGGGTTGTCCGGAAAATAATGCAGGATTATGGTTTTAAAAGAAAAAAAATAATTAATGATTTATAACTGTTTTTATTAATCAAAACAGTCCCCATTACTTTCTATACATTTCTGCCAACGTGTGGGTAAGAATTTGGGTTCCTTAGAATTTATAAGATATAGGATCGGAAGCTGTGGCTGTTAAGTGCCATTCTACTGCATTCTGGAGAATTACCATTCTATAATATTGTATTAATGAGAATTAGGAACGTTGATAAATACCAATCTTGTAGAACATCCTGAAATATTAAAAGTGCGAATCCCTTGGTCTTTTTTATAGCTTCCGTAAACCTTCCGCTCAGATGTGGAGGAATCCCTCGGTATTCTTACCGAAATTCTGTTGATGTAAATTCACTTTTAAGAATGGAGGTCTTCAAAAAGTCTTTTCTTTTTAGTGACCCAATTTTAAAGCCAAGTGACATTTAGTGAAAAACATGAAAATTTTAGTAAATCTTGTGAAATTGTAAATAAGAGGAAGTAGAGAGAGAGATAGAATGAGAGAGTTGATTCCAGTGAGGGTGGTTTTCCCGCACACAATGACAATAAAAAGATGAATATTGTGAAAATATTATACTCTTAATGTGATTTGGGGAAGACCATGCCTGTAGGCACCCCCCCAGTTTAGGCCTGTTACAGAACTGGGAACAAGAGTACTCCTGTTCCAGTCACCCTCTCCAACACAACCACCACCAGCAGCGGGAGGAGGAACTCATGGAGCTACACGGCTAATGGCGGATCAATGCAAGCCCCTCCTCCCCCCCCCCCCCCACACGGTTACTACTGACTGTTCCTGACTAATTTATTATTGTCTGGATGGGTTATGTTGATTACGAGTGAGTTGGTTGCACTGAGAGAGCACCAAGCCCTTACGCGGCGGGGGCGGTAGGTCTAATTAATTATTCATGCCAGCACATCGGGTCCTCCTTCTCTTCGCATGCCGCCCGTCTGTTCTAGGTGAAGTGCCATTTACATTGCATGCGTACCAACTGCGCCAGTGGCTTCCCTAGAGGCTGCCCATATTCAGTAAACACAATAAAAAAAATAATAATTAATTTGAACTCTAACAGTACTTTTTTTGTTACTATAATAATTGTCATAGTTCTTACTTCTACATGTCTCGAAACTACGAAAACATTTTAGCAACATATGTATTTGTTAGTTGTTAACATTTACAGTTTATAATACCGTACATAACGCTGAAATGAATCTTTACATATTGTACTTAATATATTCATGTATACGTAAGCTTCTTCAAACATTCAGTCAGTAAAGTAGTAAAGTAATTGCCTATTTTCTCAGGCGGGCTGTACGTCCAACTAATCCAATTAGGTGTCGTGGACGAAGCCGACTAGCAAACATACTTTACTGTAGAGTAGAAATAGAATAGAATTTATCTGCTTTCTTAAAAATACAAGATTTTTTTAAAAGCAGGAGCTCAGTGCGTGAAACCACGTTTTTATTCATATTGAATATAACAAAACACAAATTAAGTTTAAAAAAAACTAGGTCAAATCAAAACAAATAATAATTTTCTTTTCTTTCTATCATTAATTAGAATAAAGAAAAAGAAAAGATAAATATAATTAAGCAAAATATTAAATAATTAAACAGAATAAATAAACATAACCAAACCAGTTCCTCACAAAATAATAAAATGTTTTCTTCATATTTTACAATCACAATAAAATAAATCAATAAATTAATTAATCCTCTAACAGTGAATAACATCTTTCTTTAAAGATTTGAATATAACTTTTGAGAAACAAACTTGTTTTTACAGAAGTGCCCAATAATCAAATTTGATCGGCAATAAAGCCATTCAATAAAGAGGCAAGCAAAAAAATGAAAACAGTATTTAGCAGTGATTATCGGGACAAAGCTTACAATAAGCGTCTGGATTAAATTACTAAATTCTGTTATTGCGAAGATGTAGCTGTTTTAAACATTTCTATAGTAGTAACATACTTTACTGTACATTTCTTTTATTAACCATTAAATAAAATCCAAGGCCTAAGACCCGGGAATTGAACCCAGCACCACAATGCATACTAGCTTTACAGGTCTCGCCTCTAACCACTCGGCTACCGTGGCGCCTCAAACATTCAGATAGTGTAATGTAAAAAGTAACTGGATAGACGAAAGATTGTCTTCAAAGATGGATAACTATTGTAAGAATTAAAGAAAACTCACTGTTAAAAAAAAAAACCTCAGTAAGTTCCAGCATTGTAAAATTAAAAAAAATCTAAATACCACAATGATTCTTTGTTGCAGTTCTGCATGATGAATTCAGAGCAGTACCTTCCGATAAGAAGGTTGCTGCCGGAGACAGTGCCACGCTTGAATGTGGACCGCCTAAAGGAAATCCTGAGCCGACTCTACTCTGGAAGAAAGATGGCGAGGTGTTGGAACTGAATGAAAGGTAAGTTTTTTTTTTTAGATCACTTTCTTGTGTACATAACATTTAACAAGGTTCAAATATTATTTTATAATTCATTTTGTTTTATTTATTTTAGAAAATATTTTGATTATTTTCTATTTATAGAGTAAAGGTGGTGGACGGAGGTAATCTGCTTTTGACAGAGGTGAAGGCCGCCGATGAAGGCAAGTACCAGTGTGTGGTGCAGAACGTGGTCGGTTTGAAGGAGTCTCCCATAGCCAGTCTGACAGTACACGGTAACAGCAGCTCCATTTCTTACCAGCTACAAAATAATTTTATTTCTTCGACGTAGATTGAAGAGGATTGGTAACCTTGATAGGTAGCCAGCGACCAAAGCCAGCTGGGAGGGGGCGGTATTCCTCGTTGAGGAATTATTCACTTACTCAATTACTAATATTTATTCATACAGGTTTATGGTTACCTTCATTTTGCTGGCACCAGGTAAAAGAAGAATTGAAATCTAAGAAGCAGTACTCCAACGTATCTCCTAGTCTAGTTATTTCACTTGATGCCTTCTCCGCAGAAGCTTCTCATTCTTCACTGAATGCCTCGCGCATTTTTTATGAGCCTAAAGAACTGTCCATCGTTGCAGGATTTACAGATCTATGATATATTAGGATCCATGAGGCGATGTTCTGTACAACGAATCCTTTTTGTTGGAGGGGAGACTGGATTCATCAGTGCAATGCCAATAGCCCCATTCCAATCATTTAGTTTACTTATCATATGGTTTCAATAGTGTATGTCTCTTTTAGTGAAGCCGTACTTCGTGAAGCAACCGCACGACTTTATCGCGGTGGCTGACACCAATGTAGAGCTGGAGTGTACGGTGAACGGTGACCCACCGCCCAAGACGTTATGGCGTCGCGAGGAAACCAAAATGCCGGTCGGCAGATCCAGAGTGACGGACGAGCTTAGTCTGCGGATAGAACGGGTACAGCCAGACGACGAAGGAGTCTACGTGTGCGACGCTACAAACGCTGTGGGCTCCATTTCAGCGAAAGCCATACTAACAGTGCATTGTAAGTACTCTTGAACTCACTCCTTCATTGATCTGTATCCAGCAATCATGAACTGGTAATTTACGTTTGCCCTCTGTGTGTCGGCAGCTGCTCCGATGTTTGTTATCAAACCTGAAGATGAAACTGTACCATTGAATGGCATAGCGAAATTTGAATGTGTGGCTCGCGGTAATCCGCCGCCCTCGGTGTTCTGGACAAAGGAAGGCAGCCAGGTGCTTATGTTTCCGGGGAATAATTATGGTCGTATGGCTGTCAGCAGTAAAGGGCAGTTAAGCGTCCATGGTGTGCTGCGGGAGGATGCTGGTTTCATCGTCTGTTCTGCGCTCAGCGTAGCTGGTTCTGCTGTTGCCAGAGCGTTTTTGCAGGTTAGCGTTTTTTTTTTGTATCTACACTCTCTAGAACGGCCAAACGTTCTTGAAGGGGAGGATCATGTCTTCTTCTTCTTCTTACTTGTTGTAAATGGAAGAACAGTGGTCGTGACAAATTTTCCTTTAAGAATTATCACCTTCTGAGTACTAAAAAGTGGAATTGCTTAGTTTAGATAACAGAGCGGCTCAAGAAAACCAAAAAATCTGGAGCAAACCTAAGTCCTTTACTTATAGCTAAGCTGCTTCAAGTATAAATGCCAAATTTATGTAAAACGTTCTGTTCCCTTCACAAAAATACTCAGATGAAGAGAGTAATATTGTGATACGCTGTAGTCATTAAAGATTAAATTGTTTATTGTATAATTTCATTTAAAGTCTGTTTTATTCTTTGTCTATTTTTACTATATTTTAGTAGAATGCTTTAATAACGTTCTTACTATTGCATTCTCTCAGGTGACATCTGTGAATGACAAACCACCGCCTATTATCGAGATCGGCCCGTCCAATCAAACCTTACCACTGCAGTCGTTCGCAACCCTACACTGCCAGGTATTGGCGAACCCTCCAGCCAAGGTGATCTGGTACAAGGATAATCTGCCCCTTTTGGAGCTACCCCAACAGCATCGTTACACCATCATGCCTACTGGCACGCTCAGAATCGAGGGTTAGTGATTCCACGTCTTGGCACTACAAAATAAGTTCTTAGCTGGAAAATTGTCAAACATGTTGCCAGCATGGTAGAATCGTGCATTAAGAAACAGAAGCTGGACTCGATGAAATTTATGTAGTTAAAGCGTCAAATTATGATTTTTTTTAAAGTACTGTTAGAGTAGATAAGAATTTTAAGGAAGAATATAGCAAATAAAGTTTTAAGCCCTAAAGTTCGATTGTAATTGTGATATTTGCTAGATTTAAAATTCTGTTTTCTCTACGATTGTAGAATCTGCGTTGATGTTTCAAAGATTCTGTTGAATGAAAATATTTACAAGTCAATAGATGTCTCTCTGTCTCTCTCTCTCTCTACAGTTGCATTTAAGACAGGGCAACAAACTGAAAAGAGAAGTTGTTGCAATTGTGTAAATAGGATGGTGAAATTGTTTCAGATTTAGAGCTGGCCGACACTGGCATGTACACTTGCACCGGTGTGTCCGAGTCTAGCGAGAGTTCATGGTCTGGCTACTTGACCGTGGAGAAGAGTCCAGGAGCTGAGATGCACCGATCAGCAGACCCAAGTGTGTTTCCTCGAGCACCGTCCACGCCTAGAGTGTTGAACTCTAGCCAGTCCTCCTTAACCGTAGCCTGGGATCCACCCTCTGGTACTTCAACACTGATTGGCTACACTTTGGAGTATTTCAGTCCAGATCTCCAAACAGGGTGGGTGGTAGCTGCGCATCGTGTTATTAGCCACACTTATACGGTAAGACTTATCCTGCTCCAACTTCTACGTCCAGTGAGAGTTTTTCTTTAATTATTTTATTTTACCTTTTAAATTCCAGTTGAACGACTTAAGACCGGACACTGGCTACATGTTCATAGTGCGTGCAGAAAACAATCAAGGCCTGTCAATACCTAGCGGTATTTCCGAACTGGCCAGAACTCTGCGTGAAGGAGTAGAAGCATTGGCGCCGCACCAGCTGGACGAGGCAAGAGGTCGTCTGGCCAATAGGATTGTCACGTTCAAAGATCTGAAGGCCGCCAGTTCAACCTCAGTCAACGTCAAGTGGGAAGTGAGTTGTCGCCATGTTCTCTTCGCAATCCCATATCCATGTCTTTCGTATCATCGGCCCAGCGATGCACCTCCAATATCTTCTAATAACCTATCCAATCCAAACATAACTACGGAAAACTAAAAGCCATTTGCAACTTTCTGCACACATTCAGTGTATTACGTTCTTTCAACTCAGAATTACGTCAAGTAATTTCATTATGCTTAAGGTTTCGAATTGTTCAATACTGAAATGATACTTTCTTAATAAGAGTTTCACTTAATCTTGTTTCTTACATGTGAACCCACGAATTTTGCTGCTCTGCATTTATTTCTCTGTTTGAGTGGTTTTCTGGTCGATTTTTACCACCTGGCTTTCTTCTTGGGTTTCTGCACAAAAACGGGGTAGTGAATGAATGTGTGGTTAATATATCATTAAGAAAACTTTAGCCAAAAAGAAGGAAAATTTTTGAACGGAATTCGTAACTGAAGTTGTGAAGTATGAAATCGAAAAGTCCAAGAGAATTAGTTAAGAGAAGTGTAAGTTTGAGAGGAGAGTAGCTGCCCATGGTAGGAGAATAGTGGGTGTACTCTCTATCTCAAGTTTCCTGTATAAAACAGGAAAATGTCTTCTGAAACAGATATAATATATGTATAATCTAGAAAAAATCAGATCGAATCGATTAGTAGAAGAAATAATTTAATTCTGTTTGGAGTTACCGAAACTAAAGAAGAAAATTTTGAGATATTTTTGATCCACTCTTCTTACACGATCGATATCGATATACTGCCAGTTAAGCGTATTTGACGTATATACACGTCAAACCAAATCTCTATTACGGTGCGTTCGACGTGTATACTCGTTGTGAAAAATATAAAATTGCCATTAACTATAAAAACTCGAAATTTTAATAAAAATACAATAAGAATATTATTTGGTGGGATGTTTCCTTTATCTTACCCAATAGAACTGCGGTGGGAGCCAGCCAACTGATAAGTGGTTGGTACATGTTTGGTTTCCGCATTAGAGATTGGGGAATTACCTCACACAAATAGACGCTCTCAACCCTTGTGCAATGCCGTTTTTACCTTAGATACGAGGTTCAGACCTGAGTACGAGCACTTTTTTCTTCCTTGTAAAAGCTCTTGCGTCCCTAGTTAACTAGGAGCAATGCATAACGTGAAGCGTTGCAAGATTTTGAAAGAGCCCAGAATGCTCTGTCTAATCTCAAGCCCCCCCAGAGAGATTGCAGAAAAAGTCGCTTGCAGTGACTATTACGACTATTGTAAACTATTGGTTGTTTTGCCCTGCGTTCGACGTCATATACACGTCATTGATACTGATTTTAATTCCCCACACTGTGGTTTTTTTTTTTTTTTTAAAAAAAACTAAATTCCAAGCTTAACTAGTTAAAGACTTTTACTTTCAAAGTTTCAGAAGACTGTATGTCTTCTTACTCTTAAGTTGTAAAAAATTAAATTACTTTTTCTATCTCTCTATCCTTATTTCTGAAAGATTTTATTTCCAACTCCTGTTTCCTCTCTTGTTCCGCAAGTTTTTCACGATTACATTTTCATTACTGTTTAAAACTCTTGCTAGTTTCATCGTTTTCATTTTTTTTTTTTTCAAAATTTTCGTTATTAACGTTATTTCTTTATTTTTAATAACAATAGTAGAATACTACTAATGTTATATATAAAAATAAATAAATAAATGTTATATAAATAAATAAATAAATAAATAATCAACAGATTCTCCCGTACAATGCACAATTATGCAAGCTTTTTCAAACACCAATTTAATAAAAACAGTTCGATAGTTTTTTCCTAAAATTTAATACGCTGTAGAGAACGTATTTAATAAAATTTTCAGCATAAAATTTTGTTATTATTATTGGATTTTAAGCTGGTTGTGGTAGTCATAATTTCTAATAACGTCATGTTTTAAGGTAATTTTTACAAAAAACTCGCATTCCCGTTTGATTTTAGGTAAAAAGCTGATTTGTGCTAAATATTGCGTATGTCATTATTGGCAAAAATACAAACAAACAAAACAACAACAAAAGGAAGTCTAAAGAGATGAATTTGGTTGCAGGTGATTGGCGACGAGTACGTGGAAGGTGTCTACATTCGTTACCGCGAACTAAGCACTCTACCGGTGCCCAAGTTCCAGCTGGCTGCTGTCAACCGTGTGGATGCCACTCAACACACTATCTCTAATCTGAAGAAGTACACTAAATATGAATTCTTCTTGGTACCCTACTTTAAATCCATAGAAGGACATCCTACTACCTCGAAAATTGTACAAACTCTGGAAGACAGTAAGTTTTTAATAAATACCAAGATCATGTAATCTTAGCCTCTTTTTTTTTCGGCCACTACCAAAAAAATGTTTACTCAAGTATTCTGCTCGAAATGTGAACCGTATTTTTTTTTTTAAAGTTTTCTGGTATAAACAATCCGTTATTATATGCTCAACTTTTACCTACCATCTGCTATGGAGCTGAAGAGGTGATAATCAGGGTGTGCCAGGATTAAAGTTGTTTGAGATATAAGCTCACTAGTTAAGGATTATAATATGCGTTGTGGTACTGGGTTCGATTCCCGGTCTCTAGGCCTTGGATTTTATTTAATGGTTAATAAAAGAAATTTGCAGTAAAGTATGTTTGCTCGTCGCCTCCGTCCACGACCACCTAATTTGGTAGTTGGACGTAAAGCCCGCCTGTAAATAAATAGGCCAAATAAGGATTAAAAAGGAACACCACGCGCTTCCCCCAAGAGTTTTAGTATTGGCAGAACAGATTTTGTTATTACAGTTGTGTGTTCTGTTTATCAGTTCCGACCGCTCCTCCGGAGAACGTGCAGATCGAAATAGTGAACACTACCGCTGCCTATGTACGCTGGGCACCACCGCCTGCTCAACACTACAATGGCGTCTTACAAGGTTACAAGGTAATTTCATTCTTAATTATTTTTTCGTCCTCAGAAGCCTCTGGTCTCCTCAACTGTTTCTTCTCTATTGCTCTCTGTTCACATTTTCTACGTTTATTTTTTGTGGATGTTACCTTCCTCTTTCACTTTCTTTACTAGCTGCCCTTGCTTTCGCTGGTTCTCTCATTTGGTTTTAGCACATGCCTATATCTGTTTCGGTATGGGTAATAGTAGTTGCGCATGTTTACTTGGGATTACTGACAAGGGCATTGCCGATTTATGGGGAATCGCCTGTAGAAGCTGGGCCTAGAATGCGTCTACACCTGCAGATTCTGTGGGAAGATAGAGAGATGATTCCAACATGAAGATAGACCTGATGGACTGCGAAAATTGGTGGGTAGGAACTAAGTGTTGGAGAACCAGATTCTATTTGGAGGGAATGTTGTAGCTGGCTAATCTTGTCGTCATCTAAGGGTCACAATACATCCACGAAGGGCGCGGTATATTCCCCACAACCTAAAGGACTGGCTCTAGCCTCTAGAGATTTATTGACTATTTATGTTTGCTTCACAGATCCAGGTGAAAGGTAACAGCAGCAAAGTACTGGCGGAAATGACGCTGAACATTGGCACTACTAACATACTGCTGAACAATCTGACTTCCAAAGGTGCATACTCTGTGCGTGTGTCGGCATTCACGGCGGTAGGCGTGGGACCTTGGTCGGAGCATATCACGTTGTTTCCTGGACACGCACGCGGTCTGAAGGCGCCACGCAGCAGTGAGACGTGGCTGGTGCTGTTAGTGGTGGTGATGGCGCTTCTACTTGGCCTAGCCTGCTCCACGGTGCTCTATCTGCGGAGGACAAACTCCAACAAGCAGCTCGGCCATCTCTCCGGTACTTATTCTCTCCTACTTTACCATTTTGGCGTGCTTTACCATCTTACCTGCCATGTATATAAAATAGAACATACTTGTTCAGTTGAACCAGTAATAAAAACTTATTACTGCAAAGGTCTTTGCACTTGCAGTTTTAATAAAAATTATATTAATAATGCATTGCATTCAGAACGATCTAAATATTTGTCTTGCAACCTTTTAAACTTCATTTTCTCAACTGAAGGCTTCTTCTATGGAGCTTTGCCAGCCTAACACAATCCTTTCTGTATCTAGACACTAAACTTTTTGTTCCCAAAAAAATATAACTAATGCTAACTTGCAGATACAATATTATGTGTACATCACTATATTATTTCAAATTTCAATCTGTATTGGGTTTCCCACAAAGTAATCACGATTTTCCAGTCAGTTAATTTCAAATTGTTAATGTGAATAACATCTGTATTAAACAAAATAAGAATTATTTCCTATAAAATATTTATTGTAAATAAGTAAGCTGAGATTATTTTGATGGTTCTCAAACCCATATTTTGAGTTTCGGGGGACTATTAGAAGGTATTTTCTGAAAAAAACGAATCTGATTTTTAAGCAACAAATTTTTGTGGACAACCCAAGTAATACATTTTCAGAATGTTCTTTACACTCCGGAATAAAAATTTTTGGACCATGAAAGGGCCTTGAAAAAAAGGGACATTTTCGTCATAACCCTGATATCCTAAACCATGAGAAACTTTTCCAACTTATCTTTCTACCAGATCGACACGATTTAGCACGGCCGATCGTAGAAAAGGTTTTTTCTTCAAAGAAAAAACGGATTTTACCTGCCTTTATTATTATTATTTTATTGTGAATACATCACAAATTTCTGTAATAAGGGAAGCAAAAACGTCTGCAGATCACTGTGAATCCCAGTACCCAATGAGTAAACAATTTGGTTAATTTTATATTTTTTAATCAACCGAGGCCTGCGGAGAGGGGCACAAAACCAAAAATACAGATCGCTACTAGAATTATTGATTGCTACTGATATTCAATTGATTTTTTGTATGACAAGATAATGTGTTTGATTCTTAAGAAAGTCAGATGGTAACAAATGGCCAAACGTGTCATGAAAGTTGTAGTAACTAACCTCTTAGTAAGCTGGATTGAATCAGAATTCTTGTAGAAAACAACTTTTCTTGTACATCTACGATCTGCATATTGAACATCCTTTCTAAATGTGCAATTTCTTGAAGCAATAATTGGTGCAGGATGTCGGTCTCATGATTTCTCTCTAGAAGACCCCATTAGCTGTCCAAGAGAGACTCCGTAACCCAAAATAAATACTTTAATTATTTATAATGTTGTATGGATTTCCTTTACATGTTTCTGTAAAAAATAAAACTGATAATCCCAGTGTCTGTGGTGAATACTAACAATCTGTCATTGATGCGTCCACCTGGTAAAGATGGGATTTGGTTGGAGCGGACAGGAACAACGGCCGGTAGTGAATGGTTATCACAGGATGGTTGCATTAAACAACAACAACAACAGCCAACGCAACAAGAACCAACGCAACAAGTACAAGACTGTCTGGATAGTTCACAACATCTACAGGAATGTGCAGATTATGCAGAAGTGGATACCAAGAATATGTCCACTTATTACTCGGGAGGTGGACAAAAGGAACAACCGACACCGTACGCTACTACGACATTGTTGGCCAGACCACAGAATTGTCCGCTCAGACATAGTCCAGAAATTAGTAACGTAAGTCCATTGTTAGTCAATTCTTAAAGCTATCTTTGAAAAGTCTAACCCAGGGTAAAGCAACCTCATCACGTGACCATATTCTTTACTATCTTACGCAATGTGCTCCACTGTTAGTTTATGCTTAAAGCTATCTTTGTAAAGTCTAACCCAGGGTAAAGCAACCTCATCACGTGACCTTATTCTTTACTATCTTATGCAAAGTGCTCCACTGTTAGTTTATGCTTAAAGCTATCTTTGAAAAGTCTAACCCAGGGTAAAGCAACCTCATCACGTAGTTTACTTTCTTATGCAATGTGCAATATGCCCAATATGAATTGGTCACCTAAAATAAAGGCTTCTAAATCGTCTTGAACCTTCCCTGTTTCTAGATTTACAAACAATAGTCGAATAAGCTTAGCACAAAAATGGCTTTGAACATATGTTGGGCATAATACTGGTACTGGGATGATGACTTTTGACTCTAATCAATTAATTACTAATTTCAATTATTTTTCAGATCCATGGCCAGATGCACGAGTCCAAAAGTACTCCTTCTGTGGAGTATAATAACATGAACTCTAGTCAACAGAATGTTTACTCAAGTAAGAATTGGTTATTTTGTCTCTCTTGCCATTAAGTATATTTTGAGCCAAAAACAATTAGAATAATTACCTAAATTTGTATTTTTTTTTTAGACGGAACTCAGTTTAGGATTCGAAGCCAACAGCACATCTACAACGATCGATGTGCAGACGAGACTGGCTGGACTGAATACATGCATCCGGGATCAGATGTTTCCGACATAAGGGTCTCTCCGAGGGTCAACTGCCAGGTAATCTCTCCAGCGAATCTCAATATATATGTGTGAACACACACGTGCCCTTCATCTACTGAAATTTACATGTAAAAATCTTATACACGTTCACTGTGATAAAATGATAACAGTTTCCACAGGACTCACGCTAAAATCAATTGAGTTTTGCCAAAATTAAAAAAAATTACGTCCAAGGTCAAATGAAACCTTTTTTGACGATTGTCTTGAAAAATGCAGAAAACTAGAAAGTTCTGTACCTTCGTCGCATTTATTTGGATAGATAGTTGGAATTCCGGCTTGACATTTCCCACTCATATGTAGGCGTTAGAATCTATAAGTAAAGGAAATTTTATATTATTAACCAGTTAAGCGTGGAATTTAGTTTTTTAAAAAAAAAAAAAAAAAAAAAAAACCACAGTGTGAGGAATTAAAATCAGACAATGACGTGTATATGACGTCGAACGCAGGGCAACAAAACAACCAAAAGTCTACAATAGTCGTAATGGTCACTGTAAGCGACTTTATCTGCAATCTCTGTATACACGTCGAAACGCACCGTAAAAGAGATTTGGTTTGACGTCTCGTACACGTCAAACACGCGGTTAATGAATATAGATTCTCTGTCAGAGAATAAACTCCTGCCTGTACAAGGTAGTGGTTAGGCCCATGTTTCTTTATGCTTGTCCCTCGTGGAGTCTGACATGTCGATCCAACATCGCCTCTCTGCAGATCATACAAAATAAATTCCTCAGGCTTGGGACAACTTCCCCCCGTTACAGACCGTATTATAGACTTACACTCTAACACCAACATGGACTATGTAGAACACTACATCAAGTACCTCGCTACTGGTTTCTTCAGTAGGTGTGAATCAAGTCACAACCACACCTCTGCGGACTAATTAGGGGACTATAGTTTGGACACGGTGCACAGGCACAGGAGAGTTAGGGACTCCCTGAATTGAAATATTTCTTATAAGCTGGGTGGTTTTTCATTGATTTTCCCCTTGGTATAGAACATAATTTATAATAAATTTGTTGTAAGAAACTATGTCTGGAGGTTATAGTACTTAACTGGCACTCCACTCTGTATATATGTATGTATTTTATATGTGAAATAAAACCTTTTTATCTATCTATCTATCTAGATTCTCTGTTATCTTTAAAGACATCTGATGGGCAATACAATAGTGCAACACAATACAAACTGTTGACTGTTGTTAAATTGTTTTTACCAACAATCTTACATTTATTAGTGGTTAGACTTTGGAATCAAATCAAATCTGATTGCTTTCTTTCATGATGTTTTAAGAGTCCTAAAGGAGTACGTAGAAACAACATGTCTAGAGAGAGTCTGTACGAGTTGCCAAGAGCCCCGCCACGCAGTGAGAGCACCTACAGCTACACGCCAAACTGGCACAATCACCTGCCCCATCACGCCACGTCCCAACATTCTATTCAGGTTAATATATATATTTTTAACTCAATTTCGAAAATGTTTACTCAATCATAATACTTCCTCTTACAAATAGAAAGTAATAGAAAGAGAAAAATTATATCAGTTTCAATTTCCGGAATGTTTTTTGTTTTTTTTAGTGCATTCACGTTTTCAAAATAAGCTAATAACTTTATAAACTAACCTCGTCTTCTGGTTTTCTCTAGATGACCAACCATCGAAGGGAATCATCTGGTGAACGTTCAACGAGTACTAGAACATCGAAAGGTAGCTATCAACAGAGTTCAAAATCTTTAAGAAATGATTCACGCCATGAGCTCAGAAATGATTCCAGACACCATAGAGCAGATGAAAATACTTCGTTGTTGTATGAACAACAATTGTCCAGGTAAAGTCCTTTATAGACGTTGAAAACTATTTTACATAATTTTATTACGTATTTTCGATATTAGTTAGTAACGTTAACCTAAAGTTACACTGTGTTGTTTTACTATGTGGCACATATCAAGAAAATTTCGCTTGTACTGTTTTTTTTTCCCCTTATCGAGTACTGTGTTTGTTGAAAATGTGGTGTCTAAGTAGCGCCGTGGAATTGTCGTCTTTTTTTGTCTTACAATCATACTGATGCTGGTTACAACCTTGCCTTGAGATACTGACTTGTCTGGCCTATATTCAGATTCAGGGACTGTAATATCCAGGCCCTGGAAGAGGACAATATATTTGTCGAAACGTTGGCAAAAAGACGAGTTGTTTTATTTAACCAATTCCTCGCAAATCTTCCATCCTAAGTTTAATGTACTTTTCCTTTTTATTTTCAACAAAATATTAAATTAATTATGACCATAACTTTTTCCATGCATTGCAGAATGAACCGAGACAATTATCGACAGAGAGCGGCGGCCGTCGATTCGTATCGTGACAACTGCGCCATGTTGGACATAATCCAGCCAGCCATGCATAGTCCACTCAGTAGGCATCAACTTACCGCAGGTAAGTTGAAATAATTTAATTTATATTAATTTTTTTTTAAAAAAACTCTACTTTGTTCTTCTCCACTGCTGCTTTTTTTTTTTTTTTTTTTTTTACTAACTTCTGTGATCATATTTACAAAAAATTATTTATAGAGTTTTGTAATTATATTATTGTGTTTACAAACAGCCTTAACTGTGGTAAACTCAAACAAAATGAACAGGGGATGTAAGAGGATGATGAATGGTGGAAGCGAGCCGGGGCCACAGGAGCACTACTTCTCGGACAGTTGCTACCATACGGCCGCCAGACCACGTACAAGAAAAGTAAAACGTCGTAGAATTTTTAGAAAAACAACGAATAAGAATGAGGCGGAGATAGCTGCAAATAGGAAACGTAAAAAGTTGGATCAATTGACCGATGAACAATTTGGCAATCTGAGAAAAAGAGAGAAAGAACAATTTTTAAAAAGTATGAACCAGTTTTGGCAAAATTGGATAACATTTTTTGTTTTTTTCTAATGTTTTTCTTTTTTGTTTTTTGAGTTTATTTTTTTATAGTTCACATTTTTTAACGTTGAAACATAAAAAAAGAATTATATGCTGGGCACGGCACTGCTAATTCATTACATACATGACTCATTTATTTATTTTATCGCTTTCTTTTATATCAATTTCTTTGTTAACCCCTTGTTTCAACGACAAGATTGGGGAAAAGAAACTCTTAAATTCTCGCCTTTCCATTTCACGAAGGAGGGCTACAATTTCATGAATAGCCAGCTGCATTGTACCGCACTCTTCAGAACAGTTATTTACAATACTTACAATACTACTAGAAGATTAGAAGATCAGTATTGGAATTGCATGCATAATATCTTAATAATTCCACGCCTTTGCTTCTTCCCGTTCATTGGATCACTGACTGATGACGACACCAATTATTTTACAGTATCATTTTTATGTAGTTGAATTCTAATTGAAAAGTTTAATCAATCTTAAAGGATTTGGTGAATTATTTTTAAAAAGTGGTAACGTTGCGAAATAAATTTTATGAACATAAAAAAGAGTGGCACTAATTTCGATAAAAGTAAAGAAGTAAAAAGGATATCAATGTTTTCTTTTTAGGGACGCTACGATCTATAATTAATTGTAGGCGCCACGGTAGCCGAGTGGTTAGAGGCAAGACTTGTAAAGCTAATATGTATTTTGGTACTGGGTTCGATTCCCCGGTCTTAGGCCTTGGATTTTATTTAATGGTTAATATGAGAAATTTGTAGTAAAGTAAGTTAGACGGTTATAGGCTAGACCCGCAAAGCTAAGATGAATTGTTGGTTTAGTGGGTTCGATTTCCCCGGTCTTAGGCCTTGGATTTTATTTAATGGTTAATATGAGAAATTTATAGTAAAGTATGTCAGGCGGTTATAGGCTAGACCCGCAATGCTAAGATGTATTGTTGGTTTAGTGGGTTCGATTTCCCCGGTCTTAGGCCTTGGATTTTATTTAATGGTTAATATGAGAAATTTATAGTAAAGTATGTCAGGCGGTTATAGGCTAGACCCGCAAAGCTAAGATGAATTGTTGGTTTAGTGGGTTCGATTCCCCGGTGTCTAGGTCTTGGATTTTATTTAATGGTTAATAAGAGAACTTTATAGTAAAGTATGTTTGGCAGTTATAGGCTACACCCGCAAAGCTAAGATGTATTGTTGGTTTAGTGGGTTCGATTCCCCGGTCTTAGGCCTTGGATTTTATTTAATGGTTAATATGAGAAATTTATAGTAAAGTATGTCAGGCGATTATAGGCTAGACCCGCAAAGCTAAGATGAATTGTTGGTTTAGTGGGTTCGATTCCCGGTCAAGACCTTGGATTTTATTTAATGGTTAATAAGAGAACTTTATAGTAAAGTATGTTTGGCAGTTATAGGCTACACCCGCAAAGCTAAGATGTATTGTTGGTTTAGTGGGTTCGATTCCCCGGTCTTAGGCCTTGGATTTTATTTAATGGTTAATATGAGAAATTTATAGTAAAGTATGTCAGGCGATTATAGGCTAGACCCGCAAAGCTAAGATGAATTGTTGGTTTAGTGGGTTCGATTCCCGGTCAAGACCTTGGATTTTATTTAATGTTTAATAAGAGAACTTTATAGTAAAGTATGTTTGTTAGTCGCCTCCGTCCACGACACCTAATTTAGTAGTCGGACGTTAAGCCCCGCCTGAAAAAATAGGCGATTACTTTACTTTTTCACGAAATTAAAAAAAGAAGAAGAAGAAGGGATTTCAGTTTTTTTAGGGACGCTATGATCTATAATATAATTATAGTTAAACGTTTGCTGTAAATTGTACTTTTAAACGTGAATCCTTTACTTCTGAATAATACTTAAAAAGACTAGAGGTTTTTTACGGCCAATGAATAACTCTAAAAAACTAACCAAGTCCGACGTAAATGATTTTGCTATCGTTTTAACCAGCTCATAGTTTCGTTTCCTTTAAATATGGAGTCGTCACCGCGTAAATACCGATAGAGCGAAAGAAGTCTTAACTCTCTATTCTTAAAATGCCTGTCCGTGGAAGTTCGTAATCTATGTAGTTTCCGACACTCAGTACAGCTGGTTTAGGTCTTAAATAATATATCTTGGTTATGCGCCATGGTAGCCGAGCGCGGTTAGAGGCGAACCTATTCTGGATATTAGGAATCGATTTCTGGTCTAAGACTTGGATGTTTTTTTTATTTAATGGAATTCCAAGTAAATGAATTTAGTCTAGGTCTGCCTTCGGAGATAGGGTTATCCTGTACAAGGAGTTCTCAGAGCTCAGCACTGCTTGCTCATCAGTATTTTAATATTTTTCACTTGCTCGCTTATCTGTCTTCTTCTCTTCCATGTCTAAGTTGGTCATTCTGCGGACAATAGACTTTATATACATGGTGATGTCCATCACCGGACAGTGAGCTGTAAGAAGCTCCTAGGAAGAGAAAATCTAAGGATCAGCAGTCGGAGTAAGGATTCGAACCGAGGAACTCCGCGTGGGAATCCAATACGCTATTATTATTATTATTATTATTTCTATTATGTTTATTATTATTATTCAGAATATTCTGAATAATCTAGGAACCACTCGGATTACCGTGGAAGAATCCGCCGCTAGCCGCTTTCTACACAATAACAGAACTTAGAGGTGCTTGTCCTTTCTTAAGAGTAACCATATTATACTATTTTTATGGTTGCTTGAAATCGACACTTTATGCGGAAGGGGCGGGGTTAGTGACGTCCTAGCACTCCCAGAATCCTTCACAAGATAAAAGTCTTCTTGTAACAAAAACAAATAAATTTTAAATACAATTAGTTAGGTATGGCCGAAGAAACTCATTGGTTCTTCCAAACTTATAGGATCTATGGACTAAAAATGCTGAAGAAAAAAAAAGATAGTTTCTTTGCCAGCTACAGATGTTTCTTTTTTGTCCATCTTCTAATTAACTCGCGTTACAAAACATTTAAGATTTCACTGCAAAAAAAGGAAAAATCCCTCTTCATCCGAAACAACTCCTCTGCTGAAAGTTGAAACTTGGTTAACCCAGCATCATCAAACTTTACTGAGAAGTATCTTCCAAATACGGTTGACATATCTGTACAATGATGACTGTTTGTTACGTTATATACATCATGGTAATTTTAAAAATATATATACATATTTATATAAATAATAAATCCAAAAATGGGAATATTGATCAGGATTATTACTTTCAATTTCAGCCTTCAGGAGGAAATAGTCCTCCCCAAAGACATCCTTTTCGAATCCATTATCAGGGCTCATATTTTGTAGCGCTTTTTCTTTTAATCCAGCAAGCCTTCAATAGCAAATTTCATATTTACACATTATTTTTTTCCATTAACTCTATAAAATACATGAATTCCAATTTGGTTGAACTAAATAGCTTGATAGAAATGGTTGGTTTCACCTTTGAATGATGTTACAGGACGGCCACATCAACAGCACGCGCAAAGCGGGCCAGACTGCGGCGGCGAGTATAGCGACTGTTCAGGACGTGACTGCTGCGAAGAGGATTGCAGCAGTTCGTACGCCAGCGACATCTGCTGTTCGTGCAGCGAATCGTCCTGCCTTTATGAAGCTTGCCCACAACAACCCCAGCCGCAATCACAGTCGCAACAACATCACCAGCGACCATGAGAATTGCTAAATCAACGCTATGTATGAGGCGTTGATTATAATGCAGTGAGCAAATATTTTGATTTTTTAAATTAATAATTGAGTAATTTACTATTTATTTGATAACAATATCCCATTCGCTGCTTATTGAGTTACATGTACATTTTTTTTTTCTCAGAAGTACATGCTGATCAATGGAGACGACGCTGATTGGTATCGTCACCAGTATCCCTGAAAGTTACCTGGACAGCAGGAGCAAAAATCAATAAAAATTGATTTTAATAAAAAAATAAAATAAAGGGAGAATAAGAAGTATAATACGGGAGATGTGTTCAGGAGATGGAAAGAAGATAGAAATATCACACAGCGCACATTCCAGGACAAAATGTTTGCTTCCTCACGCAGGACAAACTGTCTTCCCAAATATGGATTTACTGGATTGAGAAAAATCCAGCTAGCCCAAATTCGTGGAACTATTTTTTAATTTTTTTTTAAACGAGTTTTTGTATTTATTTCTTTTTTTTTTTTAGTTAATTATAACTGAGATTTTATAGCATTTTGAAGTTTTTGCATATAATATATATAGTATATATACATATAAATATAGTTAAGGTTGCTTTAAAATTGAAAGTTGTGTATAATACAGTTATTAGGACTTAACCGGAAGTAATCAATAAAGGCAATAAATAATAATTACAATGTAAGTAAAAACGTGTAAATGACTGCCACACAAGTTTGTAAACTTAAATAATATGTATAAAGTGTTAAAACGGTAAAAAAAAAAAAGGAGAAGTTTTAAAAGAAAAAAAAATTAAAATATAATAAGAAGTTTTGATATGACTTAAAAACAGCTAACGTGCCATAAAAAATTGTTTTTATTAAAAGTTATTTCTTTAGAAATATCATTATTATTGTTTATTATAATTATTATTAAGGTGTACAGTTAGTTTAATAGTTAAAATATATGAATAATTACAATTCGCTAAAATATATATATAAATAAATATTAATAATACTTTTGTTGAGGGGAGGGGATAGATCCGGAACCGGATCGTTATTTTTTCTGATTCGTACTTTGAGCGGCGAAAAATTTAAAGACAGACGATAAATAAGAATTCCAGTGTTATTCCAAAATTTGGTGAAAGAGACGTTCTATGTCTAAATATGGTTCTCATTTGACTAGCTATAAAAAAGTCTTTTAAAAATTAATTTACACGATTTTAAAAAAAAAAGATGGCGGTATTGTGTGTTGTTGATTGGTTGCTAGGCAATAGAATGTTTGCAGTGATGGGAAGGTTATTTGGAAGAAGTGGTTTAAACAAATTTTCTAAGTTCAGTATCTTATAATAAAAGTAATTATTGTTTCACTGTCATTAAAAAAAATTTTCTTTGAATTTGAGTCCAATCATCGCTCTTATTTTCAAAGCTAATATTACGTACCTGGTGAAAAAACAGTACATTCTATTGAAGTGTTACTTGAGCAAGTTTCGTAAGTAGCATTATTCTATAAAAAAAAACACCCAAAAATAAGTTTTCCCCAGAAAATGCTACAAATGAAAAATAATTAGCACTTAGGTGGATATAAAAAGTGGTATAGGAAGTGTTTTTAATTTTTTTTTCGTGACCATTATTCAGAAATTTGAATAATCGATGCTTTAAATATGCACATCTGGCCAAAACTTGGTGAACATCGAAATCAACAGTAGAAGGTTATAATTGAAAAACAAGTTCTACGACTTTTTCTGCTGGTAAGATATTCTGTTAAAACTATATTTCTGTTTTAAAATTTTGAATCGAGCTCAATAATTAGAGAAATCAGTGAAAATGAGAAGTTCCAAAAAATAATATAATTATTATCCTGCGGTCTGTGTTTTAAAACGCCATATTAAATCTAGTCATTCAAAAAGGTAAACCAGTGAAATTTCACCGTAACATAATAACTCGTATTATTTTTTTCTGTTTTCAAGTCCCTCCCCAAGAAATATTTTGCGGGCTTTACTTACTAAAATCGTATCTGCTACGCTACTGTTGTTACTACTAAGGTGATTTTTCTACGCTCAAAGTGCGAGCGGTAAAAAATTACCGCCGATTGCGGTCGCCTTATAAGTATATAATATATAAAAAAAAAAAGAACATTGTAAGAAGTAGACGCATTTATTTTTTATCTAGACGTAGATTGTAAAGGATAAAACTTATGGAGAAAGTCTGAAACTTAACAAATTATAAATATATATATTATATATACATTACAAGAAATGTAGATTTGTAGCAACGATGGGCCTAACTGAGTCAATATTTAAATTAAATTTAAATAAAAATGGTATATTTATTTGAGTACACCTATACTAAAAATTGATAAATTTATATTTTTCTTCATCTTAGTATGTAATAATAACTAATAACTTTACAGCTTGATCCTTAAACGTGCCAAGTACGAATGTCCAAATCAGGTAATAACTTCCGTCTGTGTAGAGCATTGATGACGAACGCAAAGACATTTTAGGTTGAAACGCATCGTTTTCGTAAGATCTCAATGTTTATATTATGAACAAACTGAACTTAAAATTACAAAGTTTTTAGCTGTGATAATTGACAGTTTGTTTGGTTACACAATAGCCTTTTTAATAGTAAATTGAAAATGCAGTGGAATAAGCCTTGGATCAGATGGGGAATTTTCCTTCGATCTTTCTTTAAATTATAAAATAATTCAAAGTTAAAATTATTTTTCTTTATAATTTTTTCAACAAAGGTAAAGTATACTATTAGCATTACTTTGTTTAATAACATTTATTCCTGTAAAATCTTCAACCTAGTTCTACAATAAACTGGGAATCTAACCTAAATGAACAGATAAAGTGACGTAAAAAATACAAGTAACAAGCCTGCACTCTTTTGGGTGGTTTATAAAGCAACGTTTCCAAAGGATTCATCCATGTTTGTTCTGCGCATGTCTGACTTCAGTAATCTTTAAGCACGATCTTTTCAGTTTTGGAAGACATTAATAGTTGGATATTAAAAATATAAGGAAAGCAAGGACCAATCTAAGCATTTAGGGAAAATAAATTTCCCTTTATTTGTTAAGGTATAGCGCAGCCCTGAGGATCACGCAATCAACAAAGTTCCCCACTCTGCCCATAAAAAATGTTTATATTGGCTATTTGAGAATAAATATATGTTTTAAATAACTTACTTTTTTTTCTTCTTAACATGCTCAAGTTAAAACATATGGAAGCTGAGCACAACAAACAAGGTGAGAATTGGTTTTCTCTTATCAGAACACTGTCGAAAGAAATATCTTTTAAGAAACCCTTAGACTAATCGCTATTGTTTAGGAAATCTCCTTTTAGCATTTATATCTAAAATGTTCATAGTCCACTCAACTGTGGAAAAAGTTATGCCAAAATACATAGAATTCTGTACCATACGAGTCCCAAGATATTAAGACTCAAAATGTGAGGTTATATTAAAGATGAGTAATTTTATCATCCTATATTTTTCCTGCACTATTTAATCTAAAATTTTCATATTTCTCTCAAATTTAAAGGATGTTGCAGCCTATTAATGTACCAAAATACTCAGAATTCGGTTAAATAGGAATCGAGATATTAGGACTCGAAAGCTTAGGGAATTTGAATGAATAGTAAATACTACTGTTATTCTTCTGTTGTAATTGTAATTGTTGCGACTGCTACTGGAACGGTATCAACTTCTGGCCAGATATTTTGAAAGAATGCTTAGCACTGCTGCTATACCCCCACAGACTACACAAAAATGAATTTTCTTAGGAAAACGTATATACATATATGAAGGTAATTTGTAATTTCGTACTAGAAAAATGGCAACCTCTTTCTTTGTGGAGACTTCATTTTAGACATTTGATCAGAAGACGAACAATGAAGTCACGATCCGGAGATTCATAGTTCAGAAAAAAATATTATGAAAGTATTGAATGATAAAAATTGAGCATTTTATTCCTGAAAAAAGATTCTAAATTTCATTTTAATATGGTTATTTATCATTTATTTTTCTTTTGTAGTTATAAAATGAATGTGATCATTAACAAAGTAACTGTGAGAAAATTAACTTTTTTTTTTAAAGAGAGTTTTCGAAGTACGTGCACACAATGGTGTCACTTTGTACGTGGCGCCTATTGGTATCGCTTTGAACTTATTACTTTAAATTGGGCCTGACGAAAGATTATAAGAAAGGTTATACTTAATTAACCTATACGCCTGCCTATACATATGTATGTGTTGCATTTTAACACTCGCACGAATTACTCTTTTAATTATTTAATTTTTTTTTTTGTAACTTACAATTTGTAATAAAAATTAATGAACTTCAATATATGTAAGTTCACAGCAAATTTACTAATTTTCGGAAAATGGCTAAAATCGAAATCTATTAAGTAAAATGGCATTTAGTATTTTGGTTATATAGTTATTCCTTATTAATATTAATTACATTCCATTCATGTATTTTATTCATAAATTGCATCAAAGTGGCACTTTAAGTAATGCCGTAATAACTATTACTAGTATTAAGCAAATCGTAAATTTGAGAAAATCTAAAAAAAAAATCGAAATCGAATCAGTTTATCGAAAAGTAATTGTTGGTTGTCCTGGTGATAGTTAAACAATATAACAATTTTTAAGTTTCGTGTTAAATTTTTTTCCTGTTTTTGTTTTGAGTAATGCTGACCACATTCTTCGCTCATTAACTTTTTCTGTTCAAAATATTTTTCCTGGAAAATAAGATTAAGGATACTTCTTGGAGAGGGGAAACGGGTAGGAGTTTTGTTGTGCTACAAAAAGAAAGGCTGAAGATATATTGCTAAAATTCCGAGCTTAGTTCAAAAGTATTAATTAGAATAATTTTTCAGGAGTAATTTGTTTTGGTCTTTTTTGAGATGTGCTAAAATTTCCTATGAGAGAATACTAGTAGAATAAAGTCGTTTAAATGTAATTATTTGTTGTGGTTTTATGACGAAACTTGAGAAAATAGAAGATAAGAAAGCGTAGGACTAGATTTGTTAAAGGTTAATGTGCTAGTTGTCCTTAGCCAACAAAAAGGAGAGTGTGGAACAGTGCCGTGGGTGGTAGATGGCAACGCCCTGAAGGTTTGGGCAGGTCGGCGGTAGATGGGTCGATACGGCGTGTCGGCTGCGACTACCAGCTCAGATCCTCTCGGCTCGCCGATCAAGACACTTCCTCGTACAGGTAACTTCACTTCCTTTCTGTTGCTTTTTTTTTTTTTTTTTAGCATATTTTTACTTCTAGCTGGGAATAGCGATCTACATTACTTCTTATCAACAGCCAATATTGGATAAGGAGCCACCTGAACTATGCTCTAAAAGAAAACAATCACATATATTTTGAAGGTCCCTGATTAAAAAAATTTTTTTTAAAAAAAATTAAATATATGTACGTACGTGTGTGACAGAAACATCAACATAAACTTGACTTCCACTCAATAGCATGAGTTTTACTTTCTTCAGTTCTTAATTTCACTTAAAATGAAAATCTGCGAGTCAGCACACACTCCCACCAATTCTCTGTCTTAAGATTCTTAAGTTCCGAAACTGTTCGTATTCTCCGAATACCAAAATTTTAAAGTATTCACGTATACATATTAAAGACATGTTAAATTGAAATCACAGCTTTGAGGAAAAACTAACCATAATCTTCTCCAAAGCTGCTATATTATTATATTATAAATGTTATAAATATATATTTTCCTAGAAAAATGAAATTTTATTGAAAAATTGAAGTTTAAACCCATTTATTTGTATTTAACATATCAATGGAGTTCCCAGGAAATTAAAAATAATAGTGAAAAATCTAATCAGTAAAATAATAACTTCCGTCATTGCGTATTTCTCTGCTAAGTTAGTACTTCAAGCCTTACGGGTGTACTGAAAATGTAAAAGCTGAGCTTTCGGCGAACTTCTTTTACAGCTACAGTTTTCAGTTTTTTTTTTCTTTAATAATAACATTTTTTTGGAACTTCGATAACTGAACATCGAAACTGGGTGGGTCATGACCACAATGTTTTCTGGTTACTTTGCAGAAAAAAGAAAAACGTAAGTTGATTTGTGATTAAAAAAAAAAAATCACAACAATAAAATGATTTTGTTGAAGGAAACAAGACATTAAAAGCTTCTCCCAGAATTCCATTAGTAGTATATCTCTTTGGCTACAGTCTTGAAATGTGTACATTAAAACTCGAAAAAAGCTTCTTTTTTTTTATTTTTTTTTTTTTTTACATTTTTATTTCCGGTAGAGTAAATATTTTTTCAACTTGAATTTGTCTAGGTGGAGGCCAGATCTACTTCATCATAAGCATTCTCCATTTTTAATACCATTCGGTCGAATTCCAAAAACTCTAAAAACACTAATCAACACTGCCACAAATAGATGGAAACGGATCGCCTTTGCCCCCTAGGCCTGCCGTAATGAGGAAGGACACTTTTTTTTTTTTTTGGAACACCCTCAACAGTGCTGTACTTTTCTTTTGATTAGGCTTTGAGTGCGCTCACTCAAGAGCTATAACGGTCCATGAAGGACCCGAGCCTCAGCCACTCTACAGTTCTCCACCTATCTCTGGTCTCTGGCCGACGTTCACCATCTCTGCTGACCAAGGGCTTCCAAATTGTCCTGTACGTCGCTAAACCATCCTAGTCGAGGCCTACACCCCTCGGCCTTTTTCCACCAGGGTGTCCATATAGAGCTTTCCTGGGACTTCTCGTCTCCTCCATTTCGTGCAAATGTCCCAGCCAGACTTTACAGTGGCTACTATAACAGGCTCACCGAACAGTTCCAACGACTTCTCGATTCGTCCTGATTTTATAACCATCTTGCAGGTCCTTACAGATCCGAAAATCCTTCTTAATACTTTTTGTTCCCACCTGCACAACCTTTGTTCGTCCGCTTTGGTTAATACCCATGCTTCCCGAACCGTAGGTAACGATTGGACGCAGGATAGTCTGGTATATTCTTATCTTTATAAGCTCGGGACAAGCATTTCCTTCTAAAAAAAAACTGGCTACAGCGCCCAGAGACATCTATTACCGGCTGCCATTCTCTCACACAGATCTTCCCTAACACTGTTATTAGAGGTGCACTTTAGGCACCCAATAAAGCTGATCTCATTTAAAAATCAATTCTTTATTTCGCTTCAGAGTAAAGAAGAAGATAAAGAAGGCAATTCCTTACATTAAAAACAAATTTAGACTTACATTAGGCAATACTTTGTTCTAGCATCATAATTCTGTTCTTTTTGTGACATTTCAGCTTTGTTCCTTCCAATTCGGTTCAAGAAAAGGCCAATTCCAACATCATCTTTACAAGGCTGTTTCTCTGTATGGATTTGGTCCTCCAATATCATCGATTTCGTAACTACTAAATCTAAAGAATTTAACAGATTTCTTAATTTGCTCAAAGATGAATTATAAAAATTATTATTTTGATTTTTAATTTCAAAAATAATAGTTTTCCTTCTTGACTGGTCTAACAAAATACCTTTTTTTAAATCTTATCTTTTAATTCCTTCCACAAGTTTATATTCATTCCATTTCTCATGTGTTTAATTTCTCCATCTAAGACAAAATCGTAATTAACATCGATTCTTAACTTACGTAATAATTTTCACAGAAATGGTTCTAACGATATTTGATATCGATCTGATATAGAGATCGATTGAGCAAGAGTGAAGTGGGCAGGAGGGTTATATAGACGTAAAAAATGAAAACGAGTGTGTTATGTTAAGTCTATATTTACCTTTTTTTGAGAAAAACACAATAATTTCTTGTATTTACCTGTTTATTATTCACCTGTTTCGAGAAATACACACACAAAAAAAAGCGATTTGCTTAAAATTTGGCGTACTATTGTAAACATTAATATCTTCCAACTTTTATTTGAAATACTTCTACTGGGAAACTCAATTAAGGGTACATCTGGGAAAGAAAAGTGTTTATATTTCCTTTTAACGTTCATTCCTAAATTAAGGTTACCAGAATTTTTACCTGAAATCCGGGGACACCTGGCCAGCTCCATGTACACAGATGATCGTCTCGTTACTGTTGTCCACTGATAAGAGTTCAGTTTCTCAAAGTAAATTCAATACTACTATTATTATACACTTAATAAATATAATTATTAATACTTGATAAAACTGATTATTAATACATGATTCTGAGATCTTGTTCTGACATAAAGTCACAAGTATTTTTGTGATGAATGTATTTTTTGTAATATGTCATCTCTTGTACTAAGTTTTGAAAGCAAATTCTTGACAAGTCATTGGGAAGTTAGTAATAAATAGTTAACGAGGACATTGCGGAGACACTTTTCAATCGGAGACAGAAGTACGAATTCGGGGACTGTCCCCGGGAAACAGGGACGTCTGGTAACCTTATTCTAAATAATTTTTCACATTAGTAAGAGTATAAACAGAAAACTAAAAATTAGAAAAAAAAATTAAAGAAAACTTTTCGACCAGTATACAATACTGGTATCGATTTTTTTCAATTTTTAAGTTTACAACTAAAATGTCGATTCTGAGATATTTGTTGAGCCCGAAAAATGAGGATGTAATTAATTATTCTGCATTTGGTGTGTATGGTTAGCTTACTCAAAAAACGGAAACTCGCGGATGTACCTTGAAACCCAGCTATTGGACAAAATCAGCAAACAGAAAGGGACACTTTAAGGAATCGATTCTTTTTTACATATTTCGTAGATCAATCGAACTATACAGTTCGATAAAACCTCATACAACTATCGTACTGGACAGTATGTATTGCTCCTCTATGTAACTATTATTTGAAACATTTTTCTAGAAAAAAAAATCTTAAAACAAATCTAGGATTAAGTTTCTTGTAAGAGATGGACACTACAGTGTTACGTGTTTTGCTTTTTTTATCACACTGTTGGCATTGGCTCCACTAAATTTACTAGTTTATTTCCGGTTAGTATTCTTGTATAAGAATATCGTGAAGTTTGCCAAAATAATCGCCATACTTGCTGTGAAGCAGTCCAGGTGAATGCAACTCATTCTGCAAAAGTTTTAATAGAGGTGAGGAGGAGAATTCGATCGCAGCAAGCTGTGAGTGTATGCAGGCCATCAGGGAATGGGTGCATGCAAGTCGGTGTCCATGGTAACCAGACAGTCTGGCCTGCAGTCTGCTCTCTTGTCGATGCTACTACTCTAGACACCCTCCCTGTTTATAGGCCAGCCAGCCAGAAACGCTAGCTATAATTACAAAAGATTTTAAATTTTTCAAAGACAGAGTTGTCTATTATTATCTCTTTCTCTTACTCCAACACGAGAATTACTGTCGTGCACTTACGAAACATGGTGTCACGATGACCTCACTTTCAATGTTGAAAATCTAAGAATCCTTGATTTGGAACAGCATCATTAAAAAAATGGTCCATATTGTCTGAAATAAGAATACGAACAATCTGAGAATGAATATGCACATAAATTTTAAACAGAATAAATGGGCGTTAGTTATACATCACTTAATACTCCAGTAAAATAGTCACTCATTCACTCCTACATTCAAAATGATAGAAGTTCAGCTGTACAATTAGTGTACACAGAATAAACACTTATTTTACTTACGAATGTTGCATCATACAATTGGAAAATAATATTCACCTTTTTTTAATGACTAAATGATTCATCTAAATTGCTAATTTCGAGTATTTTTTGTAGTTATTTTTATCAAGATTTCATCTTCAGGACTGTGAAACATATTTGTTAGAAAAGATCACATTGAGTTTAACGTAATCTAAAACTGTTTACACAATAGTTTATGCTTTATTATTAATTTTGCATACTGATTAGATTATGATTGCATACATGAAAATAAAACCCATAACCTCAAGTAAACAAATTAATCTACATGTACATATCTGTCAACAATTTACCGTAAACTACATCGAGTACATTTCTGAAATCTAAATACAATTAATTATTCATTACTTCACCAACAGAACTAGAGGCACTGAACAATTTTTTTTTATAAAAACTTAATTTCAAAAATTGATTGCGTTAATCGATTAAGTTTCTTTTTCTGATAAAAACTTAACTTCAAATATTGAAGCGATTATCGATTCTGCAGTCGATGTGAAGTATAAATGCAGAACTAGTTCTATCGCCTTAATCTTAACGTAATGTTACTTTTTGTTTCAGGAGAGTTGCAGTATTCAGTAGAATTATTTTGTCGTGATCAGTTTCGCTAACAACCATGCCATTTTCTGCAGAAATATTTGCTGAACTGATTGCAGCTCAGGTGCAGGTAATAATAAGTTCATTAATAATCGTTGGAAATTTCTGTTCTAAGTATATGTAGGTAAGAGTTTATAGATTTTCTATTTTTTTTTTTTTTTGCCGTGAATTTCGTTGGGTCAGTGCAAGGGGCTGGTAAGGATCAGAGTTCGGCTATTCGGAGCAGCAAAAATCAGTAGTGTAGAATTCTTGGGTCCAATTAATCAGACAGGATCGGAAGAATGATCTAAGTAGTGTCAAATGGAACCTCTGAGTGGCAGTGGCGTAGTCCTATTCATCCTCCGGGAAATTCAATCTAAATCTAAGAGATTGCTGCATTCTTCTAAATTCCATCACCCTAATTATTAATTAATGTAGAATTGTTAATTTCTTTCAGGCACAGTTGAAAGCAATCTACTTGCCTAACCGAAATGTGGATGGTAAAGGAGAATTCAGAAGCCAGAAACTAGGGATGGAATCCAGATCTAGCCTGGATGGACTCAATCAAAAAGGAAAGGTGGAACCACCTCTACCTCAGGTGACCAATTTGTTTTTTTCAATTTAATATAATATCTAAGAACGTGCGTCTCAAGTTACTTCTTCAATCCAGGTTAAATCCAACTGGTTCATTAATGTCTGATTCTGATCTTCACAAAACTCAGTCGTCCATGCTTCACTTTTAATGGAGAAATACCTGTCATTATGATAAGCTCTGAATCTTTCTAATGGCTTTGTTATCTGCAGCAATTGGTCCACTGTCTCTCATCCCGCACTTGTTGAAGAGATTTGTGAAGTTAACGAAATGTAGAGTCAGATTTTCCCCAGTTAATTAAAGCTAGAGAAGAGAATTATCTGGTAAGGGAAATGCTGGAGAAGTTGTTATATTCTCATTCCCTGGAATATTCTAAGTTCTTTCAGGTGCTTTTCTCCAGACTGTATAACAGCTCATATCTGTTCCTCATCGGGATCCCCGATTCGGTTGTCTTAAAATTCGAGCACGACGTTTGCCTGCAACAATTTACACAATTAAAGTTTCTAGAAGCTTGACAAAAAATTGCCAGAAAGTAATAAATTTATATAATAGAGTGGCAATCGATTTTCTTTATGCTCGAAATGTAATTTTTATATTTAATCCCAGTTAATGTTATAAAGAAAAACGTAGACCTAGTGCTAAGTTTGTCCTGTTCTTTCATTCAGTGACTTTTCTCGTTTCATATTTTGGGCAGTAAACTCTTCAGACCATATTTGCGTTTTCATTTTTCTTTTAAAACAAAAGAAATATTAATATTGGGTAAATGTAAAAAACGTAAACACTGATACAAGTTTAGCAACAAAACAATAAAAGAACGTCAAGCAAGTTATTGTTTATTACACGATGTGCAGGTCAGGCATTGCTAAGTCCCTTCTGCTTCTTACATGCTTCAAGAATGGTAACATAACCTTTTTTTTTTATAGCCATCTATGCTCCTTTAATGTACGTATTTAGCTAAGTAACTAAAAAATGCTTGATTATGTTGCAGTAAACATGCCGACTGAACAAGTCCACAATTTGAACAGCAAGTTAATTTGGTACCTCATTTAATTTATTTATAAAATTTTCAATTATTTATCACAATCAACCATTATTATAAAACCCAGATTTGAAATTATTTGTAAGAAAAAAAAAAGTAATGTCAGAATCTAGATTCAGTTATTGAAAATATTTTTAGAAGAACTCAATCAACTACAAAACAACCATAAAAATAAAGAAGTATTTTTCTATCCATTCTTCTAATACTGTCAAGTATTACATTATCTTTATTAGATGTTACATAAGAATGACAGATTCACTTAGAAGTAAACTATATTGTAAGAACTTATTAATGAAATCGTTTCTATCTATATTTAGTAATTTATAGAATGGAGAATTAGAAATTTAGTATTTATTTTGATTGTAAACGTAAGTGTGGTTAAGTAATGTGACGTCATCACAGTATTAAAAACAAGATGCAATGATGAATTTTGGTCTTCTTGTCAGCTCTTAAGTGACATCATTATTATCACTAGTTTGTGAAAGTTAGCTACTTAAACTCACTACCTCAATGTTGATATCATGAGTTTTTTTTTTTTTTGTATGCCTGTGTGCGTGATTGTAACTGAGAACGATGGAATTATTGGACACATTAGTGAATCGATTACGATTCAGTTTATAAATGTGGTGTGGAGCATTGCGACCCAGAACTGAAGATATTCTCAGAATTAGTCTCGGCTACTTCTGATTATAGAATCCTCAGGTATTGGAGCACCCCAATCGAGCTAAGTTCTTTAAGCAAACCCCATAAGATCTAAGTCAAGATTAAGAAGGTCAATGCCAAGTTTTAAGCAGAATATTTTCTCCGCCCAACTTGGCAGTCTCTTAAATCTTCTGTTAAGAATGGTACAACTTTCCATCTGCTTTGTTATGATGTTGTACCTCCCATGTATACAGACTGCCTGCAAGATTTATCACATGCTAAGCTCAGCTTTTTACTTTTTTTTTTTTTGGCTTCTTAGGGATAAATTCCATCATTCACCAGCCTTTGCTCAGCCCCGGTGCACGGGAAAATAGATCTCTCAATTGTAACTACCTGGAAGTTTTTTTTTAGGTAGTCTTAGCTTCCCCAGTACGAAGATCTTTTGATTTCCATTTAGCTGAACACTTTTTGAAGAGGCAGGTCGCTGAACCAACTCGCTGATCCAATAAAATGAAGTATGTTTAAACATATAGAGCTTAAAGTAACAGTAGGACAGTAGGAGCTTGAAGGCACCACTTTAAGATATGGAGGAACTAGGTAGCATTTAAGAAAGCGGCAGATAAGAGTGTTGACACGATGGTGATGCTGGGGAGTTATTTAAACTTTTGAATCCTTAAGATTGCAACCATGAATTAAGATAGGACTTTGAACTAGTGTAGCGTACTTGATTTATAAACATATTCTTGATTCTTTTATTAACTCTTGCACTAATCTGCCATTGCTCTGTTTTGCAGGTAGAACCATTCTTCTGTTGTAGAGGCGGATAAAATATATCGATTTGTTTGTACTTTACAATTCTTAAATGCCACTTGAAGGTTTCATTGATCCAATTCTTGGATCAGCAGATCCATTCTTCTGTCGTAGAGGCGGATAAAATATATCGATTTGTTTGTACTTTACAATTCTTAATACCAGTCGAGGGTTTCATTGATCCAATTCTTGGATCAGCAGGTTCATTCTTCTGTCGTAGAGGCGGATAAAATATATCGATTTGTTTGTACTTTACAATTCTTAATACCAGTCGAGGGTTTCATTGATCCAATTCTAGAAGTAAAAAAGTTCTTGGATCAGTGGAATTTCTCTAAAGGATTTAGAATCGACAGAAAGGAAATTCCATTGGTTGGCAGAGGGGGCTTTGCAATCCTCTTGAACAGTTTCCATTCCTTGCTCATTTGCCCATTACCGTTTGAGAAGGTTATAATTAGTGTTATAAGGCCATCATCACTAAAAACCATTTCTTCATATTGGTAAAGTGTAGCCATTTCAATGCACGCTACCTCGAAAGTGTAAACAGTAAGAATTCCAGGGTATATGCTGAAAGCTTTGTGCTTTTTTTTTTTTTTTTTTTTAATAAAAAAACGTTTTTTCTGCGTTACTAAATTAAGTTATATTTTAAAAATGAATGAGAGAAAAAGAATACTCGAGTTGGTGAGATTTTAAGGTGTTACTTAAACCAGCTGATTCACAGAGCTCTAGTGAGAATTTTATGAACTTTTAGACCCTTAGAAGAGATATTGTCATGACGTCACGGCAGAGTGCAGGCCTAAAGTTACCTCCTTACATGTACTAGGTTAAGAGCTACTAGCAGGCGGTCCTTACAATAACCTATCTAAAGAATTTTTTTATTATTTTAAATTCTAAATTCCAAAAACAATTCTAAATTGTGATGAATTTCTTGGAATAAAAACTATTTTCAGTTCACTAAGAGCTATGACCAGACCACCCTGGCCATCGCGGCTTTAGAGGTGGGGATATTAGCGCACAAATACCACTTCTTTCTTAGTTTTGTCCAAACTTTTCATAGTTCACGTCCATCTTGTTTTTCATGCTGAAATATTTATTGACTTGGCTCATTCTAATCTCAGATTTCTATCATTCATTTCTTCTGCTACGAGCAGCCTCCTCTTCCATACCGCCGTAGCAAATCCTCCCATTCTTGGTAGCTAACTATTTAGGACCAGGACAAGAGTTACTTACAAGTAAGTCCTACGGCTGATCAAGACAAACTCAGCACAAAAAAAAAAAACTCTTTCATCTAAAGTGACTGAAAAATAGTCTACCAGGATCCTTAACAGCAAGTTGTTGGTGGGAGGTACAGTCTCCCAAACTTGGTAATTTGGGAGAAAAGTTATGAAATATATTGGATGGACTTAGAGCGGAGATGGATGCACATGTTAGTGATCATACGTAACTAGTCTCTTCCTGCGATTTCCCTAGCCTTGTTCCTTTTTGATCTAAGGAAACCACTTGGTAGATTTTATGAGCATTGTGGTCGCAGCATGAATGGAGAGCCTAGTTAATTATCAGAAGCCAGAGGGAATAATACCCTAATAATATTATATTGTTATACCCTACTAGTCTATGGGCCTAAATCGTAAACACAATCATACTCAATATGGATCGTCATCATTCTCAATATCCTTACTCACTCTTCGGTATTATTAGATTTCATCCAGTCATGGCTGAACAAGCTTCTCTTAAAGATTTCACGTCCATCTTGTTTTTCATGCTGAAATATTTATTGACTTGGCTCATTCTAATCTCAGATTTCTATCATTCATTTCTTCTGCTACGAGCAGCCTCCTCTTCCATACCGCCGTAGCAAATCCTCCCATTCTTGGTAGCTACACTGTCCGGTAGGACAGTTGTATAAGGGTTGTTAAAGGTATTTTGTTTTACCTGCTTTTTCTGCACAAAGATTTTTTTTTCTCTAGGAATACTTCTTCGTGGCATCTTAACGTCAGCCTTAATCTCAGCAGACTCCTCTCAGGTCTTTGTTGAATATAAGAGTTTTTTTTTACTTCTTTGAAGAGTTTCTTGGCAATAAATAGGTCCCTATTCCAAAGTGGGATAATGAAGCTGAAGACTTTGGACTTGAACGGTTCTTTCTCTCTAACTCTCTCAAACACCCACGCACTTATTTCACCCCCTGCCTACTTAGGTCATCAGGCACAGTTACGCGAAGTATTTTTTATATACTACTCCTCTCTTGGAAGTTTTATTCACCACCGGATCTCGTGAAACATCACGTTTATTTATATTTTTTTAAGTCATTTTAAGTTCAATTTTTCCAGGTTCCTCTTTCAGCCCTGATACCCAAGATACTAGGATCTCTGATTCTGTAGAAAGAAAGAAAAAAAGATTTCAGTAAAATTTAGAAAGACCAGAAAATAATGTAGCTGTTGGTAATCCTAATTTTATGTTTTATTTAATGCATAATAAGTGAATTTCTAATAAAAGGCTTGGCTACACGGAGATTGGTAACAATTCGTAGTCCAGTGCTGATTAAGCCTGCAGCATTTACAAATCTGCGCCAATTAACCTAATTTTTTTTTTCTATTAATATATTTGAGATAACTTATTGGAAGATGGAAAATTCTCAACTTTTTCAAAATTTGCATTATAAGGCAATAGAGCGTAAACGTAGAATGTCACAGACAGTGGTAAGAAGATTAGAAGATGAGCTGGCATGACAACGCACAAGATGGCAAAAAGAAAGAGATAGATCAGGCAAAGAAAGAGGTAACACAAGCCACGAACTGTGACAATGTGATTGAATTGAAAATGGATTTTAGCATAAAAATGTCTACAAGAATACTATTATGACATTTACTTTGATAATAGCAGAAACTAATGGCGTGACTGACTGTGGGGCACATCAGAAATAGCAGCAGAATGGCAAATATGAAAGTATGACAGCATGGGCTTGGACAGTGATTAGCGTGATATTGAGACAGCATCCAATACATAGAGGAATGTCACATCAAGACAAAGTGGCTGTGAAAAGATGGGAATATAATCATGAAAAACCGTGATAATGTGTAGTCGTCAATGTGAGATTAGTGTGGAAAAACGTGGTAGTAGAATGAATGAGACAGTAGGAAAACTTGAGAGTTGTGAGAACGAGGTAGTTTCGGAGGAATGAGGCAGTGCTTCTTGAGATAGTAATGTAAGAATAAAATGTGACAGTATTAATTACTAGGAAAAATTTGACTTTTGAGCAAATAAAACAATTTGAGCCAATGAGGTAATGTATGGTGAGTTGGAAATGAGAAAGTTGAACATAGAAAACAGTTTGAAAGTGTAAGATTTGGACTAAAAGAACATGGCAGAATGAAATGGGACATTGTAAAAAAAAAGAGAATATGTCAAGGTGACGCTTTGAGAAAAAAGACGGTATAGCCATGTACAAATTAGAAAGTGAAAGAGCATATGTGGCACAGTGAGAATGAGACAAGTGTACCAATGTGGCATTGTGAGAAAGAGAAAAAGTATACGAATGAGGCATTGTAAGAATGAGAACAGATCGCCTAGTGGCAAAGTGAGAATAAGACTAGTGTACCAATGTGGCATTGTGAGAAGAAGAAAAAGTATACCAATGTGGCATTGTGAGAATGAGGACAAATCGCCTTGTGGCAAAGTGAGAATAAGACTAGTGTACCAATGTGGCATTGTGAGAAGGAGAAAAAGTATACCAATGTGGCATTGTGAGAATGAGGACAGATCGCCTTGTGGCAAAGTGAGAATAAGACTAGTGTACCAATGTGGCATTGTGAGATTGAGACAAGTGTACCAATGAGGCATTGTAAGAATGAGGACAGATCGCCTTGTGGCAAAGTGAGAATAAGACTAGTGTACCAATGTGGCATTGTGAGAATAAGACAAGTGTACCAATGAGGCATTGTGAGAATGAGGACAAATCGCCTTGTGGCATAGTGAGAATAAGACTAGTGTACCAATGTGGCATTGTGAGAATGGGACAAGTGTACCAATGAGGCATTGTAAGAATGAGGACAGATCGCCTTGTGACAAAGTGAGAATAAGACTAGTGTACCAATGTGGCATTGTGAGAATAAGGACAGATCGCCTTGTGGCAAAATGAGAATAAGACTAGCGTACCAATGTGGAATTGTGTGGACAGTACTCATAGTGTAAAAGTGTTAATAAGACAAGTGTACCAATGTGGCATTGTGAGAATGAGAACAGCTCGCCTAATGGAAAAGTGAGAATAAGACAAGTGTACCAATGTGGCATTGTGAAACTGAGGACAGCTCGCCTAGTGGCAAAGTGAGAATAAGACAAGTGTACCAATGTGGCATTGTGAGAATGAGACAAGTGTACCAATGAGGCATTGTAAGAATGAGGACAAATCGCCTTGTGGCAAAGTGAGAATAAGACTAGTGTACCAATGTGGCATTGTGAGAATGAGACAAGTGTACCAATGAGGCATTGTAAGAATGAGGACAAATCGCCTTGTGGCAAAGTGAGAATAAGACTAGTGTACCAATGTGGCATTGTGAGAATGGGACAAGTGTACCAATGAGGCATTGTAAGAATGAGGACAGATCGCCTTGTGGCAAAGTGAGAATAAGACTAGTGTACCAATGTGGCATTGTGAGAATAAGGACAGATCGCCTTGTGGCAAAATGAGAATAAGACTAGTGTACCAATGTGGCATTGTGTGGACAGTACTCATAGTGTAAAAGTGAGAATAAGACAAGGGTACCAATGTGGCATTGTGAGAATGAGAACAGCTCGCCTAATGGAAAAGTGAGAGTAAGACTAGTGTACCAATGTGGCATTGTGTGGACAGTACTCATAGAGTAGAAGTGAGAATAAGACAAGTGTACCAATGTGGCAATATGAGAATAAGACAAGTGTACCAATGTTGCATTGTAAGAAGGAGAAAAAGTATACCAATGTGGCATTGTGAGAATAAGACAAGTGTACCAATGTGGCATTGTGAGAATGAGACAGATCGCCTAGTGGCAAAGTGAGAATAAGTCATGATAGCAACGTTGGAATTAAGATGTTTGACTAACTGGTAATGAGATAATTGGTCAGTATTAGAATAGTGCAGATTGAGATTGAGTGATTATAACCAATATGGTAGTTTGAGGATGAGAAAACCTCGAGGTGATTTTGGAGACGGCAGTACCATTACTAGTGTCAACATAATATAGAGAAAACGTGAACAAATAACAAATTGCAGGGTGAGTCGAGCTTCAGAGAGTTCAATAGTGTTTGGAAATGAATCTCTATTGACCGTTCGGACAATTTGTTAGTAAGAATATGTGGCTATACGAAGATGATAATGTATACGAACATTCTCTATAATGTGCGAACATTGTAGAGAACGTAGGGACTGCATGACGAACATTGTAGAGAATATGGAGCAGCATGACAACATGATTGTGATGTTGTTGTCAAAATACCCTACGTCAAAGATGAAGCCTCAATAAGCTTGGCACTATAACAATCAACTATCAGACAATATAGCTTTGTGTCTGTGAGAGAGCTAGACTATGCGAGAACACGCGTGAGTAAGACGCCCTGAGGTGATGATGAGGTAGCTTGTCATATTCACGTTATTCTAACTCCAGTCTTTCCATCTTGAAGCTTCCTTTATAGCATTAATTAAGCCAAAAATTATATATAATTAATACTAATTTAATAAGGTTTTTTAAATGAAATTCTAATCTCTACTTAGGATATACAGAATGTCCAAACTGATGTACCGCCACACCTATGCCTCTTATATCTTTGAAAATATAAAATAATTTCAAATAAATACTAATCTTTTAATTTCATTTTTTTGCATAGATTAAAAATATTACAATTAAGCGTATGTTCGCAATAATGTGCCCGAAAATTTGCTACGTCAAATCGTGACTTTTTTAAATTTTAGGATAACTCCGTTCTATTTACTTGTGTTTTTGTTTTAACTTAGGTGTATCAAACTCATCGTCCTAAGTCATTGCAGACAATGTTTTCTCATCACTGAATTGTTGAATTTAACCGTAAAATGAGCTGTAAGAGACTTTTACAGTTGGATGTGTTGATGTATATTCAGACGCGGATTCCTTCACCTGAGGATCCTCTGTTGTGTTTGGAAATGAATCTCTATTGACCGTTCGGACAATTTGTTAGTAAGAATATGTGGCTATACGAAGATGATAATGTATATGGCGAACATTGTAGAGAACGTAGGGACTGCATGACGAACATTGTAGAGAATATGGTGCGGAAATCTATTTTAATAAAAACATGAGCAGTTCTTAGGGAAGAGATCAGCTGAGTGGTTATAGTGAACTGTACATAAAGATTCTGGGAGTTCGAATTCATCTGCGTGTCCTTGAATTTCCTCTTCATAGAAGCCTCTTACAGCTGCCAGTTTCGGCGATAGAAAGTCTGTATCGAGAGATCACTGCTGCGGAGGTCGGAAGTGCTCTCAGACGTTAAGTAGCCTTAAAAAAAAATCACCATCTACAGAATTTTCTGCCTGTTTTACATTTTTTTAGGGCTTATTTTTCACTAAAATACATTATTTCTATATTTATATAAAGTTGTAGTTTCCCGATCTAAGTACTTAAAACACATCGTCCATACAATTATGTGCGACTGTCTTTTACTGAATCTACGCAAGAAAACTCTGGTTTAATAACATTCCCTAATTACTACTTATTCCATTAATATTATTAGTAACTATGCGTTATTTAGTAAGAAAGTAACTGTAGTACAGTAGGTAAATAGGTTACAATTTTTTTTGTTTCCATCTCGGTGGTTCACATTAGTTTGGACAATCGATTAATCGATTAGGGTGTACCTTATTGAAATGGCCGTGGAATCGGAGACGATTGATTGTACAGCTTGTACCCGACTAAAAAAATAAAAAAACATTTAAGGCAAGTCTGATACTTAACTGTTTGCAATAAAGCGGCGATTTTTAAATTTTCTAACGCCTCACTACTTTTTTATTTTATACAAATGGCGGAATGAGTTAGAGATGTAGTTGATTCAATTACTAATCGATAGATGACGCCAATTACGCTGTAAGATAATGATGTCTTTTAGACTATTATTATCGGAGATGTTGTTGCTTCAGTCATAACAAGTACTAAAGTATGCAGATTTGAAGTACTTTAATTAGTGAATATTTTAAAAGATTTGGTAGCTTATTGATTAAAAATAAAAGCAACAGGGTTATGTAAGGTTGTTTGTTTACTAACAAATTCTATAATAATAATATTTGCTCAGAAAATACAATCTCTTGTTATGTACTTAGTGATCTGGATCATCTTACGTCATTTCGTTGTAATAAAATTTTATACAGCTGTTTAGGAGTTGAGGAAACTTTTATGAAATTAAAGAAAAACATTATAAAATAGCTGCTTTTTCGTAAACGGTGAATCAGAACATATTTTATTTCAATTTTTTATTGTCATTAAAAATAGTTTCTTATGGTCATTACAATCTGCAACCCTTACCTTGTATATAACAATCTGTGTGAATGTTTAAAACTGTGCGCAAAGAGTATTTTGAATGGATGAGGTGGCAGGTAAAACTGAACTTAGCTTGTCTGCTACCTGCTCAATTAGATATAAGCAACTAAAACTGCCATTAATTGATAAGATATCTAAGTTTAGATTTAAGATAAAAAAAAAAATCTAGAGGTAATAATAACTTTTAAATCACCGGCGTAGGATTACCAAAAATCGATGCCCCCTCGAATAATATATATATTGCTATCGATGCGCTTTAGTATCGATCTCAAAAAAGGCACAATGCCCACTTTGTAGAAATCTGAGGTTTTTTCTTTGTCAGCACGCAATGTCTGAAAGACAGTCAGCTGATCGGCACGAATCCAGTTTCTGGACTTGTTTATGCCAGAGATAGCCTCATCAAATCTCGCATTTCACCTCTAAAGAACATTATATTAATCAGTTATTATTATAGAACTTAACATAATCAATACATATAACAATATCTTATCGCTACGCATTACATGATCGGATTATTTATTATATAGTTACGACACTTGGAACTCGGTAAGTTGTATAATGCAGAACATTGATGACGAAATTTATTTGAATCTAGGGAACTTTCGGTTCATGTATAGTTTCGATTATCGCAAGTTTTTCTGAAGGGGGTCCTATAAAAAAAAATAATTAAGGATTTTAATGTGTAATACTTAAAGAAATACATAGTAGCAAGTACAATAATGTCATTAATATATACAGCAAAAGAAGTTTGAACCAATATTGAATGTTTTGTATGTATATGGGGGTGAGTGAATGCGATGTTTTTAAAACATTGCCATATACATATATCGCAGGAAGGTAGTATCGATTAGTAAGCTTTCCGATTATGGAGATTCCGATTCCAATAAAACTGTTTCTCTAGTTAGACTCTTCTAGTAATAAAAATGTATGTAGACTTCGATAAAATAGTGATTTTTTTTTTTCCTAGTCGTCAAATAATACTTCTTATTTCAAGTAAAAATCTTTAAGTCTAAATATTCTACATCAGTGTGACTAACCTAAATCTGCTCATCCGACTTCAATAGATGTTTTTGAGTCGATTCCTTTTGAGTGTGAATTCCTGGTCTGTTAATAAAAAGTAGTATCAATAGATCTTATTGTAAGAAAGATAAAATAAAATTGGTAAGGTTTAAATTTAATTCAAAATTTTTACGAGAATTTCACCCTAAATAAAGAAACTCTTTAGTAATCTGAAAAATTATGAAGAAAATTATGGGAAATTTAGATAAATATTAGAAATATTTACTTTTTAAATGGGAGGCAATATTTTTTTTCAAATCAGCAAATGTAATGAAGTAATGGGAAACATATTTTCAGACGTATGTATGTACTTAAGCTTCAAATTTTACACAACTATATTGTATAATGTGTTCATGAAGTTTAACAAGAACATTGTTGGTGTTTAAAGCGTTTGTAAAAGAGAATTTATATCTGATCAAGAGATCTGCCTGAGAGCCAATAAGTATAAATAAAATTTTAAAAAAATGCATTCAAACCATGTGATAATTACTAAACAGCGTTATGTTGCTAGGCGACGCTTGCTCTCTACTGGACTAAGGGCAGAAGCAGGCGACGGTTCACTGAAAGAAACGTTATAAGGGCAACGGAGAGTCTTGTTATGAGCGTCCAGGTTAAGGAGTGACCGGCTTCAGCAGGACTGTCGGCGCTTTTTTGCTATTCGTCCAGGACGCTTTTGCAAACGCCAAAACTACTCGCAATTTGTTCCAACTCCATTCCGCCATTAATCTATTCATAAATATTACAATTTCACACGATAATGTAACCATGCAGTGCTCTTTTACTCCAATGGCATTCTTTAATTTCGCCACTCCAACAGCCTTCACAGAAATAAACGGCTATAAAATATTATCGTTAAGAATAACAACTGCACAAAGTAATAAATCAAAACATTACCTAAAAGGAAACAGCTGATATGCCTTAGTGATGAAAATCCTGGAAATTGCTGTTAAAGCTATAAATATATTGAGCATAAAATAGCACGAAATAAGTTAGTAAAGTAAGTTATAATTAAGTTGGTTATAATGGACAGATAGATATAATGCTACAATATTGAATGAGCAAGAATAAACACACAATAGGTTACATTTACATTGGATGTGATGGATAGGAAATAGACATGATGCTACTAAATTGAATATGGAATATTGAATTAAGTTGGTTATGATTAAATGAATATAACTGAAGGATACTATACTACACTGAATATCGTGGACCGATGAACCCAGTAAACAATGATCCACATTGAACTTGAACACGAAAAGCGGACATGACGCTGCAACATTGAATAACGACAATATGTTTAGATTTAATTGAATATAAAGATGGAAGTATTGACAAGATGCTGCTACATTAAAAATGGACTATAAACACAGGATGTTATGAATTATTGAATTTAATAGGACGGCATAACAGTCGCGGTAGGTTATAAGCTCGTTGATATTTACACGTTGCAACAATAAATATATTTTTTTTTTTTTTTTTTTTTTTTTTTTTTTTTTTTTTTTTGCGCATCAACAGCTGAGGTCATTAGCGCCCGGAGCTTTTTCCAGTGCACTGCCGGCCTCCGGACAGTGTTCTCTCGTTACAGACAACACTGTCCATCACCGGACAGTGAGCTGTAAGAAGCTCCTAGGAAGAGAAAATCTAAGGGTCAGCAGCTGGATTCGAACCCGGGACCTCCGCGTGGGAGTCCAGTATGCTAACCTCATAGCTAATCCCTTCCCTCAATAAATATAGAAACTGAACAGAATAAGTTATGATTTAATTGAATACAATAGACAGCTTATAAAGAAAGTAGGTTATTACATTGAATCTGGTAGATTGCTTACAGTATGATATAATTTCATTGAGATAGGAAACTGTAACACTAATTTTAGTGGACTGAACATCGATTATTATGATTACATTGAATATGATAGTTGAGAGATCTCTAAGGTGCACGTACGTTGTTTTGAAAACAGTATATTTACGATTTAATTGAATATGACAGGCATGAAATATAAAGTATTTCTTAAAAATTGAATAGGGTGAACACAGTAAGCTACACATAAACATTGAATTGATTACACGGGAATTATAATCCTGCAACATTAAATTTGGTGGACTGAACACTATGCACAATGACAAAATCGAATGTTTAGCCGAGGTAATATATTGTATTGAACAGATGGGAATGATATTAGAACGTCAATAATATTGCTTAAAAAGTGTTGGATAAAGTTAGATCGTGAGTTTGAATTAGATTAAGATAATAAACAGTAAAGTTGTATTTTATTTCTTTTTTGTTTTGTTTTTCATTCAGTTGTTTAACCTTCTTTGGAAAAATTGCTCATCTCTTTGAAAATTGTAATATATCATGGTCACTGTGTCAAGATTGGTAGACATCTCTTCAGGTTTGGTAAGAATTCTCGACGAAAAAGCTTGATGATAAAAAGTATCCCGAATTATCAAACTTTTAAACATCTTTCTCTACAGCCTTGAAAACCAAGAGAAGACTATCCTAACCAAAATGGTGCAAACCATCTCATCCATCCACCTCCACATCAATTCAGTAACTTAATCGTGCCCTGTTCCCCTCAGTAATACCAACTTAATCTTCCTTTCCTTTATTCACCCAATCTTATTTATTAATCTAATCTAGTACAACATTGTTCAGCGATGCCTTCGGCTAGTTAATTATTTCTGTCTTGAGTAAAAGAGAATATTATGAGGGGGCACTTTTAGGTGTGCTGAACGTACCCTACCTTGAATACTGAACAACACTGGGCGACTTAAAATGAATCCTACCATGTGATTGCCAGTTAATTCAATTTAGTAACAATTTTGAAATTAATATAATTTCTTCCTGCTACGTTCCAGGTACCTTTAGCCCCTTCTTAAATAAACACTCCCGTCATAAAACTGCCCCATTTATTGTTGACTTTAGAATTTGCCAGAAAACAAATTTCAAGATGTTGAAAACAACATGGACATCCTGATATTTACGTTAATTTTTGTAATGCTTTTTAACCATAATAAAGTATGTATTTAAAAAAAAATTAATTTAACGTTTTTTATTGAAATTGTATTCATAAAAAATATTAAGAAACAAAAGGTTTCAAATAATTGAACCATTTGATTTAGTTTTACTCGATTTAAATTGAAACTTGAAAGAAATCTGATTTGGACTGGTTTCTATGTGATCTTCTGATCAGTCCAGAAATGTGGATGAACTGTGTATTATTTTTAAAAAAATATCACAAAAAAGTTATAAAATAAAACATCATATCATCTTTATGTAGAAAATCGAGCTGTTAGGTAAATCAAATAATCGAAAATCAATAATCGATTCAAAAAGTGTTGGAATCGTTAGATTTGTTTATTTTTTTATAAATTCAGGTTAAGGGTGCTCTGCCAGCTGCTCTTCTCTGTAGTTTTTTATTTTTATTTTTTTAAAAAAAGCCTGCAATATGTAATATAATTCATACAAATAGGGTAGTGTTTATCTTGTCTTTTTAAAGTGAAAATAATAAAATTATGTACTTAAGTATTATAACAGTTGCAGTTGGTTATGAGTTCTCAATTGATTCAATCCACAAGTGAAATTAATGAGTATTTGTTTGTATCTTCAGTAAACTGATACATATGTAATTAGTGCAACAAATAAATGCCAGAATGCAGAAAGGACAATTTACAAGTTCAAGTCCAAACCAGTAATAACGTATTGTGGTCTAGAAAAACGAAGCAACTACTACTACAAGCTTATTAACCATTTTTAGGTTTTATGATAAATGTTTATATTAGCCGTAAGTAATAATTGTTTTTACTTAATAAATAAACTAGTCTGTGTGAAGTTTTAACTAATTGTATGTTCCAAAACAGATGATTCATTGAAGGAGCATATAGTTTAAAATATTTCTGTCCTATAAGAAGTATTTTTAACCATTATCAAACAGTAAATGCGTTTAGGTTCGCAGTAATTTCTATTTTATCTGTTTATTACACATCATGTAATCTCTCTTTTATTCACTCAAAGTCAGCAAAGTGAGGCTGTGTGAGGTAGCAACGTAGTTGGAAGGTAAGCTCTCAACTCCCAAACTGATTCGTCAACCGTGGATGAAGGTTAAGAAGGTTACTTGCATGCTGTGACGGATTAAAATAAGCGATACTAAGTAAATTTACTGTTTGTAATAATTATATTCTTTATAAAAATTGTGTATTTTTTACAACATCAGTTGAATGAGCTGATTGTTTTTATGAAACCTCATAACAGTTTAATCGCTAATTCAGGAAACCATGTATTTCTGTAATTCATATACTCGTAGTATATTTTTAATGAGAAAACAAGAGATTTAAATAAAACTTTTCTAAACTGATTCATTGCCTTAAAATTATTATATCCTATACACAGGCTGTCCCAAGCTAATATGGATAACAACTTTTTCTCGGAAACTAAGATAGTTAGTGAAAAAACTAAAAATATTTGGACATTTTTACGATATCAATTTTTGTTGCATTATTCGATAATTTATCAAATACCTATGGGGGAAAAATTAGTAAAAAAAATTTAAATAGTATTTTTCCTAGAAATAATTACCAAAAACGATTGGCTAATCTCATTGGCAAACGGGATGTGTGAAGTGGGCGGTCTGTAGCTGATGACGTAGTGACACCGTAAGCCACTCCCACACCAATAAAAGCACTGTTATCCAGTACACAAAATGGTGCTCTTTCACTTTCATTCAATGGTCTAGATTTTACTTTCTTTTACTTCAAGAAAATATTTCATTAACTTTTTTTGATTCTGCATTATACTAGAAGTATGAATACGGAAATATAATGTTTAAAACATGTTTATTTTGGACATTTTTACGATATCAATTTTTATTGCATTATTCGATGATTTATCAAATACCTATGGGGGAAAAATTAGTAAAAAAAATTTAAATAGTATTTTTCCTAGAAATAATTACCAAAAACGATTGGCTAATCTCATTGGCAAACGGGATGTGTGAAGTAGCTGATGACGTAGTGACACCGTAAGCCACTCCCTCACCAATAAAAGCACAGTTATCCAGTACACAAAATGGTGCTCTTTCACTTTCATTCAATGGTCTAGATTTTACTTTCTTTTACATCAAGAAAATATTTCATTAACTTTTTGGATTCTTCATTACATTAGAAGTATGAATACGGAAATATAATGTTCAAAACATGTTTATTTTGGACAAATTTTACGATATCAATTTTTATTGCATTATTCGATAATTAATCAAATACCTATGGGGGAAAAATTAGTAAAAAAAATTTAAATAGTGTTTTTCCAAGAAATAATTACCAAAAACGATTGGCTAATCTCATTGGCAAACGGGATGTTTGAAGTGGGCGGTCTGTAGCTGATTAAGTAGTGACACCGTAAGCCACTCCCTCACCAATAAAAGCACAGTTATCCAGTACACAAAATGGTGCTCTTTCACTTTCATTCAATGGTCTAGATTTTAATTTCTTTTACTTCAAGAAAATATTTCATTAACTTTTTGGATTCTTCATTACATTAGAAGTATGAATACGGAAATATAATGTTCAAAACATGTTTATTTTGGACATTTTTACGATATCAATTTTTATTGCATTATTCGATGATTTATCAAATACCTATGGGGGGAAAATTAGTAAAAAAAATTTAAATAGTGTTTTTCCTAGAAATAATTAGCAAAAACGATTGGCTAATCTCATTGGCAAACGGGATGTGTGAAGGAGCTGATGACGTAGTGACACCATAAGCCACTCCCTCACCAATAAAAGCACAGTTATCCAGTACACAAAATGGTGCTCTTTCACTTTCATTCAATGGTCTAGATTTTACTTGCTTTTACTTTAAGAAAATATTTCATTAACTTTTTGGATTCTTCATTACATTAGAAGTATGAATACGGAAATATAATGTTCAAAACATGTTTATTTTGGACATTTTTACGATATCAATTTTTGTTGCATTATTCGATAATTTATCAAATACCTATGGGGGAAAAATTAGTAAAAAAAATTTAAATAGTGTTTTTCCTATAAATAATTACCAAAAACGATTGGCTAATCTCATTGGCGAACGGGATGTGTGAAGTGGGCGGTCTGTAGCTGATGACGTAGTGACACCGTAAGCCACTCCCACACCAATAAAAGCACTGTTATCCAGTACACAAAATGGTGCTCTTTCACTTTCATTCAATGGTCTAGATTTTACTTTCTTTTACTTCAAGAAAATATTTCATTAACTTTTTTTGATTCTGCATTATACTAGAAGTATGAATACGGAAATATAATGTTTAAAACATGTTTATTTTGGACATTTTTACGATATCAATTTTTATTGCATTATTCGATGATTTATCAAATACCTATGGGGGAAAGATTAGTAAAAAAAATTTAAATAGTGTTTTTCCTAGAAATAATGACCGAAAACGATTGGCTAATCTCATTGGCAAACGGGATGTGTGAAGTAGCTGATGACGTAGTGACACCATAAGCCACTCCCTCACCAATAAAAGCACAGTTATCCAGTACACAAAATGGTGCTCTTTCACTTTCATTCAATGGTCTAGATTTTACTTTCTTTTACTTCAAGAAAATATTTCATTAACTTTTTGGATTCTTCATTACATTAGAAGTATGAATACGGAAATATAATGTTCAAAACATGTTTATTTTGGACATTTTTACGATATCAATTTTTGTTGCATTATTCGATGATTTATCAAATACCTATGGGGAAAAAATTAGTAAAAAAAATTTAAATAGTGTTTTTCCTATAAATAATTACCAAAAACGATTGGCTAATCTCATTGGCGAACGGGATGTGTGAAGTAGCTGATGACGTAGTGACACCATAAGCCACTCCCTCACCAATAAAAGCACAGTTATCCAGTACACAAAATGGTGCTCTTTCACTTTCATTCAATGGTCTAGATTTTACTTTCTTTTACTTCAAGAAAATATTTCATTAACTTTTTGGATTCTTCATTACATTAGAAGTATGAATACGGAAATATAATGTTCAAAACATGTTTATTTTGGACATTTTTACGATATCAATTTTTGTTGCATTATTCGATGATTTATCAAATACCTATGGGGAAAAAATTAGTAAAAAAAATTTAAATAGTGTTTTTCCTATAAATAATTACCAAAAACGATTGGCTAATCTCATTGGCGAACGGGATGTGTGAAGTGGGCGGTCTGTAGCTGATGACGTAGTGACACCGTAAGCCACTCCCACACCAATAAAAGCACTGTTATCCAGTACACAAAATGGTGCTCTTTCACTTTCATTCAATGGTCTAGATTTTACTTTCTTTTACTTCAAGAAAATATTTCATTAACTTTTTTTGATTCTGCATTATACTAGAAGTATGAAACCGGAAATCTTTCTATTTTCGAATGTCTAAATTCAACATTTGATTACATACTAGCCAATGTTAAAGAAGAATTAGACGAATTTTAATGTTCACCTCATTAATCCTGTTGAGCGCCTAGCAGTTACTTTAAGGTAAGAAAAAAAATAAATAAATAACATAAAATAGAAATATATGCAGGTAAAAAGAAACTAGTCGACTAAAAATAAAAATAAAAAAAGGTATGATTAGTCGAACATTAATGTCGATGCGCGGCCTAATGCAGAGAGATTTGAAGCGCATGCGCACAAAAATCGCAAGAATGTATACAATCAGAATTGAACCCCTTTGGAACTAGGCCATCTTCAAGGGTATTGAACATAAATTACGCTAACCAAATTATAGTGTACATGGATTTAATAATAATAATAAAAAATCACAACATACTTATTCAGGAATGAGGACATTTAATGAAACAATGTAAAAAATATGTGTATATTATTTTATTAAACAAACGGAACAAATCAATTACAAACATAATTTACATTAAAAAGATTGTGCCAAATATCGAAACAGCTGGACAACACACTTTTTACATAATAGAATTTTAACTTGATAAATAGAATATTATTGTTTGGTAAAAAAATTGATTTATTTTTATTTTTTTAAAATACTTAAATGAGATAAAAATCATCCAATCTGTACCCGTAAAAATGTAAACAGTACAATATTTATTGTGTAACGCCTTCTTGTACATGATTACCTAAAGTATATCAACATTCTCTGATAAGCTTATACAGCCCGCTCTGGCCGTACATTAAAAAACTTTATTTTTTTAAAAAATACAGTATTTTTAAGATAAATTACAAATCTGTACAAAAATAGAGTGTTGAAAGGCCCTTATTAGAGGAAAATAGTTTCAGCTATAAAGCCAGTGTACAAAATTGGGAAAAAAATATAACCTTAACCCAAATTTTTTTGCATTCCGAACTTCCGTCAAAGATTTTCGTGTACAAAATTAATTGAGAGTTTTATTTTAGGATTCTGAATATGTATAGAGAATTCAATTAGTTAAATTCAACTCATAATTTTTTTTTTATTATTGATTATCTCAATCAATCAATAGTGTTTAAATAATTTTTTTTTTTTTTTAGAAAATATTCAGTGATTACTGAAAATTTCTAAAAAAAAATGGCAACACTGTAATGATGCCAAGAATTTATATTTTTTTAAAAATTTACACGCACAAATACAAATATGTATAAATAGGAAAGACTAGGACAAAAAAAAATTGTAACAGTAAGTTGAGAAGTCCCCAGAGGAGACGTAAGATAGGATTTAAAATGTAAGTGAACGCAACCTTGAAATTTTGAAGCCTTATTATTTATAACCTCTTACCAAATTTGTTTATTTTTCGTATCGTGTTCATAGCCTGCCTTTTTTCATGCAGTGTTTATTAACACGTCATTGTTGTAGTGCCAAGCTAAAATGTGCACAGAATTTGAATGAGCTAAATTTCTTTTGAATACTTGGTGTCCCGCCTGGAGCAAACGCTCGTATAGGGCTTTGACCAACTAAGTAAAGGTTATGTGCCGGCATTGAGGTGATTCTCACAATTTTAAAAAACTTCTTCACCTTAAGAGTGAAATATGCCGAAATCTATTGAGGCAATCACATTCTCTCCCCGTCATTGCTTCTTTATTTTTAGTACAGACAAAAAAAAAAGTTATAAACGGGAGGGGGCCTCTAAAAAAAAAATTTGGTACTCCATTGGCTGCGCTCACAATTCTTTTGGAAACTTTCCAATTTATACTTGTTACAATAATTTTTTTAAATAGTTATTTCGCATCCATGGAAACCATTTTGTTTGTATCATGCAAATGGGCTGTGAAAATATACCCATTTCTTATTTGTTGTCTTCATTTTTTTTACAGAACAGGTTACGATTACAAAGTAAACTGTACAGGACCCAGTCTGTTTATCCACATTTATGTTACAGATGAATTGAAAATGATACAACTTGCTTTATCGATTTATCGAACAGCTACATTATTTAGTATTATCAATTATAATGATTAGATATTTTGGTAATTAATCCAGCTATTAGTAAAAATCTAGTTTATTTATTTTTATTTAAAATGAAAGCGTATCTCTAAAGACTACTGGTTTTAAATTTATTTTGCGCTTATTTTTTATAATAAAAAATAAAGTATAAAGTTAGGCGAATCAAATCATACTGGTGGCCTACATTCTACGGTGTTTTTTTTTAATGAACGAAGAGAATAACCGAATATCGATTTCATCCAGTTATTCCCACGTGGAGATATATCGCACTTTAAAAACTTATTTCCTATTACTTATTAACAACTTACCAACAACCAACTTCTGCTGCAAAAGAGGATCAGTTATAAAGAGAAAAAAATCTTTTCAATTCTGGACAGAGCATGCCAAAACTTTGGACGAAAGAAAATTGTAACAAAAAGTGCCCAAAAACTCCGCTTTAGATGTCCTCCTCTCACTTCTGAAGGTAGAAAATTGTATTGCTGTTGAAATATAGCTGTTAAATTTGGAAATCACGTTTCGACAGTACTAAAAATACAAGCGGAGCAGCAAAAAATTATGAAGTTTCTGGATCACTACGAAAGGTGGACGGCGGATTACACATTGGACTTTCCCGGCTTTGATGGAGTCTAGGTTGCTAGAATTAAGAACGTCAATAGGCTTATTAAGGAATGGCCAAGCAAAAAAAGGAGAAGTTGCTTCAGAAAAGAGACAACTCGAGATTCTCAAATCTATGGGGAAAGTTTTAGACAGTTTCTTAAGGCCCCTCAAGCAGACAATACTGAAAGGAGCCTTCAGGTCTCCTCTTAAGTATAAATATCTTCTCAATCAAGTCTAGATTAAGGACATAAACTTATAAGTATGACCATTTGAATATTCTGTTTGCAAAAAGGAGAAGTTGCTTCAGAAAAGAGACTCGAGATTCTCAAGTCCATGGGGAAAGTTTTAGACAGTTTCTTTGAGGCCCCTCAAGCAGACAATACTGAAAGGAGCCTTCATCAGGTCTCCTCTTAAGTACATATCTTCTCAATCAAGTCTAGATTAAGGACATAAAACTTAAAGTATGACCATTTGAATATTCTGTTTTGCAATAAACTACGAGCATATTCCCCAAGTAGTGAACTACCATTTCTCCTTACTTCTTCGACTGTACCTACAAATGTAACTATGCAACCTAATCGTTAACCTCACATTACAGCCACATTGAGCTGCAGATGCAGAACATTCTCCTACAGCCAGTGGTAAAAAAACTGTAGTTTAAGTAGAAATAGTAATCGTGAAGTGGATAAAATTCATGAAAATCTTTTTGCAGCTTCGATTTTCTAGCTTTAATCTTAAATACCCCACATTAAAAGTGTGCAGATAGGTCAAAACGATAAGGTTACCAGATTTTTTTTTTACCTGATATCCAGGGGGGATACCTGGCAGCTCCATGTATTCAGCATGATCGTATCGCTACTGTTGTCGTCTATTGGATAAGAGTTAAGTTTCACAAAGTGAATCCAATACTAGTGTTATTAATACTTGATAAAACATAATATTCTTGTTCTGATCCATTAAAGTCATTTTTGTATTTGTTTTTTTTTTTGTAATACGTCATTTCTTGTACTAAGTTTTGTAGCAAATTCTTCGACAAGTCACTTAGTGATGATAGGCAGTCAGGGAGAAATGTAAAAATTCGAGGACATACCGGGGACACACTTTTCAATCCGTGAGTGGGTGGGGGGGACAGAAGTATGAATTCGGGGACTCTCTCCCCCGGGAAAAACTGGGACGTCTGGTAACCTTACAGTACGAACATATTACTTGATCCTCCCCTGGCAAAGATCTTGGACAAGCAGATCATCAACAAATATTGGAATTTCCTTTCTTGTCAAAACACAAAAGATACAAAACGAAGAAACTTGCATATTCATCAGATTATTTTTGAGCAACTTATTAATAAAATACAAATTTTAATTCACGGCATATTTAAAAATTTACTTAATTCTAATTAAGATTTACAGTATTAATATTATATTTACAAAGTAACCTTTCCTTATAATTTTAGTATATACTTATTAAATATGATACCAAAGAAATGGCTAACTTCATTGCTAAAAACAATTAAAAATTAAGAAATCACAAACCTTATTCTCTTTTCTTCATATTATCTTTTAATTTATAACAAATATTTTATTAATATATTTTCTCATTATATTTTTAATATTTTATTTACAGAGTGCATATTGCGTTTATATTGCTTCCAGGTTTGATCTTATATTAACTAAATATTTCATCGCAAGTTTCATATATATAGAAACTGTGACTTCATGATTGTATAGTTTGTCAGCCTCGAGTTTGAGTATCACACCCAATAAATTAAAAAAAACAGAGCGCTTCTATTTATTTTCTAAAGCAAAAATAAAAACAACAAAATTAAACACCAGGCAGTTGCGCATGAAAAACACAATGTTGATCTTTAAAGATTCAACAATAAAAAGACTTCAGTAAATTTTATGGAACCAGTACGCGATCTATTGCTGTGAATCTGATGACAATTATTACTAAAATAATAATTACCTTAATATTTGCAGACAGGCAATACGATCCAGTTGTACAAAAATTACAACCATTAAAAATCAGCGAGCACTTTGATGAAGAGAGACGAGCAAAGATATTAAAATTATTGTACTACTTCTTTTATTTTAACTGGATCAGCTGTTAACTAAAAAATATCGCATTCAAAGTAACGTTGCCATAGTGACAACCGCGCGTCATCGATGACGTTAGCACTGCGTTCTGTATCATGAAAAAGCAGGACACTTTCACTTCTATACTACCATATTTGGGGCAAGCCAAACTATACTTCGACTTCCATAAAAAAAAAAAAAAACTTCAAATTGTGAATGATTGATATAGTAAAAGAACCAAGTAAAAGCAATCAGAAAAAAAAGTTGTGTAAGTATTATTATTATATCCACTAAATGTATTTGTTTATTTAAATTAAACAGGTTAAACCTGAGTTCTGCAACAACCTGGTACTTATTTGTATATAAACTTCTGTATATTGCAGGATTTTTTCTTCTTTTACACAAATTTTCATTATTTATTTCTTTAGATGTTTTTTTTTTTTACAATATTTTATTTATATACATAAATATGTGCAGTCTTGATTTAGTTTAATCATCTAGATCCTATTTACCGCCCCACACAATGTTCCCAATAATTCATTATTTACGAAAAAAAAGGCTTCATTTTATTTTATTATTTTTCCTTAAAAAAAGAAAAAAGAAAACTTCTTGATAAATTAAAATTAAAATGAAAAAATAAAGGGACGGACACGGATTGTTTAAATCTCAGCCAGAAAACCTATTCTTGTCTAGCCGCCATTTTTTTTATTTTTGTATTGCTTTTACATTTCTCCTCTTTTATAGGTGATTTCTTAGAAATATTCCAATTGTGGTTTAGCATATTTGCATTTTTAGATTATTAAGGGCGCTTAATTGCTGAAAAAACAAGAAACCCAAGAGGTTCGCTGAACAAACTGAACTTCGCGGCCAAGGCATATCCAGGTTAAAGCTTTGGTACTTGGAGCGCATTTTCATTCAGTGAAAATGTAGCTTACATTCGCTTAGCTGGGTTTCATCAAAGATTTCATTCATCGAAGCCACATCCAGTGACATTTTCTTACAGTATTTCACACATTAAAAACAAAAATAAAATCGTAGTGCAAGATGGAAGTCATTTTAAAAGTTGAAGCTAAAAGCTTTAACCACAATCATGGGAGAAGCCAAGGTGAAAAGTATGGGTATAGTGGCAAACAATAAACAGCAGTTTATTCCCTGTTATCCCAGAAATATATCTAAATAAATGGATAAATGAAGAAAAGCTAAAGAATGTGCAAAGGCTGAACTTGAATGCTTGGCATCCGCAGCCCGGGATAGCTGCTCTACGATTTCGGCAATATATCCTGTGACAGCAAAAGTGTTGCTAAAAAGTATGTAAAAAATGTATCCGGGTAGCCATAGATAGATCGATTAGACTAGGGCGGCCTCAAGGCCCCTTAGACCCCCTTTGGATCTATTGTGGCTGCCCTCACTCGTAAAGCTCACACCCTCCAGACCCGGGTAATTTTGATCCCGGGTAGCCATTGTAGTAATTAAAAATTTGGGCACTCAGCTGTTGTTCTTTCTTTTATTCTGTTTAAAAAAATGGTTCCGGGAGTTCCACATGCTTTTTGTTCGCTTCCAAAGCAGCATCATTTCACGAATCAATGAGGCGACCTACGAATGTGCCCTGTTTTTCTTTGTAAACTCACAATTATACCTGGAGTTGACTAGCAGTTTGCTGCTGTAGAACACCTAGAGTTACCACGGCTAACCCAAGTTTCCCATTGGATTTAGTCGTTGAGTAGATCAAGAACCTTCAAAGTCACACTGCGGGAGGAGTGTCGCCTTAAGCCTTTTTGGAATTCATTAACAAGTTCAGTGCAGCGATTCCTCAAAAAGAAATGCTTTCCAGCAACGGTTTTACAAAAACAATAATTTTGCTTCATTAAAAAACAAGTTAATTTATGATGAGGCATTTTGCGTCATCAGTTGTTTCAGTTGCTTGCTGAAAATCGATCTATCTTGTTTTTCTTTTTTGCAAACATTTTCATTTCAGGAAAAGTTCTAAGTAAATTAAAATGAAAATAAAATTTGCAAATAAATATATTACTAGTAAATGGTAATACCAAAATTGGCAAATTGCTCCATTCTGAGCAGTTCAATTCCTCCCTAACTTTTATGAACAGAATTTTATTCCCAAGACTAGAATTCTGCATGAACGTATTAACCACTTTCCAACGAATCACAAAACCTAGGCACCAATCTCCCTCCCAAAGTCATAATAACGTAACAGACCCCCGTTAGGTCTGTGGTTGTTAATGGCCGACTGGGAAATCATCATTACATCATTGAAGGCGTCTATGAATAAATTACTTACAAAAGGAGAAAAGCTAATAGTTTGCAATAAACTGAAAAAACAAAATCTGCTGTATTCTTTCCTTTTCAGTCCGTGTGACCAGCACCTCCAGTTAGTGGGACGTGACTCCAATCATGCAGGTGACCATCACTGACTGCAGCTCGTTGTCTGATCCACGATAGACGTTTACTGGTTCTATTGGTCGGCGGGGATGCCTCTCCAGAACCTCGGTGGTCGGCAATCAGACCACCAAGTAGCGGTCGTTCTGGACTTGGTGTGCGCTCGCCTCGGCTGCGCTTTAAACTTTGCTCCAAACGACGTAAGAATCTGTAAAACAACAAATTGAATTAAATTGCTATGGAAATATAAAAAGGAGGATTCAACTAATTATAAAATATTGAAATAGAAGTGTAGATTCTCATCATGAGATAGTATTTTCTTGAGTAGAAACATGTTTACATTTAAGATTAACCAGTTTAACCAGAATAACCAATCATCAGAGATCTGTTTCTACGAATAACGATAGATAACTGTTTTATCTTGGTTCATACAAGTTTACCCAAACTTGTAAGTATATAAATAAGTATTTTTTGCCAAACGATAACTGCCAAAAACTTGTAAAGACTTCTACGTACCAGTAAATCAGAAGTTCGGAGCACCAAACGTACTTCAACTTTTTTTAAGTTGATTGTTGAATTTTTGAACAGCTGAAATTTGAGGAACTCATTGTTTAGATTTTACGCTCTCATTACTTAAAAAATTATAGTAGAGTAGATACAAAATGTTGAATTATTAAAGATTTGCTATGGGACAATGTGCTGAACAAGTCCAGACGACAATGCAGTTTGTTACTAGCAGCCAGAGAATGCAGTTAGTTACAGAATGCAGTAAGTTACAGAATGCAGTTAGTTACAGAATACAGTTAGCTACTAGCAGCCAGAGAATGCAGTTAGTTACAGAATACAGTACTACTAGCAGCCAGAGAATGCAGTTAGTTACAGAATGCAGTTAGCTACTAGCAGCCAGAGAATGCAGTTAGTTACAGAATGCAGTAAGTTACAGAATGCAGTTAGTTACAGAATACAGTTAGCTACTAGCAGCCAGAGAATGCAGTTAGTTACAGAATACAGTACTACTAGCAGCCAGAGAATGCAGTTAGTTACAGAATGCAGTAAGTTACAGAATGCAGTTAGTTACAGAATACAGTTAGCTACTAGCAGCCAGAGAATGCAGTTAGTTACAGAATACAGTTAGCTACTAGCAGCCAGAGAATGCAGTTAGTTACAGAATACAGTTAGCTACTAGCAGCCAGAGAATGCAGTTAGTTACAGAATACAGTTAGCTACTAGCAGCCAGAGAATGCAGTTAGTTACAGATAGCAGTTAGTTACAAACGGTTGTATGAGGGTCTGTTTCAAAGCCCAGAGGACATATACAGTCTTGTTGTTCACGCCATTTTAATATTTTGTCCTAGAGTTTAATAGTTTTTCCTAGATTCTCTCTCACATTGCGTCATTCACAGCTTTTCTCTACCAATGGAACCAAATCTCCTTCGATAGAAAAACTATGACAGAAGAAATTTCTACAAACTGTAAAATCACCTGGCAAAGCCTAATAAAATTTAAAATAACCACGCTTCCACGCTACTACTAGCGACATGATAAATACTCGTACTTACATAGCTGAGGCAAAAAATCTGTATCTTAAGAAAAGTTTAAGAAGGTTAGGAATTTAAATTTAAATTGTGTACAAAAAAAAATAATGAAAACAGTTCTGATCACCTGATCTGATGACCAATCGCTCTCATTCTGCAGATCTTGCGTGGCGTTGTGATCTCTCTCGGTTCAGGCAACATTTTTGACATCAGATCCTTTACAACACAAAAAGAAAAGGAATAAAAAAAATAATCAGATTTTCCTGGAGAATGGCAAGTCAGTGTGTTAATCTAGAGGACAAGCCAACAATTTTACTCCATCATGCATCAACGTTAAAGTGGAATCATAGTCAGATAGATAGGAGTTAGAGAGTACAAAAGAAAGATGTAAACATGCTCTGAGGTGACTGATGCAAATTGATTTAGGAAAATGACTGAGCTGCTGTTACGCAAGTAGCAATATATTTCATTCCAAAATCTTAAAAGACTATAAAGGAAGAAGAAGAAGAAAAAGGATTACAAGAAATAAGTTGCGACAATGAAGTAATTAAAACTATTTAAGAATTCAACAAAATAAAAAATAAAAAATGATTGGGTGTTGAGACCTGATTGATTACATATTTCCTTGGTAGTGACGCCGTCCGTCATCGATTTACAACCGGAGGCTGGATCATGTAAAACAAAACCCACATGTAGCGGTGGCAACATGATATACGTAGAGAAAAAAGACTTTGGGGGTGGGCAGTATGAAGACAAGATATATTTTGCAACAAAGGTCCATTCTTAAGGAAACATATTTAGAATATTTTGAACCCTTGCTTAGAGCCAATCACTCAATCAAAGCAGTAATTCTCAAAAATTCTAAAAAAAACTTTAAATTGTTAGTTGCCTTCACAATACTATGTAAATTTTTGGTCATGAAAGTCAGATTTATTTTATTTTATTTTTTTAAATTCGTGAAAAAAAAAACATTGCCTGCCCCAGTACAGTAAAGTTACCAAGTGTGAAATTTCAAACAATTGACTTACATTAACCATAAATCCATAAATGATTTCAATTTGGAGGACAAAAAATGACAGTGATTAAATAGTTTATTATGTTTTACGTGAACGTAGTTAACATTCTCAAACATACTCGTACATACAATGAAGCAACATTCATACAATGAAGCGACATACATACAATGAAGCGACATACGTACGATGAAGCGACATACATACAATGAAGCGACATACATACGATGATGCGGCATACATACGATGAAGCGACATACATGCATAGAATGATGCGTTAAATTCGCCTATTTTTTCAGGCGGGGCTTAACGTCCAACTACCAAATTAGGTGACGTGGACTGAGGCGACTACCAAACATTCTTTTCTGTGAAATTTCTCATATTAACCATTAAATAAAAATCCAAGGCCTACGACCGGGGAATCGAACCCAGTAGCACAATACATACGATGATACATTATATGAAGCCACATAATTCGAATGAAAAAATTTATGTTCTTCAGTGCTAACTCAGCTCAGGCTTACTGAAATATACCAGCGCAGTGTCTCTAGTTATTTGCTAATTAATAGAACATCTTAGGCTATTAGTTATAGTCAGAGTTGGGCAAAATTTTAATCAATTAAAAAACAATTGAATTAAACCGAAATTTAACTTTAATCATGATTAAAATTGAAAAATATAAGCGGCCAAAATTAGTTGATTAAAATTAAATTCACTTTTAATTTAATCGGAATTTAATCAATTAAAATTTTTAATCATAACTAAAAATTAAGATTAAAATTAAATAATCAGAATTTTAATTGATTGAATTAAATTCCAAATTTAGTTTTAATCACTTTGGACGATTAAATTTTTTAATTTAATCAAAATTTGAGAGATTAAATTTTTAAAACCAAACATTGCCAATGGTTAAACGAGAATCGGACCAATGCATCCCAATACGTGGTTCACAGTGGGAGATATAGAACGGCCATAATTTTACAGAATTTCAAGACCCAAAAAATTTTCAACCCTTTATATCTTCTACCTTTTTAGATCTGTGCACAAAATAACTATAGTTTATAATTGAGAAAAACAAAGTGTACAAGAGAACAAAATTTCATACGAATACGTGGTTCACAGTGGGAGATATAAAACGGCCACAATTATACAGAATATCATGACCCAAAAATTTTTCTACCCTTTATATCTTCTAAAATTATAGATCTGTGCACAAAATAACTATAGATTATAATTGAGAAAAACAAAGTGTACAAGAGAACAAAATTCCATATCAATACGTGGTACACAGTGGGAGATATAGAACGGCCATATTTTTACAGAATTTCATGACCCAAAAAATTTTCAACCCTTTATATCTTCTACCTTTTTAGATCTGTGCACAAAATAACTATAGTTTTTAATTGAGAAAAACAAAGTGTATAAGAGAAAAAAATTCCATCCCAACACGTGGTTCACAGTGGGAGATATAGAACGGCCATAATTTTACAGAATTTCATGACCCAAAAAATTTTCAATCCTTTATATCTTCTACCTTTTTAGATCTGTGCACAAAATAACTATAGTTTATAATTGAGAAAAACAAAGTGTACAAGAGAACAAAATTCCATATCAATACGTGGTACACAGTGGGAGATATAGAACGGCCATAATTTTACAGAATTTCATGACCCAAATTTTTTTTAACCCTTTATATCGTCTACCTTTTTAGATCTGTGCACAAAATAACTATAGTTTTTAATTGAGAAAAACAAAGTGTACAAGAGAAAAAAATTCCATACCAATACGTGGTTCACAGTGGGAGATATAGAACGGCCATAATTTTACAGAAATTCATGACCCAAAAAATTTTCAACCCTTTATATCTTCTTCCTTTTTAGATCTGTGCACAAAATAACTATAGTTTATAATTGAGAAAAACAAAGTGTACAAGAGAACAAAATTCCATATCAATACGTGGTGCACAGTGGGAGATATAGAACGGCCATAATTTTACAGAAATTCATGACCCAAACAATTTTCAACCCTTTATATCTTCTTCCTTTTTAGATCTGTGCACAAAATAACTATAGTTTATAATTGAGAAAAACAAAGTGTACAAGAGAAAAAAATTCCATACCAATACGTGGTTCACAGTGGGAGATATAGAACGGCCATAATTTTACAGAAATTCATGACCCAAAAAATTTTCAATCCTTTATATCTTCTACCTTTTTAGATCTGTGCACAAAATAACTATAGTTTTTAATTGAGAAAAACAAAGTGTACAAGAGAACAAAATTCCATATCAATACGTGGTACACAGTGGGAGATATAGAACGGCCATAATTTTACAGAATTTCATGACCCAAATTTTTTTTAACCCTTTATATCTTCTACCTTTGTAGATCTGTGCACAAAATAACTATAGTTTTTAATTGAGAAAAACAAAGTGTATAAGAGAAAAAAATTCCATACCAATACGTGGTTCACAGTGGGAGATATAGAACGGCCATAATTTTACAGAATTTCATGACCCAAAAAATTTTCAACCCTTTATATCTTCTACCTTTTTAGATCTGTGCACAAAATAACTATAGTTTATAATTGAGAAAAACAAAGTGTACAAGAGAACAAAATTCCATATCAATACGTGGTACACAGTGGGAGATATAGAACGGCCATAATTTTACAGAAATTCATGACCCAAACAATTTTCAACCCTTTATATCTTCTTCCTTTTTAGATCTGTGCACAAAATAACTATAGTTTTTAATTGAGAAAAACAAAGTGTACAAGAGAACAAAATTCCATATCAATACGTGGTACACAGTGGGAGATATAGAACGGCCATAATTTTACAGAATTTCATGACCAAAATTTTTTTTAACCCTTTATATCTTCTACCTTTGTAGATCTGTGCACAAAATAACTATAGTTTTTAATTGAGAAAAACAAAGTGTATAAGAGAAAAAAATTCCATACCAATACGTGGTTCACAGTGGGAGATATAGAACGGCCATAATTTTACAGAATTTCATGACCCAAAAAATTTTCAACCCTTTATATCTTCTACCTTTTTAGATCTGTGCACAAAATAACTATAGTTTATAATTGAGAAAAACAAAGTGTACAAGAGAACAAAATTCCATATCAATACGTGGTACACAGTGGGAGATATAGAACGGCCATAATTTTACAGAAATTCATGACCCAAAAAATTTTCTACCCTTTATATCTTCTACCTTTTTAGATCTGTGCACAAAATAACTATAGATTATAATTGAGAAAAACAAAGTGTACAAGAGAACAAAATTTCATACGAATACGTGGTTCACGGTAAGAGATATAGAACGGCCATAATTTTACAGAATTTCATGACCCAAAAAATTTTCAACCCTTTATATCTTCTACATTTATAGATCTGTGCACAAAATAACTATAGTTTTTAATTGAGAAAAACAAAGTGTATAAGAGAAAAAAATTCCATACCAATACGTGGTTCACAGTGGGAGATATAGAACGGCCACAATTTTACAGAAATTCATGACCCAAAAAATTTTCAATTCTTTATATCTTCTACCTTTTTAGATCTGTGCACAAAATAACTATAGTTTATAATTGAGAAAAACAAAGTGTACAAGATAACAAAATTTCATACGAATACGTGGTTCACAGTGGGAGATATAAAACGGCCACAATTATACAGAATATCATGACCCAAAAATTTTTCTACCCTTTATATCTTCTAAAATTATAGATCTGTGCACAAAATAACTATAGATTATAATTGAGAAAAACAAAGTGTACAAGAGAACAACATTCCATATCAATACGTGGTACACAGTGGGAGATATAGAATGGCCATATTTTTACAGAATTTCATGACCCAAAAAATTTTCAACCCTTTATATCTTCTACATTTATAGATCTGTGCACAAAATAACTATAGTTTTTAATTGAGAAAAACAAAGTGTATAAGAGAAAAAAATTCCATCCCAGTACGTGGTTCACAGTGGGAGATATAGAACGGCCATAATTTTACAGAATTTCATGACCCAAAAAATTTTCAACCCTTTATCTCTTCTACATTTATAGATCTGGGCACAAAATAACTATAGCTTTTAATTGAGAAAAACAAAGTGTACAAGAGAACAAAATTCCATATCAATACGTGGTACACAGTGGGAGATATAGAACGGCCATAATTTTACAGAATTTTATGACCCAAAAAATTTTCAACCCTTTATATCTCCTACCTTTTCAGATCTGTGCACAAAATAACTATAGTTTTTAATTGAGAAAAACAAAGTGTATAAGAGAAAAAAATTCCATACCAATACGTGGTTCACAGTGGGAGATATAGAACGGCCATAATTTTACAGAATTTCATGACCCAAAAAATTTTCAACCCTTTATATCTTCTAAAATTATAGATCTGTGCACAAAATAACTATAGATTATAATTGAGAAAAACAAAGTGTACAAGAGAACAAAATTTCATACGAATACGTGGTTCACGGTAAGAGATATAGAACGGCCATAATTTTACAGAATTTCATGACCCAAAAAATTTTCAACCCATTATATCTTCTACCTTTTTAGATCTCTGCACAAAATAATAATAGTTTATAATTGAGAAAAACAAAGTGTACAAGAGAACATAATTTCATACGAATACGTGGTTCACAGTGGGAGATATAGAACGGCCATAATTTTACAGAATTTCATGACCCAAAAAATTTTCAACCCTTTATATCTTCTACATTTATAGATCTGTGCACAAAATAACTATAGTTTTTAATTGAGAAAAACAAAGTGTATAAGAGAAAAAAAATCCATACCAATACGTGGTTCACAGTGGGAGATATAGAACGGCCATAATTTTACAGAATTTCATGACCCAAAAAATTTTCAACCCTTTATATCTTCTACCTTTGTAGATCTGTGCACAAAATAACTATAGTTTTTAATTGAGAAAAACAAAGTGTATAAGAGAAAAAAATTCCATACCAATACGTGGTTCACAGTGGGAGATATAGAACGGCCATAATTTTACAGAATTTCATGACCCAAAAAATTTTCAACCCTTTATATCTTCTACCTTTTTAGATCTGTGCACAAAATAACTATAGTTTATAATTGAGAAAAACAAAGTGTACAAGATAACAAAATTTCATACGAATACGTGGTTCACAGTGGGAGATATAAAACGGCCACAATTTTACAGAATGTCATGACCCAAAAAATTTTCTACCCTTTATATCTTCTAAAATTATAGATCTGTGCACAAAATAACTATAGATTATAATTGAGAAAAACAAAGTGTACAAGAGAACAAAATTCCATATCAATACGTGGGACACAGTGGGAGATATAGAATGGCCATATTTTTAGAGAATTTCATGACCCAAAAAATTTTCAACCCTTTATATCTTCTACCTTTTTAGATCTGTGCACAAAATAACAATAGTTTATAATTAAGAAAAACAAAGTGTACAAGAGAACATAATTTCATACGAATACGTGGTTCACAGTGGGAGATATAGAACGGCCATAATTTTACAGAATTTCATGACCCAAAAAATTTTCAACCCTTTATATCTTCTAAAATTATAGATGTGTGCACAAAATAACTATAGTTTATAATTGAGAAAAACAAAGTGTATAAGAGAACAAAATTCTATATCAATACGTGGTTCACAGTGAGAGATATAGAACGGCAACAATTTTACAGAATTTCATGACCCAAAACATTTTCAATTGTTTATATTTTCTACCTTTTTAGATCTGTGCACAAAATAACTATAGTTTATAATTGAGAAAAACAAAGTGTACAAGATAACAAAATTTCATACGAATACGTGGTTCACAGTGGGAGATATAAAACGGCCACAATTTTACAGAATGTCATGACCCAAAAAATTTTCTACCCTTTATATCTTCTAAAATTATAGATCTGTGCACAAAATAACTATAGATTATAATTGAGAAAAACAAAGTGTACAAGAGAACAAAATTCCATATCAATACGTGGGACACAGTGGGAGATATAGAATGGCCATATTTTTAGAGAATTTCATGACCCAAAAAATTTTCAACCCTTTATATCTTCTACCTTTTTAGATCTGTGCACAAAATAACAATAGTTTATAATTAAGAAAAACAAAGTGTACAAGAGAACATAATTTCATACGAATACGTGGTTCACAGTGGGAGATATAGAACGGCCATAATTTTACAGAATTTCATGACCCAAAACATTTTCAACCCTTTATATCTTCTAAAATTATAGATCTGTGCACAAAATAACTATAGTTTATAATTGAGAAAAACAAAGTGTATAAGAGAAAAAAATTCCATACCAATACGTGGTTCACAGTGGGAGATATAGAACGACCATAATTTTACAGAATTTCATGACCCAAAAAATTTTCAACCCTTTATATCTTCTACCTTTTTAGATCTGTGCACAAAATAACTATAGTTTATAATTGAGAAAAACAAAGTGTAGAAGAGAACAAAATTCCATATCAATACGTGGTACACAGTGGGAGATAAAACGACCATAATTTTACAGAATTTCATGACCCAAAAATTTTTCAACCCTTTATATCTTCTACCTTTTTAGATCTGTGCACAAAATAACTATAGTTTATAATTGAGAAAAACAATGTGTACAAGAGAACAAAATTCCATACCAATACGTGGTTCACAGTGGGAGATATAGAACGGCCATAATTTTACAGAATTTCATGACTCAAAACATTTTCAACCTTTTATATCTGTGGTTCTTAACCTTTTCATAGACGCGGAACACAATTATATGTATCGTATATATTTTTCTCGCGGAACACTAACATTAAATAATTTGAAATTCGGTATTTAGCAAGAACTTAAAATTAAATTCAAATTAAAAAAAAGGAACAATTTTTTGCTTTCGTATCTTTCCTAAGTTTCTAAATTTCAGTACATTTAAAATTGAAATTTCGCGGAACACCGGTTAAGAACCGCTGGTCTAGAGACTCGTGAAGAAGTCCAAGTATACAAAAATTAACCGAAAAGTATTTATTGAAGACGCTCAGAAAAATGGCCTCGCCAAAACGTGGTTCGAACCATTGGTTGAAAAGCCATAAAAGTGGATGATTAAATTAGTTTTATTAACGATTGAAATTGAACTAATTCGGTGATTAAAATTAAAGTTCAATTTAATTCTCAGATTTAATCATAATTTTTTTAGTTTGATTAAATTAGTTTGATTAACGATTAAATCTGAAATTTAATTGATTAAATAATTGTCATATGATTAAAATTACGATTAAATTCGCCGATTAAATTCTGATTAAAATTAAAAATAAATTCAATCAATTAAAAAATTTAATCAATTAAATTTAGAATTTAATTTTTTTTTTAATCAGTGCCCAACTCTGGTTATAGTGTGGATGCAAGTTCTAAAGAGAAATCCTTCAGAACAGATTCGCCGGACCGCAATGGTTTTCCTAGGAGCGTAAATATCACTGGGCCTCTGTCCCGAAATAGAAAATGGAAGCCACAAAAGATTTTTTTCCACTTCTTGGGAAAAAAAGAAAATCCATCATTATTACTAAAAATAGGACTTTTTAACAAAATTGTTTTTCCAAGAAACCATCATATAGGAGAGTCGGGCCATCCCGAATTGGTCCAAATATTCTTCTTAAAATGTTTCTCTCAAAAATCAGGAGGTCTTTTCCATCTGTTTTAGAAAAAACCCCACGTTTCCGAACCATAAGTTATAATAACTGGGCGAATTAGTGTCTTGTAGAGGATGATTTTAGTCTCCCTAGATATCAGCCTGCTTTTCATCTGCTTGGCGAGTCCAAAGTAGCATCGATTCGCGCTTTGTTGTTCTACTTTTAATCTTTGCTGATATTTCATTCCCTTGGGTAACCACGGGGATCCGAGGTACTTAAAGTGGTCAACCCTCTCGAATTTATAGGAACCCACCGTTATATCGGTGCCACCACCGCCTGTACCATCTCCACCAGCCCGCATACACTTTGACTTGACTTGGTTGACAACTAGGCCTAATTTCTTTGCAGTTTCATGTAATTATAAGAATACTTCTTTCACCCCTTCGAGAGATCTCCCGATTATGTCGACGTAGAATCAAGAGATTAATGGAGAAAAAAGACAGTGGGAGACTATAATATTCTACCCATGATTACCATATGATTAAATATCATCTAACTCACATCTCTACCGGAAATCCGGTAAATTCAATTTTAAACATTTCACATAATCACAACACTTCCCTCTTTCAATAAAAACAAAACAAAAACAAAAAAAAAGATTTGTGCCAACATCCAGTACTGCCACCACATTTAAAGTTTAAAGATTTAAAAATAATGGTTGAAAACGGTTTACATAAAAGAATTGGGGAAATTAACTACACAGATGGTCACAAGAGCTAAATGGAAAGGAAGTTGATTCTATAGCTCATTAGCCTCAGTAAAAAAATAAACCCAAGGACTGATTCAGAATCGGAGACTCCATTTTGTTTTACTTTTTTCTTTTTTGACGCTTCACTCCCTGCGCCACCCCATACAATGGCGTTACTGATAAATCTTATGGTAATAGGCAATATAACAATACCATATTGTGGGAAGGGATTAGCTATGCGGTTAGCGTATTGGATTCCTACGCGGAGGTCCCGGGTTCGAATCCAGCAGCTGACCCTTAGATTTTCTCTTCCTAGGAGCTTCTTACAGCTCACTGTCCGGTGATGGACAGTGTTTCTGTAACGAGAGGACACTGTCCGGAGGCCGTCAGTGCACTGAAAAAAAGCTCCGGGCGCCAATACAATAACCTTAGAAGTGGACGCGCCTTAAATCATTAAAAAAAAAACAAAAACAAAAATTATGGAAAATATAATGTTCTTTTCATTGGTATGATTAAATTTTACTACAGCTTTAAGCCCTTTGGATTTTACGTCATTATAGGTTAAAAAAAAAAGTGACGCAATAAACAGAAGAAAATCAGTCGATGGTTTACTGTTCGTATTGGTCACAAATGAGCAGTAGAATCACAAACCTTTCGGTAGGGCGGTTATTTCAATCTGATACTACCTGTCTGTGAAACTAACTTGAAAGGGGTAGTACAGAAAAACAAAGTTTAAAATGAACTTCAGTGTGCTTGCACAATCTTGGCATCTTTTCCATCCTCCCATTATCAACATGGAGGTACCCAGGCAAACTTAGATCCTAAAACTGCAAAATGTGCGAAATAATGCAACCACGCTGAAGCTCCTCTACCAGTGACTTGTCAACAACACTAATGGTGAACAAATGTTTCCACAGAATAACAATAATATCAAACAATAAGAGTTATTAATCTAGTTCTAGTTGGTAGATTGACTGATTACTTACTTCGTGGTCGTTAGCAGAACCATCGTGACAGTCTTCCTTATTCTGCGCCCAATGGCCGTCAGTGCGCGCGTGTAATCGTTCTGTTATCTTGTCTGCTCCGTTCAAGCACAAAGTCACATCTCTGTTGGATAGAGAATATGAATCAAGGACACTGGTCAATATATTCATCTCAGTATGACTACTTTAAATGCCATGTGATTAAAAAAAATGCAAAACCCGGAGATTTTTTTTTTGAAAATAAATGAATAATTAAGTCAAACCTGATGGAATTTAAACTTTCCGCAGAGGAAGAGGAAGTGGAAGAGACAGGCGGTGGCCTGGCTCGTCTCTTGGGGCTGGGCTTACCGCTCCTCTGGGTCGTTCCTTTGTTTCCACCACCACCACAGGCTGTCTCTACAACTTTGCCAGGCACCTCTAGCAGAACTTGGGATAGTTTGGTGGGCGATTTAGAACGCCGTCTCTCTTTTCTTCTACCAGAATGACGTTTCGATTTACAACAATCCGAGCTAGCACAATCGTACAGTCCGTCTGAATCAGTTAGACGACCATAAAACATGGGAGAAAATCTGGAAATTCCTGTTTTATCGCTAAGTGGACTCTCACTTCTGGAGCTGACCGGACTGGTATGTTTGTCACCACAGTGAGGTTCGCCGTCAACTAATATCGAGGGTAACTGTAGTACCACTTTACACTTTTTGTCACCATTGTCCCTGTAATAATCTAACCCAGCTTCTACGCTCCCGCAGTGCTTCACTCTACTCTTGCCGGACTTATAATGTTCCAGGCCCGTATCAAAACTAGAACAGTGCTTTACACCAGATTTACACTCCATGAAAATTTCCAATTCTTTAGCACTCTTCAATTCCCCCTCTTCAATTTTCTCTTCAAGTTGATCAGTTCCAAAGCCTTCATCATTGGATTCCAGTTGTAAATCGTCGGACAGTTCATTATCTTCCGATGGAGCACGTAGCAAGGGAGATGGACGACGTGCTATATGATGATCTTCAACATCGGTTGGACACAGTGGATTATTTGAACCACAACGCGAAGGTCCAGGACTTGCCATAGAACTGTAACCAGAGGAACTAAGATTTGATTCGGAAGTAGTTCTATCGCCGCGGGAGCACATGGAAAAAGGGCTCAAGTAGCACATTCCGGACTGATGGGCACCGGCTTTAGTTGCAGGTGAATCTGCGGAGTCGCTTTCGCCCTCGGTCATGGAACAGGTGACGGTGATGAGTGGGGGCGGACAGGGTAGGTCCAGAGAGTTGGGCTTGTCCAGATCTTTCAGTAGAGGCCGGTGTCTGGGCGGCTGTTTGGGTGGCGGCGAGCCCGGCGGTCCCATCGAGATCTTCTCCGGAGAGGCTTGCTCTATGCGCACCTCCGGGATCACCGGCGCAAAGGATCGCTCATCTCTTCCCAACTCCAAACCCCCGAAGTTCTGCTGGAAAAAAATAAGGCAAGTGATAATCTCCTTCAGAGCAAATAAAATTACCGTTCTGCAGTCTGTTGTAGAATTAGATGCAATTTTCCTTACAAAATTCTGAAATCAAATTTTCACTAGTAATGCATGTTTTGTAAACCAATTTTAATAAAAGAAATTCTTTTAGTCAGACATGTGGAAGGCGTTTTATATTCTGATTTTACTTTCACAAGTTAATTCGTTTTAAAAATTCCGCAACGGAAGAAAATAGAGGAGGTAGAACCTTGATACTCACTAATGGTACCACTCTTTTTTCGAAAATGGCAATTGATTTACTTTTAACAATGAGTACACACTATATTAGACCTTACATATTACTTTGAGAGCATCAGATGTCTAACCTACATTCCAAGTTGAAAAGGAATTTCAGTTCACCCAGATATGTGATTATACAGGGACAAGCTTCTGGGACCGTTCTTGAAGAGGCCGCCTTTCGTGTATTCTGTAATTTTCTAGGATAATTGATAGGGTTTCCCTTGGAACTTGGGACATAATGTATGTTAGGCGAATCTCTGGGGTTGAATCTTTCTTTGAAAATATTTAATGGGTACCTTAGGAGAGTTTCTAAGTCGTGCTTTCTTCGATTACATTCATTTTATTATAGTGAAGCAAGTGGACATTTTATAATATTGAACTGATTGAATATGGACTGATTTTTTCAGTAAAATTTCTAAAATTCTTTTTTATTTTATTAATTGAAAAATTTACAACTACAAAATTAGCATCTAGTAAATATGATGAAGGGAAAAGATGAGCACAAGAGTGGAGCAGTTGTCCACTGACAATCCTCCGAGATATTGTCAAGCAGTGAGGAATGTGAAATATGCAGGCGATAGATGGTGAATGTGATAGAGGAAAGGTGAAGAACTAGAGATGAGAGTAATTGGCAAGGTAATAGCGCTGAGTGAGAATAGAGACTGAATGAGAAGGGAGAGGGATATTAACATATTTACAGAGGAAAAATTTTACATCAATTTTACTCCATCAGTAGATCTCTTGGCCAGCGTCGTCTCAGTGTTCTATGGGGATTCCCAGAAATGGAGTGGGAAGAAAGTTCTTGGATTAACGGATTGTAGTGGAGAGAGAGAGAGAGCAATTTTGTGTACCGAGATGTGATAAGGTCGCGTACAAAAGGAACATTGAGATCTTTGTGAATGCTTTGGTTAGAAACGTAAAATGGAGCATTTGTGATACAGCGAAGAATTTTGGATTGGAGTGTTTTGTAGTCGGTTATAATTAGAGCGCTTGGTAGAGCCCCACATTTTCAGTATAAAGGTTTCAGTATAGTTCTAAAATTCAAGAAAATATAATTGCCTAAATTGTGATAAAAGAAAATTTAAGAGTTTTCTCAAAATATTTTCCCAGTTACAGCTTTGAGTAACTTGAAGAAAAATTCTTATTTTCTCTTGGTACAGCTGGTGTCAACAGGTGAATTTTTAAGCACTTCTACAACAGAATTAGACTTGGAAGATTTGTTTTTTAGTTTCTACAGTTTTAACAGTAAAAAATAAATCATAGGTTATAACCACTTACACTCTTGTAGGGCATTGGTGCTAGCAAGGCCATCGGATTATGCCTGGGCATGATTGGAGTAATAGCTGGCGAAGGCGCAGGTGTTGGCATCTCTCTGATTGGCGAAAGGCATTTACTTGGTACTTCTAACAGTATTGAAGGCGGCTGCAGGAAATTGTTGGAAGTTTTCTGTGCACTCAGCGGATCTAGCACAGAGACCTGCTGGCAAACGTTCAGCAAGATCAATTAATTCTTTGGTGTTAAAAAAAAAAAAAAACTGAAATAAATTCTACTTTATCTGTCTTTTTTCTTTCGTCTTTGGGCGATAAATAACTTAGTATGACCAGCATCAAAAAAAATTTGCTGCACTTCGAGAGAAGGGTATAAGCTACGTGATTAGCGAATACTGGATTCCAACGCGGAGATTATGGGTTCAAATCCAGCTGCTGGAACTTTTTCTCTTCCTAAATGCTTCTTACTGTCCAGTGATGGACAGTGTTGTCTGTAACAAGAAAACTCTGTCCGAAAGCCGGCAGTACACTGAAAAAGCTCCTGGCGCTAATAACCACAGTTGTTGACGAGCCTTTAAAACAAAAATAAAGCAAACAAAGAAAAATAACTACTCTATGGTGGGTTTACTACTGGTGATTTAACTATCAATTCTTTGGTACTGTTACACCCTTAGGACAAGGTAAAAATTTCTTGGGCTTTATTAAGTTTTGAATATGTTATACTGGTGTACGTTTAGCAATTACATAGTGCAACTAGATCTGCCAAATAGTTCTTGTTGTTTATATTTCGTTGAAGTGGATAACTGTAATTTAGTGCGAATTTCAAATTCAATCAAAGTTGATGAAGTTTTTATAAGCAGTTAGCTACTTCATTTTCAAAAGTTAAGTCGTTACGACGAAATATGCCAACCTAATACAGGCCTTTCGTGTAAGCTTCTTCAGGAAGATCCTACACTTTTAAAAAAATAAAATAAAACTATGTGCAACGAGACTTGCTGTGCCGAAACTATGGCGACCAAACAGCTGACGAGTTCTGCGGTGACAGTGAAAGTGCGACAATACCGCAAGCACCTTGCTCAATTGGTCATGCCTTTAAATAATAATTTAATATGATATTTTTTTTGCCAATAATTAAATATAATTCATAAAATGAAGTAAGAACTATAAAAATTTGATAAAATCTTAGATAAGTAAAACTGGAAGATAATGGAAACATGCGTAAAATCAGTACCGATTAGAAGCGATTATGAAAATATTTTTTCACACCCAATGTTTTCCCATCATTGGAAAAGTTTATAACTATGATATTCTGTGGGAAGAGGGAAGAATTAATAATTTTGACCTGTATGGTAGTCTTTTTGGAGAACAGTGGCGGCGAGTCTGCAATACCACTGCTAGAAGATGTCGGCGTATTCACCGAACTGTCATCACTGCCAGCCAGATCGTCTCGTGTCGTAGAACCAGTCGGCGTGGTGGACGGTGATATCACTGGACTGCTGTTGTTGCCAGTTACACCGGGAAAATTCCTGAACATGGCCAGAATGGAGTCTGCCGATGCTGTCTTTCTGCCGCCACCGGCTCGTCTCGGGCCAGCAATAACTCCGCACAATAACTGTTGTGCACCGCTAGTTGACAGTTCACCTAGAAATGAGGGCCAAAGTAATTCTTTAGTTTTCAAAAAAGAAAAGAAAATCAAATAAATAACACAAAAACCAATGCTGATCGCATGCATTCCCAACAGAGGAGGTAAGCTAACGGTAATGGGTTACTAAAGGCATTTCAGTGGCAAAGAATTAAAATAGTCTGCCAAATCATGTGTATATTCCGCAGACAACTCTGTAGATACTTAGCGTCATAGTGCTTCTCAGCCAAGTAATAAGCGACCTCTACACAGTTGTTTTCATTCTACGCTTCAAATGAAGCTGATTCAACCCGCCAAGTGATTAACCCTCATTACTTCAAGCCAGGGTTTGGAGAGTGACAGTGGTCGAATTTCACAAGAGAATCGCTCTTTGAAGATTTTCGACTTTCTAATACCACAATCTCGTGCTAATTTTTTATCAAGCATTTCCCTGATCTCCCCTTAGTTCCGCCATAAGCTTTGTCTCTTTCTATATGTCTGGAGTTTTCATTTCCTAGCTGGAAATTATTAAAAATATAAAAGGGAAAAATATAAATAAATATTCTCTATTGTACTGTGTGAAAGTGATTATTTATCCAAATTATTGCAAAAAAAAAAAGGAAAAGTTTAATATAAGAGTGAATATTCACATAGTATTCAAACTCAGCACTCATGATCAAGAGCTAAGGGTAACGTTCACAACGGAGCTGCGAGTATAGATGATAGCGGAGATGATAGGAGTGATGCATCAGCGCTGAAAGAAAAACAATACATTCGAATGTGAGCGTGCACGAACGAAGAAGCTGCGACTAGTGACTCATACGCGCTGCTATAAACGAGCATAGATGATAGAATTAAATATTTCATTTTTCTGCTAGCTGAACTCCAGTATCGGAGCTTCAAATTTGACTGCTGTTCAAAATACCACTGTTTTTCAAGACATTTGGTGAAACCGGCATTATTTTTTGTTATTATTTCATTATTTACTTTTTAATCAATATTTTGTTTTTTTAAATCGTGCTTACATTTATTTGTTTTTTTCTCAATAAAACGTTTTCTTAATTTTGACCTTATTTTTTCTACAATATAGTCGAATGTGGGTGGACCCATCCTCACATATTCAAAAAAACGATCCGGATAATTTCTAAGTTCCTTATATAAATGGTGAAATTCACCCAAAGTACTTCGTTTTCTATTTATGGGGTGGTACATGATATTTTCTAAAGCGTTTTTTCTTTAAAATATACCATTTCGTTGCTTCTTCACTACTCGACATGTTGCATGTATCACAGCTCCGATGTAGCACATTAATCAGCGATTATATTTTACTCTATCAGTTATCCATCTCTGCTATCATCTATACTAACAGTTCCGTTGTGAACATACCCTAAGGGATGTGATACATATCACCAGATAAAGTCGCGAAAACTAAGCATAAACTTCTTAGGAATGGTAAGGAAATGTTGAAAGAAACTGTAAGTATTCTTCTGTCTTGCAGCCGGCAGAAAAAAGAGGCTGGTCGATCGAGCCACAAATTTGACTTGAGCATAACCTAAGAAGATGGAAGTTTTGAAGAAATGAGTTTAAGGAGGAGAATCGCTTGAAGAGTAGATAACCTCGCAGGGCAGCAGCAAAATAATATTGCGGTCTGTAGTAGCTTACCAGATATCAAATTGAGCTTGTTTCCCCCCCCCCCCCCCCGGTTTGTGGAATAATTTAAACAATCAGATTTGGCAGACCAAATAATTTCATTTGAAACAGAAGAAACTGATCTGTTAGAACTTTACAAATAGATCAGTTTCTTCTAATAAACTATCAATACACATTAAATTAATAAATTGATAATACAAGCGAAGATTTTTGTACCCACCTTAGATGTCAGTGAACAAACTATTTCAATCGATGTTTCTAATTCTGAATACACAGAGAGAGAAAGAATAAACAAACAATTACAAATTTACAATTAAATAATTCACACAAATTTTGTTCGTACAAAAACATTTATATTTACTCTCGTGTGCTATTCCAAAAATTGTTCACTTGTGTCTCCACCAAATGCCAAAAATAAAAAATTAAAAAGATCACATCTATATTAGCAATCAGGGCAATATCTTCAAAGCACACACAGACAAACGGGATGCAAACTAACAACTAGGATGTTCATCCTCTTTATCACTGTTTAATTAAGTCAAGTTCTGTGGTGGAAGTAAACAATATTAGTTTACACTTGGTTAGTGAATCAAGCCTTAAATCATTATAAAACCAATTCCTTAATAATTTTTCAACGTTTCGATTACCAAAGGTTCCTTTTATCAGGAGTTTTTTTTTTTAAATGGAGTGGGAAAGGGTGTATTCTGTAAATATTTACTGATGTACTTCCATGCCCTATTATCCATTGAAATAAAGACTCGATCCGAGTTTCTATATCTAGTCCTACATAATTTTCATTTTCAAGTCTGAAAATAAACATATCAGGTGTAAAAGAAGATATAAGTTCAAAGTTCCTTACTTCTTGTGCCTTTTTTTTTTCTTAAGTCTTTCTAAAATTTGACTTTATTACCTGAATTCGTCCAAATAGATCCAATTAAGAGTGTACATTTATCCTAAACGCCAAGTTTTTACTTAAGGTTTACCAAAAATATTTGCGGTACAGATAAAAAACTGAATCTGTAATTAATTCACTAAACTGATAAATGAATGTTTTAATGTAATTTAGAAAGATAACCTTGACTGAGGTTGCTTGATGAAGAAGATTTCTGTATTTAATTCACTGAACTGATAAACGTATGTTAATATATTTTAGAAAGATAACCTTGACAAAGGTTACTCGATGAAGAAGGTTTATTTATTTAATTCACTAAACCAGCGTTTCCCAACCTTTTTTGGCTCGCGTACCACTTGGTAGTACAATCATGCTAAATTGTACGTACCACTTCGTAAAAATGATTGTATTTCGTGATATTTGTTATTCCGAATGTGTTAATTTATTATTATTATCTTTAATTGTATAGAGATGCAATGTACATATCTGTTACAAAGGAGTTCAAGTTCATTTTCACAAGTGCAAAATCTTAGTTTTAAAACTTTTTTGGGCTAATGTAAAGAATAGCGCCCGGAGGTGTGGCCTGTTTATTTTTGGTGCATGCGCAGTACAGCACAGTTACCGTTGACTTTTTAAACTACTTCCCGCCAATGTTCAATATATTCTTTTTAAATTTCTCAACTTCCCGCCAATGTGCTGTATATAATTTTTTTGAATTTCTTAGCTATTTATGTTGAGCGCGCATGCGCAGTACACTTACTGCATAGTAACTGCTTCTTTTTCAACGTATTATCAGTTCCCGCTAGTGCCAGTGTGTAACTTTAGGTTCCTTTTTTTTGAAACTTCATAAAAGATGAGCGTTTTGAATTTACAGTTTTTCTTTAATTTAAAGCATGAATGTAGTCTGAGGGAGGATAAAGAGATGAAAGTTTTATCATTTTGAATAAGTGTTGGTTTAATTAGTAATAGATATGTAGGTCCGAAGTGTGGAAGTGAGATAAGTATGAAAAGGAGTCATTTTTCCATGGGCGATCAAATGAGAGCATTATTTAAGGGAGTGAATAAAGTGTAGAAACAGAAGGATAGGGATTGCATTGAATAAGGTAGGCTTCTTTTCTTTTGTTTTTCATGTGTCTGAATTACAAATTAGAGTTGTGTTAGTGGATTAGTGGGGCAGTGAGGGGGGTGTGGGGGGCGAAGCCCCCCATAAAAACAAAAAATAGATCAGGGGGCGTGGGGGCAAAGCCCCCAATTTTTTTTTAAATAAAATTTTCAATCTTGAATTAATAATTCGAAGTGATTCTAATTCGCTGTTACCATATAACCCGCCAGATTTAAATGTAAATATAAAATAAAGAAATATTTTTATATTTACATTTGAATTTGGCGGGTTATATGGTAACAGCGAATTAGAATCACTTCGAATTAGGCCACACCTCCGGGCGCTATTCTTTACATTTACCCTTTTTTTAAATTAAAACTGTCCGGTAGGACAGTTGTATAAGGGTTGATCATCAAAAACTGCACGAAAAAGTGTAACGTTGAAAAACACCCAACTTTGACAATTTTTTTCTCTTTTTCTATAAAAGATAAAATTCCCAAATTTTCTTTAAATTATAGGGCAAGTCCTCCTTTATAACTGTAATTTTTTTGTCAAAACCCAGATTTAATATATTACGAGAAAAAAGTTACTGAAAATGAGCAAAAACGGCATTTTCAAAAATTGGTCTTGTTCTTGTTGTTGTTCTTCTTGTTGTTACCTTTTTTGTAAACAACGTAGCGCCTAAACGCGTGAACCGATTTTCATGAATGAGGTGTCATTCGTTTCGGAATTTTATGTAGATGTGCCTTTTGGGGGTCTCGACGCTGTACATCAAATGGGGGAGGAGTTAGCCCCATATATGTGAGGCCCCTTCTCAAAATTATTATTAATAATAACTCTGAAAATGTTAACCCGATTTTAATAAAATTTGGCAGGATGAAAGGTTTAGGGCACTCCTACGTAACATTTAAACGACGTTCTGCTCTTACCCTTATTAGGGGGAAGTATGGTAATCGTTTCAAATTATCGAAACGTGAACCGATTTTCATGAATGAAGGGTCATTCGAATCGAAATTTTGTACAGATTTGCACTTTAAAAGTCTCGTCGCTATGACTCATAAGGAGGGGAGTTTGCCCCACCCAAGTAAGGCCTTTTCTAATACTATTATTACCAATATTTCTATTACGCTTAGTTCGATTTGGATAAAATTTACCACGAAGAAGTGGTTAAAGCTCCTCTACGTGGCTGTGAAGTGCCACCATGCTCTTACACCTACTAAGAGGAAGTACTGCAATCGTTAAAATTATCAATGAGTGAACCTATTTACATCAATGAATTCGATTCAAAATATTTGCCTTTTAGGGAGAAGTACTGTAATCGCAGTTTATTTTTCTTACTCCTCTTAAAAGGAAGTACTGAAATCGCTTTTTAATTTTGCTATTTACGTACAAATACCTTCCTATTTTATTCAAAACGCTTTCTCTAAAAAATTGTTATTGAGGATGGTTTGGGGGACCGCAACTATAATCATTCTTTAAAAAGATCGCTCCAGTGGTAGTTACGGTTCGGACTTAACACCTTTTTAGGTTATAATGGTAGAATTTATTATTCCAAATTTTAATAAAATCTGTAAAGCAGATATGTAACTTTGCAAAACAGACAAAAAGGAAAATCTATCCAAAAAGTCCAAAAATCTCCTTAACAAAAACTTTCAGTTTAAAATGTTAAGTATTAGGGTTGATTAAACGCCAAAAGGTACACAAATCAGCAAGTACCCAACATTTCATTAATACTTCATTAATATTTAAGTAATTTTACTGCATTAAATTTCATTTATTTTTTTGAATTTATTAGAGGTCACAGACCCTTATGCTGGCCAGTTCATTCATAATTTTTTTTTTTATTGATTTAAATCGCGTCAACATCTGAGGTTATTGGCGCCCGGAGTTTTTTTCAGTGCACTGCCGGCCTCCGGACAGTGTTCTCTCGCTACAGACAACACTGTCCATCACCGGCCAGTGAGCTGTAAGAAGCTCTTAGGAAGAGAAAATCTAAGGGTCAGCAGCTGGATTCGAACCCGGAACCTCCACGTGGGAATCCAATACGCTAACCGCATAGCTAATCCCTTCCCTTAGTTCATTCATAATATTTTATTTTTTGTTATAATTATGATAAAATGTATATTATATCTTCGTAATTAAATAGGTACTTTATTATAGCTTTATTCCAAATTATTCTTCTGATTTATCTTTATTAGGCCCTTTATTCTGAGTAGTCACATATACATGCATGTTAAAATAGAAAAAGACAAAGTTAGAGTCGGCTACTGTTTAAATTTGAATCACGGATTTAAAACAATATTTCAGTCTAGAATTCTTCTTACCGAAGTATTTGTGAGTACAAATAACGCATAGGTAATATCCAGTAAATTATTCAACAATAATTATTCATTTCTCAATTGTAATTTAATGTAGTCCCTCTAATTTTACTTATAGTAGGTAAAATACTGGTATAATTAGCTGTCATAAAAATATGCATATCTTATATTCCAAATATATAACACTGCGGTAAGAATACCTAGATTGAGAATTGAAGAAAACTATATTATTTGCGATAAAGCCAGATTAATTATTACCTATTATTAAAAACGCTTGACTACTAAATAAAGTAACAATTGCTTTAATCGAATTACGAACTTAAACCGAAGATTTTTATTTAAAAATAAAAATAAATAAATAAAATAAACAAAATCATTGATGAATGTTGGTGCAAGCATTTTTGAAAAAAGTTTTTGAATTTTTTAACCTCATATTTTTTTTTTATAGTTTTTTTTTTTAACCTGTGATTAATAGTTTGTTGATTAGATATTACAGTCAATCTAAGAAATAGTGTTCTATTTGAACAAATATTTTGTAGACGAAAATGGCCAGCATAAGGGTCTGTGACCTCTAATAAATTCAAAAAAATAAATGAAATTTAATGCAGTAAAATTACTTAAATATTAATGAAGTATTAATGAAATGTTGGGTACTTGCTGATTTGTGTACCTTTTGGCGTTTAATCAACCCTAATACTTAACATTTTAAACTGAAAGTTTTTGTTAAGGAGATAATTAAAAATTGCGTACATATTTTTCTGTTCATAAGTATTAATTAATTTACAAAGTTCTTCTTTAGGATTTTTGCCTAAATTTTATAAATTAATATCTTTTAAGCATCCAACTACCTGTAAGTACCAATTCAATCTAATGTTGCTTGGATAGAGCTTACTCATTACAATCCAGTCTCTTTAAGCAGATTTCTTCATAGTTATCATTATTAAGTTCTGTCACATGATAATTCTATTAAATTTTCTTTATCTTTTGTATCTTTTGATGTAGCTTTTCCTGAATTTTCTTTATAGAAGGGGTTTGAAATCCAATTATCATTTATGTTTTCGGGTTTTGGAAAATACTCCATAAAAGACAATTTTAATACTGTTAAATGTGCTTTATATTTTCTCGTATATCTTGAGATAGACTAACCTTATTACGGTACATATTAACAACTTTACTGTGAATTAATTTATTAATTAAAATAATTTTTATGTATTATAGAAAAAAACGTTTCTATGATATTTTTATGATTTAAATTTTTTTATGTCCGCCATTATTGACCACCAACCAGCAACTCGCGTACCACAGGTTGGGAACCGCTGCACTAAACTGTTAAATGATTGTTTTAATGTAATTTAGAAAGTTAACCTTGACAAGAGGTTGCTCGATGAAGAAGGTTAGATTTAAGTCAGACAAAACACTGGCACCACTAACTAAGGCTGGAAACATAGTGGAGCGGCGGGCAAAGCGGCGATGATAGCGAAGAGCGAAGCGGCGAAATCAAACACAAGTTAACATATGGGACCGCGCATAGTGGCGAGCAAAGCGAAGATAGAGCAACTCTATCTATTTCTAGTGTTTGTTTTCGCCGCTTTGCTCTTCGCTATCATCGCCGCTTTGCCCGCCGCTCCACTATGTTTCCAGCCTAACTCACAGCACAAAAACAAACACAGCCTGCATAACTTGTATATAATAAACATCCATGTAACAAAATGTCAACTGATACCATACTACACGGATTCATGGCCAAGCAATGTCATTTATTAATTATAACAAATCTTGAAAATCCTAAAAAAAGGAAAACACTATAAGGAAGTATTTTTTTGGATAAATAAAGAAAATGCAAAATCCGTTCATAACATGCTCCAGCTGTCCAAGAAAAATGATAAATTATAAAAATTAACAGAACATAAAAAGTGTGAAATATCTTCCAGTGAAATGGTGTCATGCCAATGGTGCTGTAAGAAAAGAATAAACTCATTGGGCATGGAAACTACAGACTTTAAGCATTCTCCTTGCAGCGGTGATCACCCCGGCTCAACGCAGTGGACCCAGCCTCCTGCATCTTACTGGTGGCGGAATTAGCTAGAGTGTGAAAAGCTTCCCTCTTTCTCTAAGATTACACGGTCTGTTCAAAAACATATGTTTTATTCTGTAAAAAAGAAAAGTAAAGTATTGCCTATTAATTTCAGGCTGCCTTTACGTCCAACTACCACCGAGCATATCTCTTAGATGGAGGCTAACATATATCACCTTAATAGGTGGTCTTCGCCTCTCAACGGTTTTTAAGGTTTTTATTTAAAATTTTCTTTCCCACAAAGATGTAGAATGGTTTTTTGGGCTTCTTGATTTCTTTTTTTTGTAATTTACGAGTTTTGAGTCACAAGAATTCACTTAGTATATTTTGAAAATCATATATTCGATTTCAGAGAACTTGAACATGTACGTATTTCCTGTTTTTGAAATTTAACTCTTCCGGAATATGAAACAAACCGAATTTCAAGTTTGGGTTTGCTACAAGTATTTGGTTTTTAAACATGTGTGGTTCGTATTGCAGCCAACGGAGGACTACAAAAGTACACGAAAGAAACAGAAACAATTGGACATTTTTTTTTTGAAGTTAAAAAAACTTTAAAAACGCGTGAAGCTGGTCCCAGCTGCGCTGGCCGGCGGCAGTGGCAGCACATTCAGGAAGTTTGAGTGAACCTCGCTACTCACGAGGTCTGCTTGCTGTCTGGCCGCTCAGTGTCTGCCTTGGTATATATTTTTAGAAGGCAGTGGATAACAAGAGTTGTGTCGGCGTGGAAAGGTAACACAGTCAGAGAGATACCTTTGGACGTGCAATTCGATAAACCATCATCTCATCCACAAGAGCATCATAGCAACATGCAGCGGGTGTGTCCACTACCGAGTGACAGATGAGTGTCCGAACTGGAACGCGAGTCGCTGCCCTGGTTGGACGAGGTGCTGTTCGGTGATTTGAAGTTGTGCAGCTGGCTGACGACGGCTGGATCGGCGACAGTAGATTTGCCGCTTCCTCCTCCACCGCCGCTGCTGCTGCCTCCTCCAGAAGAACTTGTACCGCCCACTTCCAGCTCTGAGCCAGAGGACATCTCTGAAGAAACTTTATCCAATAGCCGGGCAAAGGTTACCTTCTTCTCTAATTTCTGGTCAATGCTCATTGCTGGATATGCAAACAAAACGTTGGATTATTTAAAAAATGATTACTTATAACCTATTTTTATTTTTAGCTCCGAAATTTGTATTCGACCTTTTCTAACAAATAATATGTAGGCGTAAAGCTTAGAAAGTTTAAAACGCATAAAATTAAAAACATATAAACACGAAAATGTTTTGGCTAAAATATAGCTGAACTATAAAAACATGTATTCCTCTTTTTCTTTACAGATACTGAGCTATAATAAGATCTAAATCCATGGAGATCCCAAATGCTTTAAAAAATCAAATGGATTCGAAATAGTATTTTATCGTACAGAATAAAATAAAATCGAGTTTACTTAGAAAAAGAAGTCACGGTTCTAAAAGATAAATAACACTTTTGGTCCATGATGGGTCCTCATGACTCAAGCAAAGGATATCCTTTCTTGCCATATGCGCCCGATTCTGCGAGGCGTACATGTGTTAAGATACAAATATGTGCAACTTCGTTGGATTTATTCTATTTGTGAAATAGTTTATAAAGTTTTAAAGACTCGAACATTAAAAAAAATAATAATTTTGGTCGGTTAATGCAAAAAACAGTTAAAAAAAAAAGTTTCTATCTAGAAAATAATTTTGTATTCCGAGTAGTGCATCACTGTAATAGACAGCAGAAATACGTAATAACTATTTTCACTGCTATTAACACTATTTGGTCATTCAAATCAACCGATGGTCACTCAACGAAGTTAAGTAGGTTTATCGCTTGCTAATTTCTAAGCAGCTGTTAAACTCTTAAGAATTTTTTTGGGTGGGAAAAATGAGATAAAAACCACAGATAAAACTGGAATTATTTACAATTTCAGCCCAAATAAACACGTCCAGGTCATCTAAAATTACAGCTTTTAAACGCACTTTACGAAATGTGCGGCTAAGCGAAAAAATTGTTTTAAAATGATTGTACAAGAAATTTGTTGTACACCAATATATGTACAGACTGAGAGTGAGTAAAGTTTTATGTCTAACCTGGATTCAATTTAGACGTAAAAGAAGTTTCAGCATTGCCGCCGCAGGAAGTTGACGGTTCCACTGTAAGTGAATTTCCAGTAGACATTGGTATGAGCTCGTTGCCGACCACCAGATTGCTAGGCGGGGAGACAAGTTGTTGTAGGATCTGTTTTTTCTCTGAAGCAGAGGTAGTTTTCTTAGTCGGGGTCGAGTTGTTCCTCTTTTTCCGCGGGGAGGGTGTCGCTACAGAATATCCACAATCAACCAAACCACAGTCTTACCTCAGACTTTTTTTTGTAAGTTGAGTGAAATATTTAGGCCTTACACGCAATTACAACTTTTACTACTACACTCATGCAATCAAATCTACAAGCTTTTTGAGTTTTATTATTTACATAGACTGGAAATATAGAGGTTAAGTGGTGTAACCCCTTGTTAAGTAAAGGCTTCTTTTTTCTTTTCGAACAGCGCGCGGGTGTCCCCTTTACGAAGTGAAGGGATTATCACTTGGACAGACCACACGCACAATCCATTTAGGAAGGCGCACTCTATAAATAGATACGGTAGCACTACAGTGAATGTGAATTCTACGCGCATATTTTTTTTTTAACTAAACGTGAACTAGATTGTGTTGCAACCTCAAATCATTTTGCACAAAAATCTTTCATACTTTCATGAAACTATGTCCTAAATGAAGAACTTACAAAATTACGTACTATCACTCTCAAAATTTAAAACTAAGGACACGAAGTAATCTTCAAACCAACGCATTTTGTACGAATTAAACTGTACTAGTGATGGGCTATTTGAGCGGACTCGTTCCATTGGAACGAGTCCGATGGTGGAACGAGTTGATTCAAATCCCTATTTTTAAAAAAAGTGATTCCGCCCCGCCCCAAAAAATTTAGGCAAATAAAAATGAAAATGAGGCAGCAGAAGGTTTGGAACGATTAAACATAAGAACAAATGTCACGCAATTTATTATATTATTATATCATTAAATGTTAGCTTTCCCAGTTAATAACAAAACTATATTTCTTTAACACACATTGAGTACTATCCCTAATTTCCAATTGCTCTGATAAATATAAAATTAACAACGTAATACAAATATTAACACAAAAATAGGCTAGTCAAATATAAATTAAAGCAATGCAGTTTTGTCATTATCTAGCTTGACCACTAGAAGACTGGAGTTAACTTACTTCAAGAGTATTCAAGGTAGAGAAACGGAAATGGGTAGGAAATTATTCCATAAAAATTCTAACCCTTCAAAATTATAATTACTCATAATATTTATTAACTAAGAATTGAATATCAAGCTTTTAAAATATTATCTTATTGTTTTACAAAAAGAAAAAGCTGTGTGCTTAATCTTAAACTTAGCGCTGGACACTCTTACTCTCATCTTCATTGGCGTAAGCTTGAACGTGTACATGTCAGCTAGACGGTCAAAGTAAAACTGGGCCAAAATTTAGTATTACCTAACTGGTTTACTTAGTGTAGTATCCCTCCCACTCTATCACCTATTTCACAAACATTCATCGATTGAAAATATTTTTTAGTTAAATATTCGTTTCATTGGAATACAAAAAACATTATAACGCTTTCTTAAGATGATTTGAATTTTTAAAATTTGTTTTTGTCCATTACTCTTATAAAATACGAAGAATTTCAAATAAAATGTAATATACAAACACAGAATGATCTAGTGTGCAGGTGGAGTCAGTCGTAGTTACCATGACAACGGAACCGTTAAACGACTCCGGCCCAGCTCTAGCATTTTCATTGGTTAAATCCACTGGAGTTGGTGGAGTCGAATCCGGAGTGATTTAAATCCTTTTGAAACCGGACTCGTTCCATTTTTTCGTTCACTGAATCTAGCCAATAGAAATTGCTGGAGCTGGAACCGGAGTTGTTTAACGGTTCCATTGCTATGGTAACGAGGACTGACTCCACCTGCATACTAGATCATTGTGTTTGTATATTATATTTTATTTGAAATTCTTCGTATTATATAAGAGTAATGGACAAAAACAAATTTTAAAAATTAAAATCATCTTAAGAAAGCGTTATAATGTTTTTTGTATTCAAATAAAACGAATATTTAACTAAAAATTATTTCCAATCGATGAATGTTTGTGAAATTGGTGATAGAGTGGGAGGGATACTGCAGTAAGTAAACCAATTAGGTAATACTAAATTTTGGCTCAGTGTTACTTTGACTGTCTCACGGTCATGTACACGGTTAAACTTACCCAATGAAGATAAGAATAAGAGTGTCCAGCGCTATGTTAGAGATTAAGCACACAGCTTTTTCTTTTCGTAAGATAATATTTTTAAAGCTTGATATACAAGTCCTAGTAAATAAATATTTCTTTATTTATGAGTAATTATCATTTTGCTTGAAGGGTTAGAATTTTTTTTATGGGAATAATTTCCTACCCATTTCCGTTTCTCTACCTTGGATCCTCTTGAAGCACGTTAACTCCAGTTTTCCAGTGGTCAAGCTAGATAATGACTAAACATCATTGCTTTAATTTTTATAATTGACTAGTCTATTTTTATGTTAATTTTTGTGTTACGTTGTTAATTTTATATTTATCAGTGCAATTGGAAATTAGGGATAGTACTCAATGTGTGTTAAAGAAATATAGTTTTGTTATTAACTGGGAAAGCTAACATTTAATGATATTTTTTAATGAATTGCGTGACATTTTTACTAATGCATAGGGTAAGTACAGAGACCGGAATCGGTGAACGAGTTGTTGGAATCGATTCCAACCCTGGAACTGATTCAAATCCAACGAGTCCAAAGACGGACTCGTTCTGCCCATCACTAAACTGTACTACTTGCCGGGCCGGCCAGTATAATAACCTTCCATGAATCACTGTTACCAACGGATAGACGTGCAAAACAAAAAGTACTAAATTTTTTCCATTCAAAATACCACCCAAATAAGGGGTCCATATTTGAATTTTTATTTTTTATAAGTTTTGGGAATAAAACGTAATTACCGCATTTTATTAGAATAATTAAAGTTTTTATTTAAATGAAAGACGATGTTTATGTTACGAAAATAGAAACAGTCTGTAATTGTAAATTATTTTTTTCCGGAGCAATGACAGCTTGTTCATTAGCAACGTCTCATCACATAAAAAAAACCTTTCGTGCTAGGATGGCACCTGCTCCTCCCATCGGGAAGTAGTGTGGAACCAAGGGACACTGGAGCATATCCTCCCTCTTCATCCCTTTGACCATCGAATCCAGTCTGATTCAACTCCAGATTTACTGGCATGTTGGCACTAAATTATTATTTTTATTATCATTTAAATAAAAGGAACACAACATTTGAGCTGCACAACTGTGCAGTCCCGGGCCGCTGGACAGTTTTCTTGCGTTACATACAACACTGTCCTATCTCTGGACAGACTCGAAACTGAATCTGATGATGAAGAAGAAGTGAACAATTGTAGGAGCTGAATTCGATAAAGAATTGATGGAATTGATCTACAAAGGAAACAACAATTATTCTTTCCTCGCCGTTCTGTTTATCTGGCACAAAAAATTGATACAATTTTAGATTCAGTCTCTTATTGAGAAATTTGAATGTTTTAATGGTAATTACCATCCTATACTGTTTCTATTCTTGAGTACGTAAAATTAGAATGTAAAATACTTTTTCTTATTAAAAAAGTAAATAAATATAAAGCAAAATGTTTCCAATGAGAACCTTTTGGCGTTTTATTTGCAAATAAAGGGAGATCCTATAAAAGGAAAACCAAATGCAAACCTTCTTCACGGTAATACCTGGTTAAGTAGCTTGAACGCGTAGTTTTGCCAAGCAGCACTTAGCAAACATAGATTATTTGGGGAACTATCCTGAAAATTGTAACTTTTAAGAGGTAGTAAATATTTTAGAATAGAAGCAAACAAATATATATATAAATTGGTAAAATGTATTCTAGAAATTGGCCTGCACTGTTTGCGAAAACAAACCTAATTATAGATAAGAAAGTCGAGCATATATATATATATATACTTGCGTTTCAATTTTACTTTGCTGACCACAGGAGGAGGCACAAGTCTTTAGCGCAAAATATTGGCTGCTCCATGAAAGCTACTACAGGCTGAAGTAAAAGTAATATATAGATAAAAAAAAAAGAAGTTAAGTATGAAATCAAAGAAAGGAGAGGTGCGCAGAAGTAGTAGAAGAGAGCGCTAGAAGATAGAGTAGCGACAACAAGGCTAATTAGTTTCAGCGTACTGAAGAGGAAGATGGAAACGCCACGGCCACAGGTATGCCAACCTGGCTTTCCAGTCCCCCAAACTCAGTTTCAAGTATGTACAATTCAGCAATAATTGAAAATAATGAGAAAAAATATACTCTCTACTATTATTATAATTATTATTTAATCAGTTATAAACAAATCTAAATTAAAACATTCTCACCACCTTCTCTTACGTCCTGCGTAGAATATTTACTAACGTAAGAGTTTCAATGAGATGTGAAATTATTCATAAAATAATTATAGTTGACACATATACTATGATTGTTAAGAAAATGAATATCTTAGGACAGGGAGAATATTATTACTTCAGGAGAGGTAATTTCTTGACTTTGGGCAATTACAGGTTACAATGTGCCAAAGCACAAAACACATTATGAGGAGGTTTCAAACCTAAGATAATTTACGAGGTCTGTAAATTAAGTAATGAGACTGATATTTTTATTCAAAAAGAATTACAATTCTATATTGTCACCTTCAAAATAACTTCCTTCTGAAGCCACACAGCGCTGGAGACGTTTCTTCCACTCCTCATAGCAGTTCTTGAACTCCGATACTGGAATAGCCTTCAGCTGGTCGGTTACACCCGTTTGAATGTTTTCGACTGTCCCAAAATGAGTTCCCTTTTGAGGTGATTTTTCAACTTCGGGGAGAGAAAAAAGTCACAAGGACTCAAGTCAGACGAATAAGGAGGCTGGAGGAGCCACAGGAATGTTTTTACTGGCCAAAAACTCTGGTTTATTGAAATTACTGTGTGACAAGGAGCATTATCGTGATGCAATACCCACTTGTTCTTGATGTTTGGTCTTACACGAATGACCCTTTTTCGAAGTTTTTCAAGAACTTCTTGGTAAATGTGTTGATTGACCGTTTGTCCTTGAGATAGAAACTCTTTGTGGACGATTCCATGGATATCGAAAAAACTTCGACTTCGCCATCCTTGTTTTTTTGGGCCTTGGAGAGGTTGAAGTGTGCCACTCCATCCTCTGGCGCTTGGTTTCTGAGTCGTACACAAACACCCAAGACTCGTCACCAGTAGTGACACGTTCCAGAAATCACCTCAAGGGAACTCATTTTGGGACAGTCGGAAAACATTCAAACGGCTGTAACCGACCAGCTGAAGGCTATTCCAGTATCGGAGTTCGAGCACTGCTATGAGAAGTGGAAGAAACGTCCCCAGCGCTGTGTAGCTTCAGAAGGAAGTTATTTTGAAGGTGACAATATAGAATTGTAATTCTTTTTGAATAAAAAAATTTAAAAAAAATCAGTCTTATTACTTAATTTACAGACCTCGTATTATAGGTTTACATTTCTGTGGTAAAATACTTTTCTCTGGTTACTGCTCAGAGAGTAGATCCATTAAAATGGTGCTTAATATGATATCCAATGTGGGCTTAACTGTTTCGAGTTATTGACTGTTAATCCTTCAATCCTTAACCTTGGAGGTCAGCAGCTGGACTTAGAATTTAAAATCCTTCAACTATATGAGAAAGCAGATCTGATCTAGTACCCGATTTATCTCTTTGAATAATGATTCACGAGTAAAACTTCCAAGATTATGGGGTTTTTAATAATCTGAAGCACAAAAAAAAGAAGAGAAATCTGTAGACAAAAGTGCAGCAAGTTATGATGTTCAAGGAATAAATTGCAAAACAGTTTAGGCAACCAGAGGAGCCAAAAGCGCCACTAATACGTGTCACTTTCTTAGGAATGTCCCCGGTGACAAATTAAAATTAGAAGAATAAGAAATGAGGTTAGGCGGATTACAGGTCAGAGAAGGTCGGATTTTTTTCACCACAATTCCGCCTGGGCAGTTTATATCCACGTTGTAAGACAAGAAGTTGGATACAGACGTATCCCTACATTTTCAAGAAATATATTTACTATGATTGGGCTAGCCAAGGCTGAAAAAGTAAAGATGGCCCTCAGGAGGTGTGTGGGGGGAACTAAATGTAAAACAAAGACGGAAACCTCAAATCCAGTTAATATCGTTCATTTCCGATTTGATAGGCCACAGGAGTAAGAGAAAGTAAAATAAAAATTAATAATTATATGTACAGCTGATAATTTGATTATTTTTAGCTAATAAGAAAATAATTTTGTAAATGAAAAATAGTAAGAAATGGAAAAAAAAGAAGAGAATTAGAAAAGATATATATAGGTGATAGAACTAGGATAGAAAGGAAGGCCTGAAGATAGGAGTACGGCCTCTTGAGGTACATTTCAGCAGCAAATATTAAGAGAGCAGATAGGATGCAGGCAAGCGGTCACACAACATATTTTCAAGTACAACTGAAAAAGAAAAGATTGAAGACACCGTTATCCAGCTGTTACTTGTAAAATATTCTCGGCTAAATTTTTTTCTATTTCATTCGGAAAGAGAATTTGTTTAATTAACCCTTAAGGGATCGTGCTTGCAGTTAGGTGCAGTGTTATATAAAGTGTATTATAGCACGTTCACAGTGCACGGAAAGTGCAGTGCCTCAACAAGGTGTTTCCGTTTATAAAACTGATATTTAAATCAATATTTACAATGGTGTGTTTCTAGTCTGTAAGATTAACAGAACAGACGCTAAGTCTACTTTTCTCTTTTGAACAAACACAAAAAAGCTAACATTTAAACATTCTTATTATTTCAACTTGCGGAAATTTTATCTTAAATCTGCTTTGAAAAAAAAAAAAAAAGTCTTAAGCGAACTTACTATCTGCAGAGTAAAGATTGTTTCGTTAAACCCACTAAAACTTCACGAAAAAAGTTTAGAATCCTAGAAAATACACAGGGTGTTCATTTTAAGACGGCTCAAATGCATTTCATGCTTAAACGGTTGATCTGAGCGAAAAATGGTAGAGGAAAAATTTGTTGCCCGTCACCTCTAGTTTCAGAATATGTGACTTGATTTTAGATTTCTGCCCGCATTCGCGGTTGAAGAGCGACCAAAAGTGAGGGTTTGCAGTTGACCCTCATTTTCATTTTCACAGTTTTAAAGAGTATAAAAAGTTATGAAAGAAACCGGTAACCGCAATTCGATATCTTCAATATTAAAGGTGCTAGGCCATTTCAAAATCTGGTATTTATAATCATATTTCAATTTTTTAACTTGTTATCAAAGAAGAGCACGCGATAGGTCATTTTTATGTATTTTTTCAACCCCTTTCTACTAAAAATATTGCCAAGGAAGTAAAGCTAGTATTTTTCTTAATATCGGGAAATAAGTCGTTTTCAGAGTGATTTTCTATGAAATGATTATCTAAGTCTATGAAAAATCAAAAGTATGTTTGCTAGTCACCTTCGTCCACGACACCAAATTGGATTAGTTGGACGTAAAGCCCGCCTGAAAAAATAGGCAATTACTTTACAATTGTTTACTTATACTTTAAGGCAGGCCCAAAGATATAGGATAAATAAACTAAAATATGTCTAGTAAAATAGATATTAGTAGACAGGTTTGAAGATGCATTTAAAATTGGAATAATTTGAGGAAAAGTAATTCCTAATAGTGTACTTTTTCTTTTTCAATTCAGTATCATTCAAAACTGTAGTTTATACTGTAGCGAAGAAGAAAAGCAGCTGAAATAATAAGAACTTTGACTGCTTAAACAGAACTCTAGTTTTTACTAACTTATGAGAATCTTTAGCGGCTGTTCTTAAGAAATGCCGGGGATTAAAGACAATAGAAAGAAACAAAGAAGAAAAAAGAAGAGGAAGAAGAAGAAGAAGAAGAAGATGCTCCTCTGAAGCAGATGACAGAGGTGTGTAGAGACACCGGAGTTTAATATACAATTTGTTAGGTGGGAGGGTGGTGGTTGAAGAAAAGTGTTTGTTTCTTTTTGTTTTGGGCGCGAAATTGCCCCTTACTTGGCGAAGGTTTAAGCAAGTCGTCGAGGCTGAATGTCCTCGAGGCGGTAGGGTGGTGATGGGCAGGAGTTGACGTGGTCACTAGTAGTGAAGGCTTGCGAATACCGAGTCTGCCAAGCAGCGACCTAGCCGGGGGGCCGCTGGATAGGCCCGCCCCCGTGCCAAGACTGGCGCTCTCTCGACTGCCGCCCAGGCCGGCCGCACCGCCTCCGAGGGCACGCTCTCGTACTGAAGCACACCGACTAGAAGACATGTCTACAAAAAAAGAAGAAGAAGACAAACAAACATAAATTTATTAAGTAACTTTGCACAAAATTACTTTATTCTTTAACTGGTCCTGCCGTAATCTTTCGACGTAAACAATGAAAGATTGTTGAAGTTACTTTAAATAAATTAGTTAGCAACGCTCTGCACATTATTTATAGAGGCACTAGGGGATAGCCGTAAAGCAAGATCTCAACCTATTTTTTATTACTTCAAATGTTAAAAATGAGTGGATTACAACCTTCATACATCGTAACCTTTTAATCATCATCAAAATCTATCCTCTTCTACCGCCTAGGTGGTAATTTAAGAGGAGCGGGGTATTGGCCCGAAGCCTCCGATCCTGATAGTAGGGCTGCTACTTAAGGCATCAGGCTGCCACGTGAGTTTCTTGGGGCTCAAAGGTGTTCTAGGGCCTTAATTCCTGAGACCAGCACTCCTCTACGTGCCCTCAGGTTTTTCACTGCAGGTCGCTCAGTTTCTGGCGAAGCAGTATCCATGGGCACCACGTGGAGGAGACCAACAAACCCCCCTTTAATAATTATTATAATCCTCATTTTTTGTAACGTTTTACCAATTTTCTCTTTACCAATTTTTGTCAACCAAAGCACATTTTCATTCAGTAACTCTTAATAGCCAAATAAACATATTATTTCATTTTTTTCTTTTTTCAATAAAAGTGTTTACAACAGCGCCAGCTGTTACTGAATCGAGCGTAAAATCTGATAATCAGACGAAAGCAACGTGTTAAAAAAAACAAAAAAAAACTGACAATTTGAATAATTACATGGTCGTCCTCTATCGTTTTCTTCAGCTAGCAGTTTTTCAAGTTTCTCAGGAAAATGCCTTTTCGCGCACCAGAAGAGGCCCAGTACGGCCAGCACCACGGTGACTGTGATCAGACCCAACCAGAAAGGCTCGTGCAACATCCTCTCCGATAGTGGCTTATATGGTATACGAACCATCCTTTTCTCACATCGGCTTCCTGTTAAAAAAAAGATGTTCCATCTTACTATAGCCAACATCCCAGTTTATCAAAAAACTCCTAACAGAAATCATCATGTTTCCACTATACATTTTCTGCTGACCTTCCCACCATGCGTGACAGTTACATTTGAAAGATGCATCGTTCGTCTCAACACATTCACCACGAGCTTCACAAGGATTGGAAGAACAAGGCCGATGTCGTAGGTCGCACGTGTCGCCATAGTAGCCAGGCTTGCAATGACAACGGAAACTGGAGGCCGTCAGTTTACACTCGCCGAACAGACAAGGGTTCAGTTCACACATGGTTAGTCCGCACAGCAAACCTGGGAACAAGATGAGTACAGAAAAATGACGGTCTCTGTTTTTTTGCGCACAAAATTTTGTTGTTTAATAAAGTCCGCTCGCGCTTCACTGAACAATAAAAACCTTAAAAATTATTGATGTTCATTATTTTTGGTGACTGATTTATAGGATTCAATAGGATGAAAAAAAGTAATTGCCATTTCAGTCGTGATACATTTATTCTGCCGAGCTTTCGACCTAGGGTCTAGGTCATCTTCGGGGCTAGTTTACAAAGTAATATTTTACATCTCACACACAGAAGACACACCAACCCTGTAATGTAAAATATTACTTTGTAAACTAGCCCCGAAGATGACCTAGACCCTAGGTCGAAAGCTCGGCAGAATAAATGTATCACGACTGAAATGGCAATTATTTTTTCATTCGCTTAAAAATTATGTGACATGGAATTCCCTCTCAATACAATGCCGGCCAACCGACAATGTTCTATCTATTATAATTGCTTTCTTTCAAAAAATACAAATAATAGGCCAACCAACTTCTTGGCTAAAGGAATCATTAGTAATAAATATCTACTACCAGTGAAATGACCGGTGCATTGGCAGGTATGCTTTCCAGAGAGGTTGGTCACACATTTACCTCCGTTCTGACACGGATTGGGATTACAAGACTCCACCAGCGCCTGTAAGGTACCCAGTTGTAACAGTTTCTCTTTGTAAGTCGGATCTGGAAAAGAAAGAATTGAACTGTATTATTGGCTGGGCACACAGTGACTAGTTAGGTTATCTACGAAAAGAATGATCAAATCTGTTGCAGCAAAAAAGTAGTACAACATTAAGCTACAATAGATTTAGCAAAGCTATCTGTCAGCTTGTTACAGATCATGATTCTCGTAAAGCAGTTGGTGATAAAAGTTTTTTTACGGTTGATTGGTAAGACGAGGAGATTAATCTGTTTACAAAAAAAAAAAGAATACACTAACCAGGCTTGACGGTGAGCGTTACGTTGAGTTTGATGTAACTGGGCGTGTCGCCGTACACGGTTCTCACTTTCAAAGTATTCAAGTAGGAATCCACAGACAATTGGGAGCCCAGCATGCCTGGACATAATCTCCAGACGGTGTCATTGCTGTCAGAGTAACTGTCAATCACTTCGATGAAATTCTGCCCAAGTAAACAGTCACTGTCTTCCTCTAAGATGCCTGAAAATACCAAAAAAAAAAAAAAGAAAAGAAGAATTAAGTACTTACCTTCACAATAAGTAAAGAGAATACCATCGTACATATGTAACATACAATCCATTGCGTAAAAGTGTAATCAAACATATTATCAGGTATACAAGAATACACTGAGCTTAAACCATACGAATAGACCAAACAATATGTGAATTACGATTAACTAAGACAATTAGTATTTATAATTATTAATACTAATATTGCTCTGGAGTGATCTGAAATATGGTGGCTCACCCGTTCTGGACACGGGAGGGAGTTCATTTCCTGGAGCTTCTACACATGCTATAGCGAATCAAATAATCAAGAAAGTGTGGCGTGTCCTTCTTGATGGAGAGTGAGTGATTAAAGCCCTCGAACTTAAGAGAGTAACCATCTTATCCTTCACTTACTGAGACGAAATCTGTGACGAAATTATAGATTACCATTGGAATCCTGCGGACTGTTAAACTGGAGATGGATGATGTTGCCGACCGGTGCGATGAACCTCTGCGTCAGATCTACGCCTAACGGTGGTGGCGCCGGGTAGTTGATATGGAGTATGCGTCCAAACTGGCGATTACCAAGCTCCACTACTCGTTCTTCACGTGCATTGCCAACTTTCATAAAAAAAAAAAACTATAACTGAGTATTTATAGTAAAAAAAAAAAGAACATGGAATTTCTGGTAATCAGAACAAGAAAACAAAGAATACCTGTCCTATAATTGGCCGAATATCCTTTGCCTTGGGGTGCATCACCAGTTCTCAGGGTGAGCTGCATTCGCTCGCCAGCTGAAATGTAGATCCCATCCGATATGAGATCTGGAATGGAATACGGTTTCAACCCTCCTTCACCACCACCCAAAACAACATGTAGTTCTGCATCAGAGGATATGTCGTAATCTTGGACATCAAGCCAAACCCGTCGACTAACTAAATCAAATAAATATAGAAAACATCAAGTAGTTGTTCTTGATTGAATCATTTAAAAAATCTGGAGATGTTTAAAAATTACCTTACCTGGGGCCAAGATTGTCGTGGAACAGTCAAGCCGTGAGAGCAAAAACTGCGGATAGTTGGGGCTGGTCAGCTGACCCTGTTTGGCGGTGGTTGTGTGCAGCGGACATCCGGACACATCCACTGCTCTCCAGTCCAGGGCATATCCATTTCCAGAGACTGAGTAGTCTGAGTGGAAGTGGACCAAAGCCACATTACCAGCTGATACTATTTGCACCCTGGTAACACAATTAAGAAATAACCATTTATTTTCTTAAGGAGGACATAGAAACAGACAGACATACTTTGTACACATCACATGTTTCACATGACTTCCTTTTACAATACAGTTCTAACAACTTAACTCATAAAATTTCTTTCAACTCTGACTTTTGAAAAGAATTCAACTTTGACTAAAATTTATCGCTGATAAAATCAGACATTTAACTGAAAGGAAGCTTATTTGGGGAGAGAATAAGAGTATTAATTCTCTTACTAAGAGTCGTAAGAATTACAATAAGAAAATGAGTCATGTTTTTTGCTTTTGTTTTAAGGAATTTTTCTGCTCTGATATTGCTTATCGTATTTATTATTCTACTCAACTTATGCAAAAATGCACTTAAGTAACTTACTGTACTCAGTCAAACTTACTTCTCTAATTTCTTTTGATCATAATGACCGCACAATCTGATCGGCTCTCCACCTGACACGCCTTCCGGGTCCACTACCTCCAGGTAGTCGTAGAGACACTCCGCTTGCGGCTCTAGCTCCAATGCTTTCATCTTCACCTGCTCACAACAATGAAAAAAAAGGACATTCAAACACTCTTTTTTAATCACAGCAAGAAAATGAAAGAAGAAGGTTGTTACAGCATCAGCAGGAAAGGCTATAGACAGGAAAAGAGATGTAGAAATTGGTGAAAGGGAAGAGGCAACAAAGAGGAAGTTAGGTAGAGGATGGGATACTGTATGCTCCAGATCTAGACCAATAGGAGATCCAATACCTGTACAAGGTAATTGCACCAATAAAATCATAGAGCCGTCATGCTGGGCATCAACAACTGATTCTCATTAAAGAGCATTTAAACTTTAAGCTCACTGGTCTACAGCTTGAACCGCCAGTAAATCAACAATAAGTGTGTCCTCACTGTTCTGATTTTTATCGCATTTCACATTCACATTCCCATTACCAATTCTTTATTCATATATAAATTTATTGCAGTTAACTAGATTAAAGTATGCAAAAATATAGCATAGTGTGCTTAGCAAAACAAATTATAGATTCATAGTAACCCCAATGTAATATCAGTGTTATTATTCAGTATATTACCTTACTTATCCCTATAAACCATATTATTATTTAATCATTGATTTCTCCATTCTTAAATATCCTTTCTTATTACCTTGTGACAGTTTTAGAACTTCTATCATTGTTTTAGGAAGTACACGTACCTTCCGTTGCTCTCGTTAAAAGCCAATGAACGGGGGTCTAGCTTTAAACGTAAACAAATTATGCATTCAATTCAAACTCACCACAATTCTGGTCTTTTCTGGCGCATAAATCACCACCCAATAATCTAAGTTGTGCATGTAAGGTTGTGGGAACTGTGGCGAGGTTAGTGAACCTTCTGAACCGTTGATTGTCCTGTTGAAGTTCAGGTTCAATCCACTGCCTGCAAAATAGTAATTATTTCTTACTTCCGTAACAGAAAAAAGTGTAGATTTTTTCGATTTTCAAGTTTTATCGAACTAATACATCAGAATATAAAAGTTTAAGAGCTACAAGAGAGATGGTCAACCCGTAATCCTATTCCACATTATTTCGTACTAAATCGACCCAGGGGACTAATTTTTCAGAATTAATGCAGATTAGCATACCTAGGTAATTCTTCTTGCAGACATATCCGCCGACCATATCACAGTGTTGAGCAGACCAGTACAGTCCGGACGGTAGTCGTGAAGTCGGCGAGGGCATCCACTGCAGGCTCAGGCAGCAATCTTCATCGTAATTAAAAGTATCCAAGGATACCCAACCTGGAATATTTAAATAACAACAACATTTTCACTATGTTTTTTTTGCTACAGTTTAAATTTTTTTTACAATGACTACTACTACAACAAAGACATAGGAACCTTTATAGTCGAAGAGCGTATTGTCGTGCCAGATCCATTGTTGACTCGGTTTGTGCGTGCGAGCCCCTAGCCAGTAGATGGCGCTGGTGCTGTACTCTCGTGATTCCCTGATCTTGGAGACGATGAACTTATCTTCAGGGTCGCTGTGCACACTTGCCAGTTCTCCCTGTTTTTTTTTTAATGGGGGAAATTTAATGGCAAACTGAAAGCTAAATAGATGGATGACAATGCTTTAAAGATAAGGAAAACATTCTGTAAATATTTTGAAATGAGCGTGATCTGCTGACTCAATACTTACTCATTCAATTTCTCCAATCTTAGGAGATCTTAATCGTCAACTTTTCTTTCTTTATACCCATTGAGGATTCTTAAAGAAAAACTGCTAACTGAACCCAGAGCAGAGCTCGCTAGGTTTCATAAATAAGTTGAAACATTGTGGGCTAGGCTTCTGTAGGCTTTCTCGTACATCTCATGTTCCAACGGAAATGTCTTGTTTTGAAGTAACCATCCCAGACAGTGTAATATTAAAAATAAATCAAAAAGCACCAACGCTGAAGGTTATAAATAAAATTTGATGAATTTTTAGCCAGCTGGGCCGATCTACGCCCCGTGAAAACACAATTAAAATAATGAAATAAAATATGTTGTCTGAAAGATGGTTCGCTGCAAACTCAATTGAGAACTAAGTTTTATTAACTTTTTTGACGCAATAAGAAAGTAAAAACTTTTTAAAAAGTTCAATAAAAACAACAACTTTTAATAAGATATGTCCCCAGTAAGGAATTTTTTTTTTTTTTTTTTTAAAAAAAGATACTTTTAATTTTTCCAAGGAGTTTGTTTGTCTCAATAAAATTCAGCATAACGGCAACAGAAAGTTTGAATTTAAACTTATCAAGAATTGACTTTTGAAATTTGGTAGTATGTGCTGCATGAAGTTTAGATTTGAAGCGTCGTCGTTAATTGGTGTTCTTCCCGTGTCAGAGATGTCGCCCAGCCTTCGTAGTTTGTTTTATAAATATGTAAATTTGATCATTTCATACGAATCTGATGCTTCAAAGCAATAAGCAGCAATTAACTTTTAGAAAACTTACAATACAATCATATAGGGCAAACAGAAATCAATAATGAACAAGAATGCTGGAACAATGAGATTTCGTAAGTGTACGCCAATAAATTAGAAGATGATAGAAACTGTCTGACAGCTGTGGAAGACGTCTCAAATTCATTGGGATTAGTATTGGGACAAGTTTAAGAGTGATTCAAAATTATTACTAAGTAAAATAAAGTAATTGCCTATTTTTTTTTTTTCAGGCAGGCTTAACGTCCAACTACCAAATTAGGCGTTCGAGGACGGAGGCGACTAGCAAATACTCGTATACTTTACTGTAAATTCTCTCATATTAACCATTAAATAAAAATCCAAGGCCTAAGACCGGGCAATCGAACCCAGAACCTCAATACATATTAGCTTTACAGGTCAGTGCCTCTAACCGCTCGGCTACAGTGGCGCCTAAAATTGTTACTACAAAAACTGTTGACTGTTTAGTGCGCTATTTGGCCTTTTCAATTATAGGCTGGATAGCGCTGCTGCAGGCGTTACACTCTATTTGGAGTAATCTCTCAAAATTGCTCCGGTTTGAGGAAGAGAAAAAAAAAAAAAACTTTAATCTAGAGGCTTACTTGAAGTAGGAACACAATAGACCAGAGCTTATTCAGCCCTGCTTCTTAAATAACTAGGATTTTGGATGATATCTAATTTTAATACCCTCAAAGACAGAAGATGAGTAGAGGATCTGCTTTTTTTTTTCCAAATTGACCAGAAGATAGCAGCATTAAGCAGCCGTTGGCGTGATCTTAAGACATTTTACGTAATTTAAAGTAAACGTATGATTCTTTCTATTGCGATCTTTTTATTTCACGGGTTTAAATACAAGCTACGCTATGTTCTGCAGGAAAAAACCTGTTTAGTGCGTTTGTAGTAGAATAATTAGCAGCTAGAAAGTGTAAGATGGATGAAATAGACCACAAAAATAAAAATAAAAATGAATGAGAATAATGGAGTTGGTAGCCGTGGGAGCTTGATGTCGCATTGCGATTTGAACGCCCCCAGCAGTCAAGGTCTCCAGGACAACTTCAGCCCTGTTATCATAAACGTCATGTTGCGCGATGATGAATAGTCCTGGACGGAATTGCTCTAGAACAAACCCACCCCCATGCCGGCGGCCATTACTTTCTCTTGAGATTAATTATACTGCCGGTGGAAGACGTTTTTAGTTTATTAATTTAAGTGCTTGGGAGTTGTTAGTTGCAACCAACATGAGTGGGGGTGGGGGGGATCATGTCAATTAATGAGAATGAAATATTTTCTTGATGATGTATTCAGCAAGAAAACACAGAATTGGGCACTCTTAGCTAGAACAGTGGTTCTTTTAAAGTGAGTTCCGTGGAACAGTCGTGTTCCATGATGAATCTGCCCTTCATGTTTCTATACAAAAGAAAGAAAGAAAGAGGCAAAATAATTGTTATAACACTAACAGTGGAAGGCGCAAGGAAATTCAAAGTACTTCTCCCTTTACCTTGTACAATTAAAGTACTTATTTTTCAAGGTAGGTAACAGAAATGACTGCAAAAGTACTACACCCTTCTCAATGCAAATAGCCCTTCAACATCCTGATTATGTATATACAGGGTGTCCCAAGCTATATGGATAACGACTTTTTCTCGGAAACTAAGATAGCTAGAAAAAAACTAAAAAATACGTGTTCCCTTAGTTTTTTTTTGTTAGAAATTCAAATTTAATTTGTAAATTTTTTTTTCGGTGCTTCCAGAAGCGAGATACAGGCACTAACTACAAATTTTCAAATGGGGAGGTGTGGTTTTTATTTCAGAAATAGATTCCTCTATTTTTTTTAAAGAAAAATTTACTTGAACGGTTTTTTTCTATGAGCGATATTTTACAAGTTATGAATAAGAACGTGATTCTTACAAGAAATTTCAAAATGATAACATTATAACGGTTTTTTTGATTGAATTGCTTTTATTGGTGAGGGAGTGGCTTACGGTGTTATACGTCATCAGCTGCAGCCCGCCTATTTCACACATCCCGTTCACCAATGAGATTAGCCAATCGTTTTTGGTAATTATTTCTAGGAAAATTTACTAATTTTTCCCCCATAGGTATTTGATAAATCATCGAATAATGCAATAAAAAATGATATCGTAAAAATGCCCATAATAGAAGTGAAGGAGACCCTCAGCAACAAATCTACTTGGAGAAGCGAGCGGCCACAACTTGCAACCACTGGCCCCGTGAATATTGGAGGAGGTGGAGTGTCCATCTGGCATAACCTTTTTCGTTAAGTGTTTCCATGATTAACCCTTGTACAACCTTCCTACTGGACAGTTTTTTAATATTTAAAAAGATCATTTAAAACAAATTTATATTTGTAAAAAAAAAAAAAAAAAAAAAAAAAAAAAAAACATTAAATGATCCAATATCTGATGAAAACTTGTGTCCAATGTTTCTCCCAAATTTTAAACTTCTGATCTAACGAATAGTATGATTAATTCTTGTTCTGAACGTAATGTAATGAATTTTAAGAATTTGATCAGGGCCTCCATCAACCACCCTTGACTAGACGATAGTCAATTTTCCTCCTAGTGTTTAAATATTTATCAGCATCACGCTGTATTAATGAGCTTCCAGTGTGGAGTTGAGGGGGGGAACCACTACAAGTTTTAAGATTAGCAGCAAAGAGGCGAGGAGCTAACTTCACCAAACTACATTAACTAGTTGCCAGCCCTTATGGAGGTAATAAATTCTCCACACCTGTCTAGACCTAGACAACTTTTGCAAGGTTTATGTAGTCTACAAGTAGTTCAATAACTCACGTCGGCCTCAATGGTCGTCTAGACAAAACTGGAAGAACGGAGGATACTAGATTTTATCCAGCATCAATACTTTCCTCAATGATATTAACTCAAATGAGGAAAATCTAAAATGGAAATCTTATTTCCGCTATTGTTACTACTTTAAACAGTACATCCTGCGAATGATGAAGAAGAAGAAGACAAAGAAATGCATTTACAATTTACCTTAATTCCCTTACAGATTTCTCTAGCGGTATGCCACGTCACTTCAGGATAACTTTCGAATAGGTAGCAAGAGTTGTTGTACAGCTGGAATCTGTCGTCTCCGCAGTCCGGCCAGGCTAAGAAACAGTGAATCGATTTAGACAGGAAGTAAAGAAGTACTAAAGTAAATAACTTATTTCCACTGTAAGAACCAAATAAATTAGGTAAAATCAATAAAATTAATTTTACTCCACTCCAAAAAACATTAAATAATATCATACCCTGTTCAATGGAGATGCGAGCCTTAAAACCACCGAAATGATGTGAATAATCGGACAAGAAGTTGATAGAGATACTCGGTCCGGTGAAAGTCTGCCTGAGCAGTTTGAGACGATCGCTCCAATCGCCGCACAGTTTGACGGTAGTATTACCTCCGACTACCTCTACGTAGTCGTAGCTGCAACTACCAAAAGAGATGCATTATCTACCAAATTTGTTGCTTACAGAACATTTTAATAATAACACCATACATTGAAACATGAAATTATCAGTAAAGCTCTCAAAAGTTTTTTGAATACCAAAAAGTAAGCAGCCAATTGCTACTTGCCCACCGGGCTGTTGAGAAAGCTAAAAAAAATTTAGCTTAGAACTAAGTAGAAAACGGAAATAAGAATGGTGGCAGGAAGTGAAGGAAGAGTTTGCAGGAAGTGAAGGGAGACTTTGCTGGAAGTGAAGGAGAGTCCCCAGCAATAAATCTACTTGGAGAAGCAAGCGGCCACAACTTGCAACTACTGGCCGTGAACATTGGACGAGGTGGAGTGTCCATCTGGCATTCTAAACGTGCCACCACTACGACCCTGGCTGGGCCCACCAACCTACTGGGTCCTCTACTGGGTGAGGTTCAAACTACTCCGACTGTATATCATGCCACCCCCAAGGCATTGTTCTCTCTCTTTCTCTTCTGCCAAAACACTGCCTCCATCATTCCTCCTAACATATGAGCTGTCTTAAAACATTTATCAGTAGATAGAACACGACCTGGGCGGCAGCAGAGACAGAGAGAGATGAAAGTCTGGCTTCAGACGCACATGATCGTAATGCTTTCTAGTTATTTACGAGCGTATAAATTGAACCCAAAGCGTCCTATCCAAAATTGAAATAATCCTCCATTCATATCTACTTAATTAGATAATCTGTCTCGGAGGTTCCTGGGCCAATCTTGTTAAGTTTTTCTTCTAGAGATTTCAGTGAAATGGTACTCTTTTTTTAAAGGGAAATTCCGTTTCTCAGAAATACCATAATCAAAATTTTCGAGAAAAAAATTGCCATCGACATGAGTGCAACGTGTGTATGCGCAATGATAAAAGAAAATTGTTTTTGGAGCCAATTCTGGGAAAATCTCAAAAATGTGAAAAATCTTTTCCGAGATACTTCAGGTTAAAGGAGTTTAGGACTAAATTTCAGGGGCAAATCAATCAAAATACAGAAGTTTTAACTTCCAGCAATTTTTTCCAGTTAATTTGTCCACATACCCACACCGCATCCAGTCTCAGAAGTTTCAAGAATCTTAAGATTAAGGTAATAATAAACATTGATTCACCTACCTGCAGCTACTTAATTTTTTTTTGGTGAGGGGTAAGAGGGGGCAATCTTAAAATTATTTACTATCAAAGTACTTACGATGGTTCATTCTCCAAGACTAGCTCTTCGAATTCTAACAGAATGGTGAAGGACGGTGGTGCCGTGACAACGGTTAGACAGTAGGTCTCGTCTGGATACGTCCTAGGAAAGTCCGGCGAAGTGAGCGTGGCTCGTGGCTCTTCAGGAGTCAGGATTATAGTTCGGTTACACTCCCAGCTTCGTACTTCGGATTCGGTACGCATTCGTTCTGTGCACATATCGACTTTCTTTTCAACAAAATACTATTTGGTATAAGAAAATGTTAGAAGGAGTAACCTAAGTCAATGGTTCAACTACTTATAATCATTCACAAATGAAGTGGATCATTTGAAAATCCTAAAAATAAAACCTTTGAGAGTATAACGAGGATCAGACATGAACTGAATCAGAAATGAACTGAATCAAAAATGAACTGAATCAGAAATGAACTGAATCAAAAATCAACTGAATCAGAAATCAACTGAATCAGAAATCAACTGAATCAGAAATCAAATGAATCAGAAATCAACTGAATCAGAAATCAACTGAATCAGAAATCAACTGAATCAGAAATCAACTGAATCAAAAATCAACTGAATCAGAAATCAAATGAATCAGAAATCAACTGGAAAGAGAAATAATGTACACCTCCACTGGCTAGGATTTCGCAAATAAAATAGTTGAGCGCATCGCAGTGCTTGTCGTTCCAGCGATAGGTGTTGGTCAGTGTGACAACAGAGGGCGGAAGATGGTAGAGTCGGCGCAACTCCACGCAATCCTGGCCGGACGTACCGTCGTCGCTGGGCTGTTTGTTCACATGGCCTCCTCGCCAGCCGGGGAACCAATCTGTAACAAAATTTCCAAAAAAATTTTAATTAGTTGGCTCGAATTATATTTTTTCAAGAGAGGACCATTCTAGGGCAATATGGCGTTGAATTCGAGACGGCTTTGCGACTACTTCTCCTTTTACCTAATAAAATCTTATTTTAATTAATGTCGGTATTAACAAGAATTTTAGAACACGAAATTTTGGAATTCGAGTTCCTTGAGGATCTTAGTCCAAAATATACTTCAGCAGTTACCTAACAGGTCATCTGCACAAGGTGGAGGCTTATTAGCTTGGAACCGCTGTGCAGTCTGTGTCAGGAAGAGGAGGAGAAGGCCTCTCACCTGTTGTTCGATTGTGTTGCAATCGTGCGGTTGCGCTATGAAACCTTAAGAACGTTCGAGACCAAAGGAGATATGTAGTAGCGCAAAAAGAACTAGCAGGGAAAGTCCTCAACCTTTTTAGAAGGGGAGGTTTCAACTATTAGACTCAAAAAGGGGAAGGCACAATAAGCCTCTAGGTCCCGTACCGTTTTCTAATCTTAATCTTATCTAACAAGTCGAAGAAGCCCTTCTTCAGCATTTTAAGCAGGTTTTCTTCTTCGCTGTTATCAGAACTAATATCTCCAATTTCATTGGGGAGTCATGATTTCTAAGAGCTAAAACAGCTTACCTTAATAAATTATTCCAAACTATGGAGAATGAAAAATCGCAGATGCCTTGCATAAGGGCATCAAAACCATAGTATTTTTTTTTAAATAAATAGCATTAATTAAGTGACGAGTCACCCAGGAGGGGCGAGAAAAAGAGGAAGACCGAGGATTAGGTGGCTGGATGATGTAGAAGATATTAGAAATCTGGGAGTAAGAATATGGAGGAGGATTGCTTTGGTGAGAGTAGGGAAAGGTGATAGAGGAGGCCAAGGTCCTTCAAGGACAGTACAGCCAGTTGAGAGTGAGAGAAAGATTAAGTAACGAGCCAATCGAGAAGAGTAATTAATTTTAACTGGTGTAATAGTCCACCTACCTCTCACCCTTTTGTAAGAACCTGGAGAATTTCCAGTCTTCATCTATCCTCCATCCCAGTCAAAGGAATCTTACGTTACTGTGACATTTGGTAACCGAATAAGTCGTGTGTGAATGATAAGACCTAAAAGAAAAAAGAAAACACCAAAGGTTCCACATGCCCGCCCACGATCGTGAAGAACACCAAGTTAAAGAAGACTGCCAATAAAGAAAGAAAAAGGAAAAGGAAAACTCAGGAACTGAAGATAATTCTTTGTCATTCTTCAAACTTCTGTACAATGAGAGAAAAGTTGCAAGTTGGGCCCGTCTTCTCCTGAGAAAAAAAGTAATTTTCATAATCCTTAAAGGGTTTGGTTTCTTCTACATTGGGATATCGGGAGAGTCCGTTCTATCTTTATATCTACGAGACACGTGACCGGCAACTATAAGAATAATTTTTCCGTGAGTGGAATACATTTTTACATTAAGTGCAGCAGCAGCAGCAGAAGAAGATGGAAGAAGAAAAAGAGTAAAATGCTGGGATGCTGGATTGTCTGTTGTGTTCTAGCGCTGCGCAATGGCAAGTGACATCCCAGCTGCTTCTGCTGAGCGACATTGTCGCCCCAGACCACTATTTCACTTCTACCCCTCCATTTCACCGCCACCTGTATCTCCGGCAACCTCTTTTTCAAAGCGCCCCCTACCATCAAACTATCCAAATAGAGCAGCGTCACTGAATCTAGATCACGTGCTCCTAATTGCATCATTATTTCACGACAGGGAAGCTCTAATTTATTAATCGATTCTGTTAAAACAATCGATTAATAAATCGAACTAATTCCTTTAAAAAAATCGTAGGATATTCAACTTCCAGTTTTTGGTACCGCAATGATTGACCAGGAAGTTACCTGACGAAAACTTCCAACAGAAATACCATATGATCGAATTGATTTCACCCTTTTTAAGCCACCCTTAAGAGGAAGGTAGATAAATAGAAAATACCTTGACCATTGGGCGCAGTTGGGAATAATGCGGCTCAAAGGTTATTTTTCTTAAGTGCAATCAATCAGATTACAAGTAATCATACAAAGTTTAGCTTCAATCAATCAAATAAACCAATGATTTAACAAAAAAAAAAAAAAAAGTTCTGTCACAATCACACGACCTAAACTTCCTGATTTAGGTTCTTAAATTATCGTCAATGCCACCTGAATTAGGTGCAGTCACCCACCAGAGCAGCTCTCCTATTAGTTATTTTGTGATTTCATCAACTTCCGTTTCGGCATTGCCCCACATATGTGTGCATGGTGTGTCGGTTCCCTTCCGCAAGTTCTTTTACCGCATTCTGAGAACCATCTCAGAAATATCCACTCAGGCGGTATAGTGGAAGAGATGGAATGGCACCAGGAACTGGTAATCCTTAACTGCCACGGTTCTCCCCACCCTTATTCCTTGTGCTTTTCCAGAGAACCTTGGGCACAGTTCATTCAATTCCAGGGGGTCTTATATGGAAGGTGGGGTCTCTCTCTCTCTCTAGGATGTGTAAAGTTAGATGGAGGCAGCAGCATTTTTGGGCCAGGTATCGGAAGAAATTTGAAAAAAAAAAAAAAATTGGAATCTTTCTTGAGTAAGTTGAATTTATTTAACAACTCACAAATCGTGAGCTCACAAAACACAATATAAGAGCACATACAAAGTGATAACTTACTTGAATAAGAGAATGGTTCATTGTCCGACCATTGGAAGTCTCCTTCAGACCTACGATCTGTGGCGCCTACCCAGTAGGAATTCTCATCGCGATATCCTGCACTGAAACACACATACACACAGGTCATCAATGCACAACACTTAAACAATTATCATGACGAAGAAGAGGGTTTTATAATAATTTCTAATTGACAAAAAATGTACACCAATTCTGTGTATGTTACTGGCAGAATGGTGCAACTGTGGTATTTTATCTAACACCTAGTCAGGGAAGGGATTAGCTGTATGGTTAGCGAATGCGGTTTTGAATCCCCAATTATGTAACCGAAGACGTACATAATTTGTTAAACGATTTTACGTTTTCAAAATACAATATTAAATAAAAGAGAATGAAGACAAGTTATACAAAATTTTAAAACTAATACTGTGTAAAATTAATATTTTTTTGGAAGTATAGAAAATTCACACTCTACTGGCCAAAAAGTTAACAAAATTCTTAGATAATACAGTAGGATTTTAGGTAAACAAGAAATACAACTATTTCTTTTTTGGTTGCCATAAATTTAACCAATAACTGATTTTCATGATTTTTTTTTAGAGTGCCTTACACATAGTGTTGTTCAGTTGAGGTTCGAGCTGAAGGCTCAACTGAGTCGAGCTTCGACTCGAGCCTTTACAGCTTGAGCCTTATAGCCCTCGTAGCTGGAGCCGTGAAGCTCAAGTGTGGAGGCTCATAAACCTGGTGTTGAAGGCTCATAAAGTGCGAGTCTTTTAAAATTCTTAAGGAATGACGAGTAATCAATGAACAACGAACATTTTAGAAATTATTGTATTCATTTATACAAAAATATGTTTGAAAAATTCGTTAGCTGCTATAACTTGATTTTAATTTAAGAAATGAATTTATTAATTAGTTCAGAATAAAATGTTTCATATAAAAAACAAAAAAGCTCGAGCCTTTTGAGCCGAGCCTTGAAGGCTCACCGAGCTCTCTGTGAGGCTTCAGCTCGAGAACTGACTCGAGCCACCTGCTGAACCCTGAGAGCTCAAGGCTCGAATCTTATAGCCTTATAGCTCACAGTTTTACTAAGTTTTCTTGTGTTATGGTGTGCTAGCTAGTACAAGCTTTTTGAAACAATATAATTCTATATCTAAAAGCGATCCCTTGTGTGTAGAGGTTTCCCCCCTAGTTATAATGAGTCCGCCGCTACAAGAGAACACGTCCAGGATGACGAGTTGAATTTTGCTAAAGTGGATTTATTACTTGATACTTCAGAAAGATGTGGGATGTCTGTCCAAAGGCTGGACGTCTGCCGCACGCCCTGTTGCAGACTGGTTATTACGTACATGCAGATCCGCAGAGGAAGAACTCCTGGCACAGGGGGGGAAGGAGTCGCTGACAATGATGGATTGTTTTTCTCTTCCCCCCCCCCAGGCTAGAACTTGCATCTAATGACTTTTCCATTTAATGGCTTTTCATAAATCTTTTTCTTAAAAAAAAAAAAAAAGAAAAGAAAGAAAAACAGGGTTATCCCCCGCTCCGGAGATGTCTAATTTTCATTATGACGTTTTATTCTCCTCAATTTAGATGGCGTGAAAGATCTTGTGTAATAATACATTGTACACTATGTTATTGCAATGTACACATCACATCTGTCTGCAAAGCCTCCTTTATCCTGAAATTTACCTCTCAAATTTCCCAGCATTTATTTATACCAGAAATACCCATTTTACTCATAACAATCTACATCGTTGAAGTCTACTTCCAGTTAATTATTTTTCTTTTAATTTGGAAATTAATACGTCACTAAAGTGGTACTTTACAGTAAAATTAACAATTCCGTCGCCAAGAACTTCCCTTAATCTAAATCACCCCCCAAAATAATTTGAACAAAATTTATAGAACTACGCATGCGTGGACAAAATTTATAGAACTACGCATGCGTGAACAAAATTTATAGAACTACGCATGCGTGAACAAAATTTATAGAACTACGCATGCGTGAACAAAATTTATAGAACTACGCATGGGTGAACAAAATTTAAAGAACTACGCATGCGTGAACAAAATTTATAGAACAACGCATGCGTGAACAAAATTTATAGAACTACGCATGCATGGACAAAATTTTTTAGAACTACGCATGCGTGATAACAAGTTTTGAAGGAAATCGTAACAAATTTCCAAACTGGAAAAATCGATTCAGTAAGTAAGTACTGCTGAATTGTGGCTGATTTGGGCCCAATAAAAACTTTGATGACTTATGGTGTCCTATGGTGGCACCTAAATCGGGTAAAACAAATTTGTAGTTTCTTGATTGGAGTTTCACTTCGTCTAAACACTTGATAGCAAAAAAAAAGTAGCATCACATCGCTCTGTCATGCGTAATTTTTTGCAAGGTGCGTTAAACTTTTCTAAACTACGTCCAACTATCTCCTCTACATTTTGATTTCAAACTGTAAAAATACGTTGAAAATTTCGAAAAGGCATACTACCTATTTTTTGTCTTGTTTATCTTCAAAAACCTCCATCAATGTTTTATTTATTTTTTTCCCTCCACCCAGTTGCGTAGTATTCAACAGCTGTTATTTTACCCTTTGCATATTAATCAATAAAAGTATACTTTTTTCTCAACCTAGAAAACACTGGTCTGACCTTTTACCTGCAGATGTTCACTTTTCTTCTTCTTTTTTTTGGTGTACAGCCACCAGCTGTTTTGATTCTGGCGGGATACTGGTGTTTTTCAATTATTTCATTTGCTATTCGTTTTTTCAAATAAGACCAATGATAAAACTATTTTATTATTCTAGAAGAAACTCCTCACATTTCACATATTCACGATTCACCTAGTTATTTAAAATTTTCAGGATCCTTGGTAATGAATTTGTTTATTTTATCTTTCTCAATAATCGATTATTATTAGAACACAGGCTAAAATGGTTTGGGCACATGATGAGGACGGACACAAGCCGTATAGCAAGATGCAGGGTCAAAGAGACAGGGACAGACCGCGCACAACATGGGAAGGTATAGTGAGAGAGGATTTCCAGAAAGAGGAACTTGGATTGGAGAAGAAATAGAAGTTTTGACTGAGGATAGGGATAGTTGGATAGTTATTGTTGATCGAAGAGAAAGCCGTCGTGCCTCCTCAACAACTCGATCCAGTCTCCTGTACTTGTAAAATACATCAAAATTTAATGAACTCTTTCTAGCTTCAAAAAAAAACCATACTGGTGGTACTCACGCAATCTCAGCATTCTCTTATCAGGGAGGTTCCACGTTCTGTTATCTTCCCTGAGGTGGGCATTTCCTCTCTAGCAGGACAATTCGAGAATCTCCATGTTTGGAAATTTCCGGAGCTAGATGGTATTGTTCCCTTTAGCTTTACAATTCCCTCTTCAATTCCAGGGAAATATTAAGTGTCACAAGAAGCCAAGTATCAATCCTGTTCCTTCACTCTTCTTGGATAAGGGTCACCCTGATTTCACCTTGTGTGCGTTTTTTTTTTAGCTGCATTAACCTTGGGAGCTTGGGACTGTAACTCACATTTCGAAACTTAACCAAATCACGATTATTCTACTAGCCAAAGATATAAGGATGGAGAATATCAATAAAAGTTTTGGTAGTTTTAGAGTAAATAAAGAGTGCAACTTCCAAGAATTCCAAGTGTCGAGATTTATTCATAGCGTTATTACAAATCTACTGAGAGTGTAGGACTCAGTCTTGCCAATATAACTGGAGGTAAACTGGGTTTACATATTTAGACGTCCGTGGTGTGTTTGTGTACGCACCACTCAGCCTAGGCTTCATAAAAAATACATCAGCCATGAGATGGCGCAACAGTTGGCCAGCATTTCTTGGTAAACCAGCTGACTGCTTCATTTTACCACGCATTTTACTATCCTGCTGAACTACTTGCCCATCAAAGGAACTGTCACTTTTTGAGGTACAAATCTTTTTTGGCATTTTAGGTCCAGAGTACGAGGGAGGGGGCAAATTTGAAGTTTTAATTTCTCGCCAAATATTTAAAAACATTTATAAATGGTAATTTTCTCCAATATTTTGTGGTAGACCTGTTTTATAATTATTGACAGAGTTTCTCCTTCGTTTTCATTGTTTTGTAAAGTCCAGAATTGAGGAATGTTAATATTTTGTAAGGTGGAAGTAAAATTGTTTGTTGCAGCTTTGGAAGAGTATTTGTGAAGATTTGGAGTGGACAAGGTGTAAAGTATTGTTAGTCTCCATATTACCATTTGGAATTCGTATTTTTAAATCTAGTATTTATAAAGCTTGCAAAAAGTGTTGGATATTATATTTTCTTTTATGGAAGGAGAGGGGGCTCATTTCAACATCACCAGTTCAAATGTGCCGCCCTACCGGCCCCTGCAAGTTTGTGACTTTTTTGGGGGGTTTATTCGCAGAGAAGGGGAAGTGGTTCGAACCTACATTAAACTGAACCATTTTGCTCAAACTTCCTAAACCCAACAACACTTCGGGTACGACATCCCCGAACTGAGTCATTCTTGATTTTTGGAACTAGATTTCAGTGGTTTAAAAAAGAGAAAGTAATGTAGTAGTGAGAGAAATAACTGATAGAAGGGAGATTCAGAGTAAAGAAATATCATTTCTTTCTATTTTATATTGTGTTCAAAAAGGTACCCCACCAGTGAGGCAGATATTAACATTTGACACAAAATTAAAAAAATGTAGATATGTACGTAAAGTACCAACTGTTTATTGATATAGATCTGTTAAGAAGACTTGAAAGTTGTAGAGAACAAAATAAAAAGTTTCAATAATACGATTCTGTGCGCACTCTGTAACAGAAAAAGTAAATTCTGTTCAAATGTGCCTCCTCACCACTACATTTTTCAGCAGACTAGAGCCAAAATTTAATCACTAAAAAATAGTACAGATATTTTGTGTTTCAAAATTTTTGAAACCTTTAAAATCACCAGAATTTAGTATCAAAAGTCTTCCAAATTATCTATGGCTACACACAGTTTAAAAGATCAACCGTTAAGAAGTTAAGAGACCATCAATCTTCAGAATTCATACGAGCTCTAAAAGATTTCACAACCCATTGAAAAATAGATTTCTCTAACACTCAAAATACAGAGGCCATGAGCAATTAATTAAGGAAATAATTTGTAACTACTTACTTACGATTTATCAAGTCCACATTAGTTGATATCTTCCACACAGATTCTCAATTCCCATTGAACTGGTTATCAGTACGATCAAAGTAAGAACATCCACATTGAACATGTAAGCCAAAAAACAAGAGCCACAGGGTGGGTGGGGCAAATCAGTCTGTAAAGTTCATTGAAACAAGGAGATTGAAATAACGGATGTGGTAGTACCACATTGAAACGGGCTGGCTTGGCTCCATTCTCGGTTTTACTTGTTAACTAGCCACATTGATCTGGCCACGTTGTGTCCCTAGATATCCACAACACCCTGTGTGTGGTCAGCTTTCTGGGGATTAATCCAAAACCTATTTCCCCTATTGAATATTCGACTTTCACTCACAAACACACTATAAAATCTTCACTTCATTGTTCATTTGTATTCGACTTTCACTTGCTAAAATCCAATCTCTAAGTGGTTGATTAATTCTAATTCTTCTTCGTGTTACAGATTCTTTTTCAGAATTTACCTAACTTCAGCGATCAGTTCGTAATGTTCTTGGTTGAGAATGAAACTTGACACTATCAAAATGTATTGTTTATGTGATTCGTTCAGCCGTATAAGGAAGGTTATATTTTGAGTAGATAAGTGACTCAGTGTAGCCAGAAATGAACTGGGTTCTTTTCTATACACAATTTTTTATTTATAGAAGTAACTGCGTTCTTTTCTAAGTACAATTTTTTTAATTATTTACAGAACTAACACTTGAACACTAGCTAGTTTAATAAAATGGAATCTCTGCCCTCAGCCCCCAAAAAAATTAAAGAGCTCATGTTTCAGTTTCTGCTCACACATCTCCGCTCAAAACGGCAGCACTGCCTTCAATTTGGGAAGCACTTCCAAATATTGCTTATTCCAAGGCATGTTTAGGGGATATCAGAGGAGCATCCATGCAAAATTGTCTGCCCTGCTAATTTAGCAAAGTGGTATTTCTTCTTCTTCTGCTTGGAAGCAGATTAAAGTGTCCTTGCTTAATGGAGGTTTATTAATTAAAAGAGGTTGACAGCAATGATATTTCCATTGGGTGATGATTTTAAAGGAAATTCTAGCTGTGACGATCTTTTAATTGTGTTTGACTTAGCAACCACTGTAGATAGCAACTTTTTTACTTTTCCTTTCGAGCACAGCCTTAAAATTATTAAAAACACCATTAACTCGCAGACTTTCGAAAAACTTAATTTCTATCTTCAGGATTGGAATTGTTTTGTACAATAATTTGAAAAATGGATTACTAGATGAGGAAAAAAAATAAATAAACAATAAATAAAACAAAAATAAAAATATTTGAATATATTTTAGGGGGATTTTTTGTTTTTTTAATAAGCCTAATGTAAACATTATTTTAATATATTTTTGTTTCAGTTTTTAGGCACGATTACTTTAACCCAGTTAACTGGTTTATGACAAAGATATTCGCCATGAAAAAAAAGTGCAAAATTTTGTTTTATGACGAGTATATTCGTCATGCGCGTTTTCAGTTGTGACCATCGGCAGTTAATTTGGCAATTTTAGCTTAAAACTAAAATATATTCGATAAACTGTTTTTGGAATATTTTGAGGCCATGTCGAAATAAAAAGAACTAATAGTATACAGATGTAGTATGAATCAGTCTTCGTAAATGTTTCCTTGTCTTTTATTAGTGATCAGTGAATCAATAACGAATTCATTATATTGTGTTAGGCTAGACTATGAGCGCCTGGTAAAAAAAAAACGGGATGAGGATCCTTTTGTTCCTTATTTACCTGTATTCAAGAGGCGGAGCTTTTAGCTCATGTGCGGGGTTCAAGATTTAGCGATCATCCAAATTACTGAGTTGTGGGCTACACTAACCTGCCAAGAAATTTCCCTGCATAATTGTTTGTACTTTTATCATCTGGTCAGGAATTCATTTCCATAAATACCAGTCTCTTAATGATGCCATCTACTCGGGATAATTGCAGCAGTGTGCATTCTTTGTAATTTTGGTATTTATGCAAGGACAGTCAGCTGCTTAGTTTATTTAGTGGCACCAGGTTTTTTCCCAAGTTTTATGATTCTTTGCCGGATTTCCTCCGTAACACTTTATCATTTGAATGGGTATTTCGAGATAATAAGGTAATTTAGAAAATATTTTTGTCCGAAAGAAGGAAGTAAATCAGTGTGTAGCAAGCTGTTACCAGATAATAGTATATTCGGGTGCAACGAAATTTATTTTTGATTTTTTTTGGTTCCTATTTATGTTAATATAAATAAATAAATAAATGTATACATGAAATAAATAACGAAAACAAAAAAATATAAAAGTCATTTCATTGCAACCCAATTTCATACTCTGGGTTTGACGAATATATTCGTCATCGCTTATTTTTGTAGGACGCACCTTGGGGGACAGATTTTCCAATAAGGTCGAAACAGCTGACTAGTTGAAGGTACAAGTAGAAAGGAAATATGCCCTGACGGGTACTAAAGGGTCAAATATCATGCTTAAAAAGTTTTTTTTAATTAGAATTATGTAACTCTAAAAAAAAGCAACCCTACCTACCGTAACTTAAGACTCTTCTCCGAAATACTTGCGACACATACACCCGAGGTTGTAGGCATCGTCAAAAATATACTTACCTCAAGTATGTGCTTGCCCAAAAGGCCCACTTAAACTTACTTGAGATTGACGACATGACAAAAGAGAGCAGTACGCACGCTGCAGCAGGCTGTTTCTTTAGACTACTGTTTTTTTTAGATAGTTGTTTTTTCAAGATCTCACTACTTAGCAAAGTAATTAGGACATTATTTTACGTCTAACTTCTGACACGCTGGGCACCCCAAGATTGGGGCGCCAAAAAAAAAACGTGCAAATAATATTTTTTGACTCTTCTTTCTCTCACTAATGATTCCAAAAAAAATATTGCAACGATGCCAAATATTTGAAATTGAGTTCTTGACATCAGATTTGAAAGTCTCTGGGGACTGAACTAGTGCCTCTGAGCTGAACCACCCGTAGGATGTACGCGCTCGTATTCTTTGTATCCATGACTGGATAACGCTGACAACGGTCATGTTGCTAGTAACCCTCTCCCCACCCCACCGCCAACCACCCATATTTATCTCAACCGTCTACGATTGAACAGGAAAACATTGAAGTAGCCTTCATGTGCGTGCGTGGAGGAAGCGATGTGCTGATATGGCGGAAGTGTATACAAGAAGAGAAAGAGGATAATGGCTGAACAGTCTACTCTAGCCTGCAGCCAAATGGCACCACCGCTTGCTCCGGCCAATCGCCAGCAACATTACTGCTGTTCTCAACATGGAAGCTTCATCTTCCGCTCTGATAGACACCTTTGGTGACGTCATCACTACCTACAGGTTTCATCAACACAATGTCCGCTCAACTGGGTAGGTCCACCCAACCCATTTATAATCACATATTCTATTCATCATCCTTACTGCCCACGCAATCTTCCCCTAGAATAGGGTTCGTTCATCTATGAATTTCCACTTTTATTCAACTTAATTTTCTATACAATTCAAATTAAGGCCAAAGTCCAACGGATTTTTTAGTACTACTGTGCGGGAAAAGTTAGTTATAGAAATTAGTCTTTGAAGGATTCAGATACGGAAGGCATTTTAGATACACAGCAAATCCAAAAACATAAATTGACTAGACCGGGGTTTGCTTTGGGAGGATAACTGTTGTTGATATTGATCAGTAATTTAAGTTAATAAGTTATTGTACAGATTAAGGAGATACTGCAGGTAATCAAATGAAGTTAAATGCTGTTAATTAGTGATTTTAGTTTAGAATTTATTAGTTGGAGAGTGGGAGATAGATAAATTATGGCAGGAAAATCGATAGGTGAATGTGATATAGCAAGAATCTCTTAAGAGATGTGGTGGGCGTTACTGCGGGTGTTCTAGCATCATCAGATAGATAGAACTAGGTTGTTGTTGCCACCAAGTCACACTCATGGAACCGATGAAAAGGAATTGATGAATATTTTAGTAAAATTTAAATGGTTACTTTACTACGTAGATAGGCCCGCCCCTTCAATGGATTGTTCACAGTATACTAACTTTGTTTGTTATAGTAAGTCAATATATTCGAAGGGGTGTTGGTGTACGTAAGCAAGCGAAATCCGGAAATAAACACAAAGCTATACAAAACGGAAATCACGAAGTAGACAAAGTTCTCCTAAGTGAAGCGGAAAGCAACTAGGTAACTTGCCCTCTGTCTGGGAGTAATGGTGAGGCTCAAATTCACTTTAGATTTTAAAGCCAAGCTCATTCATTTTAACTTCCTTATATTATATCTCTCTCGCAAACGGATGAGTTTACTGTCTTTATCTAATTCCAAAGTTGTTTTACCGGAAATTAGGATTATACTTTTTTATTTCCTTTTTCTGTAACTTTCTCATGTAGATTTTCTCAGACCTTTATAAAGCCAAACGGAAATGTCTCCCTCTAAAAAAAAAGTAGCAAAATCCTTAGTGTACTCCCAATCGTTTCACTTTCAATATTTGGACCAAAACCTTAACCATCAGTTGCGACAGCCCGAGCTTAAATTCAAACTTGCAAAACTACCATTTAAAAAAGCTTTGTAATATTTCGTCCAAACATTTATTCCATTCATCAGTTCATCCAAAAAAAAGATGGTTTTTAAAATTCATCAGGAAGGGGGGGGCTCACAACAAGATGCTCACGCGAAGATATACCCGGTTTTGAATCCATACTGGGCCCTTAAGACATTTTTCTCTTCCCCCAAGAGCTTTTTAGAGCTCATTGTCCAGGAATTGTAGGACTTCTTCTTTGTCTTCGCTCTTATGCCTTTCAGCGTCCAGCTGATGCATGCAGACACTTGGGGGAGTGGCTACCCCTACAAGGGGTTACCACAGCTCCATTATACCATGCACCCTCATCCTAACAGGGCACAGTAACAGGGTACAACAACAACACGTTCACCTACAGACAAGGACACGGACGTACAGTACACACACCTAAGGGCTACCGTCCCCTAAAGGATTCTCACTACCTAGTTAGGGTCAATGTTCAACAACAGAAAAGAAATATATAGATTTTCATCTAAGAATAGTTTGGAAAATATAAATTTTAATGAAGTGATTGATACCCAAGCAGGGCAGCTCTAGGTCCAGTTTGGAGCAACCATTTCAACAAGGAACTAAACATTAAGGACATATTCTCTGAAGGTTATGCTTTTTACTGCTTTCGCTGCACTTTGCGATTGCGGCTCTTCTATGTAAATAACTAAATTAAAAAAAAAAAACATTTATAATCCTCGCCTAGGTCATTTCCCAATTAAATCCAGCCGGCTTGTTTTCTTGACGGTTTCGTAACCATATGTTTGAGGAAGGAAAGGGGAAGAAGAAAAAAAAAGGTGGAAAAACAGTCTATGGGCGCAGGGGAGGGTTCTCTTTTAGTCGCCTCTTAAGAGAATACTGTGGATGTATTCTTACTTCTCATCCACAAGGATTTAGTCGTCCGTCGTCAAGCAGGGAAGGTTCTGCGTTGGGTGGGACATGTACAGAGGATGGAGAGTGGTGAGAGCACCACGAAGAGCGCTAGAGGGTCACCCTGGAGGCAGCAGACTGGAGAGGGAGACCTAGGCTGCGTTGGATGTGCGATGTGGAAGAGGATCTCCGGGAACTAGATGTAAGACAGGTGGAGAAGGAAGGCTTGGGGTCAGGTACTGGCGGAGGCCACGGGCCGTAGTGCCACAGTTGAGTTGAGCTGAGAATAAACATTTATAGGAGTTCCTCTCAATGCAATCATAAAATCGTAAGTGATCAATTATCTTAAGACGATTAGCCTTCTCAAATAAATTAGATGGACCTAGCACAGTGCGTTCGCTCGCACTGACAAAAAGGAGCTTTCGACGACTAAAATTATCTCCCAGAAGTCATTGAAAACTTTATTGAAATCATTTATAATCCTAGCAATGGCATTTCAAATCTAATTCCACAAAAAAAAAATATTGCACAATCCCAAAAAGATCATATTATCCCGTTTTACAACGCGGGGGACCATGTTCCAAAAATTAATTGCTTGCAATATTGTACAATCAATAATAATAATAAATGGCTTCAGTATGATGGAACGTGTCCAAGATGGCAGGCAGTATAGAAAGGATAGGAGAACGGCTGTACTTGATCTTTCCACCCAATCCTTCTGGCTAATGTGTGATTTATGGAGGAGAGATGATGATGATAACAATGGTGTCCGTTCGTACGAACGAGCCAAATGGTATCGACAGTACCGCCGTGTGCTTGTCACCACTTGTCCACCACACACAGAGCCTTCTCTCAATAGCAACGTGCACATACTGGCCTTTCCTTTCCTCTGTCTAAAAGGAAATTACAATAAGAAAACTCTTGCGTGAACAAACCCCCCCAGCCACCCAATTTCCGCTTCCTACAATCACAAGCTACCAAACGTTTCCCCATTTTCTTCAAAACACATTTAATTTTCACTAACATCATACATTTTATCTCTAGTATTGATCGGAAACAGACACTAGCTCCTGTTTGCTTAATCCCTAAAACGCGGATCTTCAAAGTGGGAAGATTTTAATGGACTTAGCTTTCCGAGTTCTGAACACCGTTGCGAACTCTCGTACAGAAAAAAAATACTATCACTGATGAATAACTCCCAGTTTCCACGGACGGAAATCTAGGGTGGTGTTGAATTTCAATCCAGAAGTAAAGCAGTGCCTATAAGAGTTCAATGCGGGAAATGTACTTTCAATTTTTCTGTTTAACTTCACCTTTTATATCGAAATATTAAACAGTTTTCAAGGCGCCACGGTAGCCGAGCGGTTAAGAGGCGAGACCCGCAATGCTTAGATGTATTGTTGGTTTAGTGAGTTCGATTCCCGGTCTAGAGGCCTTGGATTTTATTTAATGGTAAATAAAATAAATTTACAGTAAAGTATGTTTGCTAGTCGCCTCTGTCCATGACACCTAATTGTGGGAGTTGGACGTAAAGCCCGCCTGAAAAAATAGGCGATTACTTTACTTTACTTAACAGTTTCCAGCCACTACTACTGACCATTGTTTCCTTCCGTTTCCGATGAAAGGGATACATTTAAAGCATAGTAGACATGTCCCAGGTAGTCTGTTGAGAAGAGGTGGATTGTATCCCACATTCTGATTAAAAATTTTTTCCTCCAAATCACGACAGTTCTTTCAGGATTTCCGTTTACATTCATTAGTACATTCATGTGGACTGGAACACGCATTGTTTATAGGAATTGTGTTTCATATTTATACTTCCGTTAACCGCCAGTACATGGCGCGTTACCAACATGAATACAGTTCACTAGTTACTGCCTTTTTTTCATCGAGAGAACTGCAGATCGGAAACAAAAAAAAAAAAAAGCAGGGCAAGAAACCACGCGATCCAGTAACCAATTAACTTCCGGACGTAACTGGGGCACAGTTCTGGTCTCAATAAATTACCTGTCCCCAACCATTGCTGACCGGAACTTTCGTCGTACAGTGAGTGGGTGACCACCATCGCAATTTCCACACGTATTGTGTGCTACCGTGAGTTTTATATCCGCCATTTTTTGTACCAGTTTTGTTTGTACCTTGGTTTAGGTTGTTTTTTACGAAGAAATTATTTTTATACTATCCACGAGACAACTTTTCTTTTTTTTTTTAGATGATTTGCTGGAAAGTTTGCTGGTATTCGAAAGAAATTTTCACCATATTTTCGTACGAATTCCGTAATTCAGTACGTTATTGGAAATTCGTGTAACATATATTTTGCTATTCATATTTGTTTGTTTGTTAATGTGCTATCTCTGGAACCCACGCTTACCGACCCAGGGAGATGATATAAGACAGACAAACAGGTAGCCTACAGTAAGGTAAACGCACAAGGGTGGGCTAAGACAGTGGGTGGGTGTCCTAGCGGCCTAGATTGTCAACTTGGTTGGCCGCACCACGTACATCTGGAAGATTGCAGTAGGCCTGTTTCCCTCTGGCTCTCCAGGACTCAGCAAGGAACCCACTGTACTGCTTGCTCCAGCATCCCTCACTTATGTACACAAACAAGAGCAAACCTTTTCCCGTGTACAGTTATTGCACCCTAGGAACCAATACAATTGGAAAAAATCTACTTTTATGATCACAGCACCATCTGGTGCTGTTTCAAATTTCTAATCTTTTTGTACAAATTTACAAAATTTCATTCTTTATTAAGGACCATTTTACAAATCTGGATGATATTCACTTGAACATCTCTTACGTCCCATTCAAGAAACAAAACAATAACCAGACAACAGCTGTGTATGTTCAGATGGTGTGTTTGACAATTCCTAAGTCAGGGGTCGCCAAACTTTTTTTTGATCATGGACCCCCCCTCTATATAATTTTTCAGAAATCTCCATCGACCCCCCTCATAAAAGTAATTTTCAGTTAATTAAAATAAAACTATCTATTAGGTATACTGTGTTTGTACGTACATTTATTTTATGATTTTAAACATTTTATTAAAGTAATATTATGTAACAAATAGTTTTATGAAAAATATCTTAATGTTGTAATTTAAAGACCTTAATATTTATTAAATAATAAGTAAAGTAACTACAGGTATTGCTTCTTAATTAATGAGATGGGTGTGCCTGGTGTTTCTTTGCAAGGTTCGCTATATTGGGTTCGAAATTGTTTTTCCTTCGACCCCCTGGCTCAGAAAAGACCCCTACTTTTGTTAAATAGACCCCTGGGGGTCTATATAGACCACTTTGGCGACCTCTGGTCAAAGCGAATTCTGAAACGAAATATTAAGTAAACTCCCTGCAATTCCCGTTTCTAAGCTAGAGTTTTCTCCTTCTGTCCACCTTTAGGAGGGTACGGAGAAACCGTAAGTCATGAGCTGGGCAATGGCTGGGCCAGTGACCATTCTAGTGCCACGAAATGGTACCACGGGATCGTGAGTCAGCTCGTTGGAGTTTTGCCTCCAAGCTCACGAGTTGAGGAAAGGTTTCGTGGTGGTCGAGGTATTGCAATGATGATGGTAGAGTCCCTATGAACTATTGTGTATGGGGGAGGATGATTGGTTTGCCTTCGGGAATAGATACGCCACCTTCTAAGTCTCCACAAGAACATGTCCACCTTTAAGGAAACTCAAAGTTCACATTGGATTTTCCAATGGGAACAATTTTGAAGAGGAAGTGAGTGTAAGGTGCCTTCTGTTGTTAGAGAGACAAGGAAGATGTTATCATAGGCTCTACTCCTGTCAATACTCTGGATGGCCCAGCAGCAAATCATGGTGACTGTGGACTGGAATATGAAATTAATTGGCCAGATCTGCCCGTCCAGTTTCAAGATCCTCGGCAAAATATTCACAATTGGGAAACACATTAAGTAGAGAGGTTGCTGATAAAAAAAAAAATCGACGTTTGGAGGTTGTTGTCTCCAAAAATAGTTGCTGGAAAAAGAATATTTCGATCATTAACTTGAAAAGATGGGAACATCTAATATAAATAAAATGAAGACCTGAATTCACTCACATCTCCGTACGGTTAGTTTGGAACTAGAAGTAGTCTTGAGAATTTAGCTATAATAAAGTTAGTTAAGGACGAGGCTTTATTTATAGATGTGGTATAGAATGGATCTACTAGGTGGAGATTCCTGGATGTATGGTGGCCAGCAAGGTTATGAAGTTTGCAAGCAAAAGTTTTCTAGAGAAGGACAAGGATGCGGTCATAGTGAGTTAGGGTCCCAGGTAACTGAGCCGGAACGCGCTCTAATTCAAGGCACAAACTTCACTAATATACCGCCGCAGCATCCACGGTTATTTATTTATTTTTTCATCCAATTCATCCTTCAGCAACCACGTCATTGTAGACCATTCGTTGATTCGAATCCCAGGAAAGCGCTGATTGGGTCTGAAATGACGTATCTAGTTGATCCTTTCTGCTGCGCTCACATTCGTTGTTTAGAATCCCAGTGAAGCGCAGCTTGAATCTTGAAATGATGTATCTAGCTGATTCTTTCTGCTGCGTCACACATTCGTTATTTCGAATCCCAGTAAAGAGCAGATTGTGTCTGAAATGACGACTTTAGCTGATCCTTTCTACAGCGTCACACATTCGTTGTTTCGAATCCCAGTAAAGAGCAGATTGTGTCTGAAATGACGTCTCTAGCTGATCCTTTCTACAGCGTCACACATTCGTTGTTTCGAATCCCAGTAAAGCGCAGATTGTGTCTGAAATGACGTCTCTAGCTGATCCTTTCTACAGCGTCACACATTCGTGTGATAGAATTACCGAGAAATAAAAAATCGAATTAAGTTAAATGCTACTTCATTTTATGAAATTCTCAACAAGACACAGGATCGTAACAGTATACTGAAAAGGTAAAGAAAGAAAATCCCATCAAAGAGAGAAGCCTGTCTAAAGAAAAGCCAATCAATCAGCCTCTCTTAAAGAGCCCTTAATCGAAGTTTCCAAATAAAAGTTGTAGTAGACCAACTAAGTTGTTTTTTTTTCAATTCGAGATTTTATCGAAAATAGTTAATCGATTTTCTTTAAACGTATGGGCTCATGGCTCATTCTCTGTTGTAGATAGATTTACAACTTTTTTTAATCAAATATTTCTACAAGTACTTGCGTAAATGGTCATTATTTGCGCAAAGTTGAGGCTTTAAATATTGCTTTAAATTCGGCCAACATAATCATTAGTAGAAGCCGATGAATCTGATTAGCAGAACTGTCTACTTTGTAAGGGGAGGTTTCATATTTTACTTCCAGAAGTAGATTCTGAGCAGTACTTTTAAAGTGATCTGTTACTGAGAAAATGGCTGTCAGAATGTAATCTGCTCTCCAGTCTGCCGATAGTTTATTGGCCTCGCGAAAGAATGAATTTATCAGCTGTGCCACAGATTAAAGATTTGAAGCGAATCCTTAAAAAAAATTCAGCTAGAGCTAGCGAATTGTGAAAGAAATAGGGGAAGCAAAAAGTTTTGTGAAAGCGAGGTGACAAATGTGCAGTGGAGTTACTGATAAGAGTGGAAGAGACATGTAGAAACAGGATAGGCCTTGAAAGCACAGAGAGTTTTACCGAGAGGCGGCGGCGGGCGGTGATATATCAGGCGATTAACAGCGGGAGACGACAGTTCCTGCTCCCAAGGCCTCTTGCACTAACTTCCGGGGGCCCCCCCTTGATGAACTCTAACCTTGAACTTCCAACCTTTTTCCTAACCTCTCGCTAACACACAACTTCATTATCATCCATCCACTGCTGGCTGCTTGCTGCATTTATCAACAAGCAAGTTCACGCTAAGACCCCACCTGGCCGGCTGTAGCTAATTCTAAACTTCCCAGCCAGATGCCCTAGTTTATCTCTCCCACGCTTTACCAACCACGCCAAAACTTGCCTGATTGGGTTTTCACCAGCACAACAGGTAACCAAATCTGAATAAATTTAAAAATTACGGTGCGAACTCACAGGACTTCCTTTCACCGAAAGAGCCGGTAAAAAAAAATCGCTACAAACTACACAATTCACACAGTAAAATAGCACTTTAGCACCGCCGATTTTGTTTACAAAGATATGTATTTAGGTATATTTAACTTCACTTGTATACCAGCGTTACCCAACCTTTTTTTGGCTCGCTTAGACCACTTGATAGTACCAATCATGCTAAATTGTACCACTTCGTAAAAATATGATTGTATTTCATGAAATTTGTTAGTTCGAATGTGCTATTTTATTATTATTATCATCTTTACTTGTATGTAGGATACAATGTATCTGTTACAAAGGAGTTCAAGTTCATGTTCACCTAATAAACTTTGTAAAGTGTAAGAAAAGATAAAGAAAAACCCTTTATACGAAGGGGGTTTGAAATCCATTTTATCATTTGTGTTTTCGGGTTTTGGGAAAATACTCCATGAAAGACAATTTTAATCCTGTTAAATGTGCTATTATTTTTTCTTGTATATCTTGAGACAGACTAACCTTATTACTTGATCATATTAACAACTTGACTGTATAATATTATTTATTAAAAGATTTTTATGTATTATTGGGGAAAAAACGTTTCTATGATACTTTTATGATTTAATTGAATTGAATTTTTTTTTAAGACCGCCATTATTGATTATTTTTCGTGAACCACCAACCAGCAACTCGCGTACAACCGATTGGGAAACGTTGTTGCATACTATTCGAATTCTTGGCCGAACCGTTCTTTTAAGTTATTCTGAATTACTTCCAAATATTTGGTTATTTCAATTTTATTAATCGTTCCCACACCAGACATTTACTAAATCCATATTACTTTAATTAATTCCAGACAAATTTTACTTTCAGGTCCAGAAAGTCCCAAGTTTTCTAGATCCCAAGAGAGTGTTCTATTTCTGACGTCGGTGTCATGTGCTAACAACCCTTTATCACACTTCGAACAATCCTTATTAATTAGTGCACTCCTTGCACTAATAACTGATATGCCTAAATCGCTCAAAATGGCAATTTGAACACTATTTATTACAACAATAATACAAAACTTAAACTAATTGAAAGAACTCTTTAATTGTTATTAAGAACATGATCAGTTCTTCAGTGAATAGTGTATTTTGATTAAATTTTAAGAGTTTTTAGAGTGACTTTTCAATTTTATCACTATCACAATTATTTGATTTGCCAACTATATTATAGAATATATCTGTTGGCAATACCTATTTCATAGCTCCTCAGTGTTGGAAATTAAATCTTTCACATACTCTCAGCTGATATTTTACACCAGCATTTGACATGAACTTGTCAAAGAGGAAGTGAAAATCGGCTCACCTGTTCAGCAGTAGCCTGTCCACTACATCCTGGTCGTATTGACTTTTAACTGAGGCTAGATGCCCGCCTAGGCTACGACATTTTTGCTCAGCATCGTCCCAGGTGGCCTTATCCTGGTCGAATACGGCCAGACAGAATCCTTGCGAGATTATCCACGGCCAGGGACAACGGCCAACTATCTCTTCATCGCCTACTGCTTCATATCTGTAAGAGATGATGAGTAAATGAGACTAGAGAGGAGGATCGAGCTTTTTTCAGAATGGTAACTAGTGAAAAGATGGTGAATGTTATTTTATAAATCATAATCTATCTACTCCATCTCTTAGAGGAAGGTAATGGCAATGAAATGCATTTTCTTACCTGAGTGCAATCCCAGGATATTCAGAGAGGCCAGCTTTAGCGGTCACCCTGATCCTAACCCGATTGCTGACTGAGATCAACTGCAGCCCGCCAGGAACTTGGCCTGGCAAACTGCAATGCACCAACGACCCACGGCCAGCCCATATCCTTAGGCCAACGCCCGCACATTCCGGTTCTTGTTCGGAATTTGCTATTGATGACAGTAGGATTGGCGAGTCTTCAGCGCTGTCATCGTAATAAGTGGTGCCAACTCTTAACTGCAAAGACACTCGATATCCATAAGGCAGTAGTATCCTGTGAATGAATATAAACGACATAATTGCAAAAAAAAAACAAAATATAGAGGAACGTATAGATTATTTTTGAGAAGATCAAAGCTTACCTATAATTGCAGTCGAGCTCCGAGTTTGGCACAACCTCCAAGGAGGAGCTGTTTGCCAGCAAGGTCACGTTGTAACACGGGTCCACGTACCTATCAACATCGATGCAGGACAATAATTCAAAATTCAATTTGATTATCGACGATAATAAATTAACGCTTGTCCTGGTAAGCTTTAACAATTTAATGAAGTCAAAAAAAACAGCCCTACTCAACTTCCAACTAGCAAACAACTAATCAGTTAAGTTAATCAGTTTAAGCTCGAAAATAAAGTCCAACATTACGTCATGCCGCAAGACCCGGCTTAGAAGTGAAATCGATTAATCAAGAAGTAATCAAGAAACGGGGTTGCAGCAATTTTTATCTTAATCAGTCAACAGCTGACAGTAATTGATGGGGGCGTAACCAGAGGAGTAGCTTCCTAATTAGACTACTCGGTTAGCCTAAAATGTATTTTGGTAAAAAGAAAACATTATGTACATCTATTTTTCAAGAAAAATAACTTCAAGCTTTTGTTCTAATACATGATTATGTCTTAATAAGACGTGTTCCGACAGTTTTGATTACGGAATAGATTGGTGTACTCCATGCACGGTATTCCATTCATGGAAATTGTACTACTTGAGCAGCGCGGTGCGACTATTTTGGGATTTAAAGACTCTAAATGCTCCTTTCTATACAAGGATGAAATCTGATCTCTACCTTGTTGTGTCCATCCAGGCAGAGATATTATTAGGAATTGGTCCCATAATCGGGATTCTGGTAAACCTTAATCTAACACCTCTTTACCATTCGGCAGAGACGGTGGCAAAGGGAGCGAGAAGAGTGCTGTACTGGGACAAAGAGTAGTTGTCCCTTAACTGCTGGGCTCTTTGCTCTTCCTAGAATCTCACTAGAAAGCTTAGATCGTAACCGGGCGATGAATGAGGATATACCCATCTAGAACACTTAACAAGAAAACCATCCGCGCCCCCTGAACACGATCTAGAGATAATGTGGTGCCGCGCTTCAGGTGAAGCTAAGAGGGTCTTTCATTTGGAGCATCCAAATTCAAGTTCCGGTTCATTGATGACCCTTATTTCGAAGAGTGAACATAAAAGCAATTAATTTTGTAATTTCCACGTGTAATGCTTACAGAGTTCTGTTTTCAGGACTTCTTAAATGTATTTTCTGACCAAAGAAAAAAGAAAAAACCTAATCCCTTAAATTCACCTGTACTGTAAGTGAAATATAGTGGCACCAGTGACAGTGATGAATGGAGGTCTTTCCGGGAAGTATAAGGCTCTATCCTGAGGCGGTATTTCTTGCAGTTTGCCGCACAGTTTTGGCCCTTGGCGCCCGATGTGTAGGCTGCCTCGAGTACAAGGCACGTTGAGCCGGATCAATCGTAGCACCAGGCCTGGAGTGGTGCCTAGATCGGGCAAGTAGATTATGCATCTGGAGTGTTGGCCAGCCTGCAGTGGAATATCTGTAAAGCTGAGATTGCCACGTGCTTTACCGAGCAATGTCAGCTCGCATTCTGTAACATAAGAAACATAAGCAATCAATTACATACTATTCAGTTTAATGCAAAATTTAAATTGACCCCGAGTTCTAGAGGCGAGTTCTGGCGTAGTAGGCGTAGGCGTCTCTCTAGATCGCCAATCACTGAATTCTCCAGTTTTTACCGACTCTATAAGATGAATGACTACTAACTTACAACAAAAAAAAAAGCTCGAGCTTGAAGTGAATCTCTTAATCGGAAGGCTCTTGAATGATTTCTATTAAAGCTTTTGTACATTGTCTATTCGGACAGCTTTAGCAATGAAATCTAGGCCATGAAAATTATTTTTGAACAGGTGGTTCTGGGAAATCTCGCTTTCCTTTAAAAGCTAGTGAAAATGTTTTTTAAAAAAAATCATTAGTTATTTTCGAGCAATCTCAGAATAATGAAAAATCCATCAGCTGATTGAGAAACTTAAGTTTGTAGTACAGACAGCCAGATGGACCATTAACAAACATGTTTTTTTTTTTCTTAGGAAATCCCAATCACCCCCAAGTCGAATTTTGAAATTGAAATTTTTGAAATTTATTTATTGCTTTTAAAATACAATTTTACAGCAAGAGTTCAGTTATTATACAGTAATAAAAAATAAAAACAAAAATAAAATAAACGAATAAGAATTAATAATATGCGTTTCTTTTCCTTTTTTTTTTTTTTTTTTTTGATAAAACAAAGTTATTTATCCATCATAAATATACATAAATACATTTATTTAAACTAAATTTTCCTTCTTTTTTTTTTTTTCATAGTTTAACTTAAGAACAGAAATATTTCATAACATTGTTGATATTATAGATTAATAGATTACATATTAGATAGAAAACAGTTCGAAGTGCAGACATAAATCACTTTTAAAGAAAAAAATAAATTCCAACTTATTACCCACATAAACACAGATAACAAATTTACTTATTTTTTTCATTATTTATTAATTATAATTATTATTTGCTTGTAACCACTGTTTTAGTTTATTTCTTATTTCCAAACATTTTTTAACATAATTATATAAATTGATAACTAAATCCATATTGGAACAATTTAATATACTTTCAAGAAAGTCAAGTTCTGTTTCATTAGTTAACAATGTAAATTTACTAAAATATTTTGCTCTATACGCATCAAAGGTCTTACAATCTAGCAAGAAGTGTGTAATTGAATCCGGTGAACTATTACAAAGCGCGCACTGGGTTTCAGGTCTGAATTCATAATTTTTATCTTTTATTATTATTCTGGGGAACTTATCACTTGCTAAACGGATTTGAGAAATTACTCTTACACATTTAATTGGCGCATTCACCAAAAGATAAGACTGTTTACAATTATAATTACTAATAAATCGAATATAATTATTAAATCTAGCGTTGTAGAGTTTTTCAATGTCCTTACAAGAGAGATACAATTTAAAAGCATTAATTAAGCCACTTCTATTTCTAATTAATTCACTGTAATCTTGTGACTCCCAGAGATTTATTGCACCAATTTTTTCCAATGACAATTTTAAATATATGCACCAATTAAAAGGAATCTGCTTAGAATTTATTAACTTTAATAGCCTGTTAAAACATAATTTCGGAATGCGATCGTTTTCCATTTTGAGTAGAACTATCCACCATCCGATCATCCTTTTAAAGATAAAGAAATCTAAGTGAATTCTACTGACTTCATGTCGCAGCAAGGCATCGGGAGTCGATTTTGGAAGTAAAAGGAGAGACTTAAAATACTTTATTTGTACTTTTTCCAAAATATCTCCGTAAGGGGCAGACCAAACTTCTCCACAGTACAAAAGTACGCTAGCCACCATACTATCAAAAAGAATTTCCTTAGTTTCCCATGAATCCGATTTCCCCTTAGATAATAACTGTTTAACTTTTGTAGCTGCCGCTATGCCTAGTGTTTTATTATGTTCTGCTGTTTTTCTAAATTTCCCACTAGTTGTGAAAGTGATCCCGAGGTACCTGAATTCCCTGACTAATTCCACTTCCTTCCCATCAAAAACGAACTTCCTCTGTTGACCTAGTTTCCCTCCTTTTTGAAAAGGTAAAATTTTAGTTTTATCAATATTAACATTTAGTGCGTTTTGCTTACAATATTTATTTAGGAGATCCAATTTGAACTGTGCGTCTATCCAAGAGTGCCCCAACAGTACAATATCATCAGCGTATAAGAGTATAAACACATCTTGTCTTTCATTTATACTAAGACCCACTGCACCGTGATCCCTGAAAAAATCTACGATATCCGCGATGAACAAAGAGAACAAAAGAGGGCTAAGATTTTCACCTTGGAGAACTCCCTCCGTAACATTAAACTCTTTTGTTTTATTACCGTCACTTTCAATAAATATTGAAGCCCTATCATAAATAGCTTTTATTATATTAACAATTTTACCACAAATTCCTATTTTATATAACTTTTCCCACAATTTAACATGCGACAGGGAATCAAATGCCCTTTGCAGATCTACAAAGATTCCATAAACTTTTGCTCTTTTTTTCCGCAAGTTCAGATTAACTAAAGCTGATAGAGAGAAAATTCCATCTCTACAGCCCCTTTCTTGCCGAAACCCCATTTGTTCTTCAGGCAACATATTTCTACTTTCTACCCAGTCGACTAATCGTCTAGATAATATTTTTGTAAATATTTTAACAACGTTATTAACAAGAGCAATGCCTCTATAATTGCCTGGATCACAGGGATCTGACTTTTTATAGATCATTTTTAGTTTAATCTTTCCCCAACTTGAAGGAATTTTTTGTTGCTCCCAAACATTTTTATAAACATTAAGTAAATAATGCAACCAATTTGATGGAAGTAATTTAAAGCATTCATTCATAATACCGTCATTACCAGCCGATTTATTGATTTTAGCACTTTCTATGCTTGCTATTAATTCTTCTAGAGTTAATTCTTTATCCAAAAATGGATGGCTGTCAATTGTTGGAGTGTATGCAGTTAATGACTTAAATTTATACGTTTTCTCAAGAAATTCCTCCCAAGACTTTATTTCAATAGGACATTTTTTAACAGTTATTCTATTTTTTAACTTACTTAAAACGGACCAAAATTCTCTACTATTTTTGGCATTTCTCAATTTCAATTTAACTGTTTGGAAATAATCGGTTTTCGCGGTCAATATAGTCTTTTTATAATGTTTTTTAGACTGTACATAACTACTAACAAGATGTTTTTTGAATTTAAATTTCCGGCAGATTTTATAATTTTGTTTAACTTCTTTTTTTGCGAGAAAACATTCCTTATTAAACCAAACTTTATTTGTTTTTCTTGAAAAATTTATTTTTTTCCTGATTACTCTCATCCCGCTATTTGTTAATGCCTCAGAAAGAGTCGTTATTAAATTTTCATTTAGGTCGTCCACGGAAGTGCTATAAAAATAAATATTATTAGAGTTAAATAAAATCTCTTTAAAAAATTCTATATATAAGGGTTCTTTGTTAAAACTGTAATAATTTAACTCGCAATCAGACTTATTTAGAAGCGCCGCGTTAGTAGAAGGGGTGTCTACCTTTAATGCCACTGGCAAATGATCAGAAATTTCCGGGATGTTTAATACTTCAAAATCTAAATTAGAATCCAGAAGAACCTGATTTACCCATATTTGGTCTACAACACTACAACCATTACTTGAAATATACGTATAAGAAGCCGGGTAATCTTTACAAGATCTGCCATTACACACGCATAGCCCATAGTTTTCCATTATTTCCAAAATTCTTCGGCCTTGATTATTTACAATTAAATCTAAAGATCTTCTAGAACCATAGACACAAGAATTTTGAAAAACATCTTCATCAAAAGAGTTTAATTCGGAAATACGGCCATTGAAATCGCCAGCTATTATAATTTCACACTGACCATAATGTATAGATATTTCATATAAAGTTTCATTGAATCTTTCAAAAACACTATTCATTGAGTTTGGTTTAAAATAAACTGTTGCTATAATAATTACTCTACTATTGATTACACATTTTAATACAATCCAAAAATTTTTGCGATCAACAACCTCCACCTCCCTGACAGATGCTCTTTTAGTAAAAACAATTATACCTCCAGAAGGACGGCCTGCACACTCTTTTTTATCTGCTGATACTTGAAAGCTATCATATTCAGAAAGAAAATCAGGGAAATGGAAGATACTGGTCGCCTGCCAAGTTTCGCACAAACCAATAACATCCAATTGCTTAAAAGTATCAATATTCTCATTACCTAATTCATATAAGTTTCCATACCCGTTGATATTCCAAAATCCAGCTTGAAATCCAGTATTTGTGGGAAGACGAGGTTTCCTATTTTTCCTTCTTCTCTGGGGGACGAAAAAATTTGTCAATTTTCTTTGATCTTGTTACATTCTTAAGCTTTCTCTTTTTGCTGTCCTTACTCAATGTTGATATATCAGTAGCATCAGATTCGTCAAAATCAGTCTCCTCATAAAGTTTAACTTTCTCCGCCATAACGGAACTTGAACTCAAACACTCGTTCAGGTCGAAATTATTTCTAATTATTTTCGGGGTAGAATTTTCCGTAGTTTTCACAAAAACTTGCCCATTCCTTACCCATGCATACTTTAATTCCTTATTTCTTACATTAATTCTCGCTTGTTTAAACAAGAAATTCAGTTCAGGCGACAGATATTCAGATATGTAAATAGGAACATCAGCACTTCCTTCCACAATCATTTGAGATGACAAACGTATTTTATTTTCTCTAAGCATCTTCAATAGTGATGTTTTGTCTTTGTTTTTTAGGAATTTAACTATGATAGGGGGAGGGTATTTATCATTTCTACTTTTCATACGAAAATAATCTTGTAAAAAATCTAGGTTAAATTCAAAATTGATTTGTTTAAATATCTTATCAATAATTGCTATTAAATTTTCATTTTCAGTTTTAGGAAAGTTAGAAATTTTAATCGCATTGTAGCGTATGGATTGTTTTAACTGTATTATATCATCTTTAAGTAACTTATTCTCCTTCTTTAGGTCGTTATTTTCTTTTTTAATATGAATAATTTCCTGTTTAAGTTGAGCAAGAGATTTTTTTAGTTGATTTTCACAAGATGTAACACTTAACGAAATACGTTTATTTTCTTCACTGACTTTGTCCAGCTCTTTAGCTAGTGTTGCTATTTGAATGTTTATAGAAGCTAAAGAATTAGATATACCAGTTAGAACGGACTCTCTAATATTTAGAATGTCCCCACCACTAGTATTACCTGTGTTTACTGGATTATCCGTCATCTCTCCCCTCTACTCAAATAAACCAAATTCTCTAACTCACTTTAATTTAATGAAAAATGTTTGTTAAATACTTGCACAATTAATAGCGAACAAAAGTTAATCAAATTTCACTATAATGACTATTATTCATTGAACTACGTGTCTACCAAATTTTATCAATGAACTACACTGAAAACCACATAAATTATACAAAACTTTGAAGAGCGATCTTTACACTATGAAAGCTAGAACTGAACTCCCCAAGTCGAATTTTACGAACTCCCTACACCAGAAGTGCCTCTTTGTCGGTATGTTCCAGGAAAAGTATTTCAATTCAACTGATACCCAATAGATAAATACAATTGGTAAATCATCTTGAAAGAGAAGCTGTTTTCAGGCGACAGATATTCAGATATGTAAATAGGAACATCAGCACTTCCTTCCACAATCATTTGAGATGACAAACGTATTTTATTTTCTCTAAGCATCTTCAATAGTGATGTTTTGTCTTTGTTTTTTAGGAATTTAACTATGATAGGGGGAGGGTATTTATCATTTCTACTTTTCATACGAAAATAATCTTGTAAAAAATCTAGGTTAAATTCAAAATTGATTTGTTTAAATATCTTATCAATAATTGCTATTAAATTTTCATTTTCAGTTTTAGGAAAGTTAGAAATTTTAATCGCATTGTAGCGTATGGATTGTTTTAACTGTATTATATCATCTTTAAGTAACTTATTCTCCTTCTTTAGGTCGTTATTTTCTTTTTTAATATGAATAATTTCCTGTTTAAGTTGAGCAAGAGATTTTTTTAGTTGATTTTCACAAGATGTAACACTTAACGAAATACGTTTATTTTCTTCACTGACTTTGTCCAGCTCTTTAGCTAGTGTTGCTATTTGAATGTTTATAGAAGCTAAAGAATTAGATATACCAGTTAGAACGGACTCTCTAATATTTAGAATGTCCCCACCACTAGTATTACCTGTGTTTACTGGATTATCCGTCATCTCTCCCCTCTACTCAAATAAACCAAATTCTCTAACTCACTTTAATTTAATGAAAAATGTTTGTTAAATACTTGCACAATTAATAGCGAACAAAAGTTAATCAAATTTCACTATAATGACTATTATTCATTGAACTACGTGTCTACCAAATTTTATCAATGAACTACACTGAAAACCACATAAATTATACAAAACTTTGAAGAGCGATCTTTACACTATGAAAGCTAGAACTGAACTCCCCAAGTCGAATTTTACGAACTCCCTACACCAGAAGTGCCTCTTTGTCGGTATGTTCCAGGAAAAGTATTTCAATTCAACTGATACCCAATAGATAAATACAATTGGTAAATCATCTTGAAAGAGAAGCTGTTTTCTAAAAAAAAATCATAAAAATTTAAAAGCAAAACGAACACTTCAGAAAAGAGGTACTTTCTGGTTGATTTTAAAAAATCTTTTTGAGTCTTTTTTCCTGTGCGAAATATCAAAATTTTAAATTTTAGAAATTTTTCGTTTTACCGTTACCATGGATACACATTTCGTAGTTAGGGTACGTCTTAAATTTGCACCATCTCTTACTTAGTAGAGTAGTAAAGAGTAAGAAATAAACACCCAGAAATACGGGATCATTGGCTGAACTTGAAAGACCACTTCTAGGATGGTCCTGCTATAACTTTGCAGCAAACTGAGTTAGTACTATGTGATCGATCACTTTAAAAAAAAAAAAAAAAAAGGTTAAGGCAGATGAAGAAGAGTAAATTTGTAATTGAGAAGCTGCGAATGGGCCATGCAATAAAGCTCTGAGAGATGTGCCAGCAACATCATCGTAAGGTTTGGTTGGTAAGCCTGTTTGTGTTTAACTTGGCGAGAAGTGTAAATACAAATTGTGTAGGGAGTAAGCTCCATTACAAGCTAGCAGCTGGAGAATTAGATTCAGTGGGGAAACGGCTGGAGACTAACAGGTGGTGTTTAGCATTCAGCCAGCACATCACACCACACACACACACACACGGCAAAACCGGTTGCCGCCTCCAAGAAGATCACCGCCTCTCACCGGCGGTGGTGTCCGCAAGAGTAGAACGAGCACTGAATAAGTGAGTGGTGAATGTTCAAGAGCCAAAGCCGCCAGCAGCAACTAGCTCTAGCTAGCTAACAGAAGTCACTCTCCCGGCTATCCTCTCTCCAACTTTAATTGAGTTCATGAACATGCAGACATGTTCTAATAATGGTTTCTTTGTACGTGAATGGTGAAGATCGTATATACATATCAGTCTCTCAAAGTAGTTAACGTCATCTCACGTATGTTTCTGAAATTAGGCGTTCATTCTAAGGATAGCCTGAAACAGTTTTAGATTGGGGGGGGGCCACTTGAGCACGAAACACGTTTCTACCCATTGTTTACATAATCTTCACCAACTGAAATGGAAAACTTTACTTTATACAGGTAAAAGAGGCAGTATAACGAATAAAATTCTGATTTGGAGTTTTGAAGTGCCTTAAATCCCAACTGAACAATATATTCTTAAATACCATAAAGTGTTCAAACGAAAGAAAAGTCATTTTTAGGTTAATGCCATCTTTACTGAAAGGAACCTCCTTTTGTGGTTATCTCCCGAAATGTTTCAATAGGATGAAAAAATTAATCCAGTTTCAGTCATTATAAACTTTATTATGGCCGAGCTTTCGATCTAGGGACTAGGTCATCTTCAGGGCTAATTTACAATATACTGTTTTTACATCATTAGAGAGTTGGTGTATCTTCTGTCTTGTCTGTTCATAGACTATTTTTACCCGCTATCATTGACCCTATCTCCACTAGATTAATATCGCCTGATCCATGCTCCATTGTGTATCAATTTGCCAATTGACATCATAGTTCACTTACAGTACTATATGTTGTTTTTCTCTTTCTTTTTTTCAAATTGATATAAAACCGAAATTGAAATTTGAATAGAAATGGCGGAATGACAAGTTGCTATAACGAGTATCATTGGAATTCTGACCTTGATTAGGTTAAAAAAAAAATTAAATAAAATCATGTTATTCTGCTGTGATAATAAAACAAAATTGCATGCGAAGATAAAAACCATACATACAAAAAACATAATATTTCTTACAGATATATTTTTCCTTTTTTGATAACACTTGTTCACCTTATGAGATTACACTTATCAAATAAGGTTTAATGAAAAATACTTATAAAAGTCTATGAACAGTCAAGACAGAAGACACACCAACCCTCCAATGATGTAAAAACAGTACATTGTAAATTAGCCCTGAAGATGGACCTAGTCCCTAGGACGAAAGCTCGCGGCATAATAAAGTTTATAATGACTGAAACTGGCATTAATTTTTCATCCTATTGAAACTATGATTCAGTCACCAAAAATAATGAACAGTAATTCCGAAATGTTATTATCTCAACAAGGTGAACAGCTGGTACTCTTACTCTTCCAATTCATCTTTCTTCTTTTGTTTTTATTGTTTATATAATTAGAAGCTTAATATTTATTTAGTTTTTCATTTTATGTGATAATTGAAATTATGTATTTATTTTCATCTTTCCTTAAAACACAACTACTGGCTTATATGTTAAGAATAATGTACTTAAGAGCAGGCGCCACGGTAGCCGAGCGGTTAGAGGCGAGACCTGCGAAGCTAATATGTACTGTGGTAGTGGGTTCGATTCCCGGTCTGTAGGCGTTGGATTTTATTTAATGCTAATAAAAAGAAATTTACAGTAAAGTACTGTTTGCTAGTCGCCTCCGTCCACGACGGAATGACTACCTAATTGGTAGTTGGACGTTAAGCCCCGCCTGAAAAAATAGGCAATTACTTTACTTTACTTTTTACTTAAGAGCAATAAATTAATTAAAAATAAAGCCAAAAAGTTTTAATCAAATCGTTCAAGAAGAAGTCCAATAGTGTAACATGAAGGAACTTATTCTAGAAGAGAAGTCACGGTTGGCAACTCCACTCGGCTAGTCATACTTCATGCTTCACTAGAACTGTTTATCTGCGGTGAATGTCATACAGAACCTGATGACATGAACAAGTTGTTGTGACAACCAATGTCGTCCCTATCTGATCTCTGTGGGCGACCCCTCCCCCACACAGCCGACATTGATTTGCAGCGACCGACCTGTCACTTTGGTACCTTCTATTGTTCTCTTTTTGTGAGTACAGAGTACAGAGTTTAAAGCGCAAAAACAGAGCGCACGCCCACTAAAGTTACAACACAGTGATGCCAACACAAATTTATATTCTAGCCAAAGAAAAATAAAAAGGAACATTGAACACTCAATAAACAAAACTACCTCCGATCGGATTAACCAAAACAATCGTTCGCGCGAACGCTTGTAAGGTGGGCGGGCGGTATACCCTGGTCACTCTCTCTCAAGATTCTGGTTTCTCTCTAACAATATTCTAATCTATTGAGACTTTATAAACGGCAACAGACGTATCTTATCCTTCTTCCTTCTACAAATGACAGGAAGAAGTGTTGCGAGCGAGAGATCTTCCTGTAAATAATTTCCTCCAGAAATAGATGAAAGCGCAATAGTTCTACAAACATTTTTAAGAGAAAATATAATTATTTGTTGTACATACATACACACAAATCTTAAATCAAGTGTAAATATATTAATGCATAAGGCGCCATGGTAGCCGAGATGTTAGAGGCGAGACCTGTAAAGCTTAATATTTATTGTGGGCTGGGGTTAGATTCCCGGTCTTTAGGCCTTGGATTTTATTTAATGGTTAATAAAAGAAATTTACAGTAAAGTATGGTTGCTAGTTGCCTCTGTCCACGTCACCTAATTGGTAGTTGGACGTTAAGCCCCGCCTGAAAAAAATAGGCAATTACTTTACTTTATATTAATGCATATGTTAAGACTGGTAAGAAAAGTATAATAACAAAACATTGCTTCCAGCAGACCTACTCTCTAGACCAGTGATGGCGAACCTATGACCCGCGGGTCAGACTCAGACCCGCGCAAGCTTTTTCACTGACCCACACAATTGCTAGGCAACCATTTGTTTGTTTACACGGGTTGATTTAGAATTTTTCTAATTGTGGTGGATAATTTATATTCTATCTGTATTTTTTTCAATCACGCATTGACACAAAAGCAATTTAAATGCTATCTATAACCTTTAGTTTGATCATTCATACAGTTCTAAAACGCAAATGACTGACAAATACTTTTGCAGTATTTGAAATAAAGCAAAATTGTTTACAAAATATCAAATAAAATGGTTTTTTTTACTCATATTTTGTTTGTTAAAAAAAAAATCGACAACCCAAAGCAGCAAATAACCATATTTAGATTTTTCTTCTGATAAAACACACTTTTGTTCAGGTTTTGTTCAGTTATGTTTGGTAAAAAGAGACTTCCGTAGCACTTGTTTCGTCCCCGTTTTACCCGTTAAGTCAACTTTGAATTTTAAAAATGTTTAGCTTTGAAAATATCCAGTTTACAATTTTTAAACTTAACTCTTGTGCAAATGGGCATTAGTGACCCAAGAGCTAGTACTAAAAAAAAAAATGAACAAAATTTGACCCACGTCTCAAAAAAAGGTTCACCATCCCTGCTCTAGACTATCTTGAAACGAGACAAATAGGGACATGGTAGACACAAGAATGGAATCTTAGTGTTCCAGCTGAGGAAGGAGAAGGCTTACAGAAGCCAGGGATTAGGGACAGAAAAGAACCCAGGATTATTTTCAAGCAAATAGGGTTTCTGGAAATAGATCGGGCGCCTTTATTTTCGTCAATCCCGAAGCCGATTTTACTGTTCTGTTTTTTTCCTCGAGGGAAGAGAACACTGTTCCCCATGTGCGCTGAAACAAGGAGTCCCCCTGGAATAAAGGTTACACACAGATCGAATCAATAAAAGCTGTTCCGCGATGTTACTTTTGGTGGCCGCATTGAAAATTTCTAAGTGGAACTTCTAAGGGTGGCCCCGAATAGGCAAAAGCACACCAGGAAGCCAAACTGCAAGTTCTTATGAGCCGCACTGAACTACCCAAAACTAAATATATCTTCAAAGTATAATATGATGAATTTTGTTAGCAATATGAAAGTTTTGAGAAAACAATCAGACCAAAAAAGACAATGCAACAAATAAGAAGTGCGAAAAGCAAGTACCACCAAAAATACATAAATTTCCAAACCAGAAAAACATTTGGAAAAGAGCAAAGAGGTATGCAAAAAGAAAAAAAAATAGGTTTTTCTTTTCTTAAGTCTACGTCATCATGTTTTCCTCCAGAGCCTTCTACTGATAAGCAAGTTTGTTTGCTGATAGTGCGACTTTACTCTTTGGTTTCCTTCTTTTATCTACACTTGAAAATGCGATCTACTGGAAAGAAAAAGGTGTTCTCTACGGAGTTCCTCTTTAATCTTTGGCACACTATGGACCCTTGAACGAAGAAGGCAGCTTAGCGCTATTACATTTTGTAAAGATTACCATGTGCGTATAAGAAGGTCAGCAATGTGAGCAAGCAGAGAGAGTGAGTGAGTTCTCATAGTGTGCCGCGATGACTTGAAGGGCGGGGTACTGTTGGTACTTGAGTTGCAGGGAAAGCACCCAAAGGGTTGTTTTGATCTTATGTTGAACTTTATAAAGAAAAAAAAGGCCAAAGTTGAGCAGCTTTCAAAGGAAAAAAACCTCTCTGAAAAGCGAGAAGTTAGTTATCCAAAGCACAACTTGATGCTGCTGCCCCATTCTGCCTTGCTTTTTTCTTTCTTTTCTGCTCTTGCCGGGGTAAATCCAACTTTGGTATTTTGTATCCAAGAATCAAAGTATTAACTGTTGAAGTTACTTTCTTACGACGCTTGAATAAGACGGGTGGCTGACCCGTGAGGTGTCTTTCGTACAGTCAACCACGGCGATCGTTTTCTTAAGCACTTGAAGAAAGGTAAACAATACCCCGAAGACTTTCTTATAAATGTTGTAGTTGCAAGAAATCTGGCGGGGAAAAAAAGAAAGAAAAGTGATTCTAAGATGTTCCCAATTTTAACCTATCTTCAGAGATTAAATCGTCATGTACGGGGTCTGTAAATTAAGTAATGAGACTGAATTTTTTTAAATTTTTTTATTCATAAAGAATTACAATTCTATATTGTCGCCTTCAAAATAACTTCCTTCTGAAGCCACACAGCGCTGGAGACGTTTCTTCCACTCCTCATAGCAGTGCTCGAACTCCGATACTGGAATAGCTTTCAGCTTCAGCTTGAATGTTTTCGACTGTCTCAAAATGAATTCCCTTGAGGTGATTTTTCCAACTTCGGGAAGAGAAAAAAAAATCACAAGGACTCAAGTCAGGCGAATAAGGAGGCTGGAGGAGCCACAGGAATGTTTATACTGGCCAAAAACTCTGGTTTATTGAAATTGCTTTATTGACAAGGAGCATTATCGTGATGCAACACCCACTTGTTCTTGATGTTTTTAGTCTCACACGAAATGACCCTTTTTCGAAGTTTTTTTCAAGAACCTCTAGGGTAAAAGTGTTCGATTGACCTGTTTGACCTTGAGGTAGAAACTCTCTTTGTGGACGATTCTGTGGATATCGAAAAAAAATCAAATCAGCATGCATTTGATCTTCGACTGGCTGGGCCTTGGAGAGGTTGAAGTGTGCCACTCCAAGCGCTTGGTTTCTGGGTCGTACTCTGAACATCCAAGAGTCTCGTCACCAGTAATGTGCACGTTCCAGAAAATAGGGGGTCATTTTCAATTGAATCCAAAAATCACCTCAAGGGAACTCATTCAAACGGCTGGTAACCGACCAGCTGAAGGCTATTCGTATGCGTTCAGAATTTGACTTCCGCTTCTTTACGATGTTTACACTCTCTCTATGTGAGGCAGATCTATTTTCTGTTGAAGAATTTTCTTCGCTATGTTACTGACAGGTACCGAGGAGTAAAGTGGCACTCACAGGATTAACGATTTTGAACAAAACCATTATTGTCTTGCCAAAACTAGCGGCACCTAAACAAATTTAATCAAATTGAAACTCTTTTCTAGACGCACATAAGATGCCAAAAATTTTGATCAGCCCCTGTGTTGCCGATGAACTGTTCAAAATGAAAGTAAACACCAAGTAATTACTTACGCTTGTGAAGACTAAGGAGAATGGGAAATAGGACGTGCACTCAGGCCAGCATGAAACTCAATTTGTACAACACTTTAATTACAAGAAAGATTAAAAGAGAGTGCCCCATAGAGGAGTCTAAAAAACTAAACTTCAAGAAGTAAATAAATTAGAAACGCCGTGGCTGATCTCCACAGTTTGGCCACCCTGTGACGAGGGAATTATGGGTAAAAAACAGTGTTACCAACTCAAACTTTTCTGATTTTTTTTTTTTTTCTTGGCAGGGGGTCCCACCTAAAATATAATAAGATTACTGAAGAGCAGGAGGTCTTAGCAACAATCTCAGGGCGCTGTATAATTTAGCGACAAGATTTGAATAATAATTCTATTAGCAAGACGACCGGGCTAGGCTGAATCACAAGATCTGCGAATGCCTGAATCTTACCTGATGTAAACTCACACCCTGTACTCTTGGCGAAGAAATTTTATTAAACTTTCTCTTTTTTTCACTTCGATATAGAAACGTCGTCGTTTTTGCGTTCGTGCAGATGTTTTTCATCCAGAAGTAAACATCTTGAGAACATTAACAGAATGTCTGTTTGTCTGGAGGCGAATAAGATAAGGGAATTAAATAAGATACCAGGGTGTCTAGGAACGGGTAATGGACCAAACTCGATCTACGAGTAAATTATTACCAGGATCCCAAGGGATTGAAAAATCATCCTTTTTTACGCCTTCTTCATTCCCTGCAATTCCCCCCCCCCACACACACACAGGTTTATTTTTTTTGTTAATCATTTCTTTTACTCCCAGCTGCCTTCAGAAGTGATCGTACTGAGCCCAAAATCATCTCCACTACCAGCCATGTCTTGGGCCAATAAACAGCATTTCTTCACACAGTTTCCAACCAATGCAAGCTCTTCCATAAGGACGACGAATGCTGAGAAGCCAGATCTATCTATTTCTGGAAACACCAGGAATAGTCAGGGGTCCCCCACCCCTGAGATACTCCAACAGGTTCAGGACCAATAACGGGGGGGGGATACGGCCATCGAGAGATAGAGGAGCCAAATGCTCTAGAGATTCAAGCAGTTGGCAGATTAACGAGCAGATATTATAAAAGTATAATGTCCAGAAAGGGTTACAAGAAATAACGATTCTTTAAGTAATTGATAGTTATTGACTGGAATTAACTTAACAGAAGATAATTACAATTCTAAATTAACATCTAATTATCGTAGGTGTCCAATCGATCAAACCTATCGATAACCAGACCTCCTTTCAGATAATCCACTGGTTAGAAACTTGTACAATATTTTAAAATGGTCTTATTGCCTACTTTATAAAAAACAAAAAAGGTTTCTGTTTAATACGTGACCATCTTTCAATGACACTTTGTCTTCCTACAAGAAGCGGTTGGCCTTCAGCAGGACAAGAAAAAAAAGTATGGTAGTGTACGTCCACGGAGCAAACAGATAGTTTTTTTTTTGGAGGAGTGTGGATAATCGATTTAAAAGATGACGAAGGAGAAGTCTGCTGGGCTCGCAAATCTGTTAGCAGAATAAACTTCGCTTATCGACAATAATATAGCGCTCACTACCACATGACGTCATACATGAAACAACACTGCCTACATCATCTAAAATAAATATATTCATCGGCCATATAACTTGGACAATATCATAACAATGAATAGCAGCAGATTTTCTTACCTTGCGATATCTGATATTGTTGCAGTACCTCAAACGTTCGGCCTTCCTGCACTCGATATAGTAATCTGTAAACAATAATACTGCCATTAACTTCTTAAGAATTTTGATACTATATCCTCAAGATATTTTGAGGTCTTTTTTGCCCAAGATTGAATAGCATTGTTAAAATCTACGAGTACTCGTAATATCCCCTCTTCTTGTACCACAGAACTGGTAAAAAAATAGAGATTTAAAATCACGATTGGAAATCTACAGCTAAATGGCCAAATCCAAAATTTTCGTCACTACTTCCGGTGTGAACCGGACCTTCTCTTACCACCACAACTCATACCGGTTCTAAACTTTGTACATAATCTTCAAACTCCAATTTACGCAATAAATCTAATTGTTACTAAGATCCCAGTTTCCTTTCATTTTGTACGTACAGATTTATTTTTATAAAAAATAAATAATAACTTCTGAGCCCAGTGGTTTCCAACCTGTGGGGCGCGTCCCTCTAGGGGGGCGCGAGACTGTTGCAAGGGGGGCATGCAGCTGTTTCCAAAATATCATTTTCGAATACAAACAAAAAAAGTCGAATAGGTGTCAAAAAAAAATGAATCAGCAAAATAGGTATACGTAATCCACAATCCTCGCCGCGAATTTTTCGGGTACAAATGCTAAAACATCCATCCATACTCTTGCTGGAACGAAAACATCTCGCTTTCGCGTTTGGAGCCGAGCGCCAGCGGGGCGAGACAAGCACTCGGAACATCCCGGGTATTCTCGTGCTTACTCGCGCCAAACTTCAATAAACAGAAGCAATTTTTTTTCATATTTTTACATAATATTGTATATTATTTTGTAGCCCATTAAATAAATTATAATATCAGTTGAGTATTTATGAAATTAGATTGTTAGAAAAATTAAGGGGGCGCAACAATTTTTTTTTTAAGGGGGGCGCAGGTACAAAAAGGTTGGAAACCACTGTCTTAGCCTAATAATTATATTATTAAGAAAAATAATAAAAGTAATAAAACGATAGCCGAGCGGTTAAGAGGCTAGACCCGCAATGCTAAGATGTATTGTTGGTTTAGTGGGTTCGATTCCCCGGTGCCTAGGCCTTGGATTTTATTCAATGGTTAATATGAGAAATTTATAGTAAAATATGTTAGGCGGTTATAGGCTAGACCCGCAATGCTAAGATGTATTGTTGGTTTAGTGGGTTCGATCGCCGGTCTTAGGCCTTGGATTTTATTTAATGGTTAATCTCCTTAACAAAAACTTACAGTTTAAAATGTTAAGTATAAGGGTTGATTAAACGCCAAATGGTACACAAATCAGCAAGTACCCAACATTTCATTAATACTTCATTAATATTTAAGTAATTTTACTGCATTAAATTTCATTTATTTTTTTGAATTTATTAGAGGTCACAGACCCTTATGCTGGCCATTTTCGTCTACAAAATATTTGTTCAAATAGAACACTATTTCTTAGATTGACTGTAATATCTAATCAACAAACTATTAATCACAGGTTAAAAAAAAAAACTTTATAAAAAAAAATATGAGGTTAAAAAATTCAAAAACTTTTTTCAAAAATGCTTGCACCAACATTCATCAATGATTTTGTTTATTTTATTTATTTATTTATTTATTTTTATTTTTAAATAAAAATCTTCGGTTTAAGTTCGTAATTCGATTAAAGCAATTGTTACTTTATTTAGTAGTCAAGCGTTTTTAATAATAGGTAATAATTAATCTGGCTTTATCGCAAATAATATAGTTTTCTTCAATTCTCAATCTAGGTATTCTTACCGCAGTGTTATATATTTGGAATATAAGATATGCATATTTTTATGACAGCTAATTATACCAGTATTTTACCTACTATAAGTAAAATTAGAGGGACTACATTAAATTACAATTGAGAAATGAATAATTATTGTTGAATAATTTACTGGATATTACCTATGCGTTATTTGTACTCACAAATACTTCGGTAAGAAGAATTCTAGACTGAAATATTGTTTTAAATCCGTGATTCAAATTTAAACAGTAGCCGACTCTAACTTTGTCTTTTTCTATTTTAACATGCATGTATATGTGACTACTCAGAATAAAGGGCCTAATAAAGATAAATCAGAAGAATAATTTGGAATAAAGCTATAATAAAGTACCTATTTAATTACGAAGACATAATATACGTTTTATCATAATTATAACAAAAAATAAAATATTATGAATGAACTAAGGGAAGGGATTAGCTATGCGGTTAGCGTATTGGATTCCCACGTGGAGGTTCCGGGTTCGAATCCAGCTGCTGACCCTTAGATTTTCTCTTCCTAAGAGCTTCTTACAGCTCACTGGCCGGTGATGGACAGTGTTGTCTGTAACGAGAGAACACTGTCTGGAGGCCGGCAGTGCACTGAAAAAAACTCCAGGCGCCAATAACCTCAGATGTTGACGCGATTTAAATCAATAAAAAAAAAAATTATGAATGAACTGGCCAGCATAAGGGTCTGTGACCTCTAATAAATTCAAAAAAATAAATGAAATTTAATGCAGTAAAATTACTTAAATATTAATGAAGTATTAATGAAATGTTGGGTACTTGCTGATTTGTGTACCTTTTGGCGTTTAATCAACCCTTATACTTAACATTTTAAACTGTAAGTTTTTGTTAAGGAGATTTTTGGACTTTTTGGATAGATTTTCCTTTTTGTCTGTTTTGCAAAGTTACATATCTGCTTTACAGATTTTATTAAAATTTGGAATAATAAATTCTACCATTATAACCTAAAAAGGTGTTAAGTCCGAACCGTAACTACCACTGGAGCGATCTTTTTAAAGAATGATTATAGTTGCGGTCCCCCAAACCATCCTCAATAACAATTTTTTAGAGAAAGCGTTTTGAATAAAATAGGAAGGTATTTGTACGTAAATAGCAAAATTAAAAAGCGATTTCAGTACTTCCTTTTAAGAGGAGTAAGAAAAATAAACTGCGATTACAGTACTTCTCCCTAAAAGGCAAATATTTTGAATCGAATTCATTGATGTAAATAGGTTCACTCATTGATAATTTTAACGATTGCAGTACTTCCTCTTAGTAGGTGTAAGAGCATGGTGGCACTTCACAGCCACGTAGAGGAGCTTTAACCACTTCTTCGTGGTAAATTTTATCCAAATCGAACTAAGCGTAATAGAAATATTGGTAATAATAGTATTAGAAAAGGCCTTACTTGGGTGGGGCAAACTCCCCTCCTTATGAGTCATAGCGACGAGACTTTTAAAGTGCAAATCTGTACAAAATTTCGATTCGAATGACACTTTATTCATGAAAATCGGTTCACGTTTCGATAATTTGAAACGATTACCATACTTCCCCCTAATAAGGGTAAGAGCAGAACGTCGTTTAAATGTTACGTAGGAGTGCCCTAAACCTTTCATCCTGCCAAATTTTATTAAAATCGGGTTAACATTTTCAGAGTCATTAGTAATAATAATTTTGAGAAGGGGCCTCACATATATGGGGCTAACTCCTCCCCCATTTGATGTACAGCGTCGAGACCCCCAAAAGGCACATCTACATAAAATTCCGAAACGAATGACACCTTATTCATGAAAATCGGTTCACGCGTTTAGGCGCTACGTTGTTTACAAAAAAGGTAACAACAAGAAGAAGAAGAACAACAACAACAACAAGAACAAGACCAATTTTTGAAAATGCCGTTTTTGCTCATTTTCAGTAACTTTTTTCTCTTAATATATTAAATCTGGGTCTTGACAAAAAAATTACAGTTATAAAGGAGGACTTGCCCTATAATTTAAAGAAAATTTGGGAATTTTATCTTTTATAGAAAAATAGAAAAAAATTGTCAAAGTTGGGTGTTTTTCAACGTTACACTTTTTCGTGCAGTTTTTGATGATCAACCCTTATACAACTGTCCTACCGGACAGTTTTAATGAGAAATTTATAGTAAAGTATGCTTTGATAGTCGCCTCCGTCCACGACACCTAATTTGGTAGTTGGATGTAAAGCTTGATTGACAAAAAATGGGCAATTACTTTACTTTAAAGCAATAGAGGAGAATACATTTTCCAAAAATTAGAATAGACGAGTAAACTATGTATTAGCAACTTCAATCACTATTATACATTTAATAAATAGATAATTATAACCTCACGATTGTAACACTATAAATTATACGGAAGTGACGTTGCTCTTCTCGAATGTCCTGTAAAGAACTCCCCCGCGAAAAATTATTCAAATGTAAATTACCAACCTTATAATTTAAATTTGAATATAAATTACATTGTAACCTTTATAAAAAAGTTTCTAGTAGGTAAATAGGGGAAGAAAGTTTTTCTTAAAAAAGAAAAACTAAAGCTCTCTGGAAGATTAAGATTTTTTTTAGATGCTAACCTTTTCGTTCCTGGGTAATTCCTTGAACCGTATTTTTATTTTAAGGATAACCATACGGATGAACCAAACTAATTGTGGAACACTATATCCCTATGACTAGAAGTAGAAACTTCACATTTAGGAAACTTAATAGAGAGGCACCAATTGGAGCTTAAAACATTGACAAGGAAGCTTTCCTAGAAACAATATCTTATTATGGCAACCATCAACTTGCTCATCAGCTGACTAGACTAAAAAACCACTACCTACTGACAGATTACTTGAAATTCTTAAGTCATATTTAGTCACACAAAATGACTATACAGCTCCACAATACCAACCTAGCGATCTACGGCCTGTATCAGCACGGCTAACTTTGGGCCAAACCAATAAGGCAACGTAAACACAGAGGTAGGATAGGCAAGTAAACTTTGCCCCAGGATGAATATTTAAAAAAATAAGAAGAATGCAAAGGAAGAATGGCAAAAGCGATAAATGGCGGCACTTTCAGCAGAAGGAAAAAAAAAAAACCTTTAAAGATTTCATGAAGAGAGTTAACGAGAGCTCCCATTAGGGCTACCCCCACCACACCACACTCTAGGGCAACAAGGTTGCACTATAAATTTAACGACGAGACTAAACTCCTCTACCTAAACATCTACCGCACCACGGTATACCATACTTAAAGACTTATTTCTTAATCAATCAGCAGCCTTAAGATTTATTTACTGAATTCATTAGTTTGGCAACATTCAAGTATTAAAAAGAATGAGTATTGATGACATAAACTAAAACTATGAATTTTTATCAGCTTTTATTCACTATAAAAAATTCTGAATTCAATGACTCCTTAACCAAATTGTAGAGAAAAGATTGCTCTATAACTGATATAAATGGCAATCTTCTAGTGATAATAGTCACAGAGATATTAAAAGTTAAATTTTTGTGGTTTTCAAATACTTCTAATTTCAAACCTTTATATCTCTCTTTCCTTTTAACCGATTTCAATCATTCTTTACCGAATGATAGAGAATAGTATTCTCTATAAACGACATAACTGGCACTTTTCTAGTACAAATACTTACGGAGATATTAAAGGTTAAAGTTTAGAGGTTTTAAAATAGGTTCAAATTTCAAACCTTCATATCTCTTTTTCTTTTTAACCGATTTCAATCATTTCCTTACCGAATGATAGAGAATAGTATTCTCTATAAAAGACATAAATGGCACTTTTCTAGTACAAATGCTTACAGAGATATTGATGGTTAAAATTTAGAGGTTTTCAAATAGGTTCAAATTTCAAACCTTTATATCTCTCTTTGTATCTGTCTGATTTCAATCATTTCTTTACCGAATGGTAGAGAATAGTATTCTCTATAAACGACATAAATGGCACGTTTCTAGTACAAATGCTTACAAAGATATTGATGGTTAATGTTTAGAGGTTTTAAAATAGGTTCAAATTTCAAACCTTCATATCTCTTTTTCTTTTTAACCGATTTCAATCATTTCCTTACCGAATGATAGAGAATAGTATTCTCTATAAAAGACATAAATGGCACTTTTCTAGTACAAATGCTTACAGAGATATTGATGGTTAAAATTTAGAGGTTTTCAAATAGGTTCAAATTTCAAACCTTTATATCTCTCTTTGTATCTGTCTGATTTCAATCATTTCTTTACCGAATGGTAGAGAATAGTATTCTCTATAAACGACATAAATGGCACGTTTCTAGTACAAATGCTTACAAAGATATTGATGGTTAATGTTTAGAGGTTTTCAAATAGGTTTAAATTTCGAACCTTTATATCTCTCTTTGTATCTGTCTGATTTCAATCATTTCTTTACCGAATGATAGGGAATAGTATTCTCTATAAACGACATAATTGGCACTTTTCTAGTACAAATACTTACGGAGATATTAAAGGTTAAAGTTTAGAGGTTTTAAAATAGGTTCAAATTTCAAACCTTCATATCTCTTTTTCTTTTTAACCGATTTCAATCATTTCCTTACCGAATGATAGAGAATAGTATTCTCTATAAAAGACATAAATGGCACTTTTTTAGTACAAATGCTTACAGAGATATTGATGGTTAAAATTTAGAGGTTTTCAAATAGGTTCAAATTTCAAACCTTTATATCTCTCTTTGTATCTGTCTGATTTCAATCATTTCTTTACCGAATGATAGAGAATAGTATTCTCTATAAACGACATAAATGGCACGTTTCTAGTACAAATGCTTACAGAGATATTGATGGTTAATGTTTAGAGGTTTTCAAATAGGTTTAAATTTCAAACCTTCATATCTCTCTTTGTATCTGTCTGATTTCAATCATTTCTTTACCGAATGATAGAGAATAGTATTCTCTATAAACGACATAAATGGCACGTTTCTAGTACAAATGCTTACAGAGATATTGATGGTTAATGTTTAGAGGTTTTCAAATAGGTTTAAATTTCAAACCTTCATATCTCTCTTTGTATTTGCCTGATTTCAATCATTTCTTTACTGAATGATAGCGTATAGTTTTCTCTATAAGCGACATAAATTGCACTTTTCTAGTGCGAATAATTACAGAGATATTGAAGGTTAAAGTTTAGAGGTTTTCAAATAGGTTCAAATCTCAAACCTATATATCTCCCTATCTATTTATCTGATTTCAGTGTTTTCTACACCAAAGTGTAGAGAAAAGATTCCTATAAAACTGATATAAATGTTTTTTCTATAAAAAAGATTATTTATGTTTTTTGAACAAGAATCCTATAATTTTGGAGAAAATTTACTTCTATACATTGAGAATGATAAATTTATATACGCAACAAAAATAAAGAAGCACACATTTAATGTTTGCAATGGTTCAGAACGCTGCGGTTGCGGTTATTTAACCAATCTCCTTGCAGCAGTTAAACTGTCTGCTTAACTGTCTTACGGCTTCATGAATTTTTGGAACTCGGCCAATGTTAAATCACAGCCATTTATATATTTCCCCTCCTTTCATCTAGTTGTGTAATTCAATTTCCTGTAGTAGTAAGCCGGAAGAAAATGAGAACAGAGAGAACTTGAGTGCCTGGAAGTGTGATATTGGGAGCTATGTACTTCAGTTCATACATTTCCGCCGGGTTGTCTCATAATAAGAGGTGATTTCACTGTTCGATCCACCTGAGGAATCCCTACTTTTTCATTTTAACAACTAGTCCAGGATAGTCATCGTACTTTAAATCGTTATTATTAGTTCTGTGGAGACAATAATTTTTTCCAGATAGTTTCATAGCCAGGCTGGACATGAGATGGCGTTGACTTTGTCAAAAACATTTTGCTTACGTCATGTTGAGAATATATTTTAATAGTTTACTTTCGTTACATCGGGTGGATCACGGATAAATGCTCTCTAAATCAGCGACAGAGTAGATAACGTTCAGTTTACTTTCTAGTTTTACGGAAAGACGATATTCTTAGGGAGAGATTAACTTTTTTTTTGTTACCATGGTTTCACCGATAACAGTTCGCCAGCGGTTGATACTCCACTGCAAAAAGTGGTGTTGCTTTTTCGAGTTTGTAACAGATGTTAAGTTATTCAGTATATCGTCTGGACTTAAAAAAGTTAAAAGGCTCTTACGTGCAACCTTGACATTTGTTTGAATCTTGTGCAACTGGCGGCAGTGACGTCACTCCAAACTGTGTTGTTTTCAGCAGGCAGTGTAGTCAAGGGGTCAACTGTTACGTAATATAGTTTGATGACGCACTACCTATCTGTGCATAACCCTTCTTCTTCTTCTTCCTCTCATGCTGCCCATATCAATTAAGCATACCTTAACTAACCTTCTAAATCTTTTCTCTATTTCTATTTACAAATTTTTCCCAACAGATTTCACTATATTTCTCTAATTATCAAATTAGATCAAAACCCTGATCAAGTTATACCACAAGGCAACTTGGTCATGCGTTCTGAGCCCCTTAACAGCTGACTTTTGGTAGTTGTAGCCACTCACTCATATTTTACACACGAAAATAGTTTTGATTACGTAACAATATTTTTGGAGTGTCCTTGAATAAACACAAATTATCATCTAGGGCTCCCAAATTCCTTCTTAAGCAGCCTAAGTTTGGGCAAAAAAAAAAAACTAAATTTCTGTAATAAGAAAAAGAAATTTGGTGAGCCCACATGACCGTTTTCTTACTTACTCTTCAAAGTTCTTACTTATATACTCGTATACTTTGTTCCAAAGAAATGTTTTAGATATGCATAATTGTAATCTTATGTTTAGACATTGCTACGATTTTCATAATCATAGAAACCATATTCGAGGAAAATCTGTTATATATTGTATATATAAAACTAAAATAAAGAAAAATGTCCAACCATTCTCTCAAATTTTCCCTTAAAAAATATATCAAATTGAAATTGGGAAAACCAGCGAGAAAAGCTTAAAGAAAATCGCGAAAAGTGGTTGGTGGAGGGAGGGGAAAAAACTTTGTTATACTTCCGTTTTAGAGATTTTTTTCCCGCTAAGTTAATAAGAGTCCGGGTCACATGGCGGCACTCAAACTTTATATATTTTAAGTCTGTGCTTACGTGTGACCTAGGTATATTGTTAACATAAACACACTTAATTAAAATTGTTTCACTGCACACGAGTTTTTCCGAACATTTTATTTTAAATTTATACATATTTAGATATTATCATCTTCAATATACACCCCTCCACTATCCCTACAACGCTCCAGGTGAATTTACCATAGTTCGAAACCGTGCTGGAAGTCTTTTTCAGTGACGCGTGCCGCTTTTTCTTTCACAGCTTCAACGGACCGAAAAATCGTGTTCCTCTTAATGCAGATTTGACTTTGGGGGAACAGATAAAAGTCACATGGGGCGGCCAGGTCAGGCGAATAACGGTTGGCCTAAAACTGGGAAGTTGTACTTGGCTAGAAACGTCTTGGTTAGACAATGCATTGTGAACCGGCGCCGGTTGTCTTGATGGAGAACCCATAACTTGTTCTTCCACAAATCGTGGTCGTTTTTTCCCTTACTCTTTCAACGGAGTTGAGCAAGCACCTTACGCGGTAGTAATGTTGATTAATTATAATCGATATTTTCATCCGTTTTTGGAAGTGGAAGGGCGCGACCCGGGCGGTCATCATCTCAGACGACTTCTCCGGCCATCTTGGAAACGCTTGAATCACTTAGAAAACTTGCGCACGTGATACAACATTCATCGCCATAAACTTCTTTTAATAAAAGATCAAGTTTCAGTAGCGGTTTTACCCAAATTTTGATGTGAAATTTCACGACAATTCGTTGCTCTACTACATGTGTAGTATCATGTTTTCACGGCAAAACGAAACTAACACCTCTTAAACAAACGACGACGGTTCCGGTCAGACACAGATTTCTCTACAAAAACACGTGAGACGCTGCACAATCGAAAGAGAAGGCTTTACGCTGCACAGCTGTCGGTCGTTAGGATTTGGCGCATGCATAGTGCTTCTGTAGCAGCATCAGTCTCGTTATTTAATGGCCTCACCTTGTATATTATACATTACTAACACGTAGCTCTCTCTGTAAGTTGTAATTGAATAATTTTCCAAGAAAATTGGTTTTCCGGCCAGTTTTAGGGAGAGGTAGGGTGGAAGATAAAGTGATGAAATATGTATCCCGAAATTCGTAGTTTGCTTTCAGAATAGTAGCAAGAGAAAGATGTATGGGTGTGCTGCCACCAGGTGAGATAAGAAAACCTCATCATATTACCCCAATACTACGTTGAAGCAAAGAGGAAATAGTGGGTGCAAAGTTCCCACTAACCAAGTTTTAGTTGGAACATGGAGCTGGACGGCTGACAGATGCACTGCCTCCCAGGTGTGATCATCTTATATCCCATCTATCTTAACAGCAGCATCAGTCTGTGTTGTGGGCGGCCATATCTCTCTCTGAGGACAGAGTAATGTGCTAACTATCTCCCATCTAATACGACCTAATCACCCTAGTGTGCTTCTTCATCCCTAGCATGTTAATTAGCTAACTGAACCAGGATAAACCTGGAGAAGTGCACCATCCATCCTACGAACCCCTCTGCAACATAATGTTGCAGCAGCGCGATTGCAGTTTAATACCTGACAATGAGCAATGATGATCCCAGATCTCCAGAGACCAGCTTCAATTTAAACGTTTGATCTGGACCTTTGCCATTTTTATTCCCAATTATTAAAAAAACAAATCCAGTGAAAATAATACAATTAAAAATTACATTGTGTACATTACAAGTTTAAGGAAATGGCTCACTGTCGAAAAGTGAACAATGCATTGAGTAAAGAGTTATTTCCTGTTCAGGAATTCTCTTCAAACTCTCTTCTTAACAGTACTCAAGAGACTGAACCGTTCATTAAACAAAAATGGGCACTTCAGATGGAACGAGGAATACTCTCCAAACTCACTCTCTTCTTAACAGTACACAAGAGACTGAACCGTTCAGTAAACAAAAAATGGGCACTTCAGATGGAACGAGGAATTCTCTTCAAACCCTCTTCTTAACAGTACTCAAGAGACTGAATCGTTCATTAAACAAAAATGGGCACTTCAGATGGAACGAGGAATACTCTCCAAACTCACTCTCTTCTTAACAGTACACAAGAGACTGAACCGTTCATTAAACAAAAATTGGGCACTTCAAATGGAACGAGCAGTTCTCTTCAAACTCACTCTCTTCATAACTGTACACTACTCAGGGTGTTTCGCCGTAGTTAGGGAAATCCTATCGCTGTGGAGATTACCGACTGGAGAATTAGAAACATTTTTCTTAATGCTTTCAGATTGTACAGCTGATTTTCGTTGTGAAGGTCCCCAGCAGCACTTGGTGACCACAGGAGTCATTATGCAAAACGAGACTGGAGAGGGAAACTTTAGTGCCTGGAGCTACAACGGGATAGTCACAATTAGCATCTTCATTTTACATCTAGAGATGATTAACCAATAGGGAAAATTATTTCAGGAAGAGAAAGAAATGGCCTTCCATTTTGACGGTGGTAACAATCACCAGATGGCTGCCAGGTGATTTCTGGCATTAATGTCCCGAAGGAGAGAACATGACGCAGAAAAACATTCTAGTGTGTTAAAAAGGAAATGCTTCACATCTATCTAGACTTATCAAGAGGATCTTCGTGTTCTGTTCGAGAACAGAACCTATCCTATGTTTAAATTATTAATTCCATTAGCAGACCATTTTTTTTTTTGTGAGGGAAAATTCCAAGTTTCCGGAAAATAAATTTCCCAAGGTGAAAAAGAGTGTTCAAAGCAGAGGTCACGGTCACTAAATTATTGTGAAAACATAAATTTCAAACTGGACATTAGCAGAAACTGCTGAGAAATAATTCGTATCCAGAGATATCAAATAATTTTCCATTGTACACGTCCGAGAGGTGATAAAAGGCAGAAAACGGTACTGTCAACACATCGCCTCTGTCTGACTCGTGTTTTCAACGCTAGCGTTGACTAATGAAAACGCTGACAACAAGAGAAGGGGTGTTATAGTATTATGGCGCACAATACTGCAGGTGGAGGGGGGGGGTATTGTTCCCGTGACCTATAATTAATAGTTTCAGGTGCAGTGGTGCCAACCTAGCTAGCTAGTGAATGTGTTTGTGTATATAGATTAGTGAACACCACTATAATATATAAATAGATGCCGTCGTGGCTTTGTTGAAGCGGAGAAAGTTGGCCACACTGGGGAGAAGGCCAAGCTGAACTTTCTACCACTCTGGTGGAACATATAAAGAGCACACCACAGTTGGCAGTACTGTACACTATTCGCCCAGTATTCTACGATAAAAAAAAAATGTTATAGTGGCCAGCCTGGGTTAAATAGCCCATTTATTTTACTGAATATCTTCTTGAGTACTCTTAATTCAAATGTTTCACTTTAAATCTCACTTTAACCTCTTTAATTATAACCTTACTCAGCTCAGTTTCTATTAAATATAAAATCATTTTCATCTAAATAAATCAAGTTGCTCGTTGAAACTTAAATTTCTCAACTCAGCAATTCTAATTTGATCAGCTGTTCTAACACTTTATAGTGAATATTTTTGTTTACCATTCATTCCCTTTAAGAAAATATTATTGCAATTGTACAGACTTAGGATTTAGAGTTCACTGGAATGTAATCGTTTTGAGATTCATTTAAAAAGAAAGAGGTTTTTTATAAGTGGAGATTAGCCACTTCTTCAGGGTACTTGGCGTCCCTGAGGGTATCCCCCAGCCTTACAACATGAACATGAGGCAACATATACTGGTATACACCCCAATACATTTACACAGTTACACACGCTGGCCACAGTAATCTGTACAAGGTGGGGGCGGCTTATTAGCTCGGAGTCGTTGTGCAGGATTGTGATCAGGATGTGGAGGAGGAAACGACCTCTCACTGGCATGTACGATTGCGTGCCAATAATCGAGTGATTGCGCTATGAAACCTTTGGATCTTTAGAGACCAAAGGAGAGATATTAGAGCTAATAGAACTAGTAGGGAAAGTCCTCCACCTCTTTGTAGTTGGTGGAGGTTTCATCTACTAGATCAGCGTTTTCCAACCTTTTTTTTGGCTCGCTTAGTCCACTTGGTAGTACATCATGCTAAATTGTACTACTTCGTAAAAATGATTGTATTTCGTGCAAATTTGTTTATTCCGAGAGTGTTATTCTATTATTATCATCTTTATTTGTATGGAGATACAGTGTATCTGTTACAAAGGAGTTCAAGTTCATGTTCACTTTATAAACTTTGTAAAGTGTAAGATCGTAGCTTTAAAACTTATTTTAAATTAAATTTAATGTTGCTTGGATAGAGCTTACTCATTACAATCAGCCTCTTTAAGCAAAGGCTTACCATACGTCCCGGTTTGACCGGGATGGTCCCGGTCAAACTTGAACAACACCGACACCACGGCCGATCGTTCCCCCGCGCCCATTTATTAATATATTTTCAGTTCTTAATAATTTTGATTGCATTTCAAATATGAAAAACACAAATTAAGCGAAAAGCAAAACGAAAATGAGCCTCTTCCTCCTCTGCGTCCCGGTTTGGCTCTTCGTAATTATGGTAAGCCTATTTAAGCAGATCTTTATATAGTTATCTTTCAAGCTCTGCACATGATAATTCTATTAAATTTTCTTTATCTTTTATCTATAATATAGCTTTTCCTAAATTTTCTTTATAGAAGGGGTTTGAAATCATTCATGTTTTCGGGTTTTGGAAAATACTCCAAGAAAGACAATTTTAATCCCGTTAAATGTGCTTTATATTTTCTCGTATATTTCGAGATAGATTAACCTTATTACGGTACATATTAACAACTTTACTGTATAATATTATTAATTAAAATAATTTTTATGTATTATAGGAAAAAATCGTTTCTATGATATTTTTATGATTTAATTTTGTTATGTCCGCCATTATTGATTATTTTTCGCATACCACAGGTTGGGAAACGCTGTACTAGATCCAAAAAAAAAAAGGGGACGGCACAATAAGCCTCTTTTGGCTGCGGAGCCGCCGTGGGGCTTAGGCTCCACCCCCGATAATGCAATCTAACTTACTCAACAGGAAATGCCATTGATAAAAATGGTTTTAGAAGCCCTGTGAAATGAAAACCAAGGATTCTGGAATTAATGATGACTCTCCCGCAGGTATAGCGCACCTAAGGCCTGTCCACGTAACACTTGAAATCTTTGAGAAAACTTTTCCACTCGGTGACATCGCGATAAAATAATCATGAAAAATACAATTAAAAAAACAAATGGAAAATGAAAAGTGAAGTTTAAAGGAAGGAAGTTTAATTTGAAGACAGTTTAAAGAGCTAGACAGCTGGAATTTACTCCATTTAGGGAATTTCTCTAATATTGCTAATGTTTCCCGTTTAAATTTTCCTTAATGATTGGGTGAGAATCATTAAGCAAGGAGAGCACATGATTGCATGTATGTGCATTCAGGAGTCCTGGTTGCCTAGGCCACAATTCCTGGATATTATAATTTATTCAACGGTGGTGGGAGGGGGTTGCTAGCAAGTGAAGGTCAAGGCCAGCTGTGGAGCCGGCACAGCCAGCTAGATCTCCTCAACCCCACTGCATTTGGGGTGCTGTGCCCATTAGAATATCCTCCACTGCCCACTTCCTTCATCCACCTTCCAAAGAGATACAACATAAAAAAAAAAAAAAAAAAGATTTATAATCTCATTAATACAAAGACGTAACTGGTAAAACTTAATTAAAATTTCAACTCGAATTTTGCAAGCTGGCGATACTCCCCAGAGTCTGGGGTGCAGCAGGATATCTCCCTTAGTCGCTTCTCCCCCATAACGCACACACAGACACCCGTCATTGGTAACTTTCACAGTTTTTTTCTTTTTTCTCCATTTCCGTGACTGTAGTAGTGACGTCATGAAGAGGGAACAAGGATTTTAGAATATTTCATAGTTAGAATCATAGTCTAATAGGTTAGTTTTTTGTTTTGAACCCAGCAAACTATTTGACTCCGTTTAATATAAGTGGTAAGACTGTACATACATATTGTTTTGGATTAGTTAAGAGGTTGGTTAGCAAACTCAGAGATCACAGGTTCAAATCCAGCTGCCAGCCTTTAGATTTGTTTTTTTTTAATTTCCAGGAGCTTCTTACAAGCTTACTGACAGTGTTGTGTCTGTAAGGAGAAGCATCTGTCTCTTTACACTTCTAGTGAAAAAGTCCCGCGGGTATTCACGTACAAAATTTTGGAACGTTCAATTAATGACGTCACAATTACGATGTCATATTTAGGAGGTCAATTAAAAGATAATTAGTGAGTTGGATATACGTAGTACTCAGGCAATGTGCCCATAATTAATGCGTGTTAGAATACTGCAGCTGGTAATAAAATCAAGTTCAGATAGGTATGATGATGATGAAACGAAGCAGGGAGCAATAATAACCAAGGTTGGCAGCACTGTTCACTATTCCTGCTCGCCCACTTAGGGCTATTAGTCCAGCTTTAATTGTAGGGTCATTAGTTTGATTGGAGTAGAAATTTATAACGGTTATAACCTTACAACAACAAAAATTGTTAACTATCTCCGGAAGTTGTTGCGAGGAGGCAATACTCACGGAGCTGTACTTACTGGAGCAAACAAATGGCTCTAATTAAACGGAAATACGGACAGTCCCTGCATATAAAGGCTATTCCAAGGGGGTAATTGAGGTCCTAAATATCGTGCAAAGCCCCCCTCCCCAAAATATGCAACCTATTTACGGAGTCTACTACAGATCGACGGACAAAAAACATGAGCCTGGAAAAGAGGAAACGGCTTATGGTGGCGAAAGGAAGGACGACGTTCACAGGTGGAGGGGGAGTGAATCTATTAAAAAAATCTGACCGGAAATCTCTTAAGCACGTTAACTGCATCAGCTTGTCGTTCCATTTACAGCTACCTGTGAACGACCGAGCGGGTTAACTGAGATTACCGAGGTGTGGCTATTAAATAACAAGACTGATGCTGCTACAGAAGAACTATGCTTGCGCCAAATCCTAACGACCGACAGCTGTGCAGCGTAAAGCCTTCTCTTTCGATTGTAGCGTCTCACGTGTTTGTAGAGAAATCTGTCTGACCGGAACCGTTGTATGTGTAAGAGGTGTTAGTTTCGTTTTGCCCGAAAACATGATACTACTACACATGTAGTAGAGCAACGAATTGTCGTGAAATTTCACATCAAAACTTGGGTAAAACCGCTACTGAAACTTAAAAGAAGTTTATGACGATGAATGATGTACACGTACGCAAGTTTTTGAGTGGTTCAAGCATTTCCAACATGGCCGGAGAAGACGTCGGAGATGATGACCGCCCTGGTCGCGCCCTTCCACGTCCAAAAACGGATGAAAATATCGATTATAATTAATCAACATTACTACCGCGTGAGGTGCTTTGCTTAACTCCGTTGAAAGAGTAAGGAAAAAACGACCCGATTAGTGGAAGAACAAGTCATGGGTTCTTTCCATCAAGGACAACGCACCGTCTCACACTACATTGTCTGTCACAAGACGTTTCTAGCCAAGTACAACATCCCAGTTTTAGTCCATCCGCCTTATCCGTCTGACCTGGCCCGCCCCATGTGACTTTTATCTGTTCCCCCAAAGTCAAATCTGCATTAAAAGGAACACGGAAAGGTCCGTTGAAGCTGTGAAAGAAAAAATAATTAAATAATTATTGAAAAAAAAAAATTAAATTTACAAAATGAAAATGCAGAGAAAACAAAACATAACTTGAATATTCATGAAATTAAAATTAATGAAAATGGCAGCCCGCAGTGTTATCAAAGTTCTAGTAATAATCAGTTACACGTCTAAACTGTAACTGATCTGCATGCATCTACTGTACACAGTAATTTCCATAGCTCAATGAAACTGAATATAATTAATACGTATTACCTTCATATGTTCATACGGTTCATATGTACTTAAATTTTTAGTTAATATGCATTTACTGTAAAAATTATTTTAAAAAGTGAGTTTTAATTTATTAAATTAAAAATATGTAATAGGTTAAACTTACTGCATCTTACATAAATTAGATTTAAAACAAAACAAAAAAATACGTAAAAAAAAATCGATAGAGAAAATCATTAGAATAATTTTTAATCAATTTTGTACAAATATCGATTTTTACTAACCTAACCTTATTCAAAATGAAGGGAAAAAGATACTATTTGTTTGTAAACAAAACAAAATAAACACCTAACCTAACCTTAAAAACCTACAAAATATAGCACCTCAATTAAATCGATTTTTTTTTTTATTTTGGAATTTTAAACAAAAAAAAATTTAATACCTATTAATATTAAACAGGAAATAAGGCCGCTCATTATGCTTGAGAAGGAAATTTGATCCCTGCCCACACCTCATCTTCAACCAGAACTTACCTGATGAGAAAGATTTTTTTCCCCCCAAATTAAATTGTAAAAGTTAAGTTAGGATCAACAAGCGTGCGATGAGCAAGATTAATTTTAAAGAATTTATTAATTTTTGAAGCTGTTTTTGCAGGAAATTGCCCTGAAAATATTTTCAGGAAATTTGGCGTTTCCATAATCCTTACTTAATATCCCTTACTTAACATAAATTTTCAAAAAAAGAATTTCAAATAAACTAAAAGGACGTTATTATAGTTATTTATTGAGGCACCACGATAGCCGAGCGGTTAAGAGACTAGACCCGCAATGCTAAGATGTATTGTTGGTTTAGTGGGTTCGATTCCCCGGTGTCTAGGCCTTGGATTTTTATTTAATGGTTTATATGAGAAATTTATAGTAAAGTATGTTTGGCTAGTCGCCTCCGTCCACGGCACCTAATTTGCTAGTTGGACGTAAAGCCCACCTGTAAAAATAGGCAATTACTTTACTTTAATATTTATTGTATTTCCTAATGGAGGGATCAAAGCAAAGTAACCATTAACTTCAAACTTTATTTGTATAGAGATAAAATCTATCTGTTACCAAGGAGTTCAAGTTCATGTAAACTTTGTAAACTATAAGATCTTAGTTTTAAAACTTTTTTTAAATAAATAAAAATTTCATACATATTTTTCTCTTCAAAAATTAATTATTTATTAATTAGCAAAGTTCTTCTTTAGGATTGCTATATTTGTATATTATATAACAAAGTTTATAAAGTGAACATGAACTCCTTTGTGGCACATTCATTATACCTGTATCTCTATACAAATAAAAGTTGAAAAAATCTACTTGATAACTATTACCTCCTGAAGTGTACTCCATATTGAATACTTTGAATGCGATTCGGCTAATCCATCTGGAATTGTATAACTTATTTGGGAAGAATCAGGATAAAAATATACGCAAGTACGACTTTGAAAGTATTAATGAAACCAAAATTTGATGAAATAAATCGACTGACAAAAGAATAAATAAATCTTAGCATCGATCAGTTTGGCCTATTTAGGTTGTTATCGATCCAGTTCTGGAGAATAGGAATTGTATAATTGGAGGAATAGAATCATCAGCCATGGTTGTTTTTGGTTTAATTTTTGGCTTAATACCCATTAAAGAAGAAGTTGCAATTGGGCGTATTTTCCATTTTTGGTGGTTTCCACCACGAATTTAGATGTCCTGAGTTCGAAATTTTGAGAAATGGAAAACAAGGCTCTGTCTTAAGAGTGTAGTTTTTTTTTCAGACCAATCAGGTGGTCAGAGACAACGTCTCGGCTGGGACTTAATTTAGAAATAAAACATGATCCCACAGGACTTGCCTGACACTAGCATTAAGGGAGAGTAATGAATGAAAACAAGTAGTAGATTAACTGAGGGTTCGTTCATGGAATATCCATCAGCCATAGCCCACAGAGCAGGCTGAGCCAGTACATAACAAATGATGGCCGTGCTCCACATCTTGTATCTTCCATTTCTTGTGACCATCACTTCCATTGGACAGCAGCGCTGCCACTGTGCTGTTGATGTTGAAAAGACAAGCAATTGAAATGTTGTATCTATTATTTATCCCAAGATGGCGTCCCCATTACCCCCCAACCAACCAATGTGATGATCAAAACTAAGTGGCTGATTAGCAGCGCACTCTAGGCGACCCTAACTCCGCCTTCAACCACCACTCCTCCATACTGGTTTATCCAGTAGGTTGAACTGAATCCAGCAGCCCCCTTACATTCCATTCCAGTTCCTTCCATTTATCACCAACGTCCAAAAACTCTTTTGAACAGATCACCAATCTGGTACCACCATTTATCTTCATAATTGGTCATTGATTGGGCGTTCAAAAAAAAAAATCCGGCATGTACACTCATAGGGAATTTCTCTTATCCCTATTTTTCCAAGATCTGAGCTACCACATTTCCCTTAAGCTTCCAAAGCTTCATTTAAAGACCACCGGAGACTAAAACTGCATTTAAATTCAGTATTACCAAAAAATTTTTGTAATTACTGTTCATTATTTTTGGTGACTGAATCATAGTTGCAGTAGGATGAAAAATTTAATGCCAGTTTCAGTCATTATAAACTTTATTATGCCGGAGCTTTCGACCTAGGGACTAGGTTACATCTTCAGGACTAATTTACAATATACTGTTTTTTAGTTTTCAGTCCATGAACAGACAAGACACACCAACCCTCTTATGATGTAAAATATTACATTGTAAATTAGCCCTGAAGACGGACCTAGTCCAGCGGTCGGCAACCTGCGGCTCTTTTATCCAAATTGTGTGGCTCTTAAGCCTGTCCAAAATATATTGTATATTTCAATTTCACTGAAACAAATGAAAATTTCATTTATTAAAGTAAAGATATTTTTTCAAAAAGAATTTTAAATGTGATAGGTTTGAAATTGAATAGAATTATATTAAAATACAGTACGTAATATATAGGACTGCCGCCATTTTCATTCAAACACAGGTTTAGTTATTATATATTTGTTTATTTACTTTGCAATATGTGAAAATAAATATATAAAACACTTAAACGTAATTGAATATCATAAAATAATAATTTGTGAATACAAATGCTCTACAGAGTTGTTTACACACCATCATCCTTGCGGCTCTTGGTAAGATTTATTAAAATTATTTAAGGAGAAATGGCTCTCGACTTAAAATAGGTTGCCGACTCCTGACCTAGTCCCTTTGGTCGAAAGCTCGGCATAATAAAGTTTATAATGACTGAAACTTGCATTAATTTTTTCATCCTATCAAAAAAAATTTGGTCAAGTAAGAGAATTAATGAACCCGCAGTAAAAGGAAATTTGATAGAGTGTTGTTGTTCTGGCTAGAATTTTGTGTTACACAATAAAAGATATGCTACGAACTATGACAACTTAATGATTCTGAGTCAAGCTGGCGCAGAACTGAGCAGGACTCTGCTGCTTCAGATGGACTGATGATGCAGAGTTATATATGACGTAGGATGGAGGAAACCAGGTGCTGATTACAGTGTCGTAACAGAGAACCCTGTGGGTCGAGAAAACAATAGCCGTAAGCTCTATAGGCCCTTCGTGTAATTCTACAAGCTTCTTTTTCTTTTACAACAAGTCTCCAAATAAATGAAAAATAAATAGCACGGGAGTATACTATACTATATGTAACGTTGTAATATTTACTAAGAAGGAAACTTCAGCAGGACAGCTGGTTACAACTGCTCGGTGCTAACAATGGCCGACTCTTTACTAATTAAAGTACAAAACGTGGAACCAACGAATGAAACGAGCTCACCTTGCCCCGCCCATCAACACAAAGTAACACACAAACTCGCCATTGTCTTCTGTTACCTCTACAAAATTCGCCTCACTGCTACCACCTGTAATATTTCCCTTTAAAAAATAAACCTTGATGTGAACCACTCACTAGACTTCCTCTATAACTTTGCGTAATTAATTTTTTTTTAAACTGGGAATATGCTAGTTCACTGTTAAAGGAAGGTTTACAAACACATTGTACCAGAACTCTATTAAAATGACGTACATCCTGGAAAAAGGACTATTTCTAACCAAAGTGATAGGGCCAAGGTTTTGAAAGATACGATATGTTTAACGTTGAGAAGAAATCATTTGGTGACGTTCCAGTAAACTCCAAAGTTGAAGATCTTGCTTTCAGTTCAGAATTTTTGGTTAGTATTTCCGCACTCTTAAATAATAAAAAACCTGTTTAAACCCGTTCAATGCAATTATGTGGTAGGGAAGAGAGGGGCAAATTTGAACAGGGGGCCCCCCTTTGAACAGTTTTAATTTTTCGCCAAATATTTAAAAACATTTATGATTGGTAATTTTCTCCAAATGTTTATGGTAGACCTTTTGTATAATTGACAGAGTTTCCCTTTGTTATCATAGTTTGGTAAAGTCCAGAATTGAGGAATTATATATATTTTGTAAGGTGGAAGTAAAATATTTTGTTGCAGTTTCTGGAAGTGTATTGTGAAGATTTGAAGTGGACAAGGTGTAAGTATTGTTAAATCTAGTTATTTACAAAAGTCTATTTGCTTGCAAAAAAGTGTTGGATATTATATTTTCTTTTATGGAAGGAGAGGGGGCACACATTTCTACATCATCAGTTAAAATGTGCCGCCCTACTGACCACTGCAAGTTTGTGACTTTTTTGGGGGTTTAATCGCAGAGTAGGGGGAAAGTGGTTCGAAGCTACTGCATTAAAAAGCGCAACAAATCGAATATTTTGTTCAACCTGAACCCATCACACACTTCGGGATACAACATCCCCGAACTGAGTCATTCTTGATTTTTTGTACTAGATTTCAGTGGTTTAAAAGAGAAAGTAATGTAGTAATGAGAGAGAAATAACTGATAGAAGGTAGATTCAGAGTAATGTAATATCATATTATATTGTGTTCAAAGGTGACCCCCACCAGTGGGGCAGATATTAACATTTGACACAAAAATTTTAAATTAAAAAGAATATAGATATTTATGTTAAAGTACCAACTGTTCATATTGATATAGATCTGTTAAGAAGACTTGAAAGTTGTAGAAAACAAAATAAAAAGGTTCAATAATACGATTCTGTGCGCACTCTGTAACAGAAAATGTAAATTCTGTTCAAATATGCCCCCCTCTCTCCTACTTTAATGGAGAATATAACTTCAACCATCTCTAAGAACCTGGAAGAATGATACAAATGAATGAAACTAGATCCATAGACCCACCTACCCAATGAAAATCAATGGGAAAAAATGGCTAAAATCTGAACATTCGTAAACTATTCTATTTCGTGAACTTCCTTCAATTTTACTTCCGGTACATCATCTTCAATTTTTGTTTTTTGTTACAGATTTAATTCATATCACTACTGTAGTATGGATACGACCGAGTATTAAGCTAATTGGCATTCAAGAAGAAAGCATCTCCTACCAACCACGCACAAAAAAATATCCCTTATATGTATTTCTCATGTAAAATATTTTTTCAAATAAAAGTAATTATACACTATCATCGCCTTAATAAAAATGTAGTAGCAGTTTCGTTGATTAAACGTTAAAGTTAACTACCTGAATCAGAATAGCGAGAATTAGTAATAATAGAAGTGAGCATACCTAAAAGTAATGTTGGCAGCATTGGGCGCTGTCCAGTTGAAGGCGGTAATTGGGTCGCCGGAAGTGTCGGAGCCCAGTACACAATCATCATCCAGCCAGACGCTGAACTCGCGTACCTCCTCAGAATTCTGGTCTATATTTACTGGAACATAATAGAAAATGATCTTAGCACAGCACTGTGTCAATGGAATAATATAATCATATATGTAAAAGTGCCATCAGAGGGGGCTGCCGCCAACAACGCCACATAGCCTGAATGTTAGGTTATAGTCTAGGAAGGTCTAGCGTCATTTTACGAGTGTTTACGTTACAGTTTTTCATAGTGTTTAACGACGGTGAAAGATAACTAGTAATTTAATTATTCTTTACAGGTATTTTATTGTTTTAATTAATTGTTTATGTATGTATTAATTTATTTATAAAATTATATTCTTTACAGAATAATAAAATCTGCTTTGAAAACCGTCTTACATACATATATTTTTTCCAAAACGTTTATTGGGGGAAAAAATCAGTTTTATGTTTACTGTATTTATCGATACCAACAAACAAACAGTAGTAATGCTAACTTCATTCTACTCAGGTGCATTATTGCGTTTCCAGGAGTAGGTATAAAAGGTACATTCTGGGTCACACAATATAAATTATGATTTCGTCACATATGATTCATGATTTCGTCTCTCTCTCTCACTCAAATCTAGGTCAGTAGGGAGGAAGAGAGACAAATGAAAGTTCAGGGTTAATGACTAGATTGGGAGTTCATAGATTGGATTTCAATCCCACTCCTTCAAACCTGTTAACAAGGCCGAGAAATTCGACCAAGAAATTCAGTCTTCCACTACATACTTTTCTTTATATATATGACCATCATACTGCACAACCCAGAATAGCCCTTTTACTACTACTCTGCGCAAAATTCAATTCCATTAAGACAGTAGCACTCTTACTAATAGTAAGAGTGAGTTTATATGAGAAACGAACGGATATCTCTATGGAACTTTAATCACTGCGAAAACTTTTCATACATTTTCTGTACGACTTGAGGAGGATAATTAGTTTTAGCATGAATATTTAGAGTGAAACTAAATTTTTCTTTTTTTTTTTTTTGTATTTGAAATAAATTGGTGCCAGAATGGGAGGGGAGGGAAGCAGTCACGAACAAAGCGGCAAGGTCGCGCAAGCGGTCACGATAGACCAGCTAATGGCGTACCGACTTGCTGCCTGCCCCCTCACCCTCTTAGTCGATTATTGAAATCGATTTTCTGAATTGCTGAAGTGTGCATACATAGCGTTACTATTAGTGGATGTTATTAAAACTAATGTGCCATTGCACACCAGCGCTATCTACCTACTCTAAATTTTATTTATTGCCCCGTAATTTTCATTATCAGTATCCTCCCATCTTGGAAATTGTGTTAGTTGAAGAATAGAGACAGTCCCATTTCTTGAAGCCGATAGCCGGTGGTTGACGTCAGTAGGGCGGGCAAAGACGCTCCTAGAACTTTCTGTAAAGGCCCATCCTAGTAATATATTCTATCTCCCAGGACTCAGAAAGACGAGGAATCACTGTCCTCCTTCCTGTTACCTATTTTAAGAGGAAAGTATTTACAACTAACAGATATCCGGAAGTTGAGTTTTCATGTCCGTTTTGAATACTCTTGTACAGAAATGATGAGTTTAAGAAAATCAGCTAGTGGTTTTGTGAACTCTAGCTTAAAAATTGCAGATTCACATTTCGGACATCAAACTTTACATTTGAGTTTATGGAAAACTCATCATCATCAAAGGCACACTTCCGGATTAAGGGATTTCGATCGAAACTAAAAAGTATTCAACCCCCTACACTGACTTCAACGTCAAATATTTCTTAAACACTTCCGAGAATCTCTAAAATTGACCAGATCAGAAAAAAAAAATAATATTTTCTGAAGTAAATAAAGTCCAGTTATAGGAATGGTTAGACGTTAGAACCAACTGGAGAGTGAGGGGCGTGATGGAGTCAGAGGAATATGTTGGGACGTAGCCAGCAGGGGCGCTAGCTGACTCCTGGATCAACAGGTGTCCGTGTGTGTACAAACAACAAACACTGATCTGCTATATACACTACTACCACAACGGATATATGACGTCATAGTTTGCATCTGTTTTTTTTTTATATGACGTCAGTTCTGGAAGTGTATGTGTTCCGCAACAATGACCCAGTTATTTTACAGTAGTATCTGTTTTTTTTTTTTGTAAGATCTATTGTAACACCCACATAAACACAACAAATAATGAAAGAGCTATCTAAACCAAACCAGCATCCACAAGGGGATGGTGAAAATATCTTGAGGTCAACTGAACTAGGTAAAAAAAATACCAATAAAAACAATGTAAAAAATTCTGTTATTCAGTTTCCTTCTTGTAGGTCCTTAGTTTTCTTCTCACTTCTAAAAAGAGGTTTCTTCATCTGGCTGGAATTTGCAAAATAGTTATTAAAGGAGGTAGCTAAGCAAGAACACTGGATTGTGACGCTGGTTGCTGGATGAGAGTAGATCTAAGCCCTATAATGAAGTTTAAGGCTTATTAGCGAGCTAAGTTCAACTTAATATTGGAAGACTGGTCAAACGAACATTAACCTTTTGTGTCTATAAGTTTTAGAGTGAGTCGCATACGTGCGCGGCGTAAACACAGATCATTTTTACCTGACTCTTTTTAGCACACAGATGACCTAACAACGGTTATACCTTTGTTACTGTAAATTTGTTTCTAGAAAAGTTAAGAGTAAATAATTAACAAAACTGTTCATCCTTTTACTAGCTAAAAATAACTAAGCATAAAACTATGCTCAGAAATCTCAGCATTAGTAAAGATGCTGTGTACAGGTTCTCAAAGTAGGCAACACCCCTCGGGGCCGTCAAGGCCGTCGATGGTGGCCATGATGGATTAAGGAAAGTTGAGAAGCAAAAAATACGATAATAAAAGACTGAAACCATAAACACTAAAAATCGGACTATAATTTAGTAAAAAATGCAAAATAGGGGTGTCTATTAAAATAAACTTTATACTAAGGTTGATATATTGTTAAATATAGTACAAAAAATGTATAACACTGATTCATTAATCCAGAAGGATAAGTATTGGTTTACTGTTCTTGGTGATTTGATTCATTAATCCAGAAGGATGAGTATTGGTTTATTGTTCTTGGTGACTTGATTCATTAATCCAGAAGAATAAGTAATTGTTCTTAGTGACTGATTCATTAAACCAGAAGGATAATTATTGGTTTATTGTTCTTGGTGACTGATTCATTAATCCAGAATGATAAGTATTGGTTTATTTTTCTTGGTGACTGATTCATTAATCCAGAATGATAAATATTGGTTTATTGTTCTTGGTGACTGAATTCATTAATCCAGAAGGATAAGTATTGGTTTATTGTTCTTGGTGACTGAATTCATTAATCCAGAAGGATAAGTATTGGTTTATTGTTCTTGGTGACTGAATTCATTAATCCAGAAGGATAAGTATTGGTTTATTGTTCTTGGTGACTGAATTCATTAATCCAGAAGGATAAGTATTGGTTTATTGTTCTTGATGAATGATTCATTAATCCAGAAGGATAAGTATTGGTTTATTGTTCTTGGTGACTGATTCATTAATCCAGAAGGATAAGTATTGTTTATTGTTCCTGGTGACTTGACTCATTAATCCAAAAGGATAAGTATTGGTTTATTGTTCTTGATGACTTGATTCATTAATCCAGAAGGAAGAAGGAATAATCCTAAGCTCAGTCCCTCTTTTGTTTTAAATTTTATTTTTCCCAAGCTGTCGACCTACAGGGACTAGGTCATCAACAGGGCTTTTCTAATGACAATTAGGATATTTTTACCGCAAACAGAACAGAAGACTCACCGACCTTACCATAATATTGTAACTGTCAATAGCATAAGACCTGACGATGAAGTAGTTCCTAGGTAGACAGCTTGGCAAAATATTATATTATATTTATAGCCTCCAGATTTGTATAATTTTTCTAAAATATCAGCCCAGAATCTATTTTAACCTAATTCAAATTCCCGAAATTGATCATCAAAAAAGAAGAAAAAGAATGTAGGTCAAGAAATCATCTATCAAGCAAGCACTTTATGAGAGAGTTAGTATTTTTTTTGGGTACTCCAACGAGATAAAAGTTTTTGAGTGTTGCCATTTTTGCTGGACAAAAAATAAATAACACAGTGGATGGAAAAATAAAATAAATACTCTGAAAAGGAAATGAAAATTCAAGAGTGTAGCGTGCTAATGAAAATATTGTTGCTGGGCCAAAGCAAACTAGAGGCTGGGGATTATTTTTATTTTTTTGTTTCAGCGGACCCCCTCCGGCGACACCTACACTGGACAGCTGTTCATTCGGGGGGGGGGGGCTCAGTGGGTATGACAATTCTCTCATGTCCATTCTATTCAGATGCTCACCCTCTCACTCCCTCTCTCTCTCTCTCTCCCTCGCTCACAGATCCGACCCTTTTGTCTGTCCCTGCGGACTCCCACAGTGAGCCGCGTAATTCAAAAAGCCAATTTGGGCGTGAACTATGAACATACACACACACACACACACACAACTTTACCTAACTTAAACAAAATGTCATTTAATTGACAATAGGAGTGGGGTCTTCTAAAGTGAATGAACCGCACAGTTGTTCTGACCTAATTAAATTTGGGTAGATCCTGCTATAAAGTACACATTCAGGTAATAAGTGAACAACACGACTGTGATGATTGTCGTCCAACAATGCAACAACCCATGGCCATTTTCACCTTGAGAGCTTCTAGATAATGGTCACTTTAAAAAAAAAAATGTGACGTCATAGTGCGAGGCAAATGAGACCTGCAAAGCTAATATGCATTGTGGAAACTGGGTTCGAATCCCCGGTCTTTAGGTTAAAACTTTTCATTTAATGTTTTTAAATGAGAAATAGTAAATGTTATCTAGTTAGCTAGTCGCCTCCGTCCACGACACCTAGTAAATTGGTAGTTGGACATTAAGCCCCGCCTGAAAAAATGTTACTTCTCGGGGAGGAAAAACCAAGGCCTGGTGAGCTTTACCCAGGAGCCACTCTCCAGAATTAAGAGTCAGATTAAGCGGACGGGTCTGGAGGGTGAGCTCTAAAGTCGGGGAGCCACAATAGATCCATAGGGGTCGCGGTGGCGTAGGCCTTGAGGACGCCCTAATTTAATGTATTCTATTCTATGTATGTGTACAGTCTACCTCAAAGACGAAAAACCACACTAGTTAAATTTCAGGGTCCGAACCTGCATGAATTAGAGTATTTCATTGCAAACGAATTGTATTACAGCACACGTTTTGTCCGTCGTGGCATCAGTTTTTGTTTTTTCTCGATTAAACATAGGACATAGAGGAAATCATATTCTCTAGAGCAAACTGATTAACCAACTACCTTATGATGGAAGAAAATCCAAAAATCTATCAGAAACAGGAAAAAACATGCACGCTGAAACTGATTGTATTGGAAATAAATTGATGCCAGAGTGGGGGGGCAAAATTTAGCTCTAGGTATCTGAAACTCAAATTATGAACCTATATACCACATATTTACTTATTTCATGCAGTTTCCCTTTTTTTTTGCAATACGTAACTACAGAGGTCTTACTTTGCCATTTCCACTTTTTAATAACTGTGGCAAATTCAAGCAAATCAAGGTCGCCTGCTCCTCTTTGGAAAAGAAAAGTCCAGTTTACTCTCAAGAGTCTGAAAGAGAGGAAACGTCTTTTATTGTACATATACTTTCTTACAATCGTTAGTTTAACTTATGATGCCTCTCTGGCACTTACAAGACCAAGAAAGATAATATGCAAAAACATCTGGTGGGGTAAAGCCTAGCAAAAAGGTGAGGTTTTTTTTCCTATAAGAACTACAAGGACTACAATGGACAATAAACCACTTTTCTTCACATGGTAGTAAAGGTTAGGAAAAGCAGAGATAATTCGTAGAATTCAGGGATTCTAAAAGTGGGAGTGGGCAAGGCTTAGAAGAGTAATCTTCTTGTAGCTCCTTTAAAAGAAAGGGACTACCCATCCAAAGAGGCTATTAGCCATCCTGTTACGAAACGATAAGTAGAACACTTTAGTTATACCGTTTAGCCATGTTCTCTGCATCATATACTGCATTAATTAGTTTCCTAGATTAGTTATAGTAATTACTATTACTATTATAATTAATATTAAATAATACAAATCATTAATTATACAATATTAAATCTATTGTTGTTTCTACTAGCACTTTCCATTGTCTTAATGCTTACCACTCAGTCTACAAGAAGCATCGTAGAATCCTATTAACTGTAAAATAACAAGTCTACACCATTACGTCACAGGTTTAGAGATTAATCTAGAGCCCAAGGACAGGATGTGTCAGGAAGAGGAGGCTAAGGCCTCCACCAGTTTGTAGTCGCTGCAAGATTAACAGCGTAATAGCCGGAGGACTTCCTGTCGCAAAAAAAAGGAAGACTAGTGGGCAAATACCTGGTACACCTAAGGAGGAAAGACTTTAGCTATAACAAAGGGAATGGGTACAATAAAAGACTCTGGCATTTTGTCTTAAGGTACCAGGACCTGTCCCGGGTTTGTAATAAATAAATCTATACTATTTTATGCATAGCTGTGACTTCAACAAGGTCGGCTTATCTTTGTAAGCGAGAGGTTAGTACAAGTGCAGGTTACGTACAACGGCTACTCTTATGTAAGTGATTTAACTGAGAATGGGAAATTCAATAGAAACTTTTATAGGTAATCCTAGGATAGAGAACGAAGAAATATTGACTGCTGAGAATGGCAGCGGCCAAACATCGCCTGAATCAACCAACAACAAACTTTATCAATCTTTACACTAATTAAGGTTAACTATATTCAACCGCAAGGGGCGCCTATAATTATGCACCACCCGAGCGCTGGAGCATGTATGAAAAACTCCCCAGTAAACTGGGTCACCTCACTCCAAATAGCCCCAAAGCGGAACCAGAAACAGCGCACCCCCAGTATTCCAACGCTAACTAAATACCAGTTGGCATTCATGTCAACCATAGTTCAAAGAAATCTATATCTCGTCCCCTCCAAGAACTTTTCTTCTCCTTCTTACAGAAGTTTTTCATTTATCTTGGAAGTTTCCACTTAATGTTAGTTGACTTCCGTACATGTTCACTGTTGTTAGCTAATGACGTTTTTTAATGAGCCTTTCCTCAAAATAAATGCCCAAGTATCCCTTTTGGTATCAAAATACTCATAGAAATGTCAGACAATCTCACATTGCCTTGAATTAACTTCCAAGTATAGTCGACTCTCGATAAATCGAAATCCAAGGGACTACAAGAAAAATTCGAATTATTAAGAGTTTTTATTATGTATATATGTATGTACATACGTATATTGAAAATACGTATGAGCTTACCTAAGTTTTAGACATATAGCCTCAAGTAAAATAGTAAAAATAATGAAAACGACAAAAAAAATACATATGTATTAACATTTCAATAAATAATAATATACATATGTACCTAATTAAGAAAATGAAGAACAGTTTTTTGTTACAATGCGGCTTGACTTAGTCAAGTGACTTAGAATTGTAGAAAGCGTTGATGGTGGAATATTGAGAGTTTTGGCGATATCTTTTCTTTACGTACATCCCATAAATAAAAAACCAAGTACTTCGGGTGAATTTCACCATTTATATAAGGAACTTAGAAATTTCTGGATATGTGAGGATGGGTCCACCCACATTCGACTATATTTTAGTAAAAAATAAAGTCAAAATTAAGAAAACGGAAAAATTGTCATGGAAATCCTATAACCATAGAAGAAAAACTACTGATTACTCTGGTAAGTAATGGTTTTATTGAGAAAAAACAAATAAATACACATAAAAATAAATGTAAGCACGATTTAAAAAACAAAATATTGTTTAAAAGTAAATAATAAAAAAATAATGCCGGTTTTCACCAAATGTCTTGAAAAAACAGAGATATTTTGAACAGCAGTCAAATTTGAAGCTCCGATACTGGAGTCCAGCTAGCAGAAAATTTAAATATTTAATTGTATGATCTATGCTCGTTTATAACAGCGCGTATGAGTCACTAGTCGCAGCTTCTTCGTTGTGCACGCTCACATTCGAATGTATTAGGTTTTTCTTTAAGCGCTGATGCATCTCTCCTATCATCTATGCTCATAGCTCCGTTGTGTACGTACCCTCAGATTACCTACGAACACCCCTGGCTACCACCCCTTTCTTAAAAGGTCTATGGTGTGAACCTTACAGAGTTATAAGGCTAAAATAATTACTTAATTATTAATCGTTGAACTAATAATACTACCAGTTCTACCGGAAGAAAAACAAAGAAAAAGATTCACAATTTTTTATGATTAACATGAATGATCCTGATAAATGTAAGAGTCCTTGTTCCGAAACTCGGATAAGAAATAGGCGAATATATAGGCAGCATGTTCTAGAGTAACTTTCCGATATTACGTAACTTAGCTCTGTGGGATCAATAACTCATCAGTGAGGAAATATAGAAGGCGTAGTTTGTGCTGCACAAAGATTTACGAATAGGTTCATTTGGGGCCCTCTAGATGTTATATTTTCTTACAAAAAGAAAAAATAAAAGTCAGAGATCACGCACAGCGAGCAAGTTTCTCTTATAAAAATGTGAGATGTGCGTGCAACATGCGACATACTTTACGTCCAACCTGCCTCCACCACCAAGCGTTCTTGTATACCCCCCCCCCCAAGCTTTCACCATTACTCCGTACAGTATGGCGTGCCTTGGCTCTGTGCTTGGCCCTATCTAAGAAGAGGGCCTGGATGTGTCCAAATCCCTCATGGACTTCTTGATAGAATAACAATTCTCAAGAGGAGAGACGGTATTGTATGTGTGCAATAAAGTGGCCCAGTTTTTATTACAGCCAACCACATCTGAACTTTGCTAGTCCCAGTCCACCGTGCTTGTCTTTCTTTTTGCTCTCTTCATTCTGCCTTTCTTTAGTTAGCCAAATCATTCTTCCATTTCTGCAAGAAGTATCAGAGAGAAAACATAAGTATGCTGGTCAAATACTTTGAAAGAAATCACAAAATATTATTATCTGAATATTTAATTTCGTTATTTACACAGAGAAATCGCAAAAATAAAAAAGAAATACTACCTGACTTATCCAAAAAAAATTAAATCCTTCCATTTGCTGGGCATATTTTGAACGGAAAAGAACTCAGTAATTCATTGATGCTGTCCCGAATAATTCTGTAGAGGTACTGGAGAAATAGGATATACTCGTATTCTTTAAAAGAATCATAATCTATAACCAAACAAAATTAGAGAAATATATACACTTCTTAATCAGTGGAGTTACTCAGAATTCTTTTTTAAAGATTGGATATTATTTGAGAAGTAAATGAATCACTTTTTCAAAATTACGGAAACCACACCATAACTTTTCGTATTGAAAATTTTTTCCGACAATTTACGAAAACAATTTTGGCAATATAAACCCTTTTTTGGGTAGCAAAAAATTAACGTTAATAATTAAATAATTACTTACATAAGAGAAGTATCAATTTCAGAGACATACGAGTAATTTTCTAATATAAGACTTCTGATGGATGAACTTTCTGGATGAGTATTGTGGTACATATTGCCTGGATTTCGAGGCATTTAGAATAAATGCATAATCATTAAAACAGCCTGCCAAAACCTGGAAGGAATCCATGCTTAATCTCAAAAGATAACCAGCAATAACTATAGGACGCGTAAGTAATAATGGCGGGTGAAAACCTCTTTATAAAGATAGGCAAAAAAGTTACTACGTCATTATTAAATGACTTACTACGCGTAAGTTTACTACGTCATTACTCTAACTAGATTGGGAAGTCATTAGCACAGTACTAAGGGAGAGTAAAGACAGAATAAACAAGAAGGTAATTGTAATATACTACTGAGCTATCGTTGAGAGATATGTTAGATGGCCGTGTATGACAGAGTTCAGCACTATGCAGACTTATAACCTCTCGCGGAAGGTTTTATGTGCTAGTGCCGTTGTTTGAATACGAATTTAAGTTTTGAGAAAATTTTAAATACCGTAAACCAAAAAGAAAAAGAAAAACATGTAAGTAAAAAAAAGTTACCTCAGATTTTTTAATTTGTTGAAGGAGACAGTTTTAAGAATTCAGATTTTTTTTTTTTACGTGAATACGTCTTTAAATTTGCTATCATATGGAGGCAATCCAAAAAACCTAATGATAACAAAAATCGGGGGTACAGTTTGGCATTATAGTTTCGAATCTATCGTCTACATCCAAAATTAAATTAGACCACTGGATAGCTAAAGGATCAAAGAATTCATTACGATAAGCGAGGACTGTGACACATCGCGCGCGCGCGGTGGAGGGGGAAGCGCCGCCATTTTGAGATCATTTTGCTGCGTATCGAGATTTGCAATTTTAGTATAACTTTTGACTCAGGAGAAGCTACGATGTTCGTTTATGTTTTAATCATCAGCTGTCGTCACAATCTATCGATTGTATATAAAACATTAGTGTAAAATAGTGTCAGTTAATATATTAAGGTATTGGAATAAAAAAATATTATCAAAATATATAATGTCGACCTATACGCGTCAAAAAGTCAAAACCAAATACAGAGATCGTATACGGTTGGAAAGGGCTTCTCAAGAACAATGGATTGTGATGTGCCTAAATTTTGATTTGATTTAAGAATTTTGTCGGAATGAAACAGTCAAGTAAAAAATTACATTAAATTTTGTGGTAAAAATTTTTATTGCATAATTTGATTCTTTATGAAATACCTACGGAGGAAAAAATAGTAAAAAAATTCTAAACTATTGTTTTAATAGTGAAAAAAAGCATTGAAAATCCTAATGGCGGACCGATCAAGCGTCTTGTGGGCGTGTACTCTGGCCAATAGAATCGTAGGTAGGTAGGGCGCAATTACACGCCCACATACCACTTCCATGTTCCACCATTAAGACTTTTTAAACGAATTCTCTCATTAGAAATGTAACTCTAGAATTTTTTCACTATTTTTCCCACCATAGGTATTTAATAAAGAATTGAATTATGCAAAAATAAAAATAAATTATTTTGAAAATTTATATTACGTCACACCATCAACTACGGTTTATGAATGATTGCAGAATATGTTTTATTTCAATTATGATGTATCTAAATTTTGATTTGATTTAAGAATTTTGTCGGAATGAAACAGTCAAGTAAAAAATTACATTAAATTTTGTGGTAAAAATTTTTATTGCATAATTTGATTCTTTATGAAATACCTACGGAGGAAAAAATAGTAAAAAAAATCTAAACTATTGTTTTAATTGTGAAAAAAAGCATTGAAAATCCTAATGGCGGACCGATCAAGCGTCTTGTGGGCGTGTACTCTGGCCAATAGAATCGTAGGTAGGTAGGGCTAAACCACGCTCAATTACACGCCTACATACCACTTCTACGTTCCACCATTAAGACTTTTTAAACGTATTCTCTCATTAGAAATGTAACTCTAGAATTTTTTCACTATTTTTCCCACCATAGGTATTTAATAAAGAATTGAATTATGCAAAAATAAAAATAAATTATTTTGAAAATTTATATTACGTCACACCATCAACTACGGTTTATGAATGATTGCAGAATATGTTTTATTTCAATTATGATGTATCTAAATTTTGATTTGATTTAAGAATTTTGTCGGAATGAAACAGTCAAGTAAAAAATTACATTAAATTTTGTGGTAAAAATTTTTATTGCATAATTTGATTCTTTATGAAATACCTACGGAGGAAAAAATAGTAAAAAAATTCTAAACTATTGTTTTAATAGTGAAAAAAAACATTGAAAATCCTAATGGCGGACCGATCAAGCGTCTTGTGGGCGTGTACTCTGGCCAATAGAATCGTAGGTAGGTAGGGCTAAACCACGCTCAATTACACGCCTACATACCACTTCTACGTTCCACCATTAAGACTTTTTAAACGTATTCTCTCATTAGAAATGTAACTCTAGAATTTTTTCACTATTTTTCCCACCATAGGTATCTAATAAAGAATGAAATTATGCAAAAATAAAAATAAATTATCTTTTTCTCCTGGGATAATTTTTTCATTGCAATTACAACTCGGTCATAGGCCGAGATTATCTTGGAAAATCAGAAATATGAAGACGAACATTTTCAAACAAACAAACTCCAAATCGAAAATTTTGTGCGTTTGCAATACTTGTTTATATGCTCTTAAGTAGAATGAAAAATTAATGATTGCGTAACGTTGTATAAATATTCTTTGCTTTATAAAAAGTAGCAACTTAATTTATTTATTCTTTTAACAAGATACGAAGCTCTCCTTACATTCGCATGAACACCTGGGCAGTGGTAAATATATAAACACTTGCCAGCATGGCAATATTTGATGTGTGGGAGAGTCTGGAGTGTCTATTCCAGTATTCACCTGTGTGCAGAATAGATAATATCTCCAAGAACCTATCGTCTTTCAAGGACAATCTCCTCCATAATATACAAGCAGCAATAAAGTAGAATATAAGAAAAAAAACAGAATGGTCTGTGGATTTCGTGTGGAACGTGGCTACAGAATCCTTGACTAGATCCTTAGTATCCTCGTCTCATGCAATCTTCATGCTCTTGTCTCAATTAAACTTGCATCAGCAAACATGTCATGGGGATAACGGCACATGCACAGTCAGCCCGACCACTGCACGTTTACAATCCCTAGTAAGAACCCACTGTCATCTTACTGCAGTCTCCGCCCATTTCTAACTTCATTTTGTGCTTTTTATGACGGATTTTTTTTTTTTTTAATTAATACGTTAAACTAATCAAGGGAACATATGGGCTTTTGGGAAAGGATCTACGATTCCAAGAGAAAATGTCACTTTCTGTCTTATTACTTATTTTTTTCAAGCTTTCGACTTAAAGACTAGATTCTGCCACATTCACATGTTTCAGACAAGTTTTTTAAAACCAATCACTCAACATCGAAATAACAAGAAATTGCCTTAAACGATTTTTTTCTGGCTTTAAATCACAAGGGTGCAAACCTCTTTGTCGGAAAGCCCGAATTTTTACACAATTGTTGATAAAGGGTCGTTCTTCCATGTCCTGTATAAGCTAATTCCTCAGAAAATCATTAGTTAGCATAATGCTTATTTTTTTTAATTCTAAGGTTTGTCATTCTGTCTTGTTCCTAGGAGCGGTTGTCCGGGAAGGAGCACTATGAAGAGATGTACAAGGCGTGTCTATTAAAATAACAAGACTATTGCTGAAAAACATTTTATTTTAAATTTATACATATTTAGTTATTATCACCTTCAATATACACCTCTCCTCTATCACTACAATGCTCCCTGCGGACTTACTTCGAAACAGTGCTGGAAGTCTTTTTCTGTGAGCTCTGCGTGCCGCTTTTTCTTTCACAGCTTCAACAGACTGAAAAATCGTGTTCCTTTTTAATGCAGATTTGACTTTGGGGGAACAGATAAAAGTCACATTGGGCGGCCAGGTCAGGCGAATAAGGCCTAAAACTGGGATGTTGTACTTGGCTAGAAACGTCGTCTTGTGACAGACAATGCAGTGTGAGCTGGCGCGTTGTCCTTGATGGAGTGCCCCCATGACTTGTTCTTTCACAAATCGGGGTCGTTTTTTTTCTTTACTCTTTCAACGGAGTTGAGCAAGCACCTCACGCGGTAGTAATGTTGATTAATTATAATCGATATTTTCATTCGTTTTTGGACGTGGAAGGGCGCGGCCCGGGTGGTCATCATCTCCGACGTCTTCTCGGCCATCTTGGAAACGCTTGAACCACTCAAAAACTTTTGTGCATGTGATACAACATTCATCGCCATAAAACTTCTTTTAATAAAAGATAAGTTTCAGTAGCGGTTTTACCCAAGTTTTGATGTGAAATTTCACGACAATTCGTTGCTCTACTACATGTGTAGTATCATGCTTTCGGTCGTCAGGATTTGGCGCATGCATAGTTCTTCTGTAGCAGCATCAGTCTCATTATTAAATAGCCACACCTCGTAGATCGATTTTTTTCACGCTAAAGTAAAGCAATAAATAAATAAAAGCCCAAAGATGTAAAAATGTGGAACAAGTCATGCCTAAGAAGTGCTAGTAAGTAGATGTGTGGTAAATAACATAGTACACATGGTGACTCAACAATGAAGTTTGTCGCAGATGGAGAACTTAATATGGCCGCCTTACTAGGAAAAAAAAAAGCCAGCAATGAAGGGGGTGTAGTGTGCCTCACAATACACCAACTTGAAGAAAGATGGTATAAAGGCGTAAGGCAGATTCGAGCAGAATCTAATTTACATAAAGAGCAGGGCATCTTATACACTGTGCACCACCATTGCAAACACATCCTCAGCCACAGCACAATAAATATGTAAGTACAACAGATAAGGGACACTGGGTTACAAGATAACAATGAGGCCACACATGCATGTAGTACGTAGTACATGCTGGCTGGGCAAATGAGGACATAGTAACGGCCATTACAATATCTGATCGATTATAGCTCTTTTTTGAAGTTAGTGGATGGAACGAGAGTGTAATCAGCTGCACCTCGATTTTAAGTTTTCACTACAAATGTTTGTTAAGAGGTATACTTTAAGTACACAAAAGTGGTTTACAAATTTTGTGAGTTTACAAAATGAGTTTACTGAGTGTATTTGAAAAATCAAAAACAAATTATCATTCACTAAAAATACATTTTAATTTTTCATAACCATTTATTTATACAGTTAATTGTACTTACGATTGTTCCCTTAACTAGCAATGAGAAGTAACCTTGCTAGAATGTTTTCCTATTTCTTGAAAGTTAGTTATTTGTTAGTTTTCTTCGGTTTATTTCCTTTTAAAAACTAGTTTTACTAAGTTACCCAGCACAAGATATTAAAATGCAATTTTATTTTAACTAAACAGAGCCTTCAATAACACTGGTTTTTTGGTGGAAGAATACATATTTTGTCAATGCCTTCAAATTTGCACTGTCATATTGTGCGCTTAATGAGTTGATTTTCATTTTTAAATTAATCACAAATACTAATCTAAAAGTTTATTATTTTCATTAAAAAAAAATGCAATTATAAATTTAAAATTATAAGTTATCCATAAGATTTAAATATTATTCTACAATTTGAGCATCCTTGTTTTATAACCTATAAATCCCTTCCTTTATATTCAGTATATTTTGGCTCGTATTTTACTCGTTCTTCGTGGAGCGTGAATTTATAATAAAAAATCTTTGAAAAAATATTTCTGAAAACAGATTTGTGGAACCCCAAGTAAAGAGTAGAAAACTAACTGATGACCAACTTCAAGAAGTAAGAAAACAATCAAGAACAAGGTTACTTCTCATTGTAGTAAACAATCGTGAGTACAATACACATCAATTTAAATTAATAGCTCCGAAAAATTAGTGCAGATGTATTTCAATAATTGAGAATAGCGTCTTATCGCTATAAGAGAAAGAAGTGTAACTGTTTACACCAAATTTTTCTATTCTAAATTATAAAGGTTGAATTTCTTATGCTTGTGAAGATATTGAAAATGGAGAATTCACAATTGCCTTATTATTTTTTTTTTTTCTTATCTTTTTGTACATATTTTGTATTTGTAGAACGGTCAATGTTTATCAGTACGAATTTATTTCGGAAAATCTATAATCGAAGACGACACAATGCCGAACTGAGAAGTATTTTGTTACTGGGTTTGATTCACGGTCTCGGCCTTGGATTTTATTTAATGGTTAATACTAAAAATGAATAGCAAAGTATGATTGCTAGTAACCTCCGTCTAACGGCCTTTTTCAGTGTAATGAACGGCTTCATGACTTATTTACAAAGAAATATGCCCAAAAAATTCTATATTTGTATAAAAAATCGGTCGATAAGGAATACCTTTTTATTATCGATTTTTTTTTTTTGGAGAATAGTTCCTTTGATTATTTAAGCACAGTTCTTATTGGGGGATAATCTTGAAACTCCTCTTTAGAGTTCTAATTTAATAGTTCTAAATACTATTTGTTTTTTCTTTCTCCTCATCTGGAAATATTGATTGCGATGTTTAACTTTATTCGATACTATCATTTAATTGTTGTGAACCTGAGTAATTGTATGCGTACTCTAATCGTCCCGGAGTTTCGATACATGTCGATTATTTGTGCGCATGAACACTAAGTGCAAGATTCATAAAATAGAAATTGTAGAACAAATTTATAACCTGCCTTACGTATACGCAAAGGTTAAAGGATGTTCTCAAATTTTGAACATACTCAAGATATTCCCATTTTGAGAAAAAAAATTGTTGTGTAATATATAATTAATTATGTTTTTTTTTAATACAATTTTTTAATTTTAAAGAAAACTTATTTTATTTATTCAGCTTGAATAAATCAAGGAGAATTATTTAAATGGTATTGTCATGGAATAGAAAATTATATCCAGATGTTGGTAATAATTATCGCTAATATTAATGTGTATTTAGCGAACACACATGAGAGAGCATCTTGGGCGCCATTTGGAAGTGTAACAATAGTAGAGACAGGTGTAGACTACTGCGGCACCTAATATTGGGTTATACAGCTAACGAGCTAAATTATGTAACACGCAGATTTAGCTGTGTTTACAGTGTATATAGAACCTCAGCTGCTGAATATTGTAACCCAGCGAACAGTCCTAACCTCATCGCTCAGATCGCAGGTAGGTACTTTTGCTTTCCTTTATAGAGTGAAATTTTCTTTTAATTCAATCATTAGCGTTATTAAATATTAAATTAACATTTCCATCCTCGTTAAAACATACTTTGCCATACACTGGATGGTACAACTAGTAATTTAAATTCATCAGATAACTCACAAAAAAAAAGCTTTAATTATGCCGAGTACTTCAGAGGAAAGTCTGCTATCAGTGATCAGCTCTAAAATGATTGCTGGTAATAAAATCTGATCTAAATTAAGAGACTGATTAAACGGACGTGTCTAAAGTGGAAGCTCTAGAGTGGCGGGAGCCACAATACATAGATCCAAAGGGGTCGCAGTGGCGTAGGCCTTAAGGGCCGCCCTATTAGAATCTTAATCTTAAATCTGATCTAAAATTCACAACTTTCTTCCGTAGATCGTGCACTTGTGTCATCTACGATGGTAAGAAGATATTCTGCCAACTTAATACTAGAGACAGGAAGTACTAGGATCGGTTCTAGTTTTGAAATTGAATTAGCACTGTAAGTACACGTGGTCTTCTACAGCAAAAAATCTCTTGTGAACTTTCCTAGCCATCTTTTACCTCAGTTTTATTAACTTTCTCTTGAAACTTACAATTTATTCTTAATATTATTAATGTCCTCTTTATAAATACCATTAGTTTTGTTTTTATTTGATTCCAGGCATCCTATAGGCTTTTCTGCCATATACTTCCAGCAGTTTTGGACAAAATGCACATATTAAAGTAATGCATCGTTTCAATTTTCAATAAGCATTGTCTTTCGTCTGCGGTCGTATCTATAGTCCTATTAAATCAATACCAAAAAAGAGTACAACCTGGAGCCGAAGAACAAATCACAACTTGGGTGCGCAGTCTTTCATGAAGCTGATGGCAGGCGATATAGTCAGGGAGTCGTGGACGGAGACGAGTAGCAAGCATATAATTGACTCAAAATATCATCAAAATCTAAGTCCTAAACCTGGAATCGAACTCACCACCACTTTTGATTCTTACCTTTGCTGGCCTCGCCTTTTAACAGCTCGGCTAGCTTAACATTTAAATCAGCGTTTCTCAACCTTTTTTTGGCTCGCTTAGACCACTTGGTAGTACATCCATGCTAAATTGTACCACTTCGTAAAAATGATTGTATTTCGTGCAAATTTCTTATTCCTGAGTGTATTATTCTATTATTATCATCTTTATTGGTATAGAGATATAATGTATCTGTTACAAAGGAGTTCAAGTTCATGTTCACTTTATAAACTTTGTAAAGTGTAAGATCTTAGTTTTAAAACTTTTTTTTAAATAAATAAAAATTGCGCACATATTTTTCTCTTCAAAATTATTAATTAATTTACAAAGTTCTTCTTTAGGATTATTATATTTGTGCCCAAATCTTCTAAATTAATTTCTTGTAAACATTCAACTACCTGTAAGTACCAATTAAATTTAATGTTGCTTGGATAGAGCTTACTCATTACAATCCAGTCTCTTTAAGCAGATTTTTATATATAGTTATCATTTAAGTTCTGTCACATGATAATTCTATTAAATTTTCTTTATCTGTTATTGATAATGATGTAGCTTTTCCTAAATTTTCTTTATAGAAGGAGGTTTGAAATCCATTTATCATTTGAGATATAGGGTTTTGGTAAAATACTCCATGAAAGACAATTTTAATCCTGTTAAATGTGCTGCTATATTTTCTCGTATATCTTGAGACAGACAAACCTTATTATTATACATATTAGCAACTTTACTGTGTAATAATATTAATTAAAATAATTTTTATGTATTATAGAGAAGGTTATTTTTATGCTTTGATTTTTTTTTTACATTTTTATGTCCGCCATTATTGATTATTTTTCGCTTATCACAGGTTGGGAAACGCTGGCTCTAAGTAGCCATTACTTTACTTTTTTTCTTTTTCGTCAGAATGTCAGAAGGACTCCAAAAATGCTTCTGGAGAAGTTGCAGCACCCCCCTGGAATGTGGATTGTCCTAAAACTATGACGGTGTACAGGAAGATGTCAGATTCGAAAGATGGCTTGATGCAATGCTGTTTCCTCTTGATGAAGGAAACAGGATAAATGATACTGAGTAAGATAATGCTACAATTTTGTTTAAATATATGATTATTATTTGTTAAATTACTGAATAAATATTAATATTCTCTAAAAAGATAAATAAGTGAGCAACATAATTAAAAAATAAAAAGCATAGATTTAAAATATTTGCTTAAGTTTGAAATGAAAGCAGCGACCGTGTTTAAGAAGCGTTTATTTTGGCGGGTATTGTACACGAAAACACACACACACACACACACAGGGACATACTGTTTGGCGCGGGAAGGCGGGCGGGCAGCAGCAGCTGAGTGGGCCGCACTCTGTACTACGAACCAAAGCGCCCACACCACCTCCTCTATAGTGCTCTGTAGTGTTCTCTCTCTAAACTCCCGCCAAATATCGACCGCTTTGCACGCGCGCCCTGGCGCCAACATATCTCTTCGCTCTATTAGCCAAACTGAAAACATCTGACCTACTCTTTTACTACTTGGCCAATGTAAATCGATTTTTCTTTCACTTAAAAATAAAATGTACATACACGCTTAAACTGTATGTATGTGTGAGTGAATGCTCTGTTAATTCTATCGACTTCTACTAGTCGAATTATGTTAAACTAATTAATGTATACACAAAACTATTTAAAACTTTCTGGTATCTATGGGTTGGTCATAAAAGGGGCAATGGAAAGAAAATATCAGTAAAATGATGCCAGTATTTTGATAGTCAAATTTAAGTCTGGTCCCCCTGTTGGGGATATCGCCGGAGGAAGCATAGTTCCTAAAAAAATTTGACTTTGATCACAAAACTTCCAAATTTTAGGAGTAAGTGAAAGCGGAACTTTTACGTGTAGAGAAGATCGTTAAAAAAAAAAAACGAAAATAATTTACGTCTTCTTCTTGGATGTTGAAACTAACTTCTAAAATCTCCCCATAATGGCCAGATATCAAAGTTCGCCGCTACGTATCTCTCGCATTCAGTGGAAAAGTGGAAACAGGAAATCCGTTGGCTTCCATCATTGCTACTGCCTGGGGGATTATTCAAATTGACCAGCCTTGGTAAGAGTAGGGATTATTTTTCCCCCCCTACTTTAGTAGCGTGTAGTGGGATAATGGTGGCCCCCCTCGCCAGCTTCCGGCGCGCATGGAAGTGCAGCTTAGAGTAGATAATTTGTAAGCGGCCCATTTGGATGCGGCCCCCCGCTATTCATGCTTTAATTCCATACTAATACCTTTATTTATTATTTTTTAAATAAATTCTTGCAGAGAACATCCCACTCAAGCCTAATCTTATCGCAATTAATACTTACTCTCTTTTTTACCAACATTTGTTCCTCTTTCGAAATCTTTTATACATTTCATATCGTCCGAACCTATAAATGGTATTATTTGTCTTGGGAATTCATTTTAAGGGCAATTCTAGGGGAAATGGTAGGGTTAGGCTTCCCTTTAATGTTTCATTTTTAGTTCCAAGTACAATTTTATAAACTCCTAGTAGATCGGACCGTCCGGTAGGATAGTTATACAAGGTTTGATCGTCCAGTTTAACATTGGGTGCGTTCCACTAAGCGCTCACAACGATCAAAATGTATGTACCTTCACGCGTTCCACTTGACAACCGCGGTCGTAGTGGTCGTGGCGAAAACGTCACTAATGATGTCATTATTTTGGCTCATGCGAAGCTCACAACGCCCCACCCTTAAGAGCTGGGTCTCTAGTGGGCGTTCAGAAATTTGGTGCAATTTTTAAAAGCAAAGATGGCGACCTAAAAAAATTATATCAAGTAAATGAAAGTATTATCTCATGTAAATAATTGAATGTGTTTCTCGAAAGTCTAAAAAATGAAAAAATTACTTATCCCTTTACATGCTAAATCACTGAATAACGATCAATTACACTTTGACAGTTAATAATACGTGGCTTAAGTTTTCGCTTTTCACCATTGCGATTTTGTAAAATTGCATCGGAGCTAGATGAAGAACTTTCTAAAGCATTATTACGTTGCATTAATAAATATCCTACTGTTGCCACAAAAGACATTTTAATTTTATGTAAACGTAAATTTTATAAATACGTACTTCACGAAAATGTAATATAAAAATTGAATTATATATATATTTTTAATACAAGTCCACTTTACCAATTATTAATAAAGTTTATTAAAACTGCTTATAAACGGGGTTAAAATTAAAAAACAACCTCTTCAAGCTTATGACCTATTTTCGAGGTCGCCATTTGTAATGTTTACATGAACGATTAAAACGCCCCATAGTCGATTCCATTTGAGTTTTCAATTGTAACACTCGCAAGCACGTGGAATGGGCAAAACCGTGGTCATGAGCGTGATTGTTGTGAGCGCTTAGTGGAACGCACCCATTATCGAATTATATTTTGTTCCTATATAAAAGATGAAATAGTCAAATTTTCTTTTAAAAAAAAATAAAGAACGTACACCTCGTTATAAGTTTACTTTCTTGTAACAACCACACATTTTGATAGATTTTGGGCAAAAAATTGCCAAAAATGGCATTTACAGAAATTGTTATAGTTGTATTTACTTGTTTTTTTTTTTTTAAATGATTTAAGGCCGCGTCAACATTTAAGATTGTTGGCGCCCGAAGCTTTTTTTCAGTGCACTGCCGGCCTCCGGACAGTGTTCTCTCGTTACAGACAACACAGTCCATCACCGGACAGTATTGGACTGTAAGAATCTCCTAGGAAGAGAAAATCGTAATGGTCAGCAGCTGGATTCGAACCCGGGACCTCCGCATGGGAGTCCAGCACGCTAATTTACTTGTTGTGTAAAAAAAAACAATGTAGTGCCTAAATTACGTAAAATGATTTTCATGAATGAGATGTCGTAATGTTAATACGATGTAAATATTTAAAAAACACAAGAAGTTGAAGTATAAAAGAAAATTTTGAACCATTAGAATTTAGTTAGAGGAAATCGTGAGAGTTTCCACAACTAGAAAATTTTTCTCGAACTCAATACGCTTGTGGACAGGAAGGAAAATCTCTACCCCCTTGCATGCATGACTCCTATAACTTTTTGATCAAAAACTTTTACCCCAAGGAAATGCATTTTTTCAGGGTATTTCCAGAATCTTTAGACGTCGCTTTGAATAGTTCTAATTAAAAAGTTGAATTTATTGATAAAAGTTCTTAGTTTTCAGAAAATTCATAAGTTACAACTGCGAAATTAAAGTAATTCACGTGGAGTATCTTTCTTCCAGACTTTGTTGATCGATTTAGTCGAAAGAGTTTTAAAACAATTAAAAAAGTTGGTTGTTAGCTTCAAGCAGGGCGCAATCTGAATTAAAAAAAAAAAAAAGTTCCATTTTATATAATTACAAAGTTTTTCATTGTTTATTTCCCCCACCTCCATGAGAGGGAAATTGAACATTTTCCAATAAGGGCATTTATAGGTTATCCGGAATACTGGGTTGAAACTGAACTAAATACAACACATGCAAGACTTGGTTAGTTTCGAGCATGTGGGAGTGGCATATTCCAAAGCAGCAGAGGACGCTCCGCTGGAAGTTGTCCAGTTGTCCAGTACTGGAATGTGGACCTCCCTACAGCCCGGTGTCCAAACTTTTTAACTCTACTTATAACTTCCAAAGCTGACACTTGCCTCTCTTATAAAACGTACATACGCTTAGTTTTAAAAGTTTTGATGAAAAGTCTGTAGACCTGCGCAAATACACCTGCAATCCCCCCGCCACGATTCACCTGGAAGATAAGTTTCAAAGAATACCAACAAGTAGAAATCGATTTACACATCTATCGTTCTTGGTAAAAAAAAATTGTCCGAATCAAAAATTCATGGAGTTCAGCGCACAGAATTATTACTAAGAGATAGCATAAACAGTTTTTTCGTGTGGCGTAATTCTTACTGTAATTTAAGAAATTAAATTTTTTATAAATAACCTTAAATTATTCAAATATTGTACCTATTCAGTATATGTACTATTGAATGACGTGTGAAATTACATCATTACTATTTGCAGGGACGGAAACTACGAACCATGGAGCTGGACAACACTGCTGACTAGGGAAAGAAAACAACAGGTCGACTAAAAAACCTGAACTGCCATAGAATGTACTTACTGTTAGTGCACAACATATCTAAGTGAATTTGGAATAACTTTAACCGGCTATAACGGTAACTAACATGTGTTTTTTTTGAACATTATTTGTGGTATTCACAATTATTTGTGGTATTCACAATGGTGTGTAATTTGGTATTTGGTTTTAGGTTCAGAAACGAGAAAAAAAATGTGGTAAATACCATTATTATTATAATAGTTAATATTTGTATACGCCTTTATTTACATAATATATACAAATATGTATTGTTTTACAGAACTGAGTTATGCGACAATAGTCTCAGTTAAACATTATCTTGGTTTTTGTTCTGGATCCACACAATATGTACTTCCAAAAACTTAACATTCAGTAAGTATAATTAAAAATAATGGATAATTTTGTATCAATATTTGGGATTACTGCATTTTGTAAGGCATTAATATATTGTAACATTAATTCCATAAATTACCATCTTCGTCAGTGAGCATTGCAAGCGACTTTACAGGTTTTTTCGATCATAATTATTCGAGCAACAAAATAATAACTTTAAAATATAGAATAAAAATCATTAAAAATGGATAATAATAGAGGCTCCACGATAGCCGAGCGGTTAAGATACTCTAGATCCGCAAAGCTAAGATGTATTGCTGGTTTAGTGGGTTCGATTCCCCGGTCTCTAGGCCTTGAATTTTATTTAATGGTTAATATTATGAGAAATTAATAGTTAAGTACGTTTTGCGAGTCGCCTCTGGCCATGGACATCTAATTTAGTAGTATTCTTTCTAATCTTCGCAATAATTTAGACCAAGTAAGTTTGATTTGAATAAATTTCCTGCCGAATTGAGATTCAGATTAATTTCCTCGCATCCCCTTGTCATTTCCTGATCTATTTCACCCAATCAGATGTTCCTGATGTACTCGTACTTTACTGAGTTAACTTAATGTTATCTATCTTTCTCGTATAGTTTCATGTCATGCCACAATACTTGTTTGGATATTACGATGAAGTCTAGTAATTTTTTTTTTTTTTTTTGTAGAGATCTTGAATATATGTAGTTGAAGACAGTCTTGTGTATCTGGTGAACACAATTTCTGCGTAATATACTAGTCTTCTGTCTAGAAATTCCAAGATGGGAAACGTGGGAAATATAAAATTAGATTTTCTCTGGCGGATATAACAAAATAAATGGAAAGAAAAGAAATTCTTATTGATGGAGGCGGCGACGTTACTTTTGTTGCAGTTGTGTCGTTGTCTGCGACCTCTCAATCGATCTACTGCATCGATCTGTAGCGTACCCGCTCCGCTTTGTTTTCTGTTTCCCTTCTGTCATGCTGCTTTCAAAGTATAACTAAATTGGGTTTCCACTAAGAATACATAACTCACATCTGGTGAACACAATGGTGAGGATCTGTGATGAGAAATATTATGATTACTATACTCACAAGACTTGATCTCACTATTAAGAGTGTAATTATCTGCTTTCTTCACTCTTAAGAGTGTAATTATCTGATTTCTTCCCTCTTAATAGCGTAATTATCTGCTTTCTTCACTTTTAATAGTGTAATTATCTGCTTTCTTCACACTTAAGAGTGTAATTATCTTCTTTCTTCATTCTTAAGAGTGTAATTATCTGCTTTCTTCACACTTAAGAGTGTAATTATCTTCTTTCTTCATTCTTAAGAGTGTAATTATCTGCTTTCTTCACTTTTAATAGTGTAATTATCTGCTTCACTCTTAAGAGTGTAATTATCTGCTTTCTTCACTCTTAAGAGTGTAATTATCTACTTTCTTCACTCTTAAAAGTTGTAAAACCATTTTGTGTACACTGCACTAGAATAAAACTTAAGAGGAATTTCTACTGCTATCTCAAAAAAAGTTCGTTTTTGAATTACGGCGGATGCGTGCATACAAACTTAATACAAAGCTACTTTTAAAAAAACGGAAAGACCTGTAAACGGATATTTCTGGTGAAATCTGTGAATTGAAAAGTTATTACTAAACAACAGTTACAGTTTATAACCTTCTGCCGTTACCGTAACCGTGAGCAGAGCGCGCACAAATGGTAAAGGTTAGTATTCAACCATAATCAGGGAAGGTTATAAAAAAAAGAGACAGAGAGAGAGTGAGAGATAATTCGTTATATATATATATATAAAACAGAAGATAACTGCATTCTAGTTTTAAACTCTATTAAACTTTACCGTGTCGCCAGGGCCAAAGGTAGAGACAGGTGCAAAACTTCAGGATAGCGTAGGTATTTTGTAATTAAGTGTTCACAATTCAGAGGGAGAGTACCTGGACAGAGGACAGATCAATAGTTCTGTTAGGACAACAATCCATAGTGGGGACAAGTCCTGTATTCAAGCAAGGGGTCACCTGAACCTGTCAAGTTGTCAGCAACAACTCAGGGTAATACGCCTCCCATGGTCCTTAACTCAGCTCTGTCCGATTAACAGTCTACAGTGTGGAATACATTTTTTTTTTTTTCCTGGAATTAGGAGTTTGAAGAAAATATGATAACTTAGAATCTTGAGTTAAGACGTAAGCCTTTGAATGTCAGCCTTGGTTATTTTGCTAGAATCAAAGGCAGTAAAAACATCGAACAGATCCTCTGAGAAGTAGATTTACAACAGAAGAGTCCCTCTCAGTAAGAAATGAAGTAAGAAATTGGTAGCCACATCTAGAAGCCTCAACAGAAACCATCGAGATAATGAAGATGAAAGATTCAGGTAGTCAGATTTAGAATGATGAGGCGGGGCTTAACGTCTAACTACCAATTAGGTGTCGTGGACGGCGGGAGGGTGGAAGCTCATACTTTACTATAAACTAGGTAATTTTTTTCTACCAAATAAAAAGTAGAACTGGGGATTTCCCACTTACAAAGCCACGCTCTTGACCATTAGACCAACACTCCGCCACGCGAAGATTTAGAATGATTAGCAACATAATCCTGCAAGAGCACTTTACAGAGTTGACTTAGAATGCCAGTCAGAGAGACAATGTTAATTAATGTCTCCCCGTACCTTGGTGCAACTCTCCATGTGATTTCGTTCGGGTAAATAATACTCATACTTTTATATTTGAGCCAAGTATGGACTTGGAAGTATTGACCCTATGTAGGGTTACCATGAAAATGTTGAAAGTCTTCGAAAGAAAAATGGTGAGGAAGAGATGTATGGACCCGTATGAGAGGGAGATGAATGGAGGATAAGGAAAAATATTGAGCTATAATTCAAGTTTATTAAAGCTAAAAGATTAGAATTGTTAGGCCATATAGTAAGAATGCCGGACGATAGAATGCCAAAGAAAATCTTTTTATCCGCCATGCAAGGCAAAAGAGGAAGAGGACGTCCGAGAAGACGTTGGGCTCAGGATATCGAAAACGACCTGAATATATTGGGCATCACAAAGTGGAAAAGGAAAGCCGAATGCAGGAGAGAGCAATGGCTTAATGTTGTTAAGGAAGCCAAGGCCCATCCCGGGCTGTAGTGCTGTGCAGTAAGTAAGTACGGACTTAAAGACGAACCTGGTAGAGTGCTACATCTCTTAACTTTTTATTTTACTCACATTTGGAGATATGAACGAACTTGATAAGCAATTTCACGATGATCCGTACATTAAGGAAACGCGCAATAAAACAATTCAATTTTTAGCTTTTGAGGCTGCGCAAGATCTGGTAAATTCTATACTTTTCTTACACCAAGACTAGTCAAGATCTAAGGTTACTGGCCTTCGCCAGTAGTTAGTTTAATAGTTTTGATTTCAATTACCCATTCAAATTTATCAACATTTTGAAAAGAATATAAAGTTTATCTTAGAAATATGTTGTAAGGCAGGATGTAGGCGGGGTCAACGTTTCTTTTTTCTTTTTTTCATTCGGGTCTTCAAGATTCAGTCATACCAACTTACGAGACATAAATCAGCAAAAAAAAAAATAGACCCATACCTACCACCTCGGGGGTAGTGGCGAGATATCATCTAGCTGACTGTGCTAATTTGTATCCCAGCCCGCTAGAGTGTGCCAGACAGGCTGGTGGCCCAGTGACGTGTTGTTTACGCACTCAACTGCTGGCTGGCCGACAAAACAATGCTGCTCCACGTGACGTCATTCTTTCTCCTCCCACAAACTTGTCCTTGGGGGTGCCCCGCTCCCACCGACGAACTCTCAGTCATTACGTCATGGACTCTGAATAATAGAGGAGAAAACTGGGTCTAGAAGAAATTAGAACTTCCTTTTCTCTTTCTCTCTCACTCGGAACACTGAGTATTATGTTACTTAGTAAAATTCTTTTTATTTATTTAAAAAAAAAAAAAAAAAGTTCGATTTTAAAAGCTCACATCACTATTTCTAGAATTCTCAAGGGTTCTAGCTCATTCAATTCATCCCAACTTCGATTTATTCGCGAAATTTAAGAAAAATTGCCGGGGTCAGTTGCAAGAAAATAATGGAAAACAGACAAATTCAGAGAAGTGCTTCTTCCGGGCTAAGGTAGTGCTTCATCCGGCTAAGGTACTGCTCTTCCAGCTAAAGTAGTGCTTCTTTCGGCTAAGGTACTGCTTCTTCCGGATAAGGTACTGCGTCATCCGGCTAAGACAGGGGTCGGCAACCTATTCCAAGTAGAGAGCCATTTTCTCCTTAAATAATTTTAATAAATCTTACCAAGAGCCGCGCAAGGATGATAGTGTAAACAAAATTCTGTAGATCATTTTGTATTCACAAATTATTATTTTATGATATTCAATAACATTTAATTGTTTTATACAATATTTATCATCACATATTGCAAAGTAAATAAACAAATAAATCTGTGGCTTAGTGCAAGAAGTGCCAATGTCAAAAAAAGGATAACGAGTATATGTCCTCTTTGGTTTACCTGGAAGGGGGAAATATTGATGCTAAATTTTGACATTGGCACTAGTAAGTTTTAGTAACTCAGTTACTACTTTGAAATTGACTTTGGCACTCCTTGCAAGAAAAATTCTGATGGTTAATATATATCAAAACAGATTTTATGTTTATAGAGCTGAGGGTGCCCCCAAGAAACTATTAGAGCAGTTTTCGTGAAAATCTTCAAGAAAGTGGAAAAACTCTTCTGCCAAGTTCTACTTCTGGTTGAGAGATTTTTCTTTGCTAAAGACTCATAACGCGTACGTGAACAAAATATACAATAAATAGCTTGGAAAGCTATTTTCCTTGTAAACTATGCGCACACTCTGTAGGGATAAAGTTGTTGTAAGTTCAAAGAAAAAGGAAGTCTTGTGTTGAAATGTGGGGCGGAGCCGGTGACAGTCGTAAGTAAAGCCAATGCAGCTCAATATTGGGGAAATTGCAACGGGAGAAAGAGGCTGGAGATTGATAAGAGAGAGAGAGAGAGAGAGAGAGAGAGAGAGAGAGAGAGAGAGAGAGAGAGATGTACAGAAAAGTCCGATAGCGGCGTGCATCACAAAGGACACGACCGAGCAGCATCCGACATACGCACTTACACACACGTGGGCGGCAATCTTCACACCTCACCTCACCGCTACTCAATAAATTGAACCACTTTTCCCTTCTCTGGCCATAGGATTTCCCAATTTCCTGCCACACCTTTCCCGCTTTTCTTCAGCTAACTGAAAATCTATTTTCTTTCTAGGCAAACATAAAAAAAAAGAAAAAGGAAATTCAGAAATCTCGATTCTGTAAAGTCATACTTCCGTTTCACTGATTTTCCCCGTCTACGCTGCTAGACATAGAAATCCTAGGACTATATATACAACCAGCACTGGAGATAAGTTTAAGCTGGGTGCAGACTAGTGGCCGCGGATGCAGAGAAGCTCACGTGGCTGGGTCATGTAAAAGGAAATAGTAGTCACACTACCCGCCCTTCCGATAAACAAACTTCCACTGTTTAAATAACTAACGTCATAATTGATGATTAAAACCAAAACCATCATTGAAATTAACGTCATAATAACCTTTACCATTAGTTTGATACCTTCTATTCCAATCAATCTGAATTAAATTGGAGCTACACATTACTGAACAAACATTTTGTATTTGAAAATGGCCAACATAAGGGTCTATGATATTTAATAAATTCAAGAAAATATTATTGAAAAGGTAATAAAGTAAGACTACATACTCGTAAATGATATATACAGGTAAAATATAATCAAAAAGAGTAGTTTACGTCATACTTGATGTTAAAGTATTCACTGTTTCAAACAGAACCAACCTTTAACTCTAAATATCTCGTTTTCTGCTCGATAGATTTTTACTAAATTTTATACAATTATAGACAATAGTTGTCTCCATATACAGGTAAAATATAATCAAAATCTATCGAGTAGTTTATGAGATATTTGAAGATAAAGTTTTCACTCTGTAAAACATAGGCAAACTTTAACTCTTAATATCTCGTTTTCTGCTCGATAGATTTTTACTAAATTTTACACAATTATAGACAATAGATGTCTTCATATACAGGTAAAATATAATCAAAAAGAGTAGTTTACGTCATACTTGATGTTAAAGTATTCACTGTTTCAAACAGAACCAACCTTTAACTCTAAATATCTCGTTTTCTGCTCGATAGATTTTTACTAAATTTTATACAATTATAGACAATAGTTGTCTCCATATACAGGTAAAATATAATCAAAATCTATCGAGTAGTTTATGAGATATTTGAAGATAAAGTTTTCACTCTGTAAAACATAGGCAAACTTTAACTCTTAATATCTCGTTTTCTGCTCGATAGATTTTTACTAAATTTTACACAATTATAGACAATAGATGTCTTCATATACAGGTAAAATATAATCACAATCTATCGAGTAGTTTATGAGATATTTGAAGATAAAGTTTTCACTCTGTAAAACAGAAGCAAATTTTAACTCAATATATCTCGTTTTCTGCTCGATAGATTTTTACTAAATTTTCCACAATTATAGACAATAGTTGTCTTCATATACAGGTAAAATATAATCAAAATCTATCGAGTAGTTTATGAGATATTTGAAGATAAAGTTTTCAATCTTTCAAACTGAACCAAACTTTAACTCTTAATATCTCGTTTTCTGTTCGATAGATTTTTACTAAATTTTATACAATTATATACAATAGATGTCTTTATATACAGGTAAAATATAATCAAAATCTATCGTGTAGTTTACGAGATATATGGAGTTAACGTTTTCACTGTTTTAAACTGAACCAAACTTTAACTCTTAATATCTCTTTTTCTGCTCGATAGATTTTTACTAAATTTTACACAATTATAGACAATAGATGTCTTCATATACAGGTAAAATATAATCAAAATCTATCGAGTAGTTTATGAGATATTTGAAGATAAAGTTTTCACTCTGTAAAACATAGGCAAACTTTAACTCTTAATATCTCGTTTTTTGCTCGATAGATTTGTACTAAATTTTACACAATTATAGACAATAGATGTCTTTATATACAGGTAAAATATAATCAAAATCTAACGAGTAGGTTACGAGATATTTGAAGATAAAGTTTTCAATCTTTCAAACTGAACCAAACTTTAACTCTTAATATCTCGTTTTCTGTTCGATAGATTTTTACTAAATTTTATACAATTATATACAATAGATGTCTTTATATACAGGTAAAATATAATCAAAATCTATCGTGTAGTTTACGAGATATATGGAGTTAACGTTTTCACTGTTTTAAACTGAACCAAACTTTAACTCTTAATATCTCGTTTTCTGATCGATAGATTTTTACTAAATTTTACACAATTATAGACAATAGTTGTCTTTATATACAGGTAAAATATAATCAAAATCTATCGAGTAGTTTACGAGATATTTGAAGTTAATGTTTTCACTCTGTAAAACAGAAGCAAACTTCAACTGAAAATATCTCGTTTTTTGCTCGATAGATTTGTACTAAATTTTACACAATTATAGACAATAGATGTCTTTATATACAGGTAAAATATAATCAAAATCTAACGAGTAGTTTACGAGATATTTGAAGATAAAGTTTTCAATCTTTCAAACTGAACCAAACTTTAACTCTTAATATCTCGTTTTCTGCTCGATACATTTTTACTAAATTTTACACAATTATAGACAATAGTTGTCTTTATACACAGGTAAAATATAATCAAAATCTATCGGGTAGTTTACGAGATATTTGAAGATAAAGTTTTCAATCTTTCAAACTGAACCAAACTTTAACTCTTAATATCTCGTTTTCTGCTCGATACATTTTTACTAAATTTTACACAATTATAGACAATAGATGTCTTTATATACAGGTAAAATATAATCAAAATCTAACGAGTAGTTTACGAGATATTTGAAGATAAAGTTTTCAATCTTTCAAACTGAACCAAACTTTAACTCTTAATATCTCGTTTTCTGCTCGATACATTTTTACTAAATTTTACACAATTATAGACAATAGTTGTCTTTATACACAGGTAAAATATAATCAAAATCTAACGAGTAGTTTACGAGATATTTGAAGATAAAGTTTTCAATCTTTCAAACTGAACCAAACTTTAACTCTTAATATCTCGTTTTCTGCTCGATACATTTTTACTAAATTTTACACAATTATAGACAATAGTTGTCTTTATATACAGGTAAAATATAATCAAAATCTAACGAGTAGGTTACGAGATATTTGAAGATAAAGTTTTCAATCTTTCAAACTGAACCAAACTTTAACTCTTAATATCTCGTTTTCTGTTCGATAGATTTTTACTAAATTTTATACAATTATATACAATAGATGTCTTTATATACAGGTAAAATATAATCAAAATCTATCGTGTAGTTTACGAGATATATGGAGTTAACGTTTTCACTGTTTTAAACTGAACCAAACTTTAACTCTTAATATCTCGTTTTCTGATCGATAGATTTTTACTAAATTTTACACAATTATAGACAATAGTTGTCTTTATATACAGGTAAAATATAATCAAAATCTATCGAGTAGTTTACGAGATATTTGAAGTTAATGTTTTCACTCTGTAAAACAGAAGCAAACTTCAACTGAAAATATCTCGTTTTTTGCTCGATAGATTTGTACTAAATTTTACACAATTATAGACAATAGATGTCTTTATATACAGGTAAAATATAATCAAAATCTAACGAGTAGTTTACGAGATATTTGAAGATAAAGTTTTCAATCTTTCAAACTGAACCAAACTTTAACTCTTAATATCTCGTTTTCTGCTCGATACATTTTTACTAAATTTTACACAATTATAGACAATAGTTGTCTTTATACACAGGTAAAATATAATCAAAATCTATCGGGTAGTTTACGAGATATTTGAAGTTAATGTTTTCACTCTGTAAAACAGAAGCAAACTTCAACTGAAAATATCTCGTTTTCTGCTGGATAGATTTTTACTAAATTTTATACAATTATAGACAATACTACTCTCCAAATGCAGGTAAAATATAATCAAAATCTATCGAGTAGATTACAAGATATTTGAAAATAAAATTTTCACACTTTCAAACAGAACCAAACTTTAACTCTTAATATCTCGTTTTCTGCTCGATAGATTTTTACTACATTTTACACAATTATAGACAATAGTTGTCTTCATATACAGGTAAAATATAATCAAAATCTATCGAGTAGTTTACGGGATATATGGAGTTAAAGTTTTCACTGTTTTAAACTGAACCAAACTTTAACTCTTAATATCTCTTTTTCTCTTCGATAGATTTTTACTACATTTTATACAATTATAGACAATAGTTGTCTTCATATGCAGGTAAAATATAATCAAATTCTATCGAGTAGTTTACGAGATATTTGAAGATAAAGTTTTCACTGTTTTAAACTGAACCAAACTTTAACTCTTAATATCTCGTTTTCTGCTCGATACATTTTTACTAAATTTCATACAATTATAGACAATAGTTGTCTTTATATACAGGTAAAATATAATCAAAATCTATCGTGTAGTTTACGGGATATATGGAGTTAAAGTTTTCACTGTTTTAAACTGAACCAAACTTTAACTCTTAATATCTCTTTTTCTGCTCGATAGATTTTTACTAAATTTTATACAATTATAGATAATAGTTGTCTTCATATGCAGGTAAAATATAATCAAATTCTATCGAGTAGTTTACGAGATTTAATTTAGTCTCTCTAATTTTACTTATAGTAGTTAAAATGCTGGAATAATTAGCTGTCATAAAAATATGCATGTCTTATTTATGTTATATTCCAAATATATATCACTGTGGGAAGAATACCTAGATTGAGAATGTAAGTGAAGAAAATTATATTATTTACTGTAAAGGCAGATTAATTATTGCCTATTATTATTAACCCTTGACTGCTACATAAAGTAACAATTACTTTAATCGAAGAATGAACTTAAACAGACGACTTTTATTTAAAAATAAAATTAAATAAACGAAATCATTGATGAATGATGGATTTTTTTTAAAAAGGTTTTTGAATTTTTTAGCCCCATTATGTTTTGATTTTTTTTTATAACGTTTTTCTTTTTAACCTGTAATTAATAGTTTGATAATTAAAACTGTCCGGTAAGACAGTTGTATAAGGGCTGATCATCAAAAACTGCTCGAAAAAGCGTAACGTTGAAAAAGACCCAACTTTGACATTTTTTTTCTCTTTTTCTATAAAAGATTAAATTCCCTAAGTTTCATTAAAAATATAGGGCAAATCCTCCTTTATAACTGTAATTTTGTTGCAACAACATAGATTAAATAGATTTCGAGAAATAAGTTGCTGAAAATGGGCAAAAGCGGCATTTTCAGAAAATGTTCTTGATGTTACCTTTTTTGTAAACAACGTAGCGCCTAAACGCCGATTTTCATGAATGAGGTGTCATTCGATTCGGAATTTTATGTAGATGTGCTTCTTGGTGGTCTCGACGCTGTACATCGAATGGGGGAGGAGTTAGCCCCAAGTATATAAGGCCCCCTTATTCAAAAATTCTAAGTTGTGCGTTTTTCAACGTTACGCTTTTTCGTGCACTTTTTGACGATCAACCCTTATACAACTGTCCTACCGGACAGTTTTAATTAGTAAAACAACCCGATTGTGATGAAATTTGGTAGGATTAAAGGGTTAGGGTTCCCCTACGAACCATTAAAGCGACGTTCTGCTCTTACACCTATTAATGAGGAAGTTCTGCAATCATACAAATTATCGACGTACGAACTGATTTTAATGCATGTATTTTTCTTTCAATTTGAAATTTTATGTACGGTAGATCCGGCTTTTTGGGGTCACGATGGTACATATATAGTGCACTATTGTGGAATAGTTACTAATAATCCAAATTTTGTATTTATTGAATTTATTTTTTAGTTCTAAATTTCCTGTAGATGTAATTACGTAAATTGCTGAAAATGAAAATTGAGTCCCCGTATTTTTTGAGAAAGACTAGTGACTTTTTTTTTATTTTCACAGTTGAGTGGATGAAGACAAAGTATCGTCAGCTGGAAAATAAAAAAGCGTGAAATTGGTTAAAGGCGGCGGTTGGTCAGCACGGCAATGCGGAGTTGGCAGAGAAGGTGTGGGGGTTGGCAAGCCTGTATGTGCCAAGTTGGCAGGCTGTGTCCCGCCGTTGTTATTCCATAGTAACTTTAAAAAAAAAAATGTCTTTCCGTCAAGAAAGTGTCGCTGGATAGTTGCCAATCCTTGTACCACTGCGTATCTCTACAACACCACTACATGCAATCCACATTTCCTTGCTGTTGAAAAAAAATGGATAATGTAATTGGTTTGCTCTCTTCATTTTCTCTAGGGTAAGCACCATATCCTCCCCGGAGACGCCAATGGCTTGGCATAGTGTGAAGATAGCAAAGTGCTCATCCTGGCGGAGACTTATGCAACAATGCTAACTGCAAATCGTTCGGTTTTCGCCTTTCTAAGCCAGCCCCCCTCCACGAATTTAGAACTCTTTTTCCAATTTTGTTCGTCTACTTGATCCAGAAGAGACTTGTCAGTTTTTGGGTTCACCACTTACTTTTTTTTCCATCTGACGCAAGATTATCAATAAAAAAATATAAATAAATAAATAAACCCCCTCATTATACCCAGAATACATCGACCATAGAACTATATCGATAAATGAAATCGTCTTTTGAATATTAGAGAGCAGTCTGCTTGGAACCAGTGCTGATTGATTCATGGCTGATTGGAGGTGATTCGTTCAGTGGTTTGAATTTTAAATTGAATTGAATCGTTCAATACCAGCTGCAGGAACAGTGCATGCTTGATAGTTTCGAATTTTTTTAACGAAGCTCAGTTAGCCATTTTCATCGTAAAAAAAAATTGTCTTACCCCTACACATTCAATTTAAAATAATTTGATACTTTCCATCAGCCACATTTAGACTTATCAAATTGTGTAAATTGAAAAATTAAAAATGAATGCAATGAATAGTGTGGGTAATATGAAGTTGAGGGCCCCCCTCAGACAGTGTTTGCTGCACTCTGGCGGACACGCAGTGCACTCGATGTTAGTCTGTGATGTGTATTATTCAAGATATGGCGCTTCCAACTTGTTTGTAATTCCATTATCTTGACCCTTCCGATTAACTCACAGCCTCATAAATACCTGTACAGCTTACTTATAGTGAATTAGACCTCAATAAGCTTCCTATCTACTTGATAATAGTTCTTTTTAATTTTATAGTAAAGTGGCGTATCGTAGTGTTAAAATTTTGTAATACCCAATGAAGCGATTCTTTTTTACTTTTTCACGTAGTGATACATATATGTTGGCAGAATCTGGGAGACGCTGCGTGGGATTAGGGATTTTATCTTGGGAACACCATCTAATTTGGAAGTATGATCTAGAGGAGCCAGTTTGGAAAGCATAGGTAATTTAAATGGAAGAGTGACTGTAAAAAAAGAGCTTCAGACTCACCAGTATAGGTGACTCCTTGAACCAAAGCTGGCCTCACGGAGAACACGGGATGCGATAGATTCAGCCGAACGAATTGTACAGACTCTTGTGGAAGATGTACTGTTGGCTGCGTTGTAATGAGGCTACAGCCGGCCGGCGATGAAGGATCAATTTGTTGTTCTTGCTGATCGCTTGGCGATTCTCTGGCGCTAACTACTACTGCCAGTAAAAGTATCGTCAATAGTAATACGGTGGCTTCGGTTAGCCAATTGGTTACCGCGTTCACTAGCGAGTCCAGTGACGCTTTGCGGTGATCGCGTGACCGCCTGTTCCTCGGCGTTTCATCTTCCTCGTCCTCCTCCATCCTCGCCGAGGGCCGCGAGGCCGGGGGCGGACTTCAGCCTCACATTGCCACCTGTCGCAACTTCTCGTCCAATCTGCAACACATATCACAATCATCTTAATACGTTCTTACTTCACTTGTGAACTTCAATCCTAATTTTAGGCCAGCGAAGGGTTGCCAAGATAATTATTCTTATACCCATAATTGATATTTAAATTATAATCTTACTAATTATGATTTGATATAATGTTTTTAACTTGTATTCCCGGTAGAAATTTAGAATTAAAAAATCGATATTTCGTCTCCAAGAGAAAATAAGTCGTATTTGTCCAAGTTTTGATTCTACTTCGAGATATCTACGCGCGCATGCCTTCTCATTACCAGGTATTGAAACAGATTTTATTCGCGTGGATCCACAAAACATATTTCCTCTGAAATTTCGGAAACCTGACAATAATCGCTCAGTTGGGAAGAGAAAGTAAACAGTGAAATAAAAACTCGTAAGTAAACAGTACAAAGTGAAATATTGAATAAATGAAATCGATGCAAAAAGCCAATTGTTAAATGCCCTCAATCTATTTATCCAATCGATTATTTAAACTAGAGGGAACAGTATGTGAAGTACTATCGCTATTATCTGCCACGACAGGCGGGTAAAGCAGGTGTCCAGCTGGGGGTACGTTACACAGGTAGTTCACTATCGAAGTCTACAGCGCTGCCCCAGTATCAGTCAGAGCAGCTGATAAAGAGTAATACCCACGCACTGGCATTACGACAGATAATCCATTATTCTCCCGCGGGACGTCACTATCTTCTCGGAAATATTCAAAGCACTTCCCTTGCAGTATCTTCCATCCGTTTTATTCTCTCCGCCACTTTTAATAAAGTAATAGCTGTTGTTATTATTGTTGGCGAACTACTTTTTAATGGTCTCATTAGAAGAAAATGAAATTATAAAACACCATTAGAGTAATTGTTTTACTTCAGTGTGCTTATTTTTGTTTAAGACAACTGTTAAAACTAACAGTGACAGGTTCAATTACAGCTCGTGCTTAGCTCTTTTTTTTTAATTGGCTGTAATCCAGTAACTTCGTTTTCAATTGGCTAGTTCACTTAGCGATTACAACCAACTCTTCGATATGTTTATCGAGGAAACGATATCGAGCATTGCATTTGTTTTCGCTTTATGTACATTTAAAAAAAATGTTGCTAAAAATTTTTATCAGTGTTCGGATTGTGAGGTTTTAATCAGAGATGGGCTCAAATTTAACAAAATTTAATTTTAATCATGAGTTTATTGGATTAAATTCACTTTCAATTTAATTGAAATTTGGACTAATCGTACTGTTTTCCCCAACATTTAGCTTTTAGAGATTTAAGAAACTCATTGAGAACTCTTTTAATGGTGTTCAATGTGATTTAACGTTGGTTCAGTCGAAACAACAGAATTATTTTTTTCTTAAAAAATCTAATTGAAAATAAGTCTAGAAATGAAAAATAGGTTAACCAAATTATTTAATTACTGTTCATTATTTTTGGTGACTGATTCATTGTTTTAATTAGATGAACAAATAACTGCCTTTTTTCAGTCATACTTTGTATTTTTGGCAACACTGATCTCCTTAACAACCAAACACATTAAAAACCGTTCACACTTAGTCCCATTAGCAGACAAGACAGAAGATACACCGAAACCTTAATGATGTAAAATATTGTATTACATTCTCAATAAGGTAAATAATTTTGGTAAATTACGTTACATTGTTACCTATTCATTATAATTATAATTATTGTTACCACACTGTAAATATTGTTCCATAGACCTGAAGAAAACCTAATCCCTAGGTTGAAAGCTCGGCACAATTAAGAAAAATACAAAATATGCCTGAAGTTGGCAGTTATTAGTACATCGTATTGAAAATTATTTAAGAGAAATATATAGTGTACAGGTTAAAAAAGACTAGTGCCTAAGCTGTATTTATTTTAGTTTGTTAATACGTAATATAAAGGTTATATTAAAAAGATTTGTTTTATTAAGTATTGTTGTTTTTAAGTTTTTCATAGTTAAACTAATTGTATTTAAAAAAAATTTAAGGCAGGACGATTATAAGTCTTACAATGACAAATGCAGTTAATAAATGAATTTGGATTGCGGATTTAAATTGCACTTATGAAATTCTATGTCAAAACAAAGTGAAAGTACTTCCTAAAGTAAAGAACTTCATATTTATTAAGGTAAAAAGAATTCATTTTTCTCTTTAAGCTTTGATTAAGTTCGATCGTGTCTAACATGATACATATAACCTAAATGTTGGAAATATGAGTTGAATCACTTAATTCACTTATTCAGGCAGGCACTTAGTATATTTATTTGTTCGATACAAGCTGAAAACAAAAATGTTTTTCAAATTGCACGTACACCTCATAAACCAGTTTCTAAAAACCCGTTTTTCTTCCCTAAAGCGGAAACAAAAAAAAATTAGTGTCAAACTTGACCTCTGTCAGAATAATATTATACAAACTAGAAAACTGACAAGAAATATAACAAAAGGACGTAGACAACACTGTTCTAAGAGCATTTATGTTAAATAGGTTACTGGGGCAAGAAATAACAGCAAAGTTAAGTTTGATGTTGATCAATTTGCATGAAGTTTGGATATTATGTTCACCACTTTGACTGAACAGTCAAAAAAGTTGGACAGCCTGGACAGAAATATTTATGTGAAAACTATGGTCGACCAAAGTTGCCGTATTGAGCCAAAGAATAGAATCCTCAAGCTAGGGACGTAGGGTTCGCCCTGGACTTGATAGCCCGGCTATAGTTCAGAAGGCCAATTTAAAGAAAACACTGATGTGACTCATTCTAATACATAAATAATCGAAAGTCCGATTTTGACAATTTTTAAGAAATTATTTATTATTTTGAGAAAGTATGCACTATTAGTTCGGGAAAAGTTTGAGCGAATTGGTATTTCCGGTTGTTTCCTCACTAAGTTACTGTTAAGCTCCATGCGCTTATTTCAGAGAAACTTGAAGTCTCAACTTCAGAGCCAATTTTAGTTTTTGAGCCGAGAGATCACTCCCTCATGGACCATTTTCTGAAAATCATTTTTTTGTTCACAGGGAACCTCAGATCAGAAGTTTTACGTAATATTGAACTTCCTCTTTACTAGAATAACAAGGAGGAAGCGGAAATACTTCCGTTATTTTACTCAGCGATTGGAGAGTCATACCAACCACAACCTACTCATATGATAGATCTAGGCTACTGATGCTACACACAAGTCGGAATGCGTGGATATTAAAAGGTTATTTTCAGTTATGCCAATGTCTATACCTCCAGTTGGGCTTAACTTCCTTCCCGTCTGTTGTTCCCCGATCGTGGAAAGTGTTGCGCTCGATTTGATTTATTTCAGTATAAAGTTTGAAGTATTTAATTAAAACTAGTAAAAATAATTAAGTGCTGAAATATAAAGGAAAGAAGACGGATGTTGGCGTCAGTGGAGCGAAGAGATAATTAACCCACTCCCCGCCCCCGCCCCCACGGAGAAGCGGAGCCGCCCAACTGGCTGTAAAAACGCCGCCAGTAGCGCTCTAATCAGGCGGAAGTGACTGAAGAGGACATCAATTAGCGGCGTGATGAAGTACCGGCGATCATCGCCAGCATCATCATTTTCCGGCCTCTCCTGGTTTTGTCTCAATCGCTTTACTACTTCTGTCTGACGTCACCCTTGTTATCTAAATGTTCGCTATTGTCTTCTTTTTTGTTTTCTTTTTCCGGCATAAAAAGTAAGGGGGAATTTTGGTAATTTGCTGCATGCCCATTCCACGGCGTTCAATATATTTATTTTCCAATAAAAATCTTTTGAAACAATCTTGGGCGTACCAACCTCTTAAGAAGTAGAAGTGATTGCTTTTATTCAATCCTTAAATTCGTATAAGTTTCTCTTACTATATCGAACAACACTGCCATAATGTACCTAGATCTAGAGACAGCTGATATGTGCAACATTTTTTGGGGGTTCAGCTAATCCCTAAGGAACTATAGTTCACTCAAGCGCTTGCGACTCGCCGAAGAATAGCATACAGACTGCGTCAAAAAAAAAAACGTAGCTTCCCACTAGAGGTACCAGACGTCGCTTCAAAATTACTGAACTTCCTTGAGCTTGGTAGCTCAGTGTTTAGCGAACTGGATTCCCACGCGAAGATCCTAGGTTTCTAATAATCCAGCTGGTGGCTCTTAAATGTTTGTTCTTTTCCGGAGCTTCTTACTGTAAAGTAAAGTAATCGTCTATTCTTTCAGGCGGGGCTTAACGTCCAGCTACCCAAATTAGGTGTCGTGGACGGAGGCGACTAGCAAACATAATTTACTGTAAATATCTTTCATTAACCTTTAAAAAAAATCCAAAGGCTAGACACCAGGAATCCAACCCAGTACCACACAATACATATTACAGCTCTTAGTTGTTTTCTGTAACCAGGGAAAATTCTGAGAAAAAGGCTCCGGGGCGCTAATGACCGTAGATATTGATGCGCCTTGAATTTAAAAAATATATTATATATCTAGAAGTTTATTTACTAATCCCATTATTAGTTACAGAATAAGAAAATATATTGGTTTGATTCGTGGCAGGAATCATGTTGCCATTATCAAATTAATATTTCAGATAACGAGAATATAACCTCTGAATGGGAAAAGAATTTAGATAAGTTGATGAACAGTATTGAGGCAGATGGAAAAACAGAAGGCAATAGAAAAAGCAAGAAATGGAAGATTTTCATAGACTGTATCCCAAATTGAATTATAACTTGATTCTTTGTCGTTCAGTAATGTGAAGTTCGATTTTTAAAAGCTGGTTTGCAAACTGTTCTATTTAAGTTACAGGCCTTTCTTTAAATTACAGTTAATATCAGTTTTGCTCATTATGTAATTTTAATTTAAATTACAAGAAAATGTAGCCCGCCTGATTGCCTGTCAATCCAATTTTAAAATATCGAAAGAAATATTTTAATAAATGTACCCACAAATGATAGTGAACTTTGTAGTTATTTGAATATGGTTTAGATTGGCCAGCATTATTTAAATATTTATAAGATGCACTCTCTTATAGATCTGTGTTAGAGAATTTAATTATGATTAATTTTAAATTCCATATTTTTGACGGATTTGATCCACAGCGAGAAATGTTTTCAGTTTTAAACATAAAACTGTTTAATGATCAATTATTCTGAAAGAAATATGCGTATTGGGGAAGATACTTTTTCTCGTGCTTTATGCTGGAGATGAGGCGCCCGCCTGGAGTATAAAGTTGGATGTACCCCCCTGATTAAAGAATCTAAATTTTTTTTTTATCGGACGTAGGCGAAATACGAATATTTCTGGCCAATCAAAAATTTATAATACCTTCGATGTTAAGACTTCCTTCAGCGGGGTTATAAAGATTTCAAATCACCTGTGCTGAAGTTCCAGAAGTATGACCATATCATCTGTACTGTAGTCCCATAAACAAAGCTTGAACCCCACAGTTAAGCGTGTTTGACGAGTATATACTCGTGGTGAAAAATATAAAATTGCCATTAACTATAAAAACTCGAAATTTTAATAAAATACAATAAGAATATCATTTTGGTGGGATGTTTCCTTTATCTTAGATTAGATTAAACTAGGGCGGCCTCAAGGCCTACGCCACTGCACGACTCTTTTGGATCTATGGTGGCTTCCACTATTTTAGAGCTAGCCCTCCAGACCCGTTCGTTTAATCAGACTCTGTGGATAAAACTCACCCCGAGAAGTAACCATCCTTAGCCCCAGACAAGCCCCTCACACTGACACAACATTTGCAGAGTGCCGTTTCCTCCTCTTCCTGACACAGAACCTACAAAAGGCTAGACATCTGCCAGGGGCCCATGCAATGCATGTGTTTTCTGCAGCCTGCAGTGGCCTGGTTAATAAGCCTACAATTATCCTTATAGCCCCACGCCGCCTTGACCGGATTAATTCTGCAGTCAGACTCGGCTTCCTTTATCTTACCCAATAGAACTGCTGAGTATTTTATTCGGTGGTGGGAGCCAGGCAAATGATAAGTGGTTGGTACATGTTTGGTCTCCGCATTAGAGATTGGGGAATTACGTACACAAATAGAAGCTCTCAACCCTTGTGCAATGCCCGTTTTTACCTTTTAGATATGAGGTTCAGACCTCTCAGTACGAGCATGATTTCATTTTGCACAGAATTCAAAGCTCTTTTTTCTTCCTTGTAAAAGCTCTTGTGCGTCCCTAGTTAACTATAGGCAATGCATACGTGAAGCGGTGCAAGATTTGGAATGAGCACAGAATGCTCTGTCTGTAATCTCAAGCCCCCCAGAGAGATTGCAAAAAAAGTCGCTTGCAGTGACTATTATGACGTTGTAAACTTTTGGTTGTTTTGTTGCCCTGCGTTCGACGTCATATACACGTCATTGTCCTGATTTTAATTCCGCACACTGTGTTTTTTTAAAAAAAAAAAAACTAAATTCCACCGTCTAACTGGTTAAAGGTGTTTCACTACCAAAATTCGAGGGAATCTAAGAAAAGTCTCTTTCCCAGAAGTACCCAAAATTGAATTTCCTGGAGAAAATGTTAAAGAGAAACTTAGGAGCCATTTTTCCTAGAAAAGAACAAAATAAAAACTGGGAAAAACAATTTAGTAAAGTGAGACAAACGGGTCAGTTGATTTTCCATCAAATTTGGAAACTCTAGTGCCACAAGTGATCTTGACTACTTTATAGGTGGCTACACTTTACATTCTAGAAGGGAAAACTTAACCAATCTCTTGTCCCAGAAATGGCCGTAATCGGATATCCCTGGAATAAAAAGAAATATTCCAAAAAAAAAGTTGATACATCGACATAAACACTAAGTTTAAATAAAATCATTGGAGCTTTTTCTTTAAAAAAAAAAAAAAAAAAAAAAAAAAAAAAAAAAGTATTTATAAAAGAAAAACGAGAAAATCTTTTCCAGAAAGTGGGTACCTCCGGTACATCTGAATTTGTGTTGAGGCGGATACATACATAGCATCATTAAAAAAAACAAAAATCCGGACCTGGGGGGGCCCTCATAACTGATATTTCCTGAAAATCTACACAATTACAGTATCCTACTCTTGCTGCAGTACAATAAGCGAAAAAATATGAAGTAAGTAAAGTTAAGAATGAGTAATTAATTGGAAACCAGTAATAATAAGGAATGGTCGATTTATTTATTTATTATTTATTTTCTTGGTTGCCCTTCACTGCAGTTTACTAATAATAAAAGAAATAACAGTAATCACATTCATTAACTTCAAAATGGCAATCAAATTTAGTGACAACATAATATTTACGAATTACCTGAAAGTACCCTCGGAACTGATAGGAGTTGCAGCTCCGGTTGCAGTCTACATAAATAATTCAATAAACCCAGCAGCGTGTATTTATTATTTATTTTTTATTTTTTTAAATAAATAACTAAAAATTCATAACCGACAAATTAGTGGCTTATACAAAAAAGAGGCTGTATGAGGACGAAAGTGGTTTTTTTTCTCCGGTGCTAAAAATCTCAAGAGCCACTGTAAACCGTCCGCGAACTCGGCCAAGACTGAAACTAACTTAAGTGCTAAGCGCCGCCTGGATGCCTCGCCACAGACATGCTGGCGCCGAGCTAGACCGATCTGACTCGAACCATCATATTTATTATCAAGTTTAATCTATTTTAAACGGTGCTTTTTTTTCTTTTCTTTTCTAAGAGTGTTTATTCTAGACGACAGACGGAATTTCTTGGGGCTAATTTCCTGTATTAGAGACAGAGTGTCCTTCAATTCTGGTTTTTCACTTTTCAGTGGGAAACACCTACAACTTTCCCGTTCAGGATACTGGTTTCCCGGGTTCGAATCCTGCTCTTGGCCCCCTTAGATTTTTTTTCTCATTCTAGGGGGGAGCTTCTATCCACAAGGGCACTGCCCTGAAAAAAAAAAAAAGCTCCAGGTCATCAATGATCTCAGATGTTGATAGCGTCTTAAATTTAAATTTAAAATAATAATAATAATAATAAAGTAAAATTGATACTTAAAATATTTTGTAGACTGCCTGGCAATATTTCAGTAACTTGGAAAGCTTTATATTCAGTGTTGAGTATCCTTAGTTCAAATAAAACCCATAACTTTGAATATATTTTTTACACCAAACTCCATAAAATGATAATAGTCAACTTTGTTTCAAAATGATGGTTTTTGGTTTATTTCCACCGTTGTTGATGGATAATTTTTGGGGAATATCGAGGTGCGGTCATCAATAAAAACAACTTTTTTTGCTTTATACCAACGTTTCGGTAATTTTTACTACCTTCTTCAGGGTATTATAAAAAAAGGTTTGTGAAGTTTAATGTAGAGCTATATCATCATAACTGTTGTAACAACGTTGTAAATAACAATAGTTATGATGATATAGCTCTACATTAAACTTCACAAACTTTTTTTTATAATACCCTGAAGAAGGTAGTAAAAATTACCGAAACGGAATAAATAAAAAAAAGTTGTTTTTGTTTCAAATTTCATCAATTCAAAAAATAGTAAAGAAAAGTAATTGCCTATTTTTTCAGACGGGGCTTTACGTCCAACTACCAAATTAGGTGTTGTGGACGGAGGTGACTAACACACATACTAAATTTCCTAATCAAATTAATCACATTAAATAAAATTCAAGGCCTGAAGACCGGGAATCGAACCCACTAAACCAACAATACATCTTAGCATTGCGGGCTGCGCCTCTAACCACTCGGCTACCGTGGCGCCTATAATTCAAAAATACATTTTATTAGAATCTCTTTTAAAAAATTCATGTTAATTTTATTTCTACTAATCTCATTCTCGTTGAACCTATTACACACCCTAATAAATTCATTAACTTTAATAATAATAATGCCGATTGTTTGTATTACGATTTCTTTTTTTTTTTTAAATTACGTTCACTTTTTAATATAATTCTAGTTTGATGCTTCTAATATTAGGTTTTAGTAGAATCAGACGATAATAACTTACATTGGGCTCTAATAACAAAGTAGCCCCCAAAAAAATAAATAAAATAACAGATTTTGGAAAAAATTAGAGCAATTAAACTTTTTTTTTTTATTTTGTATGTTTGAGTTTCTAATGATCTCGAACTTAATATTTTCATTTTCGTCTCCACGACAATGGCATTCAATTTTACGAGAAAAACTCGTTAATTTGGTACGATCCATGACGTAAAATTGTTATGATTAGCGTGGATATTTTGTTTTAGTGTAAATAGTGTAATTTATGAATGTTTTAAGATTGTACATTAGAATAAAATGTGGTGAATAAATGCTTCTTTAAATTGGCCAAACAACTTAAAAAAAAAAAAAAAAAGAGCGTAGGTACTCGTGCTGTTTAGCAGAGCATGCTGAAACCAAAACTTCTCGAATAGTTCAAACTAAAGCCGCTAGGTAGCATAGGCATACACGTTTTCTTTGTAAAAATAAACCAGCTGGTTTCAAATATTACTTTTAATATACGAGCTTTGTTAATAACACAAGTTTGTCGTTATTAGTTTTTAAATTTTAGTAGTTATTTTTAGTCTATAGTAACTTATATTTTATGCTTAAATTATAGTAATTACAACCATCTCTTTTCTTGCATCTTTGTGAAGTTAATGATTAATTTGTTTTTTTGATCTTTGATTTTTGCATCACCTGTGGTCCTAACGAGCACGAAATAGTCTGGGGGCATTCAATTTTATCAATAATAATTTTTTTTAAATTGTACATTACAATGTAATTAAATTGAGTTTTAATTTAGGTTTAATAATAAGGTATTTAATTCTTTAGTACAGCTTATTTTAAGAGGCCAACTTATAGGCGTGCTACTGTGGCAGCGAATGGCTGAACTGCTTCTTTTTTTGTTATAATACTGTCAATTTATTTATTTACTTTCTATGAATTTAGTAAATAAAATCAGTAATAACTTAGTGGGCTTAAGGTTTGAGAATGGCAGAGTTGTGATAAAGTACAGAAATATTATTTTAGATACCATCAGTATTTTATTCGCCAAGAATTCATGCAATTATTTTTGCGTTTTGTTTTACGAAATATATCTTTAATTGTACCGTTTTTTATTCCTTCCTTGTTTATTTCTTTCTATTTTATATAAAGTTTCATTATTGGTTGTGTACAATAGAAATGGTAACTAATGAATAACAATTGTTAGTAAATAGATGCTTTGTTGTTATTGTTTTACTTTTTTAGTCAACTTAATAAGTTTTAAATCAATAATGGTTCTTGAATATTTGGCTGTACTACTATCAACTTATCAATCGAATGCAAAGTAATTTTGAAAACTTATCTAAGTGAGTATTGAAAGAAATTCATTTTTCATATTTCCATTCTTAAAGGAGAATAATGCTGTGCTGTATATTTTAAATGGGGTTTAGTGGATTTTAATTTCATTTGTTTTGTTACTTTTTAATTCTTGCTTGTGACTAAAATTGTCCTTTAATTTCTACGTATGTATATCATGGATTACAGTTTTTTTCCCCCCCATTTTTGGTAAAAAATAAAAAATTTACAGAGCATTTTTGAAAAAAAAATAAGTACTTTTGAAATATTTTAGCGTATATTTTGTATTTTAGAATTATTTTTTCTAATTTCTTGGTTGTTGTGCGTAACATTTTTGATATTTGTTGTTTAATAATTGAAAATGATGTGCAATTTTTCTATTTATTGGTCAAAAGAATTGCTTTATGATCCCTTAAGTGACGATGATTGAATTTATCGAAAGTAAAAATTATAGAAAATTAAAAATTATTTTTTTTACCTTTCATTTATTAATTTCGGTTTAGAACTTTTTGTTAATTCATTTAAATAAAAAAATCTTCATGACTTCTCTGAGAGTTTTTACTTCATTTCCATTAATAGTAGTGACTGCGTTTTCCAAAAACTCTCTCATATGGTCGAACTCAACAATAACAAACTAATTTAAATCGTCGTGACATCAAAAAAAAAAGGTGCTGATAAAATTTTTGAATTGCCCTAAGAAATTCTTACAAATTTCGTAAACACAACAATTTTTTTAAATAGAACCCCAAATACATCCAGATTGACGTTGAATTTGAATATTACTGTTGAGTCTTCAAATCAATACGTTCTTTCAGAAATTATCATAACTATTACGACCATCCTATTATACATATAAAATTTATGCAGCTCTTTTTGTAAAACTTATTGTGAACAGATTGGGAACATTCATGTTTGGCCAGCTTGTCTAAGTCATTTAATTGTAAGGACCTTAAGTTCTGTTGTTTGGGTGTCTTTATTACGTAATTTTCTTTTAGTGACCTAGTAAGATCCAGTGAATGGTTGGCTGGTTGATTAATTATGTGAAACTTATTGATTCCATCCTTCAGACTTACCTTATGACGATCTAATTCTCCTTAAAACTCTTGTACCTGTCATCGCTTGAACCTAGTCGAGTAGCAGCTGAGCTATTGTCCTAAGAAGTAGGTCTGCTAATTTAAATAATTGACTCCAACCATGCTGTTAGTAATTACCACTTTAAACGTTCTAGTAGCTTCACTGAGAAACAAAAAACTTTTACTTCCATTGAAAATAAAATACTAATTCGAAGACCTGTGAACAGAATAATGAAGAAAGTTATCTCAAAGACCAAATATATTAGCTGACTACCAGTAGTAGATCCTTCAGTCGGGATGTTCAGCTTAAGACATTTTTCATAAATACAGATATGTACCTTCATTTGTATATTATTTACACAGAATGAGTGAAAAAAAAACCTCTTGATTTTAGCTGCTAATTTAATCAATCAATTTTGCAAACATTTTGAAACTATGCTCAGATTCACTGTAGAGTGAATACGATCGTTGCTTTATCAAGCAAATGGAATGGTAACGTTCTTTCATTGTTTTATTTGCAGATTTGGTGTATCATATATTCAGTTATCAATAGATAGATGAAAGATGAACATTTATTGTCATTTGAATAAGCAGCTTTTGATATTTGTCAAAACATTATATTGAACAAAGTCAATAAGGTTAGACTTGTTCTACATAATTTGATTTTTACCCATACAAATTATTTTATTCCACTTAAAAGAAATCAAAGAATCAACAATAGATCCTGTACTTACTTGTTCTCTTTATTCAGTCACTGATAAATAATTTCCTAAAAAATTTCGAACTGCCAGACTCACAAAGCCTTAGTTTTAGCTCTAATTTTAGGCTAAATAAACTAATCATACTTAACTTAAGCAACTGTTTACACTATGGAAAAGTAATTATAGCTAACTCTTTTTTTCTCATATCAAAAATAATACGAAAACAGAAATAAGAGAGATATTTACCACCGAGTATGAACAGTAAATGAAACAAAATAGCAACACATTTTGTGGAAAAGTTAAATTTTATTGAGAAAGATCGTGTATTATTCAATAAATATCTACATACTGTCGCCACTTACTTGTTACCAAAAATTAGGAAAAGGTAAATAAGTCATAATACAGATAACATTAATAACAGCTTGTTTAATTTAACACAACAGAAACACTACTCACAAATCTATAAAAATAAAACAAACGAATAGAAAAACACAAAACAGTTCAATGGTTTATAAATATTGCCAAAATAACAAAAATCTATTTAAAAAAAGTTTTAAATGCTTTAAATTTTCATTCAAGTTAAACAAGCGTACCTTCACATTATCCACTAGATAACCCCATTACAACCTATGGCGTCTTCACAACCTTTTTGTGCTGGAAAAAGTAAACGTTGATTCGCAACATATGTTGTATATATTGGTCAACTTGAAGCAATTTTGTTGTATTATAATAAATTAAAACACAACAAACTTAATTTAAATCTATCATATTTTTTTAAGTTTATCATTGAATATAATAGTGAATTTCGTGGATATTTTTCTTTAGGAAATTCACTTTGGGGGCTTCATTTCTCTTTGGGCAAAGAGATGCTGATGAAAATTATATTTTTTCAAATCCGATTGTCTAGTTTTTAATGCTCCAAATTACCTCTGAATGTCTGCTTACATGTATTGGAAGAGAATTCTGTAGAAAAAAAATCTAATGGCAGGCAGCTGGGTTAAAAATTATGATAGTTCTTGTAATAAAAGAAAATTAATAAATAAATGGGTTCTAAGTGGTTGTAGTTTTGATTAAGAGCCTCTACTAATAATTATTGAGTTTATCATGAAAACTGAAAAGAAATGTGTTATGTAAAACTGCTAAAATATTATCATTGATTCTTTGTAGATGTGTATCGAAATAAATTTAATCATAAAGAGCAACCCGTGTAACTTAGAGCGGGTCAGCAGCCATGTTGAATTGAATATAGAATGTAGAATGCACAATAAACCGAACTGATTGCTGCCTATGCATTATTTCATTTATTACAGATATACAGATTAGATTATACTCCAATTTAGCATACAAATTAAAAAAAGTTACTACCACAGAAGTTTCTAAAATTTTTGTATAAGAATTATTAGTTTTATTTTAATAAATTTTTGTATGTATGTACAAAAAATGGGAAGAATACAGAGATTGATGTTTATTACCAATTATTAATTCAAATTATCAAATAATTATAATAAATCAATTAATAATTGAAAACCAGTTCCACTCAGTATTTGGATGCAATAATCAATACGTACTCTAAGAACAAAGTATTAAGTGACTCTTATGGTGGCCCTGATAAGGGCCGTTGAAATGTTTGTAGGTTTTACAGAATTAAGAGCTCTTCTCAGTCTTCTTAGGCAACAGCACAGCTTGAATATTGGGCAGAACACCTCCTTGAGCAATGGTGACACCAGATAACAGCTTGTTCAATTCTTCATCATTTCTGATGGCCAGTTGTAGATGCCTTGGAATGATCCTGGTCTTCTTGTTGTCCCTGGCCGCATTTCCTGCCAACTCCAACACTTCAGCGGCTAGATATTCCATTACGGCTGCTAAGTAGACTGGAGCACCAGCACCGACTCGTTCAGCATAGTTACCCTTGCGGAGAAGCCGATGAATTCTTCCGACTGGAAACTGTAATCCTGCTCGGGATGATCTTGTTTTGGCCTTGCCTTTTGCTTTTCCACCTTTACCACGGCCTGACATATTTTGCTGTTCTTGTTGCCTTTATCAGAGAAACACTAACAGACGAAAGCTGAAAGCTGCATTTATATAGTGCCAGTGCTGCAAGATGATTGGCTACGTTCATTCCAGCTTTAGACTCCCATCTGGTGTCGATAACCTGAACTACTCGGAAGCTCATCTCAACGTCAATTTTTTATTCTCTAAAGACTTGGACCCAAATCAGGTTAAAATACTTAAATATAATGGAAATATTTAATATGGAAATCATAAAAGTCAAGATAGTTATGACTGAAGTTCTGAGCAAATTCTATGAAACTAGTAGAATCAATTAAACAAGTATCTGAACCTCGTAATAATAAAACCTCCAATTATGTTCATATTATTCCTAAAATAGAATAAATTATTTTATTTCTTCAACTTGGATAAGTAGCTTTATGGATCAGTAGTATTCATTAATAATAATAATAATTTATTTGTTTACAAAACTTTACATACATGAAAGATTTCATGTATGATTACAAACATGAAAGAAAACAAAAATTGAGGTTTCAAGCTTGGCGCCTATATTAATAATGCCTTAATTAATTTATGAACCAAGTCAAATTAATCAGCTGATGCGCTTAGGAGAAATTTGTGTAAAATTTGAATGGCCCTTCAGGAATAACGCACTTATGAAATTTAAAAATAAAAAAATCGTTTTTAATTAATATTAATCCATTTATTTATTATGTATTGTTCTATACTTTACTCTGAAATGCCTATTTTTTTTTTTACAAGAACCAGAGGATTGATTTATTTACTTGCAAGCCATCATGTTTTTTGTAAGTATGATGTATAATATTTGATTTCTTGTTTTAGTCTGCAAGTTATATTTCCGGTCGAAGGAAATAAATATTGGCTCACAGAGCATTTATAAAGAATAAAAAACTTATGACGTATGGGTGAATCGATACCAACCTCATTGAAATTTATTTTATTACATTGTTGCCTGTCGAGCATGCGTGAACAAGTGATATTAATGAGCATTTGTTGGCCCTGAAAAGGGCCGTTGAAATAAAATAGTTCTGGAATGTTTTGTTTAACCTCCAAAACCATAAAGAGTTCTACCTTGACGTTTTAAAGCGTACACTACATCCATAGCGGTAACTGTTTTCCTTTTAGCGTGCTCAGTATACGTAACAGCATCTCTGATCACGTTCTCCAGGAACACTTTCAACACGCCTCTAGTCTCTTCATAAATTAATCCAGAAATACGTTTTACACCACCACGGCGAGCAAGCCTACGAATAGCTGGTTTGGTGATACCCTGGATGTTGTCACGCAGTACCTTCCTGTGACGCTTGGCTCCTCCTTTTCCTAGTCCTTTACCTCCTTTACCACGGCCAGTCATGATTTGATTATTTGCCTGAACTGTAGTTTAACTGAACTGATGGCACACCCTAATACTGAGACTCTATTTATACTCTCAAATTGGTGTCCCCCATCAAGTTTTTTTTTTTTGTTAGTAGGGGGGTTTTAGAAATTACGATGATTACCGAACACTTTACGAACACTACGAACGAATCCACAATTGAGCCGTTCATTGCACAAATCAATTAACTCCACTTTTTTGAAATATCTTAAAATTTAAGCGTCAAAACACTTGGTTCAGTCATAGCTTTTTATATTTTTATTTATAAATTTCTCAAATAATAAAGATTGACACCATTTATCGATTCACAATTTTTTGGCCCATGAATAATAATTTCTTTCAGAGGCTATTTTGATTCACTCCGCGTTCTTTTAATCTTTGCAATAATTCAACTTCAATTTAGTAATTCAAAGGTAAATTTATTTGAATTTATCTTTTAAACGGAATTTTAATAAAATAATGTACATAATTTCATGGCATATTTTGTTTGTTTTATGGAGTTAATCGAGTTGTGTAGTGAACGGCTCAATTGAGTGACTCGATTAATTTTGCACCGAGATAAATTTTTTTAAAATCTCATATTCAAAATAAAATTCATTTTTGTCTTATGCATCTTTTTTCTTTTTTGTTCACCTTTATTTTTCAGGTAGATAATTTTATCACAAATAATAACTTAATTGTGAAAGCATTCTGAACGGTTCATTGTTAATTCACGTATAGGATAATGGCATAACAATTTTTATATTAGTAGGTTAACTTCTCGATCCTGTGGTTCATGCCCTGACTGAAACAGTAGGGGGACTAACTACTTTATTGTTTGTAGTTTATATTTAGTTTTATAGAAATTAAATCTCGGTTTGATTACAATTAATTAAATTTAGTAATTAATTGTGTGGAAATTTTTACTATCAAAGGACAGCTTTGTCCCAACTTACTTCACGCTACAACTCCGCTTTGTTAATTGTTCATTTGTGATTATGGAATTTTAATTAATCTTCTTAATATTAAACTTTAAGAATTTTTATTATCTCTTGGAAGAAAGGATTGTTATGCAGATTTTTCTATTAAAATTTTCACTGGTTAGATCACTGGTTACAAGGTTTCCATAGTAACAAAGTGTTTTAAAATTATTGGTCTACAATAATTGGTTTGTTATAATTCAATCAGCTGTTGACATTTAAAAAAACACGATATTTAGTGAGGGACACGATATTAATTATTGAACTGCGCAAAAACAGCCAAACTAGAAATGCTTTCGTTAACAATTTTTTTCAATTTGTAGCAAATGGTTTTCTGTAAAAACTCAGTATTAATATTTTATTCGAATTATTTTTCCACAAAACGTTTATTCTCACATCTGGTGCTAACGTTCTTGTAATGCGAGTAAGTGTGTAAGGTTTATAACCAGTGATCGCGTAAAAAACCGTGCTGTTGTGCAACAGGCGTATTTATCAATTTTTAGTACTGGAGTAGAGCGGATGTCCAACGCTATCCAAATCCCAATGAGTTTCTCGTATAGCTTCCACCACGTGGGGATGAACTACGGAGTTCGCCAAAACGTTCATTAATACCAACCAAATGGTTTTGGCACTTATCAGCTGATTCTAGAGGTAGTCTTATATTACGTATTTTGTGAGCAATTATGTTACTATATAATGTGCACAAGGATAACAATATGAGTTCCGTTTACGTGAGAACATTATAATTAATGGCCGCTTGTTTTTATGGTAAATTTTGCTAACTTGTTATTCAATTCATTTTTTAAAAAAAAAAAGCTATATTTTATACTTGAATAAGTGTTACAGCTTACAATCCCATGTAAATGACAAATATCAATAAAGATATTGTTTTTCTTTGCTTTCACATTAACTTCAATTCTCGATCATATTCGAGTGTGAAAAATTATAGCAGCATGAAGTAAGTACAACGCTGCTCGAATTATCTCGAGTGTGCACAGTTTGGCCAGTTTAGAGCGCTCGAGTTATAATTCGAGCGTGCACGTAAGGGGTTAAGTGATTTAATAATTGGTGGCCCTGAAAAGGGCCTTTTATTATCTTTGAAGTGTGATCTTATTTCTTTTTAGTCGCAGCCTTTTTAGCTGCTGGCTTCTTAGGTTGTTTCCCCTTAGGAGCTGCAGCAGTCGTCTTTTTCGCCTTAGTCGGTGTAACCTTCGCCTTCTTCGGTTTTGGTGCTTTAGGAGTAGTAGGTGGTTTTTTAGTTTTCTTAGCCTTGGGCGCAGCTGCTGCTTTTTTCTTAGTCACCGCTGGCTTCTTCTCAGCGGCCGGCTTTTTCGGTTTTGGCTTAGCTGCTGGTGCAGCCTTCTTGTTCTTCTTCTTGCTTTTAGTCTTAGCACTGCTATCCGTTCCTCCGCCAAGCCTAAAAGATCCGGCAGCACCTTTGCCTTTAGTTTGTACCAGTTCACCGGATTCTACGGCCGACTTGATATATTTTCTGATGAACAATGAAAGCTTCTCTGCGTCCACGCTATACGTTGTACTGATATATTTCTTGATAGCCTGCAACGATGATCCACCTCTTTCTTTCAGGTCCTTTATAGCAGCAGTTACCATCTGCGAGGTAGGCGGATGTGACACCTTCTTTTTCGCCGTTTTAGTGGCCGCTTTTTTCTTCGGTGTTCCTTTGGCCTTTTTCGTAACAGCTGCAGTTGGTGACGGCTCGACTGCGGGTTGATCAGTGGTTTCAGCCATGTCTCCTTGTATCACTATAGTACGCCTATATGCTTGTAACATGCATCTGACCACTGTCACTAGTATTATATACTAGGGGCCGGACCATAACGTAGACACCGCTATAATATTTCTTACTTGGTCAACTAATCACATGGGTCCAGTGTTCATTACTCGAAGTTTTTAATTTTTTAAAGTATTTTATGAAAATTTAAGAAATTTTCAAATACATTAATCAGTTTAACCAGATACTAAAGTTTAGTAAACAGAGATATTTTCTGGAAAATATAGCCAAGTAATTTCATTATTCCACGTTAAAATGAAGAAAGTGTAGCACATTCAGGTTACACTGAGTGATTCTTATTTAATAACTTTATAGAATTCCTATAATATTTTAATCTATTTATTTTATATCATTCCCAATAAACTCTAGAACCGAAATGAATACAAATTTACAGCATTCTAATTGATCTTATAGATAAAATTTACACTCAAAGTTGGCAAGATTATCACTTTCGATTTGCCTGCGTGATACTCTTAAGAAGATTTGATAAATGAAAAAAATTGCTATTAATGTTCAAAAATTTATTTTTTTTAAAAAAATTTCTTTTAGCAAGATATATTATTACCAAAAAAATAATCACTAAATTCCTATAAAAGTTTATTACAGAAATATTTGCATTATTTTACAAGTAAGTACATAAATAGTACCGTGCACTTTATAGCACAATTCCAAAATTCTCTGTTGGGACTAGTTTAAATAATTGTCGTTGAATTTGTTGTCGAGCAATTCTTTAATCTTCTATATGCAAAAAGCAAAAACCAAATGTAATGAAAACACAGAAACCAAAAACGTATTAATTAACATCAAATAAATGAATGCACTTTTTTTTTACGGATAATTGAAGAAATAATTTTTTGAAACTGAAATCAAATAGAGTGTTCGAGTTTTTCACTTTCAATTCAGGATGTTGTAAGTTTAAATATTACCTTCCAGTTACGAGAATGGACAAAAATTAAAAAGAAAATGAAGATACAAGTTTTCTCTTTACAGAAAAGCTATTTACAAAAATAAATAAATAAAGTCATACATGAAAACATGTAGTAAAATCCAGTTTTTATATTCACATGAATTTTTATATCTAAAATTTTCAAGATTTCTGATTTTGTTCATTATCATTAAACTTTTAACCTACATATATTAGATGTAGGCTTAAATTTAGATTTTCTAAGACGTGAGTGGTTATATAGAGTTAACACATATTTTTTTAAAAATGATTTTAATTCTAAGAATATAAATTTTAAGTATGTATAGGTATGATGTGAAACACTCTCGCTTGGCACTTGAAAATAAATTATATTTATTTACGTATCGATGTATTAAATAAATTATACTTTACATATCAATGTATTAAATCAATTATATTATACATATCGATATTTTATTCCTTAATTGCTCTATGAGAAGTTTACATTTTTAATTTCATTTATTTAAAGACTGCTTTTTTACTAATAACATATTAGTATATCTTTTTCAAAATATTGACGTTCGCCACCGCTTAGTCAAATAAATGTTTTGTTTTTTAAACCTCAAAAAAAATCTGTTGACAACACTTATAGACTTACCTATACCACAGCTTAGGTAAGTAAATTTTCTTTAAAAAAAAAACCTAAAATTTGAACTTAAAAGTAGTTGATTTCAGTATTAACACTAAAGGCACCATTTTGGAAAAATCGATATTAACTAAACTATTAATTATCGATAACATCAAAAAAATTATCCAATGATTTTCAGGCCAGCTGTTTTTCTTCAAATTGGTTCAGATGATGCAAATAAGTACTAGCAAGTACTTTTTCTTTTTTCATCACAAATAATTCAATTAAAGAGAAATAAAAAAATATTAAATCATAGCAAAATTCAAACAACTAATCGAATGCATTACATGAACGAAATATAAGCATTACAATCCTCATTATGATTACACCTCATCAAATGCTGCCCGCACTGCTTTCAATTATTCAAATTCAAACTATTAAAAACACATCATAAATACAAAATTTCACTTATAATAATAATAATATCTTTATTATGTTAATTTAGAAAAACAAATAAAACAAAATCACTGACAACATAAAGGTTATACTCTTGGTTATAAACTACGAGGTCTGTAAATTAAATAATGAGACTGATTTTTTAAAAATTTTTTATTCAAAAAGAATTACAATTCTATATTGTCACCTTCAAAATAACTTCCTTCTGAAGCCACACAGCGCTGGAGACGTTTCCACTCCTCGTAGCAGTGCTCGAACTCCGATACTGGAATAGCCTACAGCTGGTCGGTTACAGCCGTTTGAATGTTTTCGACTGTCCCAAAATGAGTTCCCTTGAGGTGATTTAATTCAACTTCGGGAAGAGGAAAAAGTCACAAGGACTCAAGTCGGGCGAATAAGGAGGCTGGAGGAGCCACAGGAATGTTTTTACTGGCCAAAAACTCTGATTTATTGAAATTGCTGTGTGACAAGGAGCATAAGTAAGTAAGCTTTTTTCAACCACTTCACGCGAAACTCTTTTAGGATTTGACAGTTTGCAATGAAGTGCTAGATCTTCTCCTGCTGTGTAAAGTTGCAAACCGAACAGAGGGATAAAGTCCTTGTTCCATAAAGTTTATAGTTTAAACTAATGAATTCCCCTATCGCTTTTATGATCCAGGTAAGATCATTTATGGAGGGCCACTCATTTATGAAGTTTAAATTGTATTTCAAATCATTATAAATTACACAGAGGTTTTAGATGAGGTAGCTGCATTTAAGCAAATCTTCCAGAAATTTCAAACTTATTTGTTTTTTCTTAATGTAATAAAACTATTATCAAGGGTTTCGGAAATTTACAGCTCCTATGTACATCAAATCCAATTCCATGTGAATGAAACAGTTCCATTTTGAATCTTAAACAAATATTTAAATTTTTTCTGATAACAAACTGGTCAAGAATTTTCGGATATCTGAAGTTAGAGCATTTCTAGTACTTTTAAAATATGTTAAAAGTGAAAGTAAATAATGGGCCAAATCGTTGTCTCGAGATACAAAAAATAATTAAGAGTATTTATCATCATACACTAGCCACCAATACACATACATTTCATACATGTCTGCATTAACCGAGAAATCCCCTCCTGCCGTGTCTGTATGTGCCACATATATTGTATTATCTAAAGATCATAATTATAATTTAATACTCATTCGTACCTTCATAGTGTAAGGACAAGAGTTCCCTGAATGTTATAATTTAAGTGAATATTAACTTTATCAATTTTTGTATTTCTCTGTTAAATTACAATAGCTACGTCTATTTTGAAAATAAAGTATTTTTTTAAAAACACAGCTGATTAATTTAAAAATATAACTTATATAAGCACACATGTTTACCTAAATTTAAACAAATTCTCACATTTACATAATACAGTTTTACTTACTTAAAAATTCAAAGAAACACATACATATTCCAATCTACAGTGGAAAGCCAGTTCCATTTGTTTTGATTTGATGTTTAATGTTTACCAGTTAGTATCCCAGGGCATAGCAGCAATGAAAAAATAATAATTTTACTTATTCAAATTTCATTATTATTAACAATCTCCTCTTTTCTGCTTCTTTTTTTTCCAGACTTGTCAAGACGTACGGAAAAGAAGTACAGAAAATCAGCAGATCACATCTACACACACTAATTCATCTAGACAACACAACAAACACAACAATTCAATTCCCTAGAGAGAGCGTTAATCTCTAGGGCCCTTAGTGCGTAAGCCCCACCACCTCGACAAGGTTGGACATCTTGGGGTCAAGGCCGGAAGAGCCAGGGCCATAAAGAGGGCAAACAAAAGACGACATTACAACTACTGCAGCTGTCTGATTGGTTGGTTAATTTAGAAGGTAAGTTAACCGATCAGTTTATAGTTTGATGAAGTGAAGTGTTTGGTTTATTTGAAATAAATGAAGAGAAAAAATACACATAGGGAAGGGATTAGCTATGAGGTTAGCATGCTGGACTCCCACGCGGAGGTCCCGGGTTCGAATCCAGCAGCTGACCCTTAGATTTTCTCTTCCTAGGAGCTTCTTACAGCTCACTGTCCGGTGATGGACAGTGTTGTCTGTAACGAGAGAACACTGTCCGGAGGCCGGCAGTGCACTGGAAAAAGCTCCGGGCGCTAATGACCTCAGCTGTTGATGCGCCAAAAAAAGAAAAAGAAAAAATACATTTAGTGAAAATTTGTTGGCGATATTGATGATTAATAATGAATAAATAAAAGAGGCAGAAGGAAGTAATGCTTTGCTTGAAGTATAATAATTGGATTAAATTTTAGTTAACAGCTGTGAAGGCGGCAATGAAGTAGATGACGCACAGAGAAGGGGTATGCAGAGCACAGAGGGTAGCGGAGTGGGGGAGAACGACCTACAGAAGGACACTGACAGTGAGTAAGGACTGTGGCGCTAGACGTGTGGTCAGAGCTATGGCGATCGCTGTACTTCCACCGTGCTTGGCCAGTTTCTGAACTCACAGACTGACGACTTGGTGGCAGTGCAAGAGTAACTTTTAGTTTAAGTGGTTTGCATATAATGTTGCCTACCCATTGTTTGAATTTTGTTCCTTTGTTTGTGGAACCACTTACTGTTGAAGGAAGACTGTTATTACTGTTACTCATATGAGGAAGTATCAATACATACAGTGGCGCCCAAAAGTATTTGCACAAGCGAA